>NC_060066.1:48585000-49210000 GCF_922984935.1 Meles meles | reverse complement strand
CAGGGGCCAGGCTAAGTAATCCGCTCGGGTTCGCTTTCGGGAGCTTTTGTTCCCTGAATGCTTTCTGTAGAGTTCTGGAGGATGGGAATGAAAATGGCGGCCTCCCAGTCTCTGGCCTGGCGAGCTGAGAGTTCAGGGGCCCCACTCCTCAGAGCATAGTGCCCAATCACTCCCGTCTCCCTGGCCTCTGGCCACGCTCCGAGGTCACCCAGCCTACGACCTGTTCAAGGTAACCCCTAGCTGAGAGCTCAGTCCTCAGCTCTGTCTCTGTAGCCGGCTTCTCCATTCTAATACCCGCAAGCTGTGACACTCAGCCCCACCCCCATCCTTCTGTGACCCTGCGGGACCTGGGGCTACGCTGGCCCCGCATGGGCTTCACCCCGGTTTAGCCTCTGGAGCAATGTCCCTCAGTGGAACAGACTTTTAAATGTCCTGATTTTGTGCTCCTTTGCTCCACCACTTGCCGGGATCCAGCCCCTCCCCCCATGTTCTATCTTCCCGTCGCTTTGGATTCACTTCCCCGCCAGTCCTACCTTTCAGAAAATAGTTGATTTTCTGTTTCTAGAATTGCTGTTCTTCTTCTCTTCGATCTCCTGTTGGATTTGTCGATGTTTGCAATGTTTAGATAAGCTATCGAGCTGATCTCCTGATCAGCTATCTGACTATCTGATGTAGTCTCAGCCTGCTACTTCTCTGCCATCTTGACTCCTCCTTCAAATTCATTCCTTCTAATGATTTCAGGATGTTCTATTCCATGGATGACCATAATATTTTTTTAATTAACATATAATGTAGTAATTTTTTCAGGGGTACAGGTCTGTGATTCATCCATCTTACACAATTCACAGTGGTCATCATAGTGCATACCCTCCCCAGTGTCCAACACCCAGCCACCCCATCTCTCCTCCCAACTCCATTAAGTTACAAACCACTTTCATACTTTTGGAAATTTAGCATTTTCTTTTTCTTTTCTTTTTTCTTCTTTTTAGTTAATAGAAAGCAATCTTGGATGAATATCCTTTTAGATATTTTCACGAAATTTTGTAAGATCATCCTTTGGTAAATTCTTTGAAATGTAATTGGTGAGTCAAAGCAAGCATATGCTGAAGTTTGTGATAGATGTTGCCAAATTTCCACTCCAAAAGCCGAGCTAATTTACATTGTTATCAATAGTGAATGAAAGTGCCTTGTTTCTCACATCTTGGTCTGTAGTTGGTATCATAAAACTTTACATCTTTACTAATCTGACAGATGAAAAATATTATCTCATTGTTATTTTGATTTCTCTTTCTTTATATATGAGTAAGGCTGAGCATTTCCCCCCGATCTTATTGGCTTTTCAAAATTTCATTTTTACTTGGGGTGGGAGAGGTCTATTATCTGTTTATATTATCTTTTCTTCTTAATAATATGAGCTTTTGAATATTAAAAATTGGTATTTTATCTGTCGTGTATGTTGCACACTTTCATCAATTTTTGTCATTTGTTAAGGTATTTATTTGCCATGATTTCAAAAGATTTTTCTGTGATTTAAGTGATTAATCTTAGACATTTTGATGTATGGGTTATAAAAACATAACTCTTAACATTGCTAAATTAAAAACCCAAATCCATATGGTACATTTGATTGACAAAATTTAGGTCATATGGTTATGCCTTAGGTATAAGGGATCCTGGGAATGCAGAAAATGTTCTGCTAGAAAATACTAGAATTTTCTAGCACACTACTGAGGTTAGAAAGTCCTTTCACGCCTTTTTATCAGGAGACAAAAAGGAACTTGAATACAGTAGTCCTCCTCCTATCTGTGGTTTCTCTTTCCATAGACTCAGTTACCAGCGATCACCTGTAGACATATAGCCAAAAGGTCTGTAATAGCCTCATGCCTACATTCTTCACTTTGCTACATCTACTGGGTGTCTTGAAACATATCTCCTAAAGATAAAGGACAACTACTGTATATCTGTTGGTTTTGCCTCTAGTTTTCAGATGAGGTAAATATACTTACAGTAGAGAATTTTCAAGGTGAATAACTCAAGGTGAAATTGTGTTTTTAGAATTCAGCATAGACAGAGTTAATTCATGTATGATTTAGTTATTTTTATTCAAAACTAAATATTTGAAAACTTAGATCCAATTTAATACACCTTGTTGAACATATATTATGAATAAGGCCCTATTCTGCTGTCTATAGTCATTGAAGTTAGAATTCTTTTATATTCTGTAATAACATTTTCAAGTTTTATAGCTAAGTATTCAGGAAGAGGATAAGAAAATACAGTTGTTCATATTAAAAGCATCTAATTTTGGGGCACCTGGGTGTCTCAGTGGGTTAAGCCTCTGCCTTCATCTCAGCCTGCTTCCCCCTCTCTGCCTGCCTCTCTACCTACTTGTGATCTCTCTCTCTGTGTTAAATAAATAAATGGAATCTTTAAAAAAATTTAAGGGGCGCCTGGGTGGCTCAGTGGGTTAAGCCGCTGCCTTCGGCTCAGGTCATGATCTCGGGGTCCTGGGATCGAGTCCCACATCGGGCTCTCTGCTCAGCAGGGAACCTGCTTCTCTCTCTCTCTCTATCTCTGCCTGCCTCTCTGTCTACTTGTGATCTCTCTCTGTCAAATAAATAAATAAATAAATAAAAATTTAAAAAGAATACAAGCATCTAATTTTGGCAACTTTTTGATGGTCTTTTGAGCCAAAGTATATTTATTGCTGCCACAAAATAATTGAACACAGTCATAAAGAAAGAAATTATGTATATAAAATTAAGCAGAAATGATTAATCTCTTAAAGCACCATAGTATATTGAATTATTTTAAAAAATGTATTGACAGTACACTTACCAGCTTTAGACTATACTTTACTTTGTGGTGCTGCTAAACATGAAATTTGGGGAGAATTTTGAGCCTCACGAAGTCACAATTGAGACATTCATTTGGCTATATAAGATTTTTACTCTTAAATTTATTCCTTTGACCACTTTTATTTATTACTTTCATTACTTTTCTGTAAACATGAACAGATCTTAAAGAGCATCACATCCAGGTACACGAAGACAGAATACTCTGTAATAGAAATACAATAAGAAATTCTAATCACTGTTCAAGTTTTCTTAAGTTTCATGGAAAATCTATTTTGAAATTAAATATATTTTGATTAAAAAATAATTGTCATCAACTCTATTATATCTAACGTAAAGGTATTTTTAAGTGGGTGAAATAAGAAGTTAATCCACTTTTCTCCTCAATTATTAGGGTATATATTTTTGTATGGAAGATATTTGGGAGTGGGTCAGTTATGGTCAGGTGTACAACTAGGCTTCAGAGTCAATGCAGAGGAAAGGAAGTAGAGAAAACAGAAATAAGTTATGAAATATGACTTATAAAGAAAACACACATCCTTTTTAAAAACATAGAATCATCATTTTAATAAAAATTCAAAAGCCTTCAGAGTGTCACAAGTAGAAAGTTAATTCAGAAAAAGTAAAGCAGAGCTATGCATCCATCCAGTCATTTATCCTATATTCCAGAAAAGTGTCATGGAATACACTTTATCAGTGTGGTGACTAAGGTTCTAGGATTACTAATATATATATATTTTTAAAGATTTTATTTATTTATTTGACAGAGAGAGATCATAAGTAGGCAGAGAGGCAGGCAGAGAGAGTGAGAGGGAAGCAGGCTCCCTGCCAAGCAGAGAGCCCGATGTGGAACTCCATCCCAGGACCCTGAGATCATGACCTGAGCCAAAGGCAGCGGCTTAACCCACTGAGCCACCCAGGCGCCCAGGATTACTAATATTTTTAATAAAATTATTTAAAAGATATTGTCCCTTGTCCATAGCACAATGGTTGTGGCTGGGCTCTCATCAGATAGCCTCTCATGGAAGTATTCTGGACATTGAGAGTTTCTATGTTAAGTGACTAAGTGAAGAAAAAGGAGCAGACCACAGCTCACAATAGCTTAGTATGGAAGAATAGAAGAATAGGCTGGAACTGGATAATTAAAATTGGATTCCATTTTCACTACCTCTGGTAGTAGTGATAATATGTAACTATAGCTAAAACTAACTAGTGCTTTGTAGCCAGCCTTAGATGCATCCTCTTATTCAACCTTCATCTTTATTTAACCTTTAGCAACCTTGTGAAAGTGATGCTTTTATTATCCCTATTTAAGAGATGGGGAAACAAAATCTTTAAGAGTTTAAAAATATACCCAGTGTTATAGGGGCAGAAAATGACTGAACTAAGATTCAAATCCAGTTTTATAAGACTGCAGAACTTCAAATCACTGCATTTTACTGCTCTTTCCATAGCATCTTTATGTAATAAATATATCACCACTCTAGATCTCTTAAAGTGGGGGGGGGGGACCAAGGAGAAACTTGTTCTACTTTCAAAATTAAAAATTTAGTCCCTAGAAAGAATAGACTACTCTAAATAAGATAGATCTAGCATTTATTTATTCATTTCAATTAACATTTATTGAACACCTGTAATAAGCCAGGCCTTCTGCATAGTATCCCTCTTCCTAAAGATGTTACAGTCTAATAGGGAGATTAAAAGACAAGTGTGATTGAATTTCAAGAGATTCCATAACACAGATCTGATCGGAGAAATAAAGAAGCCAAAGGTAAAGAGTGTTTATATCAGAATGTAAGTGGTAATGCTTGGAAGTGGGGTAGGAGTTTCCCAAGAAGAAAATTTTTATGAGATAAATTCCTGAAGTGAGTGTTCACAGGAAAATATGTCTTTCCCAGTCCAGGTCAAGGTAAGGGATAGGGTAGGATGAGGGTCGTTAGGTAGTGTTAGTCAGGAATATAGATGGGGTTAAGGAAAAAATTTTGGATAGAGGAAACTGTTAGAAAAGGTATGGGGACATGGAAGAGTGTTGACTTCTCTGGACACTGTAAAGTCTAGGAATTCCCTGTTTTAAAAGGAAGAAGAAGATGAAGAGGGAGGAGGTGATGGAGGAGGCAGGAGGGAGGAGGAAGGGGAAGGGGGAGGGAGAAGGAGGGGAGTAGAGGGAAAAGAAGGAGGAAGGCCAGATGAAAAGATGAAGAAGGAGTTGGAAAGAGTGAAAGATAAACCTGGAAAGCAAATTAAGAGTTGTGACTTTAATCTGTGTGATAAAAAGAGTTACTGATGAATTTTAAGCCATGAAAAAAATCATCAAATTTATGTTTTGGAAATATCACTGATATATGAAAGATGAATTTGAATTGTGGGGGAAGTAGTATGAAAATTTAGCCTACAGAGTAGAAGAGAGATAGAAGAAATATCTGTGAGGTATGAAAACAAGTTGATAACTCCCATCCCTATATCATGTAATCATTATAATTCCATACCTACAGGACTATATATAATTAACACAGCACAATGTTTAGCAAATAACACATACTCAATACATATTTGGCTCAGAATTATGGCCTTGAGGTAATTTTAAGGAGAGAAATAATTGTTCAGTAGAAGGAATTATCAAATTATTTTAGGCAATCATGGGAACTTTAACACATTACTCTTCACAGTTTTCATCACTAACTCTTGAGGAGTACCCCATTAAGGTGAAATTGAAAAAAATGAAAAATATATCATATTGGTGTTTCAAATGTCACTATATGTGCCCAATAGGAGGGAATGAAAGGGAACTTAAAATGATCGATTTATGATTTTGTTTGCAAAAAATTCCTTTTGAAAATAAGCTTCAAGTAAATTACCTTCTAAAATCTCTAACCACTTTGAGAAATATGGTTTTCTATTATAATACCACTTTGGACCTGAAAGAAATAAAAGGTTTAATGAGTCTTAGAATCATAGTTGCAGATCTTCATGTTGTACTGGTTATACTCTCTGAAATGTATCCCCCAGCTATGTCAAATAATTTATTTGTTTTAACAGTGAAAAGTGCTTCTGGATTAGAATGGCAAATCTCATTTCATTTTTCACTTATAACATCCACATATCCATTATTGTGCTGTTGTTGTTTATCAGTGCAATTGTGGAAAACTATTTCAGGGTTCTTAGTGAGTAAATAACAGTGAAAAGATGATACAGTTTGCTTTGTGATACAGATTCAAATTATGTTAGAAATAATTCTTGCTTAGAGGGAGTACATGGCTCCCTTCCAAATCAAAGTGCTTAGCCATTCAACAAGGAAGGCGTGTCTGTAGACCCTCTTAGGTCTGTACACTCGTAATGCATAATAGAACCATGAAGACTGGGCAGTACTACTATCTCAGTCCTCCCTGAAATCACCTCAACCTTTTAACAATTTACTATTTGAAAATAATGGCAGGTTTAGGATGTGATCTTGTTTCCAGGTTGCAAGGAGACAAAAAAATTTTAAGGTACCAGAGATATTTCCAAAACAAAATAATGAATATATTTCTTCACATATTCATCTAGCCGGGCTGGAAGACATTTCCTTCCTACTTACCAAGGTCATGATTTTCCTTTGCTTTTCCTTTAGGACCTTATGTTAAAATATTGCCATCTTGAATTTTCATCTTTAATCATTCCCTCTTACTTGGCCTAGAAATATGTTCACATTTTGCATTTCTAAAAATTCTTTCCCTTAAGGGTTTTGAACACCTAAAATTAATATCCTTTCTCTTTCTCTTTTTTCCTTGCTATAATAATTGCTAATAATAATATTAAAATAATATATAATTATATATTATATAACATTGTTATATAATATAATGTATTAATATAATAATAACAATAACAATAACAATAATAATATAATACTACTACCACTAATAATAATATAATAATTCCCCAATCCCTTATTTCTGGGAGAAACAGTAGTTTTCTTTCTTTCCTTTTTTTAAAGATTTTATTTGTTTGACAGACAAGATGACAAGTAGGCAGAGAGGCAGGCAGAGAGAGAGAGGGAAGCAGCCTCCCCACTGAGCAGAGAATCCGATGCAGGGCTCGATCCCAGGACCCTGGGACCATGATCCTAGCCGAAAGCAGAGGCCCTAACCCACTATGCCACCCAGACACCCGAAACAATAGTTTTCTATCTTTCAAACATCAACTCCTTTACCTTCAAAGTTCTCTTCCAATCAGTCACATAGTCTATAGATTTTTACCCATCAATTTTTTCCCCCACATAGAAACGTTCACAATCTCTTGTCTGAATTATTGTAATTGTCTTTGCTGGGGAGGAAAAATTTTACTATATCCTTCAAGCTTCTAATTGGTCTAAGAATCAAATTGATATGAGACAGATTAACAGGAAAAAATCGAATTTAATTTGTATGTATGGGAATCCTCATAAATATAAGATTCAAAAGACAGATAAAATGAGATATATATGTCATTCAGATCTAAGAAGATAGGGGTGTGGTTTGGGACTTCAAAGGGAAGGAAAGCAATTCACAGGAAAATGAAAAGGAGTTCATGTTTGGTAAACAAATGTTCGCTGGGCCATCCAGAAACAATGGGACATAGAGAGGAATTTTAACATAGACTTCTTACTGTCTACTACCTAGTAACAGACAGTAAACTTCTTACTACTACCCTAGTTAATATTATACTGTATTTATTTATGGTGATAGCTCTCTTCCTAGAGTAGGTTCTCTATCTAAATTCTTTTAGACAGTTGGGAGAAGGTCAAAGTTTCTTCCTGAGTCTTTTGGGCTTTTATCATTTTCAGTTCAAAATAATCTGTATACGAAAGTGACACATTTTGAGGTGACTGGTTCTGAACCCCTAACTCTTCAAACTGTGTTTTTCACTTGAGAACCCCTCCCTTTGAGCTATTCTAAATAAAGCTGCAGGATTAATTCTCCTGACTATATGATGACTCATGCTAATAACAATGACAATAACAACAACTACAAAATTCAATTGCTTCTCATCTTCTTCAGGGTTCTTTGCCTAGCATCCATAACCCTTCCAATTCTGGAAGGTTTGAAACCTATTTTCACAGTTACACTTCTCACTTCTCCCTTTCATGCATCCTGTTTGCTTTCTCACTTCTCCCTTTCATGCATCCTGTTTGCTTTCTCATTTTATTCCCACTTCCCATCACCTCAGGCTTTCCACCCCTATGCTTTTTTTGTTTGTTCTTCTCTTTGTCAGAAATCCTGTGTTCTTCAGTTGAAATCTTATCTATCATTTAAGACTCGTCCCAAATCCCATTTTCTCGATTTTTCCTCAAATTCCTTGATAAATTGTCTCTGTTCTATGAACTGAATTTTAAAAACAATTTTTGTTTTTGGTAGAAACAAGTTATCTGGACAAAAGTTTTCTTTTGATCTAGTCAGTTTCTTCTGCGTAAGTTCATTAACACAAGGAAATTCATAGAGATAGGCTGACTGCATTTGTTGGACTCAGAGAAAGTTTAGTCATAAATGGAATATTTTGGGTATTATCATGATTCATCTACACCAGGCCCTCTCTTGTTTATTTATTCCCCCTCATCACCATTCCTTTTTGCCATTTCCCTCTGCTCATGTAATAATGGCAAAAATATTGTGTCTTTTGTTTATGTGTTCTTATAAAATGAGTACTGTTGGTACAAGTACATTTAATTTAAATGGTTTTCTACTATGTACCTAATTTTATTTTTTATTTTTATCTATGTTGCAATGTGACTATGTATTTTACTTATTCTAACCAATGCCTCATATTCCACATAGCTGTTTTTCAGATATACATGTGTATCTTCATAAAATTATTAAAATATAAAAATGCCTTTATGTGGATCAAAAAATAGCCTCTACTTAGGGTTTCCTGAGGGCTGCTTCACTAGATCTTTGGATCTGTCCACAATTCAGCATCTACAGGGTTAACATGAAACCCTCTTTTGGGGCAGGAATGTGGAAGTGGGAAGTCTCTAGGAAGCCACTCCACTGCTGAAGCTGGTACTCATTTTGACTGACTGGGGCTGCTGTTATGAAATTTGTTACGTGTTCTGAGCATCACCCTAACTGGTGTGAATCTATCATGTTTTGCTTACTTGTTCTTCCAATGACAGACAACTAGATTTTTTCCAGTTTCCTGCTACCTCAAACAATGCTTGTGAACAACTTCGTAATGTCCCCTTATGGACAGATGTGAGACTTTCTTGTGATATACTTTTCTTGTGATACAGAATTTCTGGGTCATAGGTTGAAGCTGGGATGTTGACCCATCATCATTTGCACAGGAATGAGCAAACAAAGAAAGCCCCAGAGAAGAAATCTCCTTCTAGGTAGTAAGGTGGGATTTTCATAAAATCTATTGTATAGAACGTAATCACATGGTCACAAGTAGCTGCAAGGAAGGATGGGAGATATAGTTTCTAATTGTCTTGCTATGTGCTCAGATAAAATTATTACCACATAAGAAAAGGAGGCAGATTTTATATTACAATTAACAATCTGCCATGCAAGTAAGAAAGGGTTAACTTAGCAGGCCAGGATTGCTCAAATTCTGCACATTCAGAAGAAAAGCTTGTCTTCAGGACTGACCCTTGATCAGTTCTTGGGAGATGAATTCTGAGTTCTTGGAATATTTTGCCTTATAAGTGTTTTTGTATGCCTGAGGCCTTAGTCCTTGAGATAACAGATCATTTAATTTATGTACACAGTGTGACACGTGTAAACACTTGTTTGTGCTTTGTGAGGGGTGAGAGTCTAAGTAGCTGAAGTCAGTCATGCAAGCAAGTACCACATGCCTTTGCTACTGCCCCCACTAAACACCTTGGATGCCAAGACACAGGTGAGCTTCCCTGGTTGACAGTGTTTGGCACACCTTTTCACACACTGTTGCTGGGAGAATTAAATGTATCCATATGATTCCACAGAGAGAGGATACCTGGATACTTATGTCTGGTTTCTCTTGGAGTTTCCACCATAAACCTTTTCCCTTTGCTGATTTCAGTTGCTGTCTTTTTGCTATAATGAACCAAATTTATTTTCTAAGTCTGATGATCTTTCTAGCAAATCATCAAGCCTGTGTGTGGTCTCGGGGATTCTTGACACAAACCCAAAGTTTATCCTTAAAATATTGAAAAAGAAGAAGTTCAGTACTTTAAAATACTTACAACCTAATGCATAAATATATAAAATTTTTGGAATTTTCTCCTTCCCCCCCAACTCCCATTTTAAAGTTTCTGAGAATAAATTGAGTATATTAGAAGCTGTATTAATTCTTTCAAATTACAGAGATACTCTGTGGCTCAGTAAATATGATACTGAATCACATTAAAGAGCTATGCAGAATCAAATACATCCATAAAGGTCACCCAGAGTCAAAGTGATCAGGTCTTACCACTGAGGGTAGAGAACAGCAGGTATCTTCAAGTGCCAGTTTGCCACACTTGATTAGGTTCACTATTCACTGCTTGAGAGAGCTACCTTAAGGAAAGAATTGGAAAAACAACACCCTTTTTACTAGTTATCATTTGAGTTGGCATGGAAACATTGTTACAATAAGTTGGCATGGTAACCATCTTCTCCATGATCCTGAAGAACCTGAAGATTAGGGCTTGAAATTTTGGTGCACATTTTAGAAGGTTGCTAATCCCTGATACAACACAATACTTTTGTGACTTGGATCCCTATTTGTTCTCCTATTTATAGTTATATACGTTTCTTGAACAGAAATTCTTCTTGCTTATTATTCTGAATATATTACTCTAACTTGAACATCTAACACAATCACTTTGCATGATAATTGTCTTCAAAGCTATTCAATTTATTTATATAGTGGTTGTAAAATTTTTTCCTCTTGGGCTAATCCTAATTTCTATTGGCCATATAATCTATTTTCTATTCTCTGTTTATTTTCACCTGTTAAAATGTACTCATTTTTGTAATATCTAATATAAGACATGCCACAAAATTATTTTGTTTTGAGTCTTGCAGGCACCATAGAAATCCTAGTACTTAGGTAAAAGAAATAAAGGTGAATGCTTAGGGAAGTAGAGGTCAGTGCTGTCAAACACTCAATGCACACTCAGTTTGTGACATCTGTTATAAATTTGAGAAGAACGGTTATGGGAATAAAAAATGGAATGTAAGCTGCCTATGAACTCTCAGGATTTGATAATTTAATAGTTTATTTTTGTTTAGCCTAAGTTTTAGGGTGAATCATGTGAAATTGCCATTTTTTATAGGTGAAAAATGATTGAATATTAGTAATTACATACAGTTCAACTGAATATATTGACCTAATTTTTTCAGGATATAGTGATAATAGTGTGATTCCAAAGCAATTGTGACTGTAAGTTTCTTAATGGGAGTATTCATATCTGGTTCATCCTTGACCTCTCTTCAGTTCTTTGAAGAAAAATTTGCCTACAATGTAATGTGTATTTGTGGGGAATATTTGTAACTTTCTGGCTGGCTAACATTAATTTCCTTTCCTAACAGCAACCTGCCTTTGTTTTGTGGAATTTTCCTTCTTCCATCATGTGTATTCTTGGTGGGAATTAATACTGGTAATAGTCTTCCGCTATGAAGGCAAAAGTATTGAGGAGCTCCCTCTCCCTGCTAAGTAATGGGCTTGTGAACATAAGCTAGGTTGATTGGCCACCTGGAGAACTTTAAAACATAAGCAAGTAATGCCAGAATGGAAAGAGTAGTTGAAGTAACTGTGGAGTAATCATCAGAATGTTTTACGCTCATAACTGCTCTTTAGTTTTTGCTACCTTTTCTCTGTTGCCTCTTAGCTCCTTCCCGCTTCCTATTATGACCCTCCTAATACATATCTCATCAATTGCTTTTATTTTATTATTATATTTTTAAATATTTTATTTATTTATTTGACAGAGAGAGACCGTGAGAGAGGGAACATAAGCAAGGGGTGTGGGAGGAGGAGAAGCAGGCTTCCCACTGAGCAGGAAGCCCAAAGTGGGGCTCGATCCCAGGACTTTGGGATCATGACCTGAGCTGAAGGCAAATGCTTAATGACTGAGCCACCAGGTGCCCCAATTGCTTTTATTTTAAATTAGTATCTATTTCTATTGCTTATAACCAAGAGCCCTACTAATAGGACATTTGTTGTTCTACTTATTGATTCATATTCATTTATATTCATGAGACATGAGTGGATAAATATGAGTAAATAATTAAATAGATCATGTTCTCTGAAAAGTGAAGAAAGTACTGATTACCTAATAAACCTCCAAAAATACGTAACTTACCCATAAAGCAAGTCTTACAGGAAAATTTTAGAGGAACAACCTACTACTCATATATGTTGAAGAATGATTTTTCCTTCAGAATTTTTTACAGCTGTCTCCTTTCTGATATTTATTTCAGTCAATTTCAAATGGACTAGAGAAGGACTAAATATAATTCAGAATAGCTGAATGATTAACTCCCTACTTCCTAGTATTCAATCCTTTAATCAATCATTTAATCATTCAATAGATGTTTATTGAGTCCTTAATATGTCCCAGGCATTATGATTTGCACTGTAGGTACAAAGTTAAATAAGCAATCGGTGATAATGACAGAGTACTTTTCCTAAGGAGATATCAGTCTAGTACTGAAGCGAGAAGTATGTATGATGAAATAGCCTAAGCTCTGTGTTGGAGTTTTGAGGAAATGCAATAGAAGCCTAATGAAGGAGACCTATATGTCTGGGAAGGGTCTCATTGATGTCTCCTATTTTTTTCTCAAGCCCAGTGAGTATCCTTATGATGTTGCTTTAAATTCTCTATTAGGCATGTTGCTTATTTCTCTTTCATTTAGATCTCTGTCTGTGGTCTTATCTCATTCTTTTATTTGGGATAAATACATCTGTCTTGGAATTTTGTTTAAGTCTCTGACTTCTTCTTTCCATTAGAAAAGCCAGATTTGTCTCTTGCTCCTGAAAGTAAAGGCCTTATAAAGAAGAAGTCATGCAGTTCCCAAGGCCTGGCACTTCAGGGAGTATCTGTGGTGTGTGCTGCTTGTGCTCTGTTATTGTGTTTTGGCTGTTCCATCCTTCAGGCCAATGGTCTGCAGAGGCTCTCCTTGCCTGGTCTGGACAGTGTTTGAACTTGAATGTGGCTAGTTATAGCTAGGTGTGCTTTGGTCTGCTTGTGAAATGAGACCTGACACCAAGTCCACCAGAACTGAGGCCCTGCAGAACTTTCTGGTCAGAAGACATGGTGTGGGCATCGGCTTATGCCAATCTTCTTGGGGAGGGGCCCTACTGCATTGGGACTGAGGCAAGCTTGACTGAGAAGGGCAGTTCTCTCAGAGCACAGGGGATTGGGGCTTGGTGTAAGCAAGTTAAGCAGCCCAGTGTCAGTGTTCCGCTGCTTCCTGCAGGTGGCTCTAAGTTTATGCTTAGGGGTGAGTGAGGGAAAATGGCACCAGCCAGCCACTTTGTTCCTGGAGGGGTGTCTCCATAAATGCTTCCCTCTCAAGGATGTCCTCCAGACAAGGAGAAGAGTGAATAATCTCCCCACTCTGTGCTCCAGGCATTCTTCAGATCACTGCTTCCATGCTGTCTGTCTCTGGGTTGTTTGCCTATCTGCTCTCCAGGAGCAAGGCAGTGCCCTCCAGGCTCTACTCCAGCCAAGGCTGCTGACCTTTAAAACTCCAGGCTTTAAGCCCCGCTGGTTGTAAGGACTCACAAAATTCAGCCCCTGTCATTTTCGAAGCCAGTGACTTTGGGGTAATGTATTCCTTCTGTATTCCACTGTGTGCTCCTCTCTCTTTCTCTTTCTCTCTCACCCTTCTCTGCAACCATGGCTCCATGCAGAGGAATGAATAGTGAACTAGAAGACAAAATAATGGAAAATAATGAAGCTGAATAGAGAGAAAAAAGAGTATGGAACATGAGAATAGACCTAGGGAATTCAGAGACTCCATCAAGCATAATAACATTCATATTACAGGGGTCCTAGGAAAAGAGAGAGAAAAGGGGACAGGAAATTTATTTCAAGAAATAATAGCAGAAAATTTCCCTCATCTGAGGAAGGAAACAGACATCCAAATCCAGGAGGAGCAGAGAGCTCCCATCAAAATCAACAGCAGGAGGACAACACTAAGACATATTGTAGTTAAATTTGCAAAATATAGTTATAAAGAAAAAAAACTTTAAAAGCAGCAAGAAAAAGAAAGTACTTAACTTACAAGGGGAAACCCATTGGGCTGGCTGAAGATTTCTCAACAGAAGCTTGGCAAGCCAGAAGGAAGTGGCCTATGCTGAATAGGAAGAATCGTTAGCCAAGAACACTCTGTCCACCAAGGCAATCATTCAGAGTAAGAGTTTTCTAGACAAGCAAAAACTAAAGGAGTTCATAACTACTAAACCAGCCTGGTGAGAAATATTGAAGGGGACTCCTTGAGTGCAAAGGAGAGACCAAAAGTAACAAAAATAAAGAAGGATCAGAAAAAAAATCTCCAGAAACAATGACAAAACAAGTAATAAAATGGCAATAAATAACGTATCTACCAATAATTACTTTGAATGTAAATGGACTAAATGCTCCAATCAAAAGACACAAAATGTCAAAATGGGTAAAAAACCAAGACCCATCTATATGCCACTTACAAGAGACTCATTTTGGACCAGAAGACACCTGCAGATTAAGAGTGATGGGGGTGGATGGGGTGCCTGGGTGGCTCAGTGGGTTAAGCCTCTGCCTTGGGCTCAGGTCATGATCTCAGGGTCTTGGGATCGAGCCCGCATTGGGCTCTCTGTTCAGCAGTGAGCCTGCTTCCTCCTCTCTCTCTCTGCCTGCCTCTCTGCCTACTTGTGATCTTTGTCTGTCAAATAAATAAAATCTAAAAAAAAAAAAGTGATGGGGGTGAAGAAACATTTATCATGCAAATGGATGTCAAAAGAGTGCTGAAGCAGCAATGCTGGATAAACTAGACTTTTTGTTCTTGTATTGCTTTTATCCTGCTTTGGTGTCAGGGTAATACAGTCTCATAGAATGATGTTGAATGTATTCCTCTGTTCTATTCTTTGTAAGATTTTGATAAAAATGGTCATTAGTTGGTTTTTTTTTTTTAATGTTTGGTGGAATTCACCAATGAAACCATATAATTTTGAGCTTTTCTGTGCTGGGAGATTTTGAGTCCTAATTCAACTTTCATTCTTGTTATTTGTCTAAGAAGATTTCCTATTTCTTATATTAAAGATTCATGATTCAGTTTTGGTAACTTAGGTGTTTTTAGGAATTATCTGGTTCCCCCCCTAGTTATCTGATTTGTTAGTATATAATTGTTTATAATAGTCTTTTATCATACTATCTATACCTGTAATTATCTGTTGGATTGTTTTCTCTTTCATTTCTCATTTTGGTTTTTAAGTTTTCTCTCTCTCTTTGTTTTTCCTTAGTTAATGTAGTTAAAGCATGGCCAATTTTGTTTATTTTTTTGGAAAAACTGGTTATTATTTTCAATGTTATGTTATTGTTTATTCAAGTCTTTATTTATTTCTGGTATTTCTTTATTATTTCCTTCCTCTACTAAATTCCAGCTAAGTTTCTTCTTTTTCTAGATCCTTGTGGTATAATGTTGTTTATTTCAACTTTTTCCCTTCATACAAGCAATTATAGCATGAATTTCACTCTAGCATCTGCTTTTGCTGCTCCCGACAAGAAAGAATATATTATTTTGATAAGCACTGGGTAATGTATAGAATTATTAAATCATTATATTATGCACTTGAATCTAACATAATACTGTATGTTAATTATATATCAATAAAATGAATAAGGTTAAAAGAAATAAAAACAAGCAAATAAATGTCTGGGAAGGAGGAAAATAAGTATGCTAAAGCAGAAAATGTGAAAACCGGGTTCAGTATGGAATGAAGGAAAAGATTTTTACAAGTGGAAAGAACAGGAAGTAAGTGCATAAATTTGATTAGTCATAAAGGAAGGTATCATAGGTAATGGGCATATCATTGGTTAAAAATATCAGTGATTTAATACAAGTATTTTTTTTAAAGATTTTATTTATTTGGCAGACAAAGATCACTAGTAGACAGAGAAGCAGGCAGAGAGAGGAGGAAGCAGGCTCCCTGCTGAGCAGAGAGACCGATGTGGGGCTCGATCTCAGGACCCTGAGATCATGACCTGAGCCAAAGGCAGAAGCTTTAACCCACTGAGCCACCCAGGCGCCCCTTAATACAAGTATTTTAAAACAGATGAATAGATTGATGAATAACAGTGTGTAGGTTACACTGACATTTTGAATTAACTTTGATTTTTAAGGATTCTTACTCTCTCTTTTATTAATCCACATAGGTAAATTACAGATTCAAATTGAGAAATTTCCCTGGCTATGTTACATAAAAGCAATGTGAATATATCATAAATAAACCTGGTATCTCTGCAGATTTTCTGTAGAAACTTAGAACTTTCCTTAATGTGCAAATGGAATTATCTGCAATGAACAAAACTGAATTTAAACACTAACCATATTATACTGTTTTCCTTCTCTGTATGGGTAGGCATACTTCTTTCCATAGTTCCAGCTTTTAGGGTAGATAGATTATCAATTTTATATGACTATCCCTCTATCCAAATGATATAAAAGTACTAATAGTCTTAGCAAAAGAGGAGTTTTTTTCTGAGTACAGAAGCATTAAGAAAAAGAAACTTTGGTTTGAAAAGGTCATAACGTGGTCTTTTGTGTACAAACCATCAGAGGGAGTATATCTCTCAGCTTCCTCATTTACCTTCAGGGTGGAGGTTCATGGGTGTAATGTTACCCAAGGCAGATGTTTGGTGAGCATATCCTAGTGAAAGGCAGCCAGAGTTTCAGTTGTCCAGAGAACTTTTAGGCAAAGATCATCTGTACCTATGTTTAGATGGATGCTGCTACCCTAGCCAATAGCAAAGACAAGAGGAGATGTTAGAGAAGTGATATGCTCTGCACTTGACTGTATTTTTGGGAATAGGAGAGATATTAGAACTTTTCTATTTTGAACTAGGTGATACCTCTCTATTTTTCTTCTGGATCGAACACATTTTTGCTAAATATATGACAAGCCTAGATAGAGAAAAACAACTCTTAAATAGATTGCCCAAAAGTTTCTTATGAAATGTTTCAATTTGTTCTGAAAATTAGATTACCATATTCATATAGTATTTTGGTAGTATCTTATTTTTGAACTTGAAATCAGAAAGAATCTAATATAAAAAGTTTAGTTTTGGGGGCGCCTGGGTGGCTCATTGGGTTGAGCCGCTGCGTTTGGCTCAGGTCGTGATCTCAGGGTCGTGGGATCGAGTCCCGCATAGGGCTCTCTGCTCGGCAGCAAGCCTGCTTCCCTCTCTCTCTCTCTGCCTGCCTCTCTGTCTACTTGTGATCTCTCTCTGTCAAATGAATAAATAAAATCTTAAAAAAAAAAAAGTTTAGTTTTTAAGTTTCTGGTCAAATAGTCTTCAAATTTTTACTTAAAGCTCAGTTCTTTGAATAGGTAATTTTTGATGTTTTGGTGCTCTTGCTTTTGTCATGTTGTAATAAAGAGTATAGTATCAGGAAATTAGGTAGTTTTTGATAAGTAGGATTTCTGTACCTTGAATGAGCAAATAAATGGTCTCTTGTTTTCTTCTCTCTCACTGATTTTTCTGGAAATCATATTATATATTCACATCTTGTTTTTTAAAATAATTTTTTATTTTTTATTAACATATAATGTATTATTAACCCCAGGGGTACAGGTCTGTGAATCGCCAGGTTTACACACTTCACAGCACTCACCATAGCACATACCCTCCCCAATGTCCATAACCCCACCACCCACTCCTGACTCCCCTCCGCCTGGCAATCCACAGTTTGTTTTGTGAAATTAAAAGTCTCTTATGGTTTGTCTCCCTCCTGATCCCATCCTGTTTCATTTATTCTTTTCCTACCCCCCAAATTCCCCACATTACCTCTCAACTTCCTCATATCAGGGAGATCATATGAGTAATTGTCTTACTCTGATTGTCTTATTTCGCTAAGCATAATACCCTCACTTCCATCCATGTTGTCGTAAATGGCAAGATTTCATTTCTTTTGATGGCTGTATAGTATTCCATTGTGTGTGTGTGAGTGTATATATATATATATATGTATATAATATTCTTTATCCATTTAACTGTTGATGGACATCTAGGTTCTTTCCATAGTTTGGCTATTGTAGACATTGCAGCTATAAACATTCGGGTGCACGTGCCCCTTTGGATCACTACATTTGTATCTTTAGGGTAAATATCCAGTAGTGCAATTGCTGGGTCATAGGGTAGCTTTATTTTCAACTTTTTGAGGAACCTCCATGCTGTTTTCCAGAGTGGTTGCACCAGCTTGCATTCCCACCAACAGTGTAGGAGGGTTCCCCTTTCTCCGCATCCTCGCCAGCATCTGTCATTTCCTGACTTGTTCATTTTAGCCATTCTGACTGGTGTGAGGTGGCTTTGATTTGTATTTCCCTGATGCCGAGTGATGTGGAGAACTTTTTCATGTATCGGTTGGGCATCTGGATGTCTTCTTTGCAGAAATGTCTATTCATGTCCTCTGCCCATTTCTTGATTGGATTGTTTGTTCTTTGGGTGTTGAGTTTGCTAAGTTCCTTATAGATTTTGGATACTAACCCTTTATATGATGTGTCATTTGCAAATATCTTCTCCCATTCTGTCATTGTCTTTTGGTTTTGTTAACTGTTTCCTTTGCTGTGCAAAAGCTTTTGATCTTGATGAAGTCCCAATAGTTAAGTTTTGCCCTTGCTTCCCTTGCCTTTGCCGATGTTCCTAGAAAGAAATTGCTGCAGTTGAGGTCGAAGAGGTTGCTGCCTGTGTTCTCCTCAAAGATTTTGATGGTTTCCTTTCTCACATTGAGGTCCTTCATCCATTTTGAGTCTATTTTCATGTGTGGTGTAAGGAAGTGGTCCAATTTCATTTTTCTGCATGTGGCGGTCCAATTTTCCCAGCACCATTTATTGAAGAGGCTGTCTTTTTTCCATTGGACATTCTTTCCTGCTTTGTCAAAGATTAGTTGACCATAGAGTTGAGGGTCTATTTTTGGGCTCTCTGTCCTGTTCCATTGATCTACGTGTCTGTTTTTGTGCCAGTACCATACTGTCTTGATGATGACAGCTTTGTAATAGAGCTTAAAGTCCGGAATTGTGATGCCACCAACTTTGGCTTTCTTTTTCAACATTCCTTTGGCTATTCGAGGTCTTTTCTGGTTCCATATAAATTTTAGGATCATTTGTTCCATTTCTTTGAAAAAAACGGATGGTATTTTGATAGGGATTGCATTAAATGTGTAGATTGCTTTAGGTAGCATAGGCATTTTCACAATATTTGTTCTTCCAATCCAGGAGCATGGAACATTTTTCCATTTCTTTGTGTCTTCCTCAATTTCTTTCATGATTACTTTACAGTTTTCTGCATATAGATTCTTAGCCTCTTTGGTTAGGTTTATTCCTAGCTATCTTATGGCTATGGGTGCAATTGTAATGGGATTTACTCCATAATTTCTCTTTCTTCTGTCCTGTTGTTGGTGTAAAAAAATGCAACTGATTTCTGTGCATTGATTTTATATCCTGACACTTTATGGAATTCCTGCACATGTTTTAGCAGATTTGGAGTGGAGTCTTTTGGGTTTTCCACATAAAGTATCACATCATCTGCAAAGAGGGATACTTTGACTTCTTTGCTGATTTGGATGCCTTTAATTTCTTTTTGTTGTCTGATTGCTGAGGCTAGGACTTCTAGTACTATGTTGAATAGCAGTGGTGATAATGGACATTCCCTGCCGTGTTCCTAACCTTAGCGGGAAAGCTCTCATTTTTTCTCCATTGAGAATGATATTTGCAGTGGGTTTTCATAGACGGCTTTGATAATATTGAGGTATGTGCCCTCTATCCCTACATTTTGAAGAGTTTTGATCAGGAAGGGATGCTGTACTTTGCCAAATGCTTTTTCAGCATCTATTGAGAGTGTCATATAGTTCTTGTTCTTTCTTTTATTAATGTATTTTATCACATTGATTGATTTGTGGATGTTGAACCAACCTTGCAGCCCTGGAATAAATCCCACTTGGTCGTGGTGATTAATCCTTTTAATGTACTGTTGAATCCTATTGGCTAATATTTTGGTGAGCATTTTTGCATCTGTATTCATCAAGGATATTGATCTGTAATTCTCTTTTTTGATGGGATCTTTGTCTAGTTTTGGGATCAAGGTAATGCTGGCCTCGTAAGATGAGTTTGGAAGTTTTCTTTCCATTTGTATTTTTTGGAACAGTTTCAGGAGAATAGGAATAATTCTTCTTTACCTGTTTGGTAGAATTCCCCTGGGAAGCCATCTGGCCATGGGCTCTTGTTTGTTGGGAGATTTTTGATGACTGCTTCAATCTCCTTACTGGTTATGGGTCTGTTCAGGTTTTCTCTTTCTTCCTGGTTCAGTTGTTGTAGTTTATATGTCTCTAGGAATGTATCCATTTATTCCAGATTGTCAAATTTGCTGGTGTAGAGTTGCTCATAATATGTTCTTATAATTGTTTTCATTTCTTTGGTGTTAGTTGTGATCTCTCCTCTTTCTTTCATGACTTTATTTATTTGGGTCCTTTCTCTTTTCTTTTTGATGAGTCTGGCCAGAGGTTTATCAATCTTACTAATTCTTTCAAAGAACCATCTTCTAGTTTGGTTGATTTGTTCTATTGTTTTTTTGGTTTCTATTTCATTGATTTCTGCTCTGATCTTTATAATTTCTCTTCTCCTTCTGGGTTTAGGCTTTACTTGTTGTTCTTTCTCCAGCTTCTTTAGGTGTAGGGTTAGGTTGTGTATTTGAGTCCATTCTTATTTCTTGAGAAAGGCTTGTATCTCTATATATTTTCCTCTCAGGACTGCCTTTGCTGTTCCCACAGGTTTTGCACCTTTGTGTTTTCATTATCATTTGTTTCCATGAATTTTTTCAATTCTTCTTTAATTTCCTGATTGACCCATTCATTCTTTGGAAGGATGCTCTTTAGTCTCCATGTATATGGGTTCTTTCCAAGTTTCCTCTGTGATTGAGTTCTAGCTTCAGAGCATTGTGGTCTGAAAATATGCAGGGGATGATCCCAATCTTTTGATACCGGTTGAGACCTGATTTAGGACCCAGGATGTGATCTATTCTGGAGAATGTTACATGAGCACTAGAGAAGAATGTGTATTCTGTTACTTTGGGATGAATGTTTTAAATATATCTGTGATGTCCATCTGGTCCAGTGTGTCATTTAAGGCCTTTATTTCCTTTTTGATCTTTTGCCTGGATGATCTGTCCATTTCAGTGAGAGGAGTGTTAATGTCCCCTACTATTATTGTATTATTATTGATGTGTTTCTTCAATTTTGTTATTAATTGGTGTATAGAGTTGGGTGCTCCCATGTTAGGGGCATAGATTTTTAAAATTGTTAGATCTTCTTGTTGGACAGACCCTTTGAGTATGATATAATGTCCTTCCTCATCTCTTATTATAGTCTTTGGTTTAAAATTGAATTGATCTGATATAAGGATTGCCACCCCAGCTTTGTTCTGATGTCCATTAGCATGGTAAATTGTTTTCCACCCCTTCATTTTAAATCTGGAGGTGTCTTTGAGTCTAAAATGAGTTTCTTGTAAGCAGCATATTGATGGGTTTTGTTTTTTTATCCATTCTGATACCCTGTGTCTTTTGATTGGGGCATTTAGCCCATTAACATTCAGGGTAAGTATTGAGAGATATGAATTTAGTGCCATTGTATTGCCTGTAAGGTGACTGTTACTGTATATTGTCTCTGTTCCTTTCTGATATACTACTTTTAGGTTCTCTCTTTGCTTAGAGGACCCCTTTCAATATTTCCTGTAGAGCTGGTTTGGTGTTTACAAATTCTCTTAGTTTTTGTTTGTCCTGGAAGCTTTTTTTTTTTTTTTTTAAGATTTTATTTATTTATTTGACAGAGAGAGAGAGATCACAAGTAGGCAGAGAGGCAGGCAGAGAGAGAGGAGGAAGCAGGCTCCCCGCGGAGCAGAGAGCCGGATGCGGGGCTCGATCCCAGGACCCTGAGATCATGACCTGAGCCGAAGGCAGCGGCTTAATCCACTGAGCCATCCAGGCGCCCCTCCTGGAAGCTTTTTATCTCTCCTTCTATTTTCAATGATTGCCTAGCTGGGTATAGTTTTCTTGGCTGTATGGTTTTCTCGTTTAGTGCTCTGAATATATCATGCAAGTTCTTTCTGGCCTGCCAGGTCTCTGTGGATAAGTCTGCTGCCAATCTAATATTTTTACCGTTGTATGTTGCAGACTTCTTGTCCCAGGCTGCTTTCAGGATTTTCTCTTTTTCACTAAGACTTGTAAATTTTACTATTAGGTGATGGGATGTGGACTTATTCTTATTGATTTTGAGTGGTTTCTCTTTGCCTCCTGCAGTTTGATGCTTGTTCCCTTTGCCATATTAGGGAAATTCTCTCCAATAATTCTCTCCCATATATCTTCTGCTCCCCTCTCTCTTTCTTCCTCTTCTGGAATCCCAATTATTCTAATGTTGTTTTGTCTTATGGTATTACTTATCTCTCGAATTCTCCCCTTGTGGTTCAGTAGTGGTTTGTCCCTCTTTTGTTCAGCTTCTTTATTCTCTGTCATTTGTTTTCTATATCACTAATTCTCTCTTCTGCCTCCTTTATCCTAGCAGTAAGAGACCCCGTTTTTGATTGCACCTCATTAATAGCTTTTTTTATTTTAGCTTGGTTAGATTTTAGTTCTTTTATTTCTCCAGAGAGGGCTTTTTCTTCCCAGACACTGCTTCTCTAATATCTTCCATGCCTTTTTCGAGCCTGGCTAGCACCTTGAGAATCGTCATTCTGATCTCTAGATCTAACATATTACCAATGTCTGTATTGATTAGGTCCCTAGCCTCTGGCACTGCCTTGTTCTTCTTTTGGGGTGAGTTTTTCTTCTTGTCATTTTATCCAGATAAGAATATATGAAGGAGAGAATAAAATACGAAAAGTATGGCAAAGACCCCTGGAAAATGTGCTTTAACCAAATCATAAGAGACTTCCTTTTTTAAGGAAGGGGTTAAAAAGAAGTTCAGAAAAAAATATTAAAAAAAAAAGAAAAATATAAAAATATATATTTATATTAGGTTGGTGAATAGAACAGAGTCACCACCTTAATTTTGGGAATATTTTGGTCTCTTCAAAAAAACTACCTCCCGAAATTTTCAGGCATGAAAAAAATACACACACACACACACACACAATAAGGGTAAACGTGATGAAGGGATGGAATATGACTATAATGGTGAAAATTTAAAAAAAAAATTCTAAAAAAGGTGTTGATAAGATAAGTTGGTTGGGAAAATAAAGAAAAAGAAAGTGGAGAGAATTTGCTCAGGCTGGAGACTAGAACAAAGCCCTGTGTTAGATATTTAGGGTGTATTTTGATCTAATAGAAGAAGTTGTATCCCAAAATTTTGTAGAAGAAAAAACCCTATGTGTATACAAAAAAATGGATACAATGAAGGATAAAATATGACTATAATAATGAAGGTTTAAAAAGATTCTTTCTTTATGAAAGGTATTGTTAAGATATACTAGTTTAAAAAACATTAAAAGAGGAAAGAGTAAAAGTTAAAAAAGTTTTAGCATAAAAAAATTTAAAAAATTATTTAACTTTGCAAGACTAAAGAATCATGGGAGAAAGCCATGAATTCCATGCTTTGCTTTCTCCTCCTCTGGAATTCTGCTGTTCTCCTTGGTAAGTGAACTTGGTCTTGGTTGGATTTCTTGCTGATCTTCTGGGTGAGAGGCCTGTTGTAATGATTCTCAAGTGTCTTTGCCCAAGGTGGAATTGCACTGCCCTTACCAGGAGCTGGGCTAAGTAATCCGCTTGGGTTTGCTTTCTGGAGCTTTTGTTCCTTGAATGCTTTCCATAGAGTTCTGGAGGATGGGAATGAAAATGGCGGCCTCCCAATCTCTGGCCCGGAGGAGCTGACAGCCGGGGCCCCACTCCTCAGTTTGCTCTCGGAGAAAAGTGCTCAATCCCTCCCATCTCCCTGTCCTCCAGCCCAACTCTGAGCTCACCCAACCTGTGACCTGTGACCAAGTGTCTCTGTCTCTGGCACACAGTCCCACCTGGAGTCTCCAAACCCAGCAGATCCCTGCACTCTTCCTGATGGGTCTCTCCAAATTTTGTGGGATCCCTCCTCAAAGAGCAGTGGTCTGACTGTACCACAGATCACAGTTTAAGGTAACCCCCAGTTGAGAGCTCACTCCTTGGCCATGTCTCTGTAGCCGGCTTCCTCGCTCTAATACCTGCGAGTTCTGCAACACTCAGCCACCCCCAATCATTCTGCGACCTCGCGGGACCTGAGACAATGCTGTCCCCGCATGTGCTTCAACCTGGCTTAGCCTCTGGTGCAATGTCCCTCAGTGGAGCAGACTTTTAAAAGTTATGATTTTGTGCTCTGTTGCTCCACTGCTTGCCAGGAGCTGGCCCTTCCCCCCCAGTCTATCTTCCCGTTGCTTTGGATTCACTTTTCCACAGATCTACCTTTCAGAAAGTGGTTGATTTTCTGTTTCTAGAATTGCTGCTCTTCTTTTCTTCGATCTCCTGTTGGATTTGTAGGTATTTGGAATTGGTTGATAAACTATCTAGCTGATCTCTATGCTATCTGATGTCATCTCAGCTTGCTACTCCTCTGCCATCTTGACTTCTCCCCCCACATCTTGTTTTTTTAATCCTCGATTAAATTAATGTCTTTTATTTTCCTCTTTGACTCTTTTAGCAAATTCCTACATTCAGTTAATATTCTATTTCCATTTGCTAAACATCTTATTTGTGCTCTGCCATGTATTTGATATTGGGCTGAAGATGTCCCAATGTTTGAGAACTTATAGGATGTTGTATATATGCTTTCCTTTCTCAGCCACCAGAATCAGATAGTCAGTGAGATTTTTTTCTAACTTTGAACATCTGAGCTCTACCATATGAGAACTGCACTTAGAACCAACACCTCTAATTTCTATTTCCAGTTTCTCTACTTACTCTAAATCAGTTGAAATTCACTCCTTCTTTCTGAGACTCAGTTTTTCACATCAATGGGATGATCATTATATTTAATATTTACTTCAGAATGGCTGTGAAGGTCAAATGAATTAATATTGATGAGACTATTTCACAAACTATAAAGTATTATATATATGGGGCGCCTGGGTAGCTCAGTGGATTAAGCCGCTGCCTTCGGCTCAGGTCATGATCTCAGGGTCCTGGGATCGAGCCCCGCATCGGGCTCTCTGCTCCGCGGGGAGCCTGCTTCCTCCTCTATCTCTGCCTGCCTCTCTGCCTACTTGTGATCTCTCTCTCTGTCAAATAAATAAATAAAAATCTTTAAAAAAAAAAAGTGTTATATATGCATTGTATACTATTGCTGTATTTGTTAATTAAGACACATTGACAATTTTGAACCCTTGAAGACATAGATAACTTCTAATGAGTTCTGGATGTGATAAGTAAAAATATTTATTGTTTATTATTTGCCAGGCACTGTTTTATGGAATGGGGACAGAACAGACAATTAAATATATTCTCCAAAATTTTGGCAAGATGTTATGGCCCTAATTGCCTTTAAAGGATTGGAAATGATTCTCTTGTCCCTTAGGGATCCTTTGGAAAAAGAGTGGATCAGTCCAATTAGGTATAGGCCTCCAAAGATAAAGGTCATAGACTCTCCTCATCATTTCAGAATGATTGTTCTCCCAGAGAACAAGCTTTTTTTTTTTTTTTCCCCCTCCTACATTTTTCCTGTGACTCATTTTATACCTGCCGTGGTTCTTTGGGTTGTAATGAATTCTGTTCTTTTAACATTAATACCAGCTTTTTCTCCATGCCTTATCTGCTTTGACTCTTTCTGATTTCAGTTATGTGCTTTTATCTACTAATTGTTTGAATTCAGGTAACAACTAGGTTAGCCATTTGTTCTAACACCATTGTTGAATTTCACAATCATGACCTACTCCACTAAACTCAAGGACCTAGCCTGTTTCCAATTTTAAGTAATAAGACAATTGTAAATTCACTGTTACTTCTTTCTTAGGGATGTTTATTTTAGCAGTTCAATTCTTGGCAAAACACCAGATCACCTAAAGAACAATTGTAATTGTGGTGATTATATACACTCATGTATTTAGGAAAATGTAGTGGTGACTTCTGGAAAATTCAGTCATGATTTAATTTTCTCTATTTTTTTCTGTAAAAGTATGTATGATTATAATTTTATTTTAATTTTTTATTTTTTTTAAAGATTTTATTTATTTATTTGACAGAGGGAGAGAGATCACAAGTAGGCAGAGAGGCAGGCAGAGAGAGAGAGGAGGAAGCAGGCTCCCTGCTAAGCAGAGAGCCTGATGCGGGGCTCGATCCCAGAACCCTGGGATCATGACCTGAGCTGAAGGCAGAGGCTTAACCCACTGAGCCACCCAGGCACCCCTGTATGATTATAATTTTAAAAGGCACAGATATTAACAGGGGCTAAGATTATTTATGGGAAATTTATATCTTTTATTTAATCACATTATTCTGAAAACTCAGGTACTTATTTATGTTTCTCTGTGGTTATATTCACCTATGAAAGCAATCATATAGTAATCGGCTTAAGAAATACTTCCCTTATCTGATTCTTTGGGGACACCCTTAACCATCCATGAATAATAGTTTCTCTATTTTAACAAAGTTATGCTGGACCTTTACTCCTGTGTAAAGAATATTGTGCGGAATTGGAGGAAAGCTACTTTGTCTTCTAAGATCGGAACTGTATGTTGCAAGCACAGAAAAGGATACAAAAGAAGAGAGTTCACATAGTTAAAGTGATGTATATAACTGATACCCAGAGGTAATTCGAGCTATCACTCTCTTAGATCTTTTCATTTATTCCAATAGTAGCCATAGATGATATCATAAAATAAAATATTTTTCAGTATTATGTTTGCACAAAGGATCAGGAATCATGTCAATGTGTGAGCCTGCCCCAGTTCTACTCGCGTTTAAATACACAGAGACCAGTGTGAACTTGGTTGTAAGAAATTTCTTCAGAAGTTTTGGGTTCCTTTTTGTTGTAGGTGCCTTGTACTGGTTAATAATTCTCTTTGACTTGCTTGAATCTTTGTTGTGGAGGCTCTTATTTGAGTTCCCTTGTGGCCTGCCTATCTTGCAAGTTCTCTGGTTCCTCCATTTCACTTAGGATTTCTGATGACTATTCTGCTCCATACTTCAGGACTGTCATTCTATAATGCTCCCTGAATTGAATTGAACTGAGGAAAAGAATATGATTTATCAGATTTAGTATTCTGTTCCTCTCTGTGTAGTTTCAAATCTAAGTTAAGTACTTCTTAAGTATATCTTAATACTTGAAATATTCTGGTGATGAAGAGCACTGGAATGCCTCTTATATCAGTTGGTCCATAAATCATAATTCTAAGCCTGTAATCTCATGAGCTATCTCTTTTGACTTAAAATTGTATATTGGTTAAAATTCTTAGTTGTCTTAGATAACTGTTCAAATATTTTCAACTCATTCTGAAATTTGCTTTTATTGTAGAGTGCAATTTAGGCACTTCGCTAAAACAGTAAATGCTCTTAGGAAAGAAAAAAATATACAGTGACTTTTCTTTGATGAGAACTCAAATTCAAAGGCCAAAGTTTATTGGTAGCTTTTTTGTTGTTGTTTTGTTTTGTTTTTTGACTTTTCATGAATAGACAGATATGGCTGGAACCTAACAGCAATTCCAGACAGATCTGGCAATTTACTAGGAGACTACAGAATGACTTTGATGCTTTTGAAAATATGGCTGAGAACAGATATCTCAACTAGGGTCATCATAAGTTAGCTGTTCAGCTTGACAGTCTTTGTCAATATTTAGTTAAGGCTGCACTGGAGTATTTTTTTTTTTCTTTGAAGAATCTTTATGATATTTTCCCTAGAGTATCTGCTTTTAAAACTTAAAAATAGATATGATATTCTAAATTTGGGGTTCAAACATGTTTTAGACTTTACTTAGTTCAATAAGTGTAATTTAATATGAAATAAGCAAGTATAATATTGAAGATTTTTTTAAAGATTTTTAAATGATTCATATTCTGCTTATAGATTCTTAGCAATGACTGATAGTAATACAACTTCACTTATTCGCTCCTTGCCATGGAGCTCTTTCAAAATACTAATGACCATCATTATCATTATCATCATGCTCAAGAAACTTTAGAACCTAATTACATGCAATTGTATGTAGACAATTTAAAAGCAAGTCATCTATTTTTTTGAGTAGTTGACTAAGAAAAGTACTACTGGTGAAGGTTATTTCAAAACATTTTCATTGCAATAGGATAATAGTGATAGGTGTCAAGTCTTTTACTCCATTTCATCCTGAAGCCACAGCATAGCTAAGTAGAAAGGCAGCAAGTTTTCAGTACACAATTCAGTACACAATTCATTTTAATTGCCCAAGAAAGATGTACACTCAAGTTTAGAAATAAATTCCATAACCCAAGTTACTAATTGAAAAGACATAATAGAAAATTATTTAACTAAGGATACCTGGGTGGTTTAGTCAGTTAAGCATCTGCCTTCTGCTCAGGTCATGATCTCAGGGTCCTGGGATCAAGCCTAACATTGGGCTTCCTGCTCATTGGGGAATCTGCTTCACTCTGTCCCTCTGCCCCCCTCCCCACTCCTGTGTGTGTGTGTGCTCTTTCTCTCTCTTGCTCTTTCTCTTGCTTTTGCTCTCTCACTCATGCTCTCTCTCTTAAATATATAAATAAAATCCTTGTTTATTTATTTATTTGACAGAGAGAGAGAAGGAGAGAGTGCACAAATATGCAGAGTAGGAGGCAGAGGGAGGGAAAGAAGCAGGCTTTCTGCTGAGCACTCAATCCTATATGGCACTCAGTCTGGGCTCTGGCTCTGGGATCATATCCTGAGCCGAAGGCAGGTGCTTAACCTATGGAGCTGCCCAGGCACCCCCATAAATAAAATCTTTAAAAAGAAGGAAAAATATAACTCAGTTGAATTTGCTAAAAAACAACTGACACAAAACTCCAATTGTAATGAAATCCTTTTAATTAAATTGCCAGTTAAGTCAAAAGCAAAATTAATTCTTATTTAATCAAGGAGCAGCACATTTATATAAATCATTAATAACTAAATAACTAGTAAAATCATTAATAACTAAAAAATAAAGTATGTGAGACAGTGGTCTTAGGATTTAGAAAAATAACATGGTATATTCAGAATTCAGTTGTAATGTTGGAAAAGATAGGTTTCATCAAATATAAGGAACAAGAGTTTTGATATTTTAGGATGCTTAGGCAAACTCTTTTCTGAAATAACCAACCAATGATGTATCATCTCTCTTTCTCACGCAGGTTCATCTGTCTATCTGTCTGTCTATCTATCTGTCATTGGATATGAGCTCCCATGGGAAGGAGATGCCCGTGGGAGAGGTTGCTTTCTCTATAGCTGAGACTAAACCTGCTGCTGGGGCCAGTTTAACTGATATCCTTGGACAGTGATGGTTGGGAGGAACAAATTCAAGGGGAAAAGTTGCCACAGTAACAGATGCCAGAAATTACTGACAGGAAACTTTTAAAAATGTTAAAATAAAAAAAAAAAATTCTCTGAAGTTAAATAAGGAGTCCATTTAATAGGTTTGGATAGGATTATATACCCTAATAGTTTCTAAAGACACTATTATAGTATGATTGATGGTCTTAATGATAATTCTGAATCAATAAGCCAAAAACTATTTATCAGTTTCTGTTATTTTTTCTGTCTGTCTGTCTGTCTCTCTCTCCATCCATCCTTTGGGAACAAGATGGTGAAAAATTAAAAAAAAAAAGTTTTGCTGCTTAGGAGTATAAGTTCAGTTATCTAGAAAATTTTTATTAGTCTACCTGATGATACCCAGGCATCTTATGATACTATTTTCTGATCTGGCTGTGGGCAAAGTGAGAAGTGCAAGAATGTGTGCTGTTCATAGAATCAGTGGACCACTCTGTGTGGCATGTTCTTGGGAGAGAGAATGAGGACAGAGTTGAGGGGGAAAGAGTCCAGAATTGAGCTGCTTATGAAAGACAAGCTGAAGTTGGGAACCAATTTGGAAAAAAAAAAAAAGAGGTTTTTTTAAAATAACAATGGTTATTAGAGCACACATGAAAGACAAGCCTGAGGGAATATGCGAGGCTGAGGATGGGTGCTGATGGGGGCTTTTAGTGCACTTTGCACAACAGCCTGAAGTGGGTGGCACAGGATGAAGAACACGTCTGTTATTTCTTTGTTTGTTTTGTTTTTGTTTTTAAAGTTGGTGTAAGACCAAATTATGTGCTATGCTCTGTAATGAAACATGGGTAGTGCATTAGTTTCCTAGGGCTGCTGTAATAAAGACCAAAAACTGGGTGGCTTAAAATGACAGAAATTTATTGCCTCACAGAGACTGGAGGTCTAAAATCAAGTATTGGTGGGGCTGTGACCTCTCTGATGTCACTAGTGGAGGATCCTTCCTTGCTTCTTCTAGCTTCCTGCAATCCTTGGCCTTCATTGGTTTGCAGATGCATCATTCCAGTCAAATGGTTCCTTGTGTTTTCTTGTTGTCTCCCCTCTCTGAATGTCCAAAATCCCCCTTTTTTATAAGAGCACCAATCATACAAGATTAGAACCCATCCTGATGACCTCATCTTAACTCGATCATCTCTGTAAAGACAAATAAGGGTATTTACAAATAAGGCCACATTTTGAGGTACCGGGAAGTGAGATTTATTGAAATACATTTCTAGGCTCTGGTTGAGGCCCAAGGTAACACATCAGCAAACTGAAACTTAGATAACTCACATTCCTATAAATGCTCTGCTTTACCAGAAATACAGTATATCCAACAAGCCAATCCCTGGTTGATTGCCAAGAATCAGTAATGATTTCCTATTCTAAATAAGGTCAGATATGCAGCTCAGCCAATCAGCTAAAGCCAAATACTATTTCCTTTTTTCCTGATTGCTTTCTTCTATAAAAACTGCAGCCTTATTCCTTATTTTGCAGGACTCTGGACTCTTGAGAATGGATACTGCTTGGTTCATGAAGTGTGAAATAAAATTTGCTTAGATCAACTAAATTGTTCTTTTTGATTATTATAACAGATTTAAACATATCATTTGGGGGGGACATATTTCAACCCATTACAGGTGGATTTTCATCAGTTCTACTCCATATGCTTAAAATTTCATGGAGTTCTTCCAGATTTTGTCATTATGGTATCTATCACTTTTAAGTTCCAGTATTACACATTTTGTCTTTTATGGAATTTTTTTTGACTAGTTTATTGAAAGCTCGGAACTATCTTAGAGTTGGTATCCATATACCATTTTGAACCATACTGTTGCTCTGTTCTCTTGCATGTATCTTGCATGGTGATTTGGTAGTTTCTCTTAATACTTCTAGGAGACTGTTTAGAGGAGAAATGGAAATCAGATAAGTTAAAAGATGAGCAGTGAGTTGATGAGATGGATTTATTTTGTGTTATTGTGTAAGCTCAAATCTCTATAATAAATCCCTTATTTCATATATTATCTAATAGTTCTGCTTTTCTGATCAAATGCTGACTGATGCAGTTTATAGAGGAAAGAGCTGTTCAAACTCTGAAAAACTTGTAGGATTTTTTTTTTTTGATCCAGCCCATCAAAAAAGTGAATCATGCACAATGTTGAAGGGCAATTTGATATATCACAGAAAATAGATAAAGCATCAGAATTGATGTGATCCAAAGCCGTGTTTCAGCCAGCTTTTGCTGCATAGTTGTTCTTCTCTTGTATTTGACCTAGTAAAGTCTTGGATTTGCTTCAACTAAACCATTTGTCATTGACTGTAAATCTGTACTGTTTGTCACAGATACTATGTAACAAAGTAATGATTAATAAAAATATTCAAATAGGCATCAGCTATCTTTCATGTGAACTACTATTTAGTAATGTACAAATGCATATTTTTTTTTGTTCAAAGATATTGTGCCTAGTAAGCACTAAAGTGTTGTTTTAAACAATAGCAGCCACCAAGCAACAGCAAAAACAAAAAACAAAAAACAAAACTTGGAAATATATGAATGGTAACAGGCTTTCTTTCTGAACAATAAAATGTGACTAATAGTTCTCTAGAGAAAAAATGCACAACAATGGATATTTACCTAAGTTACATTTTATGCCAAAATAGCACAATGATTTATAATATTATAGGCCATTTCACAAGTTGCTACAGGACACCTCATGCAGATAGTGTACTGTGTGGTGCAAATTATAGTGATTTGTGGAAGTGTAGATTAGAAGACTGGAGCAATAAAGAAAGAAGAATAATGTTCTTCCTTGAATCATTGGGGAAAAGCACAGCTCAGCAGCTGTCCCCAGGCAACTTTGAATAGTACAGCACATTGAAGTTCAAGTCTCTAAAATGTCAAACCTAAATGACAATGAGATTACATTAGAAAAAAATCAAAATGACTAGTGGCTCATTTGATGTTGTGAATGGTCGCTTCATAAAAGTCACTTTTGGTGTGGTAAACTGAGAAGAATGCAAGTTATTGAGCAAAGAGGGAAATAATATTCACTTCTTAAAAATCTGAGGGAAGGGACACCCATCAGGAGGGAGAATTTAGCTAGGCAATATCTGTGATCTGGACTTTAGTCGTGACTCCCTTTCTGATTCATTATGTGGCCTTTAGAAGGTTGAACCTAGATTAGATGAAGTAGTGAGTCCAATTCTGTCTGCTGCGCAAATGAAAAGCAGAGTCATATGTTCAGGAAACAGAAGGTATACAGTAAGTTCACCTCAAGAAGGAGACAATGCTTCATGCTGTTCACAGGCTCTATGAATGTTGCCATGTCCATATTTTACTTCTCTGGCCTCGTAATCTCACAAGCTAGAAAGTGAGGCTGTGTAAGGAATAGGCAGGATTGGACAAGGAATTTTGTGCCATACACACCTGTTTGACCTTTCTAGATGTTCTTCTAGGCAGGTGGGAATATATCCAAGTTAATCTTTGAGAATATCAAAGTCATGCTAAAGAAAATGCCAGAGAGAAAGAAAGAGGAAGGGACATTATTTTTTTTTCTTTTAGATAAGGGAGACATGGTGTATGTCCTCCTGCATTTAAGCTAGATACTGTACTTATACATTTAAATGAATTTTGAGCACCTGCAGAGCAAAATGTTGTGAATTCAAACTAATGTACCTGGAGAAAAGTCAAGAGAACAAATAGATTGTGCAGCTAAGAAACTACGCCAGTGAGTATTCACAGCATGCAAGGAAAACGGGGTAATGCACATCTTTGTTAAGAACACTTACTTGCTTAAATAGGGTCTTCCTATTAACAAGAAGCATTCATATTTAAAATAAGTTGGGGGGGTGGCTGCGGGTCCTGTCTGGGTGGCACAGTACACTAAGCCTCTGACTCTTGGTCCCCCCTCAGGTCATGTTCTCAGCTTCTTGAGATCAAGTCCCTCCTTGGGCTCTGTGCTCAGCATGGTGCCTCCTTCATATTCTCTCTCCCTCTCCCTCTGCTCGTCCTGCCTGTGTTCTCTCTCTAAAATAAATAAATCTTTAAAAAATGTAAAAGAGGTCTGGGAAAGTGATTGTTGGTCATGTTTTCCCTTGCTTGAGCGGTTGCTGAAACAATCAGTTGAAGTCAGCCAGAGAGTGAATCCTGAGATGCATTTCCATGTCTGGAAGACCTGAGAAATTATTTATTGGCACCAAGAGTTTGTTTCCAAATCTGTAAAATGGGAATAGTATCAGTTTCTGCCTCATAGACTTTCACAAGATCGAATTAGATAGAAAATAATGCACGGAAATCACTCAGCTTGGCAATTGGAATATAGTCCACAGATGTTTTCAGTCATTTAATTCTTACTCTTGTGAGAATAGAAATTTGAACAGAAATGCTATGAATTAGCTTTGATTCACCATATTATTGAGGTTAACTTTGATCAAATAAACTCAAAGAATTTTGTAGTAAGTGGAACACAAATGGGTTTGTGGCTTCAGAGTGAATTTTGAACGGACATTAAAATACTAGAGCACTTAATAATCTAGTAAAGTGAATGTCTTAATAAGCTACTCTGGTTAAAATTCTTAGTAATGTAAAATTTTTGTACCCTTTATTCTATTTAGGAAAAATCTATCTTCAATAAGTAGACTCCATCTGTTTGTGACTGCTTTTAAAGGGAAAGGATTTTAAAGTCAGTAAGATAAGATATTTTTAAAGTTTTGTGATATAAATAATTTTATTTAAAAGCCATCTTGGGAATTGTTAATAGCAATTAAGTCTGAGAAGGATTTCTGATCTCAGTAGTTTTCCAGACTATATAGTTATTATAATGTTTAATTATTTCCTTGAACAGTTGACTTCATTTAAGATATTTTTCATTTATAATCATCAACAGTCAATAACATCTTGATCATTTTAAACAGTTATCCCTCAATATTAAGGTGCTCTGCTTTCCTATGGAATATTTGTATTTCTTATAAAAAGGGATGGCATGAAGTCTTACTTTGGTCCTATTGATTAAGACTATTAAGAGTCATTTCAGACAGGGTGCCTGGGTAGCTCAGTGGGTTAAGCCTCTGCCTTTGGCTCAGGTCATGATCTCAGGGTCCTGGGATTGAGCCCTGCATCAGGCTCTCTGCTTAGCAGGGAACCTGCTTCCCCCTCTCTCTCTGTCTGCTGCTCTGCCTACTTGTGATCTCTCACTCTCTCTGTCAAATAAATAAATAAAATCTAAAAAAAAAGTCATTTCAGACAAATAGTTACTGTTTTTTTTTTACTTTATTTTATTTTAAATTTTTAATTTTTTTATAAACGTATAATGTATTATTAGCCCCAGGGGTACAGGTCTGTGAATCGCCAGGTTATGTATGTTTTAAGAAAACATTTGTTATTATCGTATTTGTTAAGAAATATCCTCTGTTTTAAAAAATCGGATTGCATTTGGATTCATTTTCATAGTGATTTCTATATTAAAATGACATTCTTATTTCTAAATGAGATCCCAGAATTCTATAGTTATTTTCTGAAGGAAATAGACTGAGGAAATAATTGTTAGGCTTCCTGGATAAAATCAGGTTAATAATTTTGAGAAAGGCGAGAGGAACAGGTATCCCATGTCTTACCTTTTCCAACCTGCTCATTCTTTCATAAACTAAGAATCCCTTTTCAGTTCCAGCCTCTCAGGGTCTTTTGCTATAGGTTAAAAGTAAGACCTGCTCTGCCTTTTATGACTTTCTTAAACTCCTCCATGTACCTCACTTTTCTTATCTATAAGATAGGCCTAATAAATTGTATCTACCTCATGGGGTTGTGAGGGATAAATGTGTGGAGTGTCCAAATTGATGCCTTGTAAGAAAGTGCCCATTAAATGTTGGCTATGTTATTATTATTTTTATCATATCATCGTCATCATCATATCTTTTGGCCTCTTTTGGATTAGGGTAGTTGCATCTACCTCAACATGAAATGCGAATCCTAGAAATTCAGTCACTCATTCTTCTCTCTAGCCGCTGTGGCTCATCAGCCATTCCCTTTTCCTTCTCTGTTGTCTTGCCTTAGTTTAAACCTTCATCATTACAAATCCAACAGATCCCCTTCCCTCATCTTGTCTTCTTCAATTTATGTTCCAGTAGTTCAGAGTTCCAGCTCTGAAACAGACCTGATTAAGATTCCCAGCGACTGAGCAGCTGCATCGTTTTGGACAGATCACTTATCCTCGCTATTCCCCAGTTTCCTCATTTGAAAATAACGACTTGCCTTTCTCATGTGGAAATGTTATGGTGCTCAAATAGATGCAGAACCCTTTGACTGTATAAAGCATGATGTGACATGAGTTATTATTAAGATGTAAACTAGGAGAAGCCTATACTAGAAGAGATGTAAGTAACTATGAGACGTAATTGGGTTTATCCTTACGTTTTCAACGTGATTTATATAAGATTGGGCTACATATATGAAAAAGAATGTGTCAGGAAGGTGCAAATCACTCAATGCATTATTATTATTGTGTGCCAGTATTAGCCAGAACTGGGGACACAAAGCTAAGGAGCTCAAAGTGACTGTTCTAATATTAGTATAAAGATGGTATACTCAAATTGGCACTCAAATTAGGTAGTGGATTCTACCTAAAATAACAGCAGATTTATTAGTTGAAGGAGCGAATACTGCTATTGTTGCTGCCTTGGTTGCTACTGATAATACCTAATCACATCTATCACTTATTGGGTACTTGCATGTTTAAGGCATGGTGTTAAGGATTGTAAAACATTATCTCCAAGAATCATGTTATTTCACTCATATGTGGAATTTGAGAGACAGGCAAATGAGCAAAAGGAAAAAAAGAAAAAAGAGAGAGAGAGAGAGAGAGAGAGAGAGAGAGAGGTGAATCGAGAAACAGACTCTTGGCTATAGAGAACAAACTGGTGGTTACCAGAGGTGAGGTGGGTGTGGGGATGGGATATATAGGTGATGGAGGTTAAAGAGTGTATTTATTGTGATGAGCACTGGGTATTGTATGGATGTTGAATCACTGTATTGCACACCTGAAACTACTATTACACTGTATGTTAACTAACTGGAATTTAAATAAAAACTTTAAAAAGTTATCTCATTTAATCCTTACAATGATTCTGTAAGATTGAGCTAATATGGTCACTAAACAGTAATATAAATATATAGATAGAGAGAAAAACTAGAAAATATAAGAGCTAACATTAGTTGGACGACTGCTACACCAGCTTGTGTTAGGTGATCTCTATTTTTTTCTCTCTCAAAATAACCCTACAGATAGATATCTTTCCATTTTACAGGAAGCTAAAGCATATAAATAACTTTTCCCATATGGCAGAGCAATGTAGTGGCTGAGCTGGCATCTGAGCTTGTGTCTACCTGATCCTTCATGTGATAATAATGTAAAGGCACAGTGTGGTTTACTATAATTGATTCATTTCTCTACATTGGTTACTGATGAAACTCTTAACACTTAGGAGTGGGTAGTGTATTTTTTGTCCTTCTTATCCTTCTTTGTTCTTGGTTTCTAGTTTCTGAGTCAAATGCTGATCCACTTTCCCCATGTTTGGAGGTCATTTTCTGTATGGTTGTTCAGATTTTTGCTTATTACCTTTCTAGGTTTTCACATTTAAAGAGTTACATGCCTGATCTAAGGGGTTACAGCAACATTGGAATTGTGACTAATAAACATTCATCCAGTAAAGCTATTTGAATATAGCATATGTTATACTTGGGAATCTCTAGATCAACGGGGGAATTGTTTTGGTAAATCTTCTGAGATCTATTAAATTATGCAACTTTATCCTAATTTGACATATTTTTTCTAATGAAAAGAGTTACAAATACATTATACTGAAAAGAACATTGAAAATAGGTCTTAGTTCACAAGTGTAGTGATTAGTGCTGTTCTGAAGAAACTATCTTAACTCTAGAGAAACAAATTATACAAAGGTGTGTAGCTACATATGTTGAGAAACTTCGTCCCCTTCTTCAGGTAAATAAATAACTCATTCAAATGGAAAATCTTTTGTTGTGTGTGTGATTTAAATTCAATATGTATTCAAAAGAATACATGTGTCTGTGGCAAGTGCCATGAGTATTTGTATATGAATATACTATTGCTTAGGCCACGTATGGTAAAAGACTGTTATGAATCGAAAACAAGATTTTTTGATTATAGGTAGTGTATTATTTATATATTACAGATAGATACTCAAATGTATGAATATCAATATATCATTGTCTATTGGATCTGGAAAATTGATTTATTTCTTTAATAACATTGATAAATTGGAGTTTAAGTTGTTCATAAATTAATCTCACAATAAAACCATTTGGGAGGACATAAAATTTATACTTCAGAGCAATTTAGAATAAATGAAACAGAAAAAAATTGTTTAAGTCAGAAGATAATGACAGTATTTTTGCATTGTTCATTTTCTGTTACCAACTTTGACATACATGGAACTAAGCAGTACAAATTACCATCTAATGTGGTATATGTATACAATGGAATTTTATGCAGCCATCAAAAATGAAATCTTGCCATTTGTAATGATGTGGATGGAACTAGAAGGTATTATTCTAAGTGAAATAAGTCAGTCAGAGAAAGCTTATGTCAAATATATCAAATATCATATGATCTCACTGATATGAGGAATTTGAGAAACAAGACTGAAGATCATGGGGGAAGGGAGGGAAAAATGAAACAAGATGGGACTGGGGAGGGAGACAAACAATAAAAAACTCTTAATCTCAGGAAGCAAACTGAGGGTTACTGGGGGGAGGTGGATGGGAGGATGGGATGGCTGGGTGATGGACATTGGGAAGGGTATGTGCCATGGTGAGTGCTATGAATTGTGTAAGACTGGTGAATCACAGACCTGTACTCCTGAAACAAATCAACATTATATGTTAATATATTAAAAAAAAACCCAAAAAGCCAAATTACCATCTAAATTTCACTTCCATATATGTGTATATAAATAAATAAATATTGTACTTTATTCATTACTTTACAAACCTTTATTTATATAAAATTATATATAGATTATGTACATTTTGGTTAATTTGGATATTATTATTACCTTTTTTTTTAAAGAGAGAATGCATGCAAGTGCGTGGGAGGGTTGGGAGGGCAGGCGGGGAGGAGGGTCAGAGGGAGAAAGAATCTTAAGCATGTTCCATGTTCAGAGTAGAGCAGGTGTGAAGTTTGATCTCTTGATCCTGAGATCATGACCTGAGCGAAATCAAGAGTTAGATACTTCACTGACTGAGCCACCCAAGTGCCCCAATTTGGATATTATTTTTAACTATTTATGTGACTATATATATAATACATACATAATTTACTTTGATTTGGAGTCATTTTAGGCACATGTACTTGTAATTTAAGGACTGTCCTTTCAAAGAATAGAGTGGTCAATGATGTAATATGTAACACTCTCTTTTATATAAGTGAGTTTTCATCTAATCAGTTTTTTTTTTAAGATTTATTTATTTATTTGACAGACAGAGAGAGAAAGATTGCAAGTAGGAAGAGAGGTAGGAAGAGAAAGAGGGGGGAGCAGGCTCCCCGCTGAGCAGAGAGCCTGATGTGGGGCTCGATCCCAGGACCCGGGGACCATGACCTGAGCCGAAGGCAGAGGGCTAACCCACTGAGCCACCCAGGCGGCCCCTCTAATCAGTTTTAATGTATATAAATGTTTTCATAACTGTATATTTTTAATTAATAAAAACATTTTTATTGGAGTATAGTAATGTAACGTAACACACAATGTTACATTAGTTTTAGGTGTACAATATAGTGATTCAACATCTCTATATGTTCACCATAAGTGTAGCTACCATCTGTTACCATACAATGCTATTACTGTGGAGGCTGAGAAAAATTAAGGCCATCCCACCTCAGGTTTAGCCTTAGCATAAGTATAGCCATCTCAGACCCCTGTGCCCAAGGGCTGAGCTTTCCCCTACTTTACTTTAGTTCCAGGAAGCCCCACCCTGCTTTGGTTCCAGAGACCCCCACCCTGCTTTAGTAAATTTTCTCTCCTCCCCTCCCCCCACCAGCCTCTTGTAATGACCCATAAATACCCCTGCCTTAACTAAGCTCAGGGTCCAAGTCCCTACCCCGCTGTGTTGGGTATACTTGGGCCCAAGCTTAAGCATGTCACCTCGGGGTCCAAGTCCCTACTCCACTGTGCCAGGTATACTTGGGCCCCAGCTTAAGCTTGTCAAATAAACCCTCATGTGATTGCATCAGTGCTTGGCTCCTTGGTGGTCTCTCGGACATGAAAACTCGGGCATAACAATTATAATTGATGATTATATTTTTAAATATAAATATGTGAATTAAAATAATTATTTTAATTTTAATTGAAGCATTGTTTTTTGGAACTAATTTATTTGGAAATGTTAGGTATGTACAGAAAATCATCATGGTAAATTTGGTTATTATTATTACTGTTTTTTGTGATACAGAATCAATACCTAAGGTATATCTTAGACAGTAAATTATGATATACTACTGCTGACTATGTAGAAGGAGTAAGTGGAACCCATATGAAAAGCATCATTAAGAGAAAATATTTAGGGGCACCTGGGTGGCTCAGTGGGTTGAGCCTCTGCTTTCAGCTCAGGTCATGGTCTTGGGGTTCTGGGATCGAGCCCCGCATTGGGCTCTCTGCTCAGTGGGGAGCCTGCTTCCCCCTCTCTTTCTGTCTGCCTCTCTGCCTACTTGTGATCTCTGTCAAATAAACAAAATATTTTTAAAAAAAGGGAAAAGAAAAAGTAAAGTACGTAAAAAGTATTTAATCCATGTGAATTTCTCAAGCTTACCTCAGAAAAATTACTATTATTATTACTAATCAAAATTATAATTGAATAATTACTATATTTAGAAGCTGTGCTAGGATCTTTAGATTCACTTTTAATATAATTTTAATAATATTTGTGTGATGCATTATTATATATGTAGACTGTATGTATTGTAAAGTTTGCGCTTATCTAAGTATCATTATATATATGATTGTGTTATTTGTATAGATGAGGATATTGAAACTAAGGCAAATTAAGTGACTTGAACAAGATAATTTTACAAATAAGTGTTTGAGAAGTGATCAGACTTATGAAGAATTCCCAGGCATTGACAAACAACTTAATACATCTTTCCATCAAATACAAATCATGTGATTATGTGATCATATTATTGTTCTTAGAATGAATCTTAAGAGGACTCAGAATACATTGGAAGGAGTAATGGAAAACATCTGGAAGAGCTGCATTTGTGATTTGATGGATTCTTTCTGGACATATATGAGCAGATACTAGCAAATATAAAAAATCATGAAGATTATATAAAGTTAGATAAAATTAATTGAGATTTTTTAAACTGTTTTTCTGTATCCACCTTAGTGTTCTTATTTTCTTGCACTGTCAACTTTTCATATTTTCTTTTGTTTTAAAGAGTTTTCAAGCAAGGTCGAGTTTGATGTGAAATTACTATGATATGTAGGTTTCATTGTATGTGTTTTTTAATATAGGAAATACAGAAAAGAAAAAAATAAAGGTGAAAATTTAGAAAAGAAATTTAAAAAACTTAGAAAATAAATAAAAATAAGAATTGATGAAATTGGAATCAGAGGAAATTGATCATTATAAAGTTAGGGCCTTTGAAAACTTCCTTTCTTTGATTTGTTTGATCAAAACTAGTTGTTAGAGGGAAAAAAATCATCTAAAAGAGTCCCATCTATTCAAAATCCATGAAATATACAAAAGCACTTTGTGATTAACTTTTATAAAGAAGTCCTTAGTTCTTTGAGTTTTAAATGTGAGACTGGGAAGAGAATAGATCTGGGATTGTCCATCAAATGAAGGCTGTAGGAATTATCAAGGGGGTACAGTAGGGATGGCAAGGTACCATTCTGTGATAGGATGATTAATATAAAGGAAACACAAAATGAAAAGCAACAATAAGACTCAACAGATTTGAGTCTCCAGTGAATCAAGAGTCTATAAAACTGGGGACAGGAAAATATATTCAATTGAAAAATTATGGGGAAGTAAGTTTATTATGCAGATAGTATTTATTTATTTATTTATTTAGAGCAGATACAATTTAATGGGAACTGTTGCAAGATAAATGTTACTTTTGTAGTACAACTGATGAGGGAGCAGGAGGCTGGCTGAGGACAAAGCAAAAGCTGGCACCTTGCACCCCCTCTCCATCTGCTCCCCTCGGTAATATGTGTAGCATTCCTCAGGCACCCGTGACCACCATAAATGAGAAACAAATAGTTAACTTGCCTGCAAGACAGGAATCTCCTAACTATCTTGATGTTAATGGCTTGCCAAAAGACAACATTGATCAAGCCAGAACCTCTGGGTATCCCCTAAGACCTCCGGGATACTCCCCTGCACCTTGTAGGCCCTCTTTAGCATATGAGAATTCTGTTGAAAACTCCCTTACCCTCACCTTCCCCCAACTGCAAGGTACATAACCTGCCATCCCTCACAACCCCAGGAAGCAGCTCTTTCTGCCCACGGGTCCTGTTCCCGTGCTTTAGTAAACCACCATTTTGCACCAACGATGTCTCAAGAATTCTTTCTTGGTCATCGGCTCTGGACCTCAGCCCACTGAACTTCACCTAGGTTCTAGAACTTCATCACAACTAAAGCTTTCAATTCTGGTTATTGTTTTCTAGGTGAAGTTGATCAATAAATGGTTACACATTCTAGCAGTCAGTTGCAGTCCTTTCGTATATTACTTATTATAGTTCTGACACCAGGAAAATATTTTTAAAGGCTTGGGAGATAACATAGAATCAAAAGATACATTAATTAAGACTCTAAATCCTAGTCATTATACTGAGCCTTAAGTACTGTGAAGCAGCAGAAAATAACCAAAACATATACCATAGTCCAGTAGAATATGGTTACATATAAGCAGGGGTGAGTTTATTGATATATAATTAGAAGTATTTTACCCTATGTATGTAGTCATGGAGAGCAGTATAAATACCCTGTTGGTGCTGCTACAAATCAGGTCTCTAATACCTCATGTAAACAATTAGTAGGCAGAAAAAAAGGTTCTGGACTGCGGATGACTTAAGAAATGAAATCTTCTTTCATTTTTATCTGGACTTGTGGGCTATTGAATCTGCTGTATCTGCCCTGTGGAATTTCCTTCTTCATTCTTAATACTCTTTATAGGTCGTAAAACCCCCTTCATAAATTCCACTGGACTAGGACTAAGATATAGCTTTTCCTGGTCTATATTAAACTCTTGGAAATGCTGGGCACTCTACAAGAACTGTGAATATGAAGATTCCATAGTATTTAGCCTATCAAGGAGTACCTTGAGGGTTCTGCTTTATGATGCCTCAAGGCAAAGAGGGATCATTCATTTGCCTTTCAAGTAGCCTTTGATCAGCTGCCTTTGAGCCATCAAGATGCCTTTGTCTTCCCATCCAGCAGCTATTTTGTCTCACATGATAGCTGTAAACAATGTGCCTCCTCCCCAACTTCGCTGTTTACCAAGTGAGTGAGGAATATGTCAAGGGTTTGTCATTGTTTTCAGTGGTATTTACCCCAGATATAAGAAACAGGGCCCTTGTGAGTTGGTAGAGAGAGGAGGGGGAATCCTTTTGATAGAGTAGTGAGATGGAAAAAACATAGATGGGCAAATCCTGCTTTGTCCCCCTGAAGTCATTTCAATTCTCTAGATTTCAAATATTTTACTTTGTAAAGTGAGGATCTTTATGAACTTTCAGAACTTCAAGTAAGAAATGCTTTTAAAGAGAAAAGGAAACAAAGGTTTATAAAAGTCCTATGGCTCAGGATTGATGAAACACCTTGTTTCTGGGAGGTCTTCTAGTGCCTACCCAGTCAGTTTTACTGCCCTGCCCTTTGTGAGTTAATTAATACTTCATTTTCACTAGGAGAATTCTCATTAAAATTTTCAAGGAAACAAAAGAGGGAGATAATGCCTGTTGCTCTTCCTCTGAAATTTATTCCTATTCTATTTTATTTTTATTTTGTAGTATTTGATTTATAATATCATAGGAATTACAGAGTTAAATATTTTGAAGTTTATATAATTGACAGTATTTTTGTACTTTTATATAGTCAGTCTATACCTGGAACATTTTTTCTTAAGACTTCTTTTCATAACTGTCAAATTTACAGCTATATTATTTGATCACCAATATACTAATAATATGGAAGAGTCCAGTGATATCTGAGATTTTAAAAAATCTTCTGAATAACAAAGATAATAATCTTGATTTTTTTTCAACTTCAATAAAACATTTACTTTGTGTTTTAAATATTTATTGGGTAATTTGTTGTATGATTTGGAAAAGCTAACCTGTCTATTCTTTTATCTTTCTGTGACCATTAACTCTTTCAAATCATTTTTTTTTTTAAAGATTTTATTTATTTATTTGACAGAGAGAGAGAGATCACAAGTAGGCAGAGAGGCAGACAGAGAGAGAGGAGGAAGCAGGCTCCCTGTGGAGCAGAGAGCCCGATGCGGGGCTCGATCCCAGGACCCTGAGATCATGATCTGAGCCGAAGGCAGCGGCTCAATCCACTGAGCCACCCAGGCGTCCCCCATTTTTTTTTTTTAAATTAATGATCATAGTTCCCAGGGGAAAGGGTGCCAGAGGCAGCAATTGACACCTTTCTGAAGGGGTATACTTATGTCTTGAACAGTTTTAGACAAAGTCCTTATGTTAAATCAAACATTCTTATATATGCTACTTTTATGTTTTTATTATTACTGTGAAAAATTCTTGAATGTAGTCAAAGTTTTGTATTGCTAGGTGAATTGAAATAAATATTAACTGTAATTTTGTCAAAACCTACAGCTTCTACTGGACAGGTTATATTTGTGCAAAAGAAAAAAAAGTCACCCTAAGACAATTTCTATAGCAGCCTAGGAAGCACAGTAGCTGGGAGTTAAAAGATCAAATTAATTTATAATCAATGGGATGAAATATGTGCCACCCTCTCTAGTGTCTCCCAAGGACACTTAACTTGTGTGAAGTGATAAAAAGATGAAAAATCAGCAGCAATTCAGATCTCAGAACAGAATAGAGTATAATGGAAAGCAGTGGAGTTCCCAGTTTTTGCCTTTAGAGGTTCTTACTTGATGTTCTATGTCTATGACTTCTCTTTGGAGACGTGCCCTGCTTGCTTAGTAACTGTGTCTTTGTGCTAACTCTAGCAAATTGACAATTTCCCTTAGCAAACTCTGTCTCTGCTGAAACAATGATCTCATGAAAGCACATGTGAGGATGCTTTCAATCGATAATATGACTGAATCTGAATTATAAAGAAGATATAAATGGGAATGATTCAAAATGCAATGGGCATAAATAGGAAGGTTCAGTTAAGGACCTTAAAAAAATTCAGCTAAAATTGTCTTCATTTGCAGATGACATGATTTTATATATAGAAAACCCTGAAGACTCAACCAAAAAACTGTTAGAACTAATCAAGGAATTCAGTAAAGTTGCAGGATACAAAATTAACATAAAAATCGGTATTTCTATACATTAACAATGAATTTTATGAAAAAGAAAGCATCAATCTCATTTAAATAGCATCAAAAGCAATAAAATACTCGAATAAATTTAAACAAGGCAGTGAAAGATCACTACTCTGAAAATCACAAGATATTGATAAAAGAAATCAAAGAAGACATAAATAAATGGAAAGTTATCTTGTGTTTATGGAATGGAAAAACTAATATTGTTAAAATGTCAAAGTTTATCTGTGGATTTGATGTAATCCCTATTAAGATTCCAGTGGCATTTGTTACAGAAATAGAAAAAACATTCCTAAAATTTATATGGAACCAAAAGACTCCAAACAGCCAAGAATATTTTGAGAGAGAAGAACAAAGCAGGAGGCATCATACTTCCTGATTTTAAATTATACTACAAGGTTATAGTCATTAAGACAGTTAGTGCCGGTATAAAAACAAATAGACCAATGGAACAGAATTGAGAGTTCAGAAGTAAACCTAAACACATACAGTCAACTAGAATTTGACAATGCAGCCAAGAATACCCAATTGAGAAGACAGTCTCTTCTGTAAATCATGCTGGGAAAACTGGATATTCAAAAATAGAGAATAAAACTTGGCCACTATCTAACATTCACAAATATTAACTCAAAATGTATTAAAGACTGAAATATAAGACCTGAAACCATACAGCTCCTAGAAAAAAACACAGAAGAACTCTTTGCCATGGGTCTTGGTAATGCTTTATTAGATATGACACCTAAACACAAGCAATAAAATAAAATTTTAAAAAGTGAGACTATGTCAAATTAAAAAGGTTCTACATTGCAGAAGAAACCACCAACAAAGTGAAAAGACAACCTACGCAATGGTAAAAGATATTTGCAAACTATATATCTGATAAGGGATTAATATTTAAAATATATAAAGAACTCATAAAACTCAGTAGCAAAAAAAAAAAAAAATTCAAAAAAATTCAAAAATTCAAAAATGCCCCAAAATGGGCAAAGAATCTAATTAGACATTTCTTTACAGAAAATGTACAAAAGGCTAACAGATACTTGGAAAGATGCTCATAATCCTTAGTCATAAAGGGAAACTCAAATTAAAACCACAATATCACCTTTTAGAATGGTCATTATAAAAAAGATAAGAGATAACAAATGCTGGTATGGATGTGGAGAAAAGGGAACCTCTGTGCACTTTTGGTGGGATTGTAAATTGGTATAGCTACTATGGAAAACAGTATAGAGTATAGAATTACCATATTGATGAAGTTCTAGAACCTAGGTGAGGTTCGGTGGGCTGAGGTCCAGAGCTGATGACCAAGAAAGAATTCTTGAGACATCGTTGGTGCAAAATGGTGGTTTATTAAAGCACGGGAACAGGACCCGTGGGCAGAAAGAGCTGCTTCCTGGGGTTGTGAGGAATGGCAGTTTATGTACCCTGCGGTTGGGGGAAGGTGAGGGGAAGGGAGTTTTCAACAGAGTTCTCATATGCTAAAGAGGGCCTACAAGGTGCAGGGAGTATCCCGGAGGTCTTAGGGGATACCCAGAGGTTCTGGCTTGATCAATGTTGTCTTTTGGCAAGCCATTAATATCAAGATAGTTGGGAGATTCCTGGTGGGATGTCACAATCCTGCTATCAAACGTCTTTGTTAGTGAGATTTAGGTTCAGAAGAGATTTAACTATATTTATATTTCCTTGTACCTCAGCCTCCTTCAGTTTTGTGTATGGAGGGGAGGTTGACCTTAGGGCTTGAGGAACTGAGTTATTTGCCTCTGGAAATTATCAATAGCACAAGGTAACTTCTTTGTAGATTGCTAGGACATTTGTAAACCAAGGGGAACTATTTGTTTCTAGTTTATGGTGGTCAGGGGTGCCTGAGGAATGTTACACACACTACCGAGGGGAGCAGATGGAGAGGGGGTGCAAGGTGCCAGCTTTTGCTTTGTCCTCAGCCAGCCTCCTGCTCCCTCATCAATATGATCCAGCAATTTCACTTTTGGGAATTTCCAAAGGTAATGAAAACATTAACTCAAAAAGTTGCGTCCTTATGTTCATAGAAACTTTATTTATAATAGGCAATGCATGGAAATACCTAAGTGTTCATTGATGCGTGAATGGATAAAGAAGTTGTAGTATGTATACACAATTGAATATCATTCAGCAATTAAAAAAAAAAAAAAAAACCAAGGAAATCCATTTGCAACAAATGGATGGACCCTGAAGGCATTATGCTGAATGAAATAAGTGAGACAAAGACAATTATTTTATGATCTCACTTACATGTAGAATCTTAAAAAAAGAGATCAGATTTGTGGTTACCAGAGGTGGGAGGTGGAGTGGGAGTAGGAGAAATTGGAGAAACATCATCAAAAGGTACAAACTTCCAGTTGTAAGATAAATATGCACTAAGGATACGATGTATAATATGATGGCTATAGTTAACACTGCTGTATGATAGAGACGTTGTTAAGAGAGTAAATCATAAGAGTTCTCATCACAAGGATGATTTTTTAAATTTTCTTTTTATATCTATATGAGATAATGGATGTTAACCATACCTATTATAATCATTTCACAGTATATGTAAATCAAACAATATGCTGTACACCTTAAGCTTACACGGTGGTATATGTCAGTTATTCTCATTAACCTGGAAAAAAATCCAGCCATTATATATATCCTTGCTTGTTTTGGGTGAGGTTAGTTAGTGTGTATAGATAGTGTCTTCCCTATCTATAAATTTTGTATGTGAATATTTGAGAGCTTTTTATAGGCAGTGTGTAAGCATTATTCATGTATTATTGTTTCATTTATTTCTCACAAGATGCTTATGAGGTCTGTAGTAAGCAAAATAATGGCCCCCAATGATATGCATATCATAATCCTCAGAACCCCTATGAATAAACTATGCTACATGGCTAGAGAAACTAAGGTTGCGGATGGAATTAAGGCTGGATTTTGCAGTGGGCCCACTATAATCAAAGGGTCCTTTATAAAGGGGAGAGAGAGGCACATGACTTACAGTCAATGAGATTCAGAGTGAAAAAGGCTCAACTGGCCACTTTAACTTTGAAGATGGAAGGGGGACATGAGCCACAGAATTAGGGCAGCCTCTACAGGCAGAACAAGGCAAAGAAATAGTCTCTCCTGGAGCTTCCAGCAGAAATACAGCCCTGCTGACAATTTGATTTCAGCATAGTGAGATTTGTTTCAGACTTCTGACTTTCAGAGCTGTAAGATCATACATTTGTGTTTTAAGCTGATATATTTATAGTAATTTGCTTCACCAGTGATACAAAATTAACATATGGTCCATTTTACAGTTAAGGATAGTGAGGCTTGGGTTTCATACCAAGGTTTACACAGTTGTCAAGTGGTAGAGAATCTTCATAGTATCATTCATAAGAATTTTCTCATAAAAACACCAGTCAGTAGCAGTATAGTTTCCTCCTACCCAGCACCCTGAAATCCCCTCCACATTTTACAAGTTGAATGATATATATGCATTTGTTGCATTTTGCCATTTTGACCATTGAGACACTCTTAATTTAAGGGAGGGAACATAACATGCATCTTTAAACATCTTTCCAGTACTGTCTCATTAACTCTGAAATCCAGATTCACTGGCACTCCAAGTAGTGAAGCTTGAATCCCTTATACAGTTTTTTCCCTTAAAACTCTCCAGTCTTCTTCTATAGTCTTTTTGATTGTGTCTCAGGATTGTTCAGAGCTTGCTAACCCAGAAGGAGATGGTTGTTCTCAAAAGCAAAAAGTCATGCCACTTTTTATTCTGAATGATAATTGTTATAAAACCTTACAGTTAGCAAAATCTACAGTAGTTTTACCACCTGGGTGAAATAGATTCTGAGTCTAGATACACGCATGACCTGTTATTATTAGAAGCTGATATTCTGAAGAGACAAAGGGAAGAAAAATACCTAATTTTTTTTTTTTTTTAAATAGAATGCAGGGAGCTGTCCTTTAGCATATGACTAGAGAAAACGCCTTCCACACTTATCATTAGGAGTTGGTTCTAGTTGGCTACCTTTGTTTGGGTTGGTATGCTATGCTTCTGTTTTTTTCATGCTTAAAAGGCTTATCCTTCTGAAAAGGACAAGTTGAAATATACACTTTACATTTTAACTACTGATTTATCTGGGAGAAAGAATTTCTGTACTTGAATAAAAGAGTTTTTTTATTTGTTTGTTTGTTTGTGTTTGTTCCAATAACAAAAAGTGTTTCAGGTTTCCAAGATATTTGTAAGTACATCCTGCTTTTTCCAACATAGGAAAAGGTAGAAGGAAAAAGGGGCATTCAAGAGAAGACCAGACAACTTCAAGGAATTTAGAAATAAGATATCACTCTTAAATGAATGTTTTCCTTGCCTTTTTTTTTTTTAAATGATGTACATTTACAGAAAACCTGAAAAAACTGTGTCATCATTCCTAACACTTCAAGGACATTTCCTGTAATTTGAGTGACTTTCAGTTTTTTAGTAGCTAAAGATGAAAGGAGTTTCAAGATATATATTTATCTAGAAAAGTAACTATTGCTCCATTTTAAAGTTTTAAACCATTCAAATCCTAGGAGTGCAAGTAAGAAAAAGGGTAGCCTGTCAGTGGAGAAGAGAGAAACAGACTTGTGTACCACACAAGAAAACAAGGCTGAAAAACAGAGGTAAAAGATGAGAATGGATGTTCCAAGAAGGAATAAAAGATGGAAAAGGTGTTTGTCTCTGTGTCTATATAATCAATAATAGTCTCTATGGAAAATGCCACTTGATTATTTTGGGAAAGAAGTATCAGAAAATTATTTTCTCAACTTTATTTTTCATTGTAAATGTCACTTTTTTTTTTAAACCCGAAAGTAGAAAAGGTGAATATTTTATAGAAAAAAAAAAGCATTTTATTATTTTTTTCCTTACTACTCATAACTATTTCAATATACTTGTACTTTTTTGTCAGAAAATCTCAAGTGACCTTTAGAAATTAAGTAATGGCAACTTAAACTTGAGCTCAAATTGTTTCTGGGTGTTCAGATAGGAAACCCTGCAGTAAGCTACGTGCATTGCAAGTAAGATCTCTCCACTAAGTAGTCACACTAGGTCACGCCTCTTGTTTCAGGCTATTGCTCTGTTCTAGGCAGTCTATCTTGGAAAACCTTTTGCATTAATCCTCTGTTCCTTCAGCCACCTGGATTGGATATCCGTTACCTTTGACTGAACTGAACTCTGGACATCCTTCCAACATATATTATGGACCAGATTCCTTTTTTTTTTTAATATGACGATTTACAAGGGAATTTGATCATGTTGACTGTCTACTTGAAAGCTGTCAAGGTTTTACTGTCTTCCAAAACTTAGATTACAATCCATTTTCTTCAATCTGGCATTTAAAATTCACATGCTTTGGCTAAAATCTGTCTCTCATGTTCTAGACTTTAGAGTTCCATTGTTAGAACTCTCCACTGTAGCTAAAACTCTTTGACTGATGTTCTTTAAACCCATCTGCAGTGCTGCTCAGGGGGACAGGAGGTCTTTCTAAGTTCAAAGCAACATTCTGATGACCACTTACCCTCAGAAATAACTATCATGAAAAAATATTATTTCTTGAAAATTTTCATGCATATTCAAGATATGTAAGTATATATGCACAATGTGTGTATATTTTTGATATTAAAATATATTTTATATTTTCAATATATATGGTAGGGCATTTTTATTACTCTATATTATACCTTTATTTTTCACTTAATAATATTATGTTTTATGAAGGCCTTTTCATACCCATATGTAGATATGTACCTTATTCATTTTTGATGAATATTATATTGCATTTCATTGTTTGAACATACCAAATTACTACTAATGGATGTGCTATTTAACCTATTGTGTCTCACGTTAAAACCCACCCTTCTATATATTCTGCTTTGTGATGCTGAGGCTGGGGCTCAGCAAACCAGTTTTTCCCAGAAATCCAGCTGGCTTCCCATTAGGATCTGTCGATAGCAGGTGTTAGAGGGAGATTGGAAGGCAGGAGCAAAGATGAAGAAAGTGTTTATCTTTTTGTTTTCTATTTCTGGTTTGCTTCCTTGTGTCTCTCCAGCAGTGTCTTTTTCCCCAAGCAGTGGCTGTTCGTTCCAGCAGCAGCAGTTAATTCCGTTTGCAGTTTTCCCAGTGTTCCCAGAAATAGCTTCATTGTACCCCCTCAACAATTCAGCTCCAGCTGCTGGTGCTCTGTCCTCAGAGGTCTGAATCTCAGCTTCTTTAGGACCACTGCTCTCCACTTCCAAGGTTTAGTAATTCAACCTCTTCCCTCTGCTTCATCAGCATAAATGGTGGTGGTAGATGCTTTCTGCATATTTGCTGCTCCCTTTTTGTGTCTCCAGTTCTCTAATATCTAACACTTCTTTGTATCTTTTTTTGGGGGGGGGCTATTGAAATTACTGGTGTGGTTTCAGTCTCCTGATAGCTGGATCCTTACTAATTCAGTGGGAATTTGTTTCTAGTTAGTTTTGTTGTTAAAATCAAATAAACATTTTGAACTATGTTCTTTTTTTGCTAAGCAAGTGTATTAGCAGAACTGCTAGGCCAAAGGATATGTGCATTTTAAATTTTGATAACTATTTACAAATTGTCTTCCAAAGGGGTTGCGCTAATTTCTACTCTCACCATCAGTATTTGCAAGCTTCTATTTTACAACATTTATACTAATATCATGCATTATAAAACAAACATTTTGTTAATAAATTGGTTGGAAATAGTTTTAATTGCTCTGTAAGTTTGTATTTCTTTAAGAAGGAGGTTTAGAATCTTCTCATATATTTGTGGTCATGTGTATTTATGAGAACAACCTATTTATATGTCCCTTGCCCATTCATTGAATTTTATTTTTCCCTTTATTTGAAAGAAATCTTCACGTATAAAAGGAATTAGCCCTTTGGTATATACTTTATAGGAATTTTTCTCAGTTTGCATTTTTTTCATGTTTGTGATTTTTATGTCATATATTTTAGATTGTGTAGTTTTTGTCCTATGTTATTGATTCTTGCTCAGAATGCCATTTTTCATGCAAAGATTTAAAAATAATTCTTCCATGTTTTCTTTTATTATATAGTTTTATTTTTAATATTAAGCTTGTTAAATATTTGGTGCATCTGGAATTTATTTTTGAATAATTTACTTTAGAATAGTGATGTATGGCTGCAACTTAATATTTTTTCCAAATGACCAGTCAACTGTTTTAACACTATTTGTTGAGTAATCTATCTTTTTCCTACTAATTTGAAATGCCAGTTTTATTGAATGCTAAATTTTCATATGCATTCTAGATCTATTTCTGGAAACTATTATTTACTTTTTCACTTATCTCTTGTCTGTTTATGCATTTGTGTTGAATTGTTATAATTTTTGAAACATTATGTTGTATTTTAGTATCTGGTAAGATTAACCTTTACAGATTACTTTTTAAAAAGATTTTCCAGGCTTTTCTTCTAAGTTTATGTTTCAGTATGACCTTTAGAAATAACTGGGCTTTTTCTTTTTTTTTTTTTTTTTAAAGATTTTATTTATTTATTTGACAGAGAGAGATCACAAGTAGATAGAGAGGCAGGCAGAGAGAGAGGGAAGCAGGCTCCCTGCCGAGCAGAGAGCCCGATGCGGGACTCGATCCCAGGACCCTGAGATCATGACCTGAGCCAAAGGCAGCAGCTTAACCCACTGAGCCACCCAGGCGCCCCTAACTGGGCTTTTTCAACAAATAAACGTGGATATGTTAGTTGGAAATGTGTTAAACTTAAAGATTCATTTATGGAAAATTGATGTCTTTATGATATTGAATATTCCTACTCAAGAACTTGTACTTTTGTAATATTCAACCTTCCTATTTCCAATTTTCGCATGTGTCCTTTTATACCACAGTAAAATTTATTTTGGGGCATATTATCTTTTTTCTTATTATTATGAATGATAACTTTCTCATATTTTCTAACTATAGAAGTCATCATTATTAAATTTTTGAAAATAAATTTTAAAAAGTTTGAAACTATAATCTTACAGAAATCTTCTAAGTGTAATGTAAAGAAACTTATTTTTTCAGAGCCATTTGATACTCCATTTTCCTTAAATATTTTAGTGTGTATGTCTTAAAAATACGGAAATACTCTTATCACATAATCAGAACACATCCATCAAAATAAAAAAATTAACATAGATACAGATACTGTAATCTAATTTCTAGACTCCTCCCATTTGAATTTAGCCAATTGTTCTGATAATGATTTTTAGAGTTAAAAAAATCCAATTCAAAATCTCATGTTGCATTTCATTTTCTTGCCTAGACTGAAATAGTTTCTCCATTTTCCTTGCCTTTCATGACCTTAATGCTGGGAGATTACAAGCAAGGCATTTAGTAAAATATACTTCAGCTTGGTTTCTCTGATCTTTCCTCATGATTAGGTTATCTTTGGCAGAAATGTCATAGAAGTGATTCTAGGTTCTTTTTCCATCTTACCAGGTGACATGTGATCTCATTAATCAGTTGATTAAGGTGATTATATGGAGAACTCTCTGCAGTGAATTTACCTTTCCCTTTTGTAATTAAGTATTTTGTGAAGAGGTATTTTGAAAGTATAGAAATACGAAATTTTCATAAAATATTAAATAAATAAATGTAAAATTATGATTTCCTAGTTTGTTCATAAGGTTTTAAACATTTTATTTATTTATTTGAGAGAGAGAGCACAAGCAGGGAAGAGACAGAGGCGAAGCAGACTCCCTGTTGAGCAGGAAGCCTGACATGGGGCTTGATTCTAGGACCCCAGGATCATGACCTGAGCTGAAGGCAGACACTTAACCAACTCAGCCACCCAGGCACCCCTATTCCAAGCATTTTAATGAGTTATCATATATTTTGATGCCCAGATTGTTCAGTCTGAACACTGGAAATACCTTCATATTGGTGTAGCCATTTCCTTGCTTTCTGGCACAGTAAGAGTTTTTAGGCTCATCTTGTGCTTTTCCCATCTGAGCCCTAGAACCAGCTCTCTTGAGTTTACTTTTCTACAGTTTTTCCCGCTTTATAAGCCCATTAATTTTTGCTTTTCTATTTTCTCCCTTGAATTTCTCTTGTTTTAACTTTCTTTTCTTAACTTTTTGACTCAAAATGCTCAATTCTTTTTGTTTTATTTTTCTCTCTTTTCTCCTAATATAAATATTTTGGGGAATACATTTTCCATAGAGAAAGACTAATTATATTCTGTAGGTTCATGAAAATATTCACTGTTTTTACCTGCTTGATATTTTATGGTTTCAGGTGTGATATACTCTTTAAGAATAAATTTGGTATATGTTTAATATAGCTAGTTAATTATGTAATTTATATAACTATCCTCAGTGATTTAATTATTTGATTTGTAGGTAAGAAGGAAAGAAGGTTACTGTAAGGTTATCCTGTCTCCATTTATTCCTGAAATTTTTGCTTTATGAATTTTAAGGCCATATAATTTGGAACACAAAAATATTTAATAGTTTCCATCCCTAAACCTGTACTTCTTGAGTTATCGACTTTAGACAATGAACATTTACAACCTAATATAAAATGAGAAAAATTTCCCTCTTCACAGCATGATTTGATTAATAAGAATATTATTGTCTAAGTCTTTGACTAGTTGCATTTGTACCTTCAAATATTATTACTAAGGTCCCATTATTTTAAAATATTCTTTAAACTTTAAATATTAATTATTTACTATGTGAAGGTATCTGTACAAATATATTTTATGCTTTCACTTCTCTGCTGAAACTTCCAAGTTGTTACTCATTACTATTTCTACCCTTTTTATTAACATCTATGAAGAACTTATTATTTGTGTTAAGGCTTAAAGAATTTACCTACCCTTTACTATATGGTGTCCATACTATTTAACCTTCAGTTGTATGTTTATCAAATTGTATTTTTCAAAGAGATTTTATATCTTATATTTGTTTAAAAGTATCTCCAATATTGGTATCTCCAATACCTTTATAGTTATTGGAGAATAAAACTCATGATATATCCTTCCACCCTCATTGTCTTACTATTTGCCAAGGCTTTGCTGTAGAGAAGACTAAGGCCACACTGAGTTTTTGCTGGGTGCTAATAAAATAATTGTTTATCTTCAAAACATAGCAACATTTAATTATTCACCCAGTCCAGAATATCTGGTCTCTTTGTAAATCATGTATTATGCTTTCTCTTTCCCTTTCTGGATCATGGTATTAAATTTTTCATATTCAAGTCTTTGTATAAGAAAAATGTTCTTATGTGTTTGAGCACTTTTCCCTATACCATTATTTCTGTTTCTTATTCAGGAAAAGTTTTCACATATAATATGTTTCATTTATTATTTTCTCTTTTTCTTTTCTCTATTTGAATGTGTTAGCCTTTATGTTCTGATTATATTAAATATTGCCATTTTTGCTATTTCTAACATAATTTTGTCATAATGTTATCTTTCTCTCTTTCCTGAATTTAGCCTGTTTATTTGTAATATCTATTGTCTTAATTATATTTAATGTCATGTAGCTCTTTGTTTTTCTTTTACAAGAGATGTGTGTGTGTATGTGTGTGTGTAATTGTGAGGACTTTCTTCCTTCTTCCACTGTGATGCATATTATTTGACTTTTGTTTGGAAAATTAATTGTTTCTCATTATTCTTCATACCTTTCCTTAGGGTATGTTTTGCCTTGGTACCCAGATTATTGAATGGTGGTTATTGTTTGAAGATAGGTAACTTGCTTGAAAAAGATAGCAGTAGTACAGCAGACAGAATGAATTTTCTTGTGTGTTAACTTTGAATACTTTCTCATTAACTTTGAATACTTTCTTATCAACTCTGTTCTGTATCTTCCTTAAATGATATATCGCTAATTATGATATATCGCTAATTAGTACTGTCATAATTTATATTACAAAGGTTTCTTGATAGTGACTTGAAATCTATTTTTGAGTATAGCTGACACATAATATTACATTAGTTTTGGGTGTATGATTTAGTGATTTGACAAGTTTATACCTTACGCTATGCTCACCAGAAGTGTAGCTACCATCTGTCCTGTTATATCGCTATTACAATACCATTGACTGTATTTCTTATGCTGTTTATTTGGCCTCTGTTTCTCTTCACTGACTGAGACAAGCTGCTTCTTTGTTGTTTGGCACTTAACATTTGTCATCCTACCACTACAACAACCTGATTCTTAAAAAAAAAAAGGGCATATGTGGAATCCTTGCTCAGCTCTACATTCCATATATGTCATAGGCTTCAGATTCCTGTTAGTCTAAGTCTCAAGAACTTCCTATTTCAAGTAAGATTTCATTAGTTATATTCTTTAGGTTTATACAACCTTCCCCTAAAGAACTCTGCTTATTTTCTCAAATGAGATAAACTTTTGTACCTCTTAAAATTTATTGAAACTACATTATTTAGCTGATATTTTTCAGTTTGTAGTTTGGAAATATGGTAAATACTCAGTATTCTTTTCTTTTTTCAAGTTTTTATTTAAATTCCAGTCAGTTAATATACAATGTAACATTGGTTTCAGCTGTATAATTGAGTGATTCATCACTTATATCTAACACCCAGTGTTCATCATCAGTGTCCTTCTTTTTTTTTTTATAAGATTTTATTTATTTATTTGACAGAGATCACAAGTAGGCAGAGGCAGGCAGAGAGAGAGAAAGAAAAGGAAGAAGACCCCCTGCTGAGCAGAGAGCCCGACTTGGGGCTCGATCCCAGGACCCTGGGATCATGACCCGAGCTGAAGGTAGAGGCTTTAACCCACTGAGCCACCCAGGCACTCCCATTAGTGCCCTTCTTAACACCTATCACCCATCTACCCCATCCCCCCACCCACCTCCTTTCTAGCAACCCACAGTTTATTCTCTGTAGTTAAGAGTCTCATAAATACTCAGTTTTAATGAAGACCAAAATTGCTTCTTCTTTTCACACTTTGTTATTTAGTGGGCACTTTGCCATGGTGATATTTTTAATGCCTCAAATGACATTGATGTGATCTTCAGTCTTCTGTAGAAGAGAGGTAAAATGATTAAAATTTGATAACGTGCAAGGGGCAGGAAGTATGTATGTTTTGTGTGTGTGTGTGTGTGTGAGAGAGAGAGATATTTGAAGTAAAGTTTCTGTTATCTTGAAATTGATTTTCAAGGATGATGTTCATGTGAGTATTAGTGGAGTGCAAGTTAGAGTTTTGCGCTGGAGAGATTGATTAAAGGACCCTAAGTGTATGTAAAATAAGTGCAGGGAAGATCATGGAGGAAGAGGATCTAAGCTGAAAGGACAGAGGGATTGAGAATGGATTCATGGACAAGGAAGATGAGCCAGGAGAGCAGTCTAGTGAGGAAGAAGCAAGCGGGGAGAGAATAGTGTCACAGAAGCCTAGTATGGAGGCTTCACCAGGGCCAGATGTCACACAGAATTTAGCGTAAAGAAGACTGAAAAGGTTATTGGACTTGAAACTCTAGGATTTCCTATATTCTTAATGAAACAAATTTTAATGAATAATGAAAGTGGAAGATAAATTATAGTGAGTGGAGAAGTGAATTTGAGTTGAAGAAGTAAAGATGAACGTAGATTACTTTTCCAAAATTGTTGGATATAAAGGGAAGTTATTTTGATAATTTGTTGCATAATATTCCCCTCTTCTCTTCCTTCCTCAGTCAATATATGTATATTTAACATCATAACCCACTTATACAAGGGACAGGAACAATATAAACCCACTCGTGTAATTGTCTATGTTGTACATCAGCTTTTAGTTATAGAAGTCCTTGATTAGGCTGTATTCCTTTGCTTCTTGAAGGTTTATTTAATTGACATTTTTCAGATCCTTTATGTTTATTCAGTGTTATTTTGAAGGAGAATTAACTTGGGTATTTTAGAAAACAAAATTAGTTGAAGGGAAACAAATACATTATTTTTTTTTTTTAAAGATTTGTTTGTTTGAGAGAAAGAGAACGCTCAGGGAGAGGGACAAAGGGAGAGCAAGAAACTTAAGCAGATTCCGTGCTGAGCATGGAGCCAGGTGTAGGGCTCAATCTCATGATCCTGAGATCAAGACCTGATCTGAAACCAAGAGTTAGATGCTTAACCAATTGTGCCACCCACATGCCCGAAACAAATACGATACTAATCATCAAAGTGGGAATGTTTAATTCCCTATTATTACACAAATCTAGACTTAAAAGCATTGAACTGGATAACTTATCCAAGTATATAGAAAGAATTAGTCATGCTTATAGTGTCTAATGGGTCATTTATTTTCTCTACGTTCTATACTTTAGTCCTATGTTAGATTTCACCACCTGCTTATTTGTAGAAGTACTGCTATTCTTACCATAAAAACAATTATTGATAATGTTTCTGTTGCTATTGCTGCTGAACTGTTTCTTTGTGTTCTGAATTTTGCATTAAGCAAAGTTATCACTGTATTAGTTATTACAGTGTATCTTCCAAGTACTTTTGAAGATGTCTCAGCTTTCTGTTTTCCAGATAACCATACCCTGACAATTCCACATGGTCACTGTCACATTTTCTCTTTGGCTGTGCTGTCCATCTCTTTTATGTTACCCAGTAGCCACTCCAATAATCCCAATTTCCCAGTAAATAGTAGTTTTGCATTTATACTTATTCTTAGCTTTTCACCCCTTTTAAAGGAAAGTTTATTGGAGAAAAATAGTTTAATTTTATTTTAACACTTACAAGACTCATTTTAAAAAATTTCTATACCCCCCACAAAAAACATACATAATTGATTCTACTGCCCAAATATAAAAATACATATCTACCTCTGGACAGACATTAACACATATAAGCAAAAGATCATCAATGTATCACTCAGGTAAAACATTGGATTTTAGTTTCTTTATTTCAGTAATATACAGTGAGCATTGTATCTGTAAAGAAAATTGTTATTTTAATTGTGCCATGAATTTCTTGTTCTTTGTCTCTAGTTTAGGATTTACTTTGTAACCATCCTTTTGTATCAGCTTCTAATCTTCTTTCAAACAAACTGTGGTCAAAATCTGTGATTTTCCATCATAGGGTTAAGCCCCCTCCGCTTCTGTCAAAAGCCCAGCTAAAATATATTCGTGAGGGAAAACAAGATTGGAAAACAAATGTAAACTTAGTCCCTCTGAAACTCCTTAAGCTTTATCCTGGTATTAAATTTGATTACCAGAAAAGCTCAACTTCCAGTCTCTAGAAAGTTACAATTTCATGTTGAAATCTATTGAATTTTTATTTTTAATGAAACTGCTTCAAAGACAAGATTCATTATGTTGTTCAACACCCTTTATATAAAGTCCCTTGTCACAAATACCTCCTAGAAATGAGAATCAGCAAAGAAATTTTTTGGTGAATTATAAGATGTCCTTCTAGGCTGTGCGTACTTAGTATACAGGCTGTTCTGGTTTTGATTTTACTTGGCTGTGCCAATTTTAGGGCAAAACCTTTACCATCAAGTGCTATAGCTTTTTTCAGGCAAGTTGGTGTCTCAATTTTTCTATTCTCTGCTAGCTATTCTTGGTCTTATAATATACATCCTGTGATTTTTTTTGTAAGCTATTTTAACTGAAGGATGAAGATATTTACTTTTTAAAATCCTCCCTTTAAGCCAGAATTTCTCAAACCTTGAACTTTTTAAAAAAATATCTATGGCAACCATCCCCTTTTCCTGTCCATACCAGACATCAGGACTATTTCTGATCCTATTTTTAAACTGGGTTGGGAAATTGGACTAAACTAATATTTCATAGAAGTTTTTTCTTAATCCATCAATCTAAAAATCTACTATAATTAGGATTTTATATAATATCCTATATTAGAAATATGAGTATACTTAAAAGTATTTTTGATAAAATGTAGCTATAACTTGGCTTAATTAAAATAATTATTCCATATGTTGCTAAAATGCTATTAGGTAATTTTCTGATTCTTAAGCCTTAACTAAGCAATATAGCTAAGAAAATACCTAAATCATGTAATTAGTATTTTCAAGTTTATTAAATGGTTATGATTTATGTGGGTAGCAACCAGTTTTCTGTTTAAATTTATTTTATTCCAATTTCATTTTTAAAAAGTATATGTCATTTGTTATTAATTTTAGATCACAGAAGGCTTAAACAAAATGTCAAATTTTGTAATTCAATAATTTGAAATTAAAATTGATAAGTTGGACATGTCAAATTCTACTGGAATGTGGTCAATAAGTACATTTTAAAAAGTTTAGAAGTGCATTAAGCTGCTGATTTTCTCAATACCTTTTCACTAAGGGAAGGAATAATGTGCATGTTGGTATTACTGCTTTCTGTTTTACAACATTTCTAACAGCATGCATTCTCCTGGAAAAAGGGGAGGAACTGTGATGTGAGTGACCGTCATTGTAATGATGCTTATCGCATTCAGTACTCCATCTTCCGTTTCATCTCCTTTGAAGGATGTCAGTTCTTTCTGGCACTGAAGGAGAATTGCAGTTATTTTGCTTCTTGGCTATGAATACTATCTTCCTGCTCTTAAGGGATATAGTGTGATTTGCTTACACATTAACTTCAGATGGAATTGCAAACTGAATCCAGAAATTGGAAGGTGCTTTGAAGAGGGGCTAGTGAATAATGGGGGCCTGAATGGATCAAATAAAACTTCGTAGTATTCCAGAGAGAGAGACAGAGACAGAGAGACAGGAACCCCAAGAACACTCTTCTTTGAATTGTCATGGTATTGTCAATTCATATTCTAAACGAACAGGATGGGGATTCTGAAAGGCTTTCTTCCAGAGGAGGGACATTATATGACACCTATAAACTCCAACAAACAAATGTCAGACCAGATTTGACATCAATGAAAAACATTACATTCTTTGTGTTATTTAGTTGTTTATTTATTTATTTTTAATGATTAGTTTTATTTATTTTTTAAATTTTTTTATTTTTATCTTTGTTCTTTGTGTTATTTAATCACCTTATTCAATTCTGCTTGTATATCAAAGACTGGTAATACTTCACTTCCATGGTCACGGAATTCTTTTACTATAATGAATGTTTGGAATTAAATTCTGTTTATAATCTTGGTTAATGAGATTATAGAAAATTACTCCGATTTCTAATTGATTTTTTTCAGGGTTGAAAATGTCTAAGTACATTGATTATGGCCAGTTGAATGCATTGTGCCATATAAGGGGACTGCAATCCAGGTAAGTTATTCATGTGTTTCTTTTTCTTTCATTCATATGAATATGAACATGTCTGTTTTATGGATAAAGTATAGTAGTAAAGTATTGTTGACTCCATAGGTACTTCATTTACCACATAGATAAAAAATATTTGAAAAACTGGAGGTTATTTCTCCAGGTTAAAGGGGCAGAATATATGTTATATTTTGAGGAAACAATTGAGTGTGAAGCAAACATAATTCATGCCGAGGTGGGCCCTTTCTAAGACTTAAAATTTTAGTCATAAGGGGTGAAAGCTTTAAATGGTTGAAAACACAAATCCAGAATGAAATAAGTACTTTAGCTGTGCGTGGGAGATACCTGGTTGAAAGATGGAGCCAAAGAATTAGGAAATATTAGGGCTCAAAGCTTAGGAATCCTAAGGTATGTGATACTTGAAGATATAACTTGAAAAAATATTATTGTCTTGCTGACTGTTTCCCAGGTTGTATTTTTGAAACTATAAAGCTAGTTAGTTTCTTACCTATCAGTCAGTATCTATCCACTCTTCCACTTTCCCTTATTAAGAGAGGACCTTGCTTCATCTTTAATGGGACTACTGAGAAAATGCCCCTATATATTCTGTTGTATTGTATTCTGTTCTATTCTGTTCTTTATGATAAGTGCCCTTCTTAATCCCCTTCACCTATTTCCCCCAGGCCCCCATCCACTTCTCTGGTAACCATCAGTTTATTCTCTATAGTTAAGACTGTTTCTTGGATTCTCTCTCTCTCTTTTGTTTTTCCCTTTGCTCATTTGTTTTGTTTCTTAAATTCTACACATCTGTAAGATTAGATGGTATTTGTCTTTCTCTGACTGACTTATTTCACTTAGCATTATACTCTCTAGCTCTATCCATGGTATGGCAAATGGCAAGATTTCATTCTTTTTATGGCTGAATAATACTTCCCCGTGTGTGTGTGTGTGTGTGTGTGTGTGTGTGTGTGTGTGTGTACCATATCTTCTTCTTCCATTTATCCATGATGGACATTTGGGGGGCTTTCATAGTTTGGCTATTGTAAACAATGCTGCAATAAGCGTAGGTGTGCATGTATCCCTTTGAATTCGTGTTTTTGTATTTTGGGGGTAAATACCTATGGATCATAAGTAGTACTATTTTTAACTTTTTGAGGAACGTCCATACTGTTTTCCACAGTGGCTATACCAGTTTGCATTCCCACTAATAGTGTAGCAGTATTCCTTTTTCTCTACATCCTTACCAACACTTGTTTCTGTTATTTTTGATATTCTTGTATTTCTGATTTCAAATTATTTCTATATCTACACCAATCTTGTCATTTCTTCTTTTTTCAGAGAAAGGGAGGAAGATGTGCTTCTTTTATATTTCTTGGATTTCTCCTGAGAAGGTTTCTTTTTCTTATGCACTTACACCGCCTTCTCACTCTCAGTGCCTTTCTGCACAGGAGGAAGAATCAACATGCACTCCCAAGTCATGCCACTTGGCTTCAAACTTGGCTTAGGCACTCGCAGAATGTGTGACCTTGAATTGGTTACTTAATTTCTCTTTACTTCAGTTTTCTTATTTTTAAAATGGAGATAATAATAGTACCTATTTTACAGAGTTATTGGGATGACTAAATGAGCTAACATATGTAGAGTAAACAGGGTCTGGCACATAGTGAGAATTATATAAGTGTTATTTTAAAATGATTATTGCTATTCAAAAAGGCTCATCCAAGTTTTTAGGTGTTGAATATATCTTCTGTGCTGGACCCTTTTCTAACACATAAAAAGCTAGTTCAGGTTTTGGAGCTGAATGCCTTTTGTCCTGTCATTTCCTTTTGCTTTTTTGTCCAGACATAAAAAACAAAAAACAAAAAAACCAAACATGGGGCACCTGGGTGGCTCAATCTTTAAGTGTCTGCCTTCTACTTAGGTCATAATCTCGGGATCCTGGGATTGAGTCCCACATCTGGCTCCCTGCTCAGCGGGGAGCCTACTTCTCCCTCTCCAACCCCCCCTGCTTGTGTTCCCTTTCTGGTTGGCTGTCTCTGCCTAATAAATAAATAGAATCTTTAAAAAGCAAGCAAACAAACAAATAAACAAACAAACATGTTTCTAGACTTCTCCCCCCACCCACCTTGGGTGATCATAGTAAGAGAGATTAAATCCTCTAGATGTGGAACTGCCAAAGTATCCATTCTACATAAATCTTACACCTTTTGTCTTCCTGGTTTGATTATCTCTTCTAAGTAGAGTTCTCTCACAGACAATCAGCTGCTCCAAGGCCAGTCTGGTTGTCCTGCTTGACTTCCTTCTATTAAAGTCTTATATTTACTGTTCCTTTTCTTAGACAGCAAATCCTGTGAATTTCTTGTGTGTTTTCTTTTGCCACTTTGGTATACACTAGGGATCTGTGAGAGGGCATGATTTTGGGTACCTATATATATATATTTTTGGGGGGGTATGTTTAGGTTTAGGTTTAGGTTTTAGGGCTTAAGTTTTAGAAAAAGAATATAAGATTACAATGCAAACATAGATTTGAAAATGAATATCTTTTTAGAATAAGATAATTACCACAAAATGATGGTTTGGCAATACAGGTCCTTGTCCCACTAAGATTTTTTAATGCGGATTATCAGAAATATATATATTGAATTCTTCCAGAATTACAAAGCTTTCAGTTGATTTCAAAAATTGGGAAGAGATTTAAGAAAAGTGTATTCTTCCATATTTATTTATTCTTTATCTATTATATGTTAAAAATGACCAATGACATATTCTTCTATAATAAAAAAAGAAAAGCTAAGAATTAAATGACTCAAGGATTGACATTTTTGAACATGAAGACTACCGAGGGTGTGATTATATTATATATATGTGTTTGTATATAAACCCTACCAAGGATTTGATGATATATTATATATTTATAATATATATATTATATTTACATATTATATATATATTTTAACTATATATATAAAATCTTCTTTGTTGTCGTCCTTCCTTTGGCCCATGGTGGGAGGATAAAGGGGAGGCTGCTACTCTCTACCACTTTCTGTGTGCCTCTACCCTGTACTCAGTCCTAGCTGTTGAAGCTACTCCTGTCCCCTACCTAGGTGTATGAGAACTCTTCTCACTGGATTTTATATCCTTGTGCCTGTGTGCTTGTATATATATAAACTTTGTACAAAAAGCAAGCCCCAGTGTGTGGTGGCTGCTGCCTAAATGCATGTAGTCAGTCAGTTGGTGTCTGTCTGATGTTTCCTCTCCTCTGAGAATAAAGGCAATACATTAGTAAGTTATTCTGGAATTTTTTATTGCAAGTAAAAGAAAAAGTGTGTAACAAAGAGGAATGATGTCACTTTGGATTTCTAAATTCTTGGATGTAGGACTTCTCATCTCTAGTAGACTATATATTCCATGAGGGCAGAAGATTTGTTTATCTTATTGCTTCCTACCCCTAGACATTTGGCATAGAGTTCAATGTTTTGAATTGAGGTACATTCTAATGTTGAGCGGAACTAAATATCTTCTTGGTGCTTTAAAAATGTATAAGGGTTTTCTATGTGTTGATTAGGAGGTTAGCTGCGTATTTATAGTGTGATTATTTATTTGTTTATTTACTTAAAAGATTTTATTTATTTGGGAGAGAGAGAGGGAGAGAGAGCAAGCGTGCAAGTGAGCGTATGGGGAAGCTGCAGAGGGAGAGAAGGAAGCAGGGAGTCAGATGTGGACCTGGATGCCAGGACCTGGGATCATGATCGGAACCAATGGTACTTGCCTAATTGACTGAGCCACCCAGGTGCTCTTTTATATATTCTGGTACTATTGTCCAGAGAGCTAATAGTTTTTAAACTTTTTTTTTAAAAACACCTTCTGTTGGTTTGACATTTCATGCTTTGGAGATTTTTTTCCTTTTAGTCAAAGTACTTGATGATCAGTCAGCTCTTACTTTTAAAGATCAGTTTACTTAGTAATAAACAGGGTAATATGGTTTACAAGGAAATGTATGTTCTCCTAAGTTTCAAATAAACAAACAAACAAACATGAGGCTACATGTTTGCAACTGCATTTTCTTTTTTTCCTTTTTTTAAAAAATTTTTTATTTCTTTTTAATTTTTTTTTTATAAACATATAATGTATTTTTATCCCCAGGGGTACAGGTCTGTGAAACGCCAGGTTTACACATTTCACAGCACTCACCATAGCACATACCCTCCCCAATGTCCATAATCCCAATCCCCCTCTCCCAACTCTCCCTCCCCCCAACAACCTTCAGTTTGTTTTGTGAGATTAAGAGTCACTTATGGTTTGTTTGTCTCTCTCCCAATCCCATCTTGTTTCATTTATTCTTCTCCTACCCCCCAACCCCCCATGTTGCATCTCCATGTCCTCATATCAGGGAGATCATATAATAGTTGTCTTTCTCCGATTGACTTATTTCACTATGCATGATACCCTCTAGTTCCATCCACATCATTGCAAACGGCAAGATTTCATTTCTTTTGATGGCTGCATAGTATTCCATTGTGTATATATACCACCTCTTCTTTATCCATTCATCTGTTGATGGACATCTAGGTTCTTTCCATAGTTTGGCTATTATAAACATTTGGGTGCATGTGCCCCTTCGGATCACTACGTTTGTATCTTTAGGGTAAATACCCAGTAGTGCAATTGCTGGGTCATAGGGTAGCTCTATTTTCAACATTTTGAGGAACCTCCATGCTGTTCCAGAGTGACTGCACCAGCTTGCATTCCTGCCAACAGTGTAGGAGGGTTCCGCTTTCTCCGCATCCTCACCAGCATCTCTCATTTCCTGACTTGTTCATTTCAGCCATTCTGACTGGTGTGAAGTGATATCTCATTGTGGTTTTGATTTGTGTTTCCCTGATGCCGAGTGATGTGGAGCACTTTTTCATGTGTCTGTTGGCCATCTGGATGTCTTCTTTGCAGAAATATCTGTTCATGTCCTCTGCCCATTTCTTGATTGGATTAGTTGTTCTTTGGGTGTTGAGTTTGCTAAGTTCCTTATAGATTTTGGACTCTAGCCCTTTATCTGATATGTCGTTTGCAAATATCTTCTCCCATTCTGTCAGTTGTCTTTTGGTTTTGTTAACTGTTTCCTTTGCTGTGCAAAAGCTTTTGATCTTGATGAAATCCCAATATCATTTTACCCTTGCTTCCCTTGCCTTTGGCGATGTTCCTAAGGAGACGTTGCTGTGGCTGAAGTCGAAGAGGTTGCTGCCTGTGTTCTCCTCAAGGATTTTGATGGATTCCTTTCTCACATTGAGGTCCTTCATCCATTTTGAGTCTATTTTCGTGTGTGGTGTAAGGAAGTGGTCCAATTTCATTTTTCTGCATGTGGCTGTCCCATTTCCCCAGCACCATTTATTGAAGAGGCTGTCTTTTTTCCATTGGACATTCTTTCCTGCTTTGTGGAAGATTAGTTGACCATAGAGTTGAGGGTCTATTTCTGGGCTCTCTATTCTGTTCCATTGATCTATGTGTCTGTTTTTGTGCCAGTACCATGCTGTCTTGATGATGACAGCTTTGTAATAGAGCTTGAAGTCCGGAATTGTGATGCCACCCACTTTGGCTTTCTTTTTCAATATTCCTTTGGCTATTCGAGGTCTTTTCTGGTTCCATATAAATTTTAGGATCATTTGTTCCATTTCTTTGAAAAAAAAAAAAACGGATGGTATTTTGATAAGGATTGCATTAAATGTGTAGATTGCTTTAGGTAGCATAGACATTTTCACAGTATTTATTCTTCCAATCCAGGAGCATGGAACAGTTTTCCATTTCTTTGTGTCTTCCTCAATTTCTTTCATGAGTACTTTATAGTTTTCTGAGTATAGATTCTTAGCCTCTTTGGTTAGGTTTATTCCTAGGTATCTTGTTGTTTTAGGTGCAATTGTAAATAGGATAGGCTCCTTAATTTCTCTTTCTTCTGTCTTGTTGGTGTAGAGAAATGCAACTGATTTCTGTGCATTGATTTTATATCCTGACACTTTACTGAATTCCTGTACAAGTTCTAGCAGTAGTGGAGTGGAGTCTTTTGGGTTTTCCACCTATAGTATCAAATCGTCTGTGAAGAGTGATAATTTGACTTCTTCTTTGCCGATTTGGATGCCTTTAATTTCCTTTTGTTGTCTGATTGCTGAGGCTAGGACTTCTAGTACTATGTTGAATAGCAGTGGTGATAATGGACATCCCTGCTGTGTTCCTGACCTTAGCAGAAAAGCTTTCAGTTTTTCTCCACTGAGAATAATATTTGCGGTGGGTTTTTCATAGATGGCTTTGATAATATTGAGGTATATGCCCTCTATCCCTACACTTTGAAGAGTTTTGATCAGGAAGGAATGCTGTACTTTGTCAAATACTTTTTCAGCATCTATTGAGAGTATCATATGGTTCTTGTTCTTTCTTTTATTAATGTGTTGTATCACATTGATTGATTTGCAGATGTTGAACCAACCTTGCAGCCCTGGAATAAATCCCATTTGGTTGTGGTGAATAATCCTTTTAATGTACTGTTGAATCCTATTGGCTGGTATTTCGGTGGGAATTTTTGCATCTGTGTTCATCAAGGATATTGGTCTGTAATTCTCTTTTTTGATGGGGCTTTTTTCTGGTTTTGGGATCAAGGTAATGCTGGCTCATGAAATAAGTTTGGAAGTTTGCTTTTCATTTCTATTTTTTGGAACAGTTTCAGGAGAATAGGAATTAGTTCTTCTTTAAATGTTTGGTAGAATTCCCCTTGGAAGCCATCTGGCCCTGGGCTCTTGTTAATTGGGAGATTTTTGATGATTGCTTCAATCTCCTTACTGGTTATGGGTCTGTTCAGGTTTTCTATTTCTTCCCGGTTCAGTTATGGTAGCTTATATGTCTCTAGGAATGCATCCATTTCTTCCGATTGTCAAATTTGTTGACGTAGAGTTGCTCATCGTATGTTCGTAGAATTGTCTGTATTTCTTTAGTGTTAGTTGTGATCTCTTCCCTCTCATTCATGATTTCATTTATTTGGGTCCTTTCTCTTTTCTTTTTGATAAGTCTGGCCAGGGGTTTATCAATCTTACTAATTGTTTCAAAGAACCAGCTCCTAGTTTTGTTGATTTGTTGTATTGTTTTTTTGGTTTCTATTTCATTGATTTCTGCTCTGATCTTTATGACTTCTCTTCTCCTGCTGGGTTTAGACTTTCTTTGTTGTTCTTTCTCCAGCTCCTTTAGGTGTAGGGTTAGGTTGTGTACTTGAGACCTTTCTTGTTTCTTGAGAAAGGCTTGTACCGCTATATATTTTCCTCTCAGGACAGCCTTTGCTGTGTCCCACAGATTTTGAACCATTGTGATTTCATTATCATTTGTTTCCATGAATTTTTTCAATTCTTCTTTAATTACCTGGTTGACCCATTCATTCTTTAGAAGGATGCTGTTTAGTCTCCATGTCTTTGGGCTCTTTCCAGCTTTCCTCTTGTGATTGAGTTCTAGCTTCAGAGCATTGTGGTCTGAAAATATGCAGGGAATGATTCTAATTTTTGATACCAGTTGAGACCTGATTTGTGACCCAGGATGTGATCTATTCTGGAGAAGGTTCCATGTGCACTAGAGAAGAATGTGTATTCTGTTGCTTTGGGATGAAATGTTCTGAATATATCTGTGATGTCCATCTGGTCCAGTGTGTCATTTAAGGCCTTCATTTCCTTGTTGATCTTTTGTTTGGATGATCTCTCCATTTCAGTGAGGGGAGTGTTAAAATCCCCTACTATTATTGTATTATTACTGATGTGTTTCTTTGATTTTGTTATTAATTGGTTTATATAGTTGGCTGCTCCCACGTTAGGGGCATAGATATTTAAAACTGTTAGATCTTCTTGTTGGACAGACCCTTTGAGTATGATATAGTGTCCTTCCCCATCTCTTATTATAGTATTTGGCTTAAAGTCTAATTGATCTGATATAAGGATTGCCACCCCACCTTTCTTCTGATGCCCATTAGTAAATTGTTTTCCATCCCCTCACTTTAAATCTGGAGGTGTCTTTGGGTCTAAAATGAGTTTCTTGTAGGCAACATAGATTTTTTTTTTTTTAATCCATTCTGATACCCTGTGTCTTTTGATTGGGGCATTTAGCCCATTAACATTTAGGGTAACTATTGAGAGATATGAATTTAGTCCCATTGTATTGCCTGTAAGGTGACTGTTACTGTTTATTGTCTCTGTTCCCTTCTGATCTACTACTTTTAGGCTCTCTCTTTGCTTAGAGGACCTCTTTCAATATTTCCTGTAGAGCTGGTTTGGTGTTTGCAAATTCTTTCAGTTTTTGTTTGTCCTGAAATTTTTATCTGTCCTTCTATTTTAAATGATAGCCTAGCTGGATAGAGTATTCTTGGCTGCATGTTTTTCTCGTTTAGTGCTCTGAATATATCATGCCATCTCTTTCTGGCCTGCCAGGTCTCTGTGGATAAGTCTGCTGTCAATCTAATATTTTTACCATTGTTTGTTACAGACTTCTGTTCCCGGGCTGCTTTCAGGATTTTCTCTTTGTCACTAAGACTTTTAAATTTTATTATTAGTTGACAGGGTGTGGACTTATTCTTATTGATTTTGAGGGGAGTTCTCTGCACCTCCTCGATTTTGATGCTTGTTCCCTTTGCCATATTAGGGAAATTCTCTCCAGTAATTCTCTCCAATATACCTTCTGCTACCCTCTCTCTTTCTTCTTCTTCTGGAATCCCAATATTCTAATGTTGTTTTGTCCTATGGTTGGTCTCACTTATCTCTCAAATTCTCCCCTCATGGTCCAGTAGCTGTTTGTCCCTCTTTTGCTAGGCTTCTTTATTCTCTGTCATTTGGTCTTTTATATCAGTAATTCATTCTTCTGCCTCATTTATCCTAGCAGTGAGAGCCTCCATTTTTGATTGCACCTCATTAATAGCTTTTTTGATTTTAACTTGGTTAGATTTTAGTTCTTTTATTTCTCCAGGAAGGGCTTTTATATCTCTAGAGAGGGTTTCTCTAATATCTTCCATGCCTTTTTCAAGCCCAGCTAGAACCTTGAGAATCATCATTCTGAACTCTAGATCTGACATATTATCAATGTCTGTATTGATTAGGTCCCTAGCCTTTGGTACCACCTCTTGTTCTTTTTTTTTTTTTTTTTTTTTTTTTTTTTGTGGTGAATTTTCAGCCTTGTCAGTTTGTCCAGATAAGAGTATATGAAGGAGCAAGTAAAATACTAAAAGGGTGGCAAAGACCCCAGGAATATGTGCTTTAACCAAATCAGAAGAGACCTCAAATCATGGGGGGGGGGGGGGAATGGGGATAAAAAGAAGTTCAGAGGGGCACCTGGGTGACTCAGTGGGTTAAAGCCTCAGTCTTCAGCTCAGGTCACGATCTCAGGGTCCTGGGATCGAGCCCTACATTGGGCGCTCTGCTCAGCGGAGAGCCTCTTTCCCCCCCTCTCTCTGCCTGCCTCTCTGTCTGCTTGTGATCTCTGTCAAATAAATAAATAAAATATTAAAAAAAAAGAAAGAAAAAAATATATATTAGATAAACTAGTTAAAAATGTTAAAATAGATAAGGGTAAAAGTTAAAAAAAATTTAGCAGAAGAAGAAAAAAAATTGAAAAAAAAATTAAATTAACTGCAAGACTAAGGAATCACAGGGAGAAAGCCAGAAGTTCCATGCTTTGCTTTCTCTTCCTCTGGAATTCCGCTGGAATTCTATCTTCTGCATCACTTATTCATTCCTCTGCTTCTTTTATCCTTCTGTCCTGGTTCTGAATCACAGTTACTGCATTCTTCATTTTGGGCTGATTGTTTTTTAGCTCTTTTATATCTGCATGTCATATCTGGATCTGCATATTATATCTGCATGTTATATCTGGATGTCTTCCACGCTCCTCTCAAGCCCAGCTAATATTCTTATCACTATTGCTTTAAATTCTGGATCAGGCCTATTTCTTATATCTGTTTCAATTAGATCTCTGGCCATTATTTTTTCTTGTTCTTTCTTTTGGGATGAATTCCTCTGTCTTGGCATTTTGTCTGGGTCTCATCTTCTGTGTGGTTAAGTCCTGTTATGTTTCCTGCTTCTGAGAGTAATGGTTTTATGAAGAAGAGATTATATAGTGTCTAGAGTCTGGTGCTTCAGAAAGTGTCTGTGGTGTGTACTGTGTGCACTCTGCTGCTGTGTTTTGCTGTTCTGTCACTCAGGTTAGTCATTGGAAGAGGTTCTCCTTGCCTGCAATGGACAGTGTTTGAACCTTGGCCAGAGTATGGTGAGTTTTAACTAATTGTGTTCTGGTCTGCTTGTTAAATGAGACCTAATGCTACTTTCACCAGAACTGAAGCTTTGCAGAACTCTATGGTCAGTAGACATGGTGAATGTGGGGTATTTTGCTGGTTTTTTGGGGAAGGGACCTGCCGAACTGGTCCTTAGGAACACTTGTCTGAGAAAAGCCGTACTAGCAGAGCCTAGTGCTGTTTTACTTAAGTTGATTTATGCTGAGGAGTGGGGAGGGAAATGGTGCCAGCCAGCTTCTTTGTCCCCAGAGAGGGGATTCTGTGCTTCCTGCTCTTAGGGAAACACTTTCAGAAGAATGAATAATTTCACCTTATTCATCCCAGGTATTTTTCAGATTGCTACTTTCACGCTCTCTCTTACTACGTTGCTTGCCTGCGTGGAGCAGCTCAGTGCACTTTGGGCTCTATCCCAGCCAAGCCTGCTTACTTAAAACTTCAATCTTTAAGGACCTTGTGTGGTGGGGACTGGTGCTGGTTTTCTGGGGGAGGGTTTGGCCACACTGGGACTGATGCAGGTTTGATGAAGAAGGGAAGTTGCATCATAGTACTGGGGCATGGGATTTGGAACAAAGCAGGCTAAACAGCCAGTATGTGGTTTAGCCACCCTCAGCAGGTGTTTCTGCGGCTGTGCTGAGGGTGAGGAAGGGAAACGGTGCCCACTGACTCTTTTGTCCCTGGGGAAGTGACTCTGAGAATACCAGCTCTTACAGATGCACTCCAAGAAGAGTGAATAGTCCCTTCCCCAGTGCCTTAGGCAATCCTCTCATGGTGCCCTGTTCACATCCCTCCACCCATCCGCAGTTGCTTGTGTGCCTTCTCTCCAGAAATAGAGCAGCACCCTCAGGTCTCTATCCCAGCCAACCCCACGAACCTCTAAAACTCCTGTCTCTTTGAGCCCTGCTGATTGGAAAAACACAAAAATTAGCCTCTCTCTCATTTTCCCAGACAATACTCTGGGAAAGTGTTCTTGTGGATATCCTTGTGTCCTCTACTCTGTCTCACCTTGCTTCTTTTTTTTTTTTTTTTAAATTTTATTTATTTATTTGACAGATAGAGATCACAAGTAGGGAGAGAGGCAGGCAGAGAGAGAGAGAAGAGGAAGCAGGCTCCCCGCCAAGCAGAGAGCCCTATGCGGGGCTCGATTCCAGGACCCTGGGATCATGACCTGAGCGAAAGGCAGAGGCTTTAACCCACTGAGCCACCCAGGCGCCTCCTCACCTTGCTTCTTGACTAGGCCTCACTTCTCTCTACAGCATCATGATTCACTTCTTCCCCAAACCACATCTCTGCACTTCTACCTTCCTCAGTGTGGCCTTCTCTCTCTCTCTAGTTGTGCGGTTTATTCTGTCAATCCTCAGATCTCTTTCTTGGGTATGCAGAATGATTTGATAGTTTTCTAGCTGTGTTCCAGGGAAGAAGCAAGCCTAGGGTCCTCCTACTATGTTGCCATCCTTAGCTTCTTGTGGAACTGAACCCTTAATCTGTGAGATCCTGCACTACCTCCAGGCAGTGTAAGAACTGAGTTAAATTCTCAGACACCTTACTGGTATCCCCAGAATTGCTTGGTATTTTGTGGAGGGACCCTCTCATACACATTAGAATTTGTTCCAGGAACCTATAATCCCCTTCTTCCATTTCTTGTCCTCTTAAGGAACTTTGTTCTAGAGGATGTTTTCTTAGATAAACCTTCTCAAGTTAGAGAAGCTATAAATAATCTCTTAAATGTGGTTAACCCTCAAATATCCCTATATCTTGAATTAAGAAACAAACCCATGTTTTTACAAAAACTTGCTTCTCATCTCCATTCCTTATCAGTATTATCACAATTAGATTCTGAATTCCCAGAGAGAAACAATTATATGAGTTTGGTTCACCACTGTATTTTCATTGTCTATTTCAGTTCAAGGAACATAGCTGGCATTCAAAAGATATTTGCTGAATACTTGCCATTTACCTAGTAATTGAAACATGAAAATCTTGTAGGCATATTTTATACACTTGTTTCTTTATTTTTCCATACGTTATACTTAGATTCTACTGTTCCTTTGTATTTCTAATACTTGCTACTTACCTTTTATCCGGAACTCAACTCTAGTTCTTATTACCTGTCTCCAGGACTACTACATTTACGACTAAAGTTCCATTCTCAAGTCTCTTCTTATCTTAAGTCCTCATTGTGTACTACAACAAAGTAAATCTTTTTATTTCAATCATATATATATTTTTTAAATTTTATGTATTTATTTGACAGATAGAGATCACAAGTAGGCAGAGAGGCAGGCAGAGAGAGTGAGAGGGAAGCAGGCTCCCTGCCAAGCAGAGAGCCTGATGTGGGGCTCGATCCCAGGACCCTGAGATCATGACCTGAGCCAAAGGCAGCGGCTTAAACCACTGAGCCACCCAGGCGCCCTCATTCATATATTTTTAATAGACTTTATTTCTTGAGTAGTTTTATGTTTACAGAAAAATTGAGCAGAAAGTAGAGTTTCCAAATACCCTTTACTCTCCTAGTTTCCCATATTATTAACATCTTGCATAAGTGTGGTATATTTGTTACAATTAATTAATCAATATTGGTATATTACTATTGACTAAGTCTATATTTATAACAGGGTTCACTGTGTTGCACATGCTAGGGTTTTTGACAAATGTATAAGGACATGTATTCACCATTACAGTATCATAAAGAATATTTACTGCTCTAAACATTCCTTGTGTTTCACCTACTCTTCCCTCCATCCTTAATCCCTGGTAACCACCAATCTTTTTATTATTTCTGTAGTTTTACTCTTTCCAAAATGTTACATACTTGGAAAAATACAGTTTTTAGCTATTTCAAATTGATTTCTTTCTCTTAGCAATGGTACATTTAAGATTCCTTCATCTTTTTTCATGACATGATAGCTCATTTCCTTTTGTCACTGAATAATGTTCATTTATGGATGTACTTCAATTTATCTATTCAATTGAAGAATATTTTAGTTGCTTCCAACTTTTAGCAATTATGAATAAACCTGCTATAAATATTCATGAACAGGTTTTTGTGTGAATGTTAAGTTACCAACTTGGGCAATACCAAAGTATGCAATTGCTGTATTGCGTGGTAAGAGTATGTTTAGTTTTGTAAGAAACCACCAAACTGGTCTCCAAAGTGTTTGTATCACTGCCTTTCCACCAGCAATGAATGAGAGTTTCTATTGCTCCATTCCTTGACAGCAATTTGTGTTGTCAGTGTTCTGAATTTTAGCCATTCTAATAGGTGTGTTGTGGTATCTTGTTTTGTTTTTTTTGTTTGTTTGTTTGTTTTCTTTTTTAGAGAGAAACACACACACAAGTTGGGGTAGGCACAGGGAGAGGAAAAGAATCTTAAAGAGGCTCTACATTCAATGCAGAGCTCTACATGGGGCTCAATCTCAGGACTCCGAGATCTTGACCCGAGCTGAAATCAGGAGTCAGACACTTACCAGAGCTACCCACACGCCCCTGATATCTTGTTATTTTAATTTGCATGTCCCTGATGATATATAATGTGGAGCATCTTTTTATATGTTGATTTTCCATCTGTATTTCTTCTTTTTTTTTTTTTTTAAGATTTTATTTATTTATTTATTTGTCAGAGAGAGAGAGAGAGAGAAAGATCACAAGTAGGCAGAGAGGTAGGCAGAGGCAGAGGGAGAAGCAGGCTCCCTGCCGAGCAAGGAGTCCAATATGGGACTTGATCCCGGGACGCTGGGATCATGACCTGAGCCGAAGGCAGCCGCTTAAACAACTGAGCCACTCAAGCGTCCCTCATCTGTATTTCTTCTTTGTGAGGTGTTTGTTCATCTCTTTTACTGATTTTTTAATTAGGTTGTTTGTTTTCTTATCGTTGAGTTTTAATAGTTATTTTTATATTTTGGATATCAGTCCCTTATCAAATAGGTGTTTTGCAAATATTTTTTCCCAGTATGTGTATTATCTTTTCATTCTCACAGTAGTGTCTTGCAAGCAGAAGTTTTAAATGCTAATAAAGTTTAACTTATTAATTTTTCCTTTCATGAATGATATTTCTGATGTTTAATCTAAGAAGTTACCACCACACCCAAGGTCACCTAGATTCTTTTCCAATTTTTTTTTTCCTGCAAGTTATAAATTTATGGCTTTTACATTTAGAGATAATTTTGCGCAGGGTGTAAAGTGTGTGTATCCATGCATTTTTTTTTTCCCAAAGAGATGTCCAGTTGTTATAATACCATTTTTGGAAAAAAACATCCTTTCTGTATTGAGCTGCCTTTGCTCTTTTGATTTGATCATGTGATTGTATACATGTGGATCTGTTTCTGGGCTTACTATTCTGTTTCATTGACCTTTTTGTCTACTCTTTTTTGCCAATATTATTTCTCTGAAGTGTTTGGGAATTTCTACAGATATATCTTCAAATTTAATTTCTTATTTAATTATCTCTAATTTGATCTTTAACCTTTTCATTGTGTTTTTAATTTTAATAATTACAATTTTCATTTTGAGAAGTTCCTCCAAGTTCTTTTTTCAAATTTGTCTGGTCATTCCTGATAGTCTTTTCTTATTGATCATCATTGTTATTCTATCTTTTATTTCTACAAATATCTTATACCATTCTATACCCTATATCTAACATCCCAGGATTTATAGTAGGATTATAAGTCTAATGCTCCACTCATGGTAACTTGTCTTTGCAGATAATCTTTCTGTGGAAGATTTGCTTATTCTTTTTTATTCAGATTGATTTCTTTTATTTTTTTACGCTTTACAATTTTTTATTTAAATTCAATTCAGTTAAACATAGTGCGTTATTGGTTTCAGAGGTAGAATTTAGTGATTCATCAGTTGCATATAACACCTAGTACTCATTCCATCAAGTGTCCTCCTTAATGCCCATGAGACAGTTTTCCCATCGCACCCCCCCAGCCACCTCTAGTTTGAATATGAAATTTTAGTATAATTTCAGGTTTTGCATTGGGAAATATTCCTCCTAGAATTCTAGCTTTAATTATTTATTTTCTCACATTATCTCCTTAAATTTCTTTTTAAAGTTATGTTCAGTTAGCCATCATGTACCTCATTACTTTTTTTTTTTTTTTTTTGCTTATTCTTAACATGTAATAACGTGTGACCTAAATTGCAGATACTTTCCCCCAGGGAGAATTTATAACTTTCCCTTCCTAGAACCAGGGTATATGAAGAAGCTGACACTACTTCGTTCTCTTTCAAGAATCTTTCTCTAAATCAAGGTCCTCAGACTGGGCTCCCTCCTTTTTCCTGGGTCAAGTTGCATTTTCCTCCCAGTGCCCTCCTCAAAATCCTACCCCTCCTGTCTACTTCTTGCTCACATCTCAGGTATCCACTCACTTTCATTTCCTTTTTGTTGCAATGTGGTGCTCCTCAGAGACATCAATTACTTACTCCTTGTCAGATCAACAATGTAACAGAAAGTTCTTTTTCATGATATGTGCTACAACAGAGTTCTTTAGAGAGTCAAGACTGGCACGATTTAGAAACTGTGAAGATTTTTTTTTCTAAGGTGTGATGTTGTACACTACAGGACAATGGATGCCAGATATTTTCTTTTTAATAGTTCTGTTACAACAGTGAAAATTTCCCTTAGACTCATTGTGTAGGTCCTTTAAATAAAGTAGTAGAGTTTATATCTGTACACTTAAAAAAAAATACTTATCTTTTAAAGAGAGAGAGCACAAGCTGCAGGAACAGAAGGAGAGGGGGAGAGAATTTCAAGCAGACTCTATACCAAACATGGAGCCTGATGTGGGGCTGGATCTCAGGACCCTGAGGTCATAAACTGAGCTGAAACCAACAATCAGATGCTCAACTGACTGAGCCACAGAGCTTCCCCTATATCTCTACATTTTTAATAAAATGAAGAATTTGTTACTCTATGCATATATTCTGTACCTGGGTTTGTAGTAATAGTTATTATTTCTACATGCCTAATATATTACAAATGGTGGATCAGAGCTTTGCTTTTATTACTTCTAACTAGTACAACAATCCCAAAGGTAGATATTCCTTTTCTAAAGATAAATAAATGAGAAATTGAAATTGTTTATAAGACACAAAGCACAACTTCAGTTTATAGGCTAATTGAGTATTTGTTCTGGAAATAGGGGAAGTAAAATTTTATGACAGGTCAATATCCCTATAAAAAGTTTAGATTCAGTCTTCAAGTCATATCTGTACAGTTGGCTTTGTCAAAACATATCTTTTAATTTTTTTCCCAGGAACTTTATGAAAATAAAAAATTTAGGGATTAATCTTTATGATTAATATATCTACTAATCAACTATAGTGGCATAGGAGTAGAGCTCCTTTGAAAAAATAATCAAATAATTTTGAAGCCATGAAGTCATTGGTAATGAGCTGTATCCATAGATAAGGAAGATGATCAAATGTACTCATAACCAGATACTAACATTTCAAAAAATTTCAGAATTAAGTCAGAGGAAACTAAATAGAATGACACTTTATAGTGGCATTATCTGAAGATTGCTGATTGATTGATCTTTCCATTTAGTAGCTAGAGTATGTTAAATACATTGGCCTTATTACAGAACATTTTTTTCTTTAAATTACTAGTGTAATAAAATAATGAAATCCATTATATACAATGTAATATATAATAAATAAAAGAAAATGTAAATCCATTTTATATAATGTATAATATATTATCTCTTTCTCTCTCTCTGTATATATATATAAAGTGAACTTAATTTGTATCAAATTATACCTGCACCTTCTTCTAATGCAGAAAAATAACATTTATATTTTTTCAGTTTTCATCAAATAAATGTATAGATGCTATAATACTTAAAAGAAAAATTCAGGAGGAAAGTATCTATAAGAGGTTGAATAGATTCAACTTTTGTGACTTGTTTTAATTAATTTAAAATGAAAAATGTAAATTGCCTTAGGGAAATCACATAAATATAATTCATCAATAAATATTTTATTAAAAGTGTATTATGTTCCCAAATTTGTAAGCAGAACTAAACAGGATGCAGAAGATATATGCAGAAGATATAAGTTGTTAGGGTATTCTAGCAGTTATAGACAAACCCTAAATCTCAGTGGTTTAACATAATAGAAGTTTCTTTGGGTTATTTTTGATCGGTAGGCTGTTCCTATTTTGTTCTCCCATCTTTCTGTGTGGTTTTCACATCTACCCTACTCATTTGCTTCAAGTTGGAAGAGAAAAAGACATGGAGAATCTTGGGTAGGAAGGTTTTTTGGTGAGGTTGGGAGCAGATTTTGATGGGCCTGGTCTGGAATGGTGCACATTACTCTCATCCTCTCTTCCATGTTCTATTGGCTAAAAATCAGCCATGAGACTACATCTAAGTGCAAGAAAGGTTGGGAAATGTAGTTTTTAGCTCTGAGCCCAGGAAGAAAAAGACATGGTTTGTTGCAACATAGAGAAATTTTTGAGATTGATATGAAATCATTGTATATTAAAAATTGAATTGTTATTACTTAGACATGTATCTATTAATTCATATATAAGGAACTGAGGTATATGAAGGATAAATGACCTGCTTAAGTTTATATAAAGTTAAAGAAAAAAAATTATATAAAATTAAAGAAAAATTAATATACAAATCCAAATCAGTTTGAGCCCAAGACTAAGGTTCTTTTATTTCTTATCATAGGCACAACCTAGTAGAGAATACAAGAAGTAACTACGTGTCATGTAGTTAGGGAACACTGTCAAGGCCATTAACTGGGGGTCCTTCTTTGGCCTGAGATAGTGTAATTGGTGTACAGCTTGAAGATTATTTTGATTGATTCACACAGTAATTTAAAACTTTTCAAAAAGTAAGTTACTGTCTTAGTCTGCTTAGGCTGCCATAACATGAAACGGTAGATTATCTTAAGCACCAGAAATTTATTTCTCACAGTTCTGGAAGCAAGAAATCCAAGATCAAGGTGCCAGTTGATTCAGTTTCTGGTGAGAATGCTCTTCCTAGTTTGCAGACAGCTGTCTTCTTGTTGTGTCTTCGCTTGGTCTTCGTGTGTGCATGTGGAGAGAGAGAGGTCTTTCTCTTCCTCTTCTTAGAAGACTACCAGTCCTGTCGGATCAGGTCCCTACTCTCATGATCTCATTTAACTTTATATTCTAAAAGCTTCATCTCCAAATACAATTGCATTAGGGTCTGGGGCTTCAACATATGAATTTTGGGGGACACAATTCAACCTACAGCAGTTACTAATATTTAAAAATCAAAATTTCACATGAAACTTCAGACTTCTGGGGGCACCTGGGTGGCTCAGTGGATTAAAGCCTCTGCCTTCGGCTCAGGTCATGATCCCAGGGTCCTGGGATAGAGCCCGACATCGGGCTCTCTGCTTCGCGGGGATCCTGCTTCCTCCTCTCTCTCTGCCTGCCTCTCTGCCTAGTTGTTATTTCTTTCTGTCAAATAAATAAAATATTAAAAAAAAAAAAGAAACTTCAGACTTCTGGGTTCTGTAAAAGCAAACTAAACAAAACAAAAACAAAACAAAAACCTGCAGAGTCTGATCACTTTGGAATTTTCTTAATATGTGATAAAAATGAGAAAACACCAACAGGAGAGAGAGAGGAGGGTTGTGGCTTTATTGGCATTCTTTCCAGTTCAGCACAGTCCCCACCTTTTAATACGTGCTTGGCTATTGTAAGCATTTAATTTTGTGGCCTTTGGATATAGAGCACCCTGAAAGTGTCCTAGAGATCTTGTGAGTAAATCTATAGGGTTTGGATGTATCTCCCCTTCATCTGCTTGAGGAAATTGAAGTTCTTTCTTTGTGGGTGAGTTTCCTTTCAGGTGAGCATCAGTAAAGTAATGAATTTTGTCAATAGACAGTGTTTACTCATAGCCTAGGAAATTATGAAAGTTATTTTGTGGACAGTATTCAAGTGTCAAATAGATATTTGGATCCATAGTCATCCTTGCCATAATTCTTAATCTTTCTGTGTCCCTGGCTTTCTAATTATACTTAAATCATTTCTCTTAATCTACTTCTCCTATCCATATTTAGAGGCAATTATTTGCAGACTTCACATAGTTTTAGACAATAATGCATACCTACTGAACACAGAGAACTGTATGTTTTTATTTCAAAGGAGACACATAAATAGGAATATGCTGTCAAATTACATTTTGTGATGTAGAATATACATCATAGCATCATAGGGCACTTAGGGCCTCATTCTGAAAATTGTATCATTCTTAGTTATAATATTTGATTCTTCCACTTTAACCTTCCACATCTTTTGCTTCTTGATGATACTACTTTGGAGACAGATCAGAAACACTTGTTCATGTACCCCAGCCACCAAATCTTGAAAATTCTCAAGATTAGTGAAGCAAACAACTCAGTCATACATACAGAAAATGACAACAGTGAAGGTCTTAGCATTTTGGTGTAAACTTCTCAGCTACTCCAAAGATGATATATCCGGATCACAGATTGGGGTAAGTTTCCAAGTCTTGTAGAATAGACTCCATGTAGACAAAGAAAAGAGGTCAGACTTTAGTATTTCTTGGCTCTCAATTTCTTTTTCTACAAAATGGGAATGATAGGAATATCAGCTAATATAGTTGTATAAGGATAAATAATCTGAAGCATGTAAATTGCCTAGAATAATGGCTGACACTTAGTAAGAACTAACACATTTTATTATTTTGGGGGTGCAGTATATCCAAAAGGTTAAGACAATTTTTTTTTAAAGATTGATTTATCTACCTACATACCTATTTATTTATTTTAGAGATAGAATGTGAGAGAGGGCACATGAGGGGAGGGGCAAAGAGAAAGAGAGAGAGAGAATCCTCAAGTGGACTCCCTGCTGAACATGGAGTCCGACCTAGGGCTCCATCGCAGGACCCGGTGATAATGACCTGAACCAAAACTAGGAGGTACCCTGAGAATGGATTTTCAAGTCCATTTAGTTTTCCTTTGTATCCTGTGTCCTCTACTTCCTAGTTATATGAATCAAGTTTGCAGTTTCTTTATATGTAAAACGGGCAGTAAAGAATAGCAACCTTGTCAGGTTATATAAATATATAATGAGACAGAAATCATTAAAGATCTTAGTCCAATGTTTGGCATATAACAAGTACTGACATATTACAAGTAGATGTGTAAAATAGATGATTGTAAAATGCTAATTCCAAATGGGGAGAAAAAAAGATCTTGGAAAAGCTTCTAATGATATCAGTGACTAGATTTAAAAAAGAGTAGATTCTAGGGGTGCCTGGGTGGCTCAGTCCATTAAGCATCTGCCTTTGGCTTGGGTCATGATCCCAGTGCCCTGGGATCGAGCCCCACATCAGGCTCCCTGTACAACTGAAGCCTGCTTCTCCCTCCTCTCTGCTCCTGCTCTCTCTTGCTATCTTGTCCCTCTCTCTCTTAAATAAATAGATAAAACTTTTTTTTTTTTTAAAGGAGTAGATTCTTGTTCTGTGTATCTCTGTAGTGTGAGATTAGGCATGAAAATGCCTAATGTCATATTAAATCAAATTCACATTGCATTATGCGAATCAATTAACTTACACAACATTCTTAAAGTATGGAGTATTTGTTTTATGTAAAGAATTAATATGGTGTTTTAGGAAACTTTGGCCAGGAGAAAATAAGCTATTATAAATATTTTATAATGTGTTGTTATTATTTACATTGACAGTGAAACAAGAAAATCCGTCTTGAGGATTTTTATATTCATTGCCATGTGGCAAATATTTACTAAGTTGTTTGTCAGTGTTCATTTTTAAGTGTTATCATTTTCCCCCCATTTTATTTTATTTCTTTTCAGTTTTCCAAAATTCATTGTTTATGCACCACACTCAGTGCTCCATGCAATACGTGTCCTCCATAATACCCACCACCATGCTCACCCATCCCTCCACTCTCCTTCCCTCCAAAACCCCGTTTGTTTCAGAGTCCAGTTTCTCATGGTCTGTCTCACCGAACTTCTCTCCATCTTCCAATGTCCTCCATGTTATTCCTTATGCTCCACAAGTAAGTGAAACCATATGATAATTAACTCCTCTGCTTGACTTATAATCTCTTCTAGTTCTGTCCATGTTGATATAAAAGATGGACATTTATCCTTTCTGATGGAGGCATAATACTCCATTGTATATATGGACCATATCTTCTTTATCCACTCGTCCGTCAAAGGGCATCTTGGTTCTTTCCACAGTTTGGCAACCGTGGCCATTGCTGCTAATAACATTGGGGTATAGATGGCTCTTCTTTTCACTACATCTGTATCTTTGGGGTAAATACCCAGTAGTGCAATTGCAGGGTCATAGGGAAGCTCTATTTTTAATTTCTTAAGGAATCTCCATACTGTTTTCCAAAGTGGCTGCACCACCTTGCATTCCTACGAACAGTGTAAGAGGGTTCCCCTTTCTCCACCTCCTCTCCAACACTTGTTATTTACTGTCTTGTTAATTTTGGCCATTCTAACTGGTGTAAGGTGGTATCTCAATGTGGTTTTGATTTGAATCTCCCTGATGGCTAATGATGCTGAACATTTTTTTTTATGTGCCTGTTAGCCATTTGTATATCTTCTTGGGAGAATTGTCTGTTCATGTCTTCTGCCCATTTTTTGACATGATTATCTGTTTTGTGTGTGTTGAGTTTGAGGGGTTCTTTTTTTTTTTTTTAAAGATTTTATTTATTTATTTGACAGAGAGAGATCACAGGTAGATAGAGAGCCAGGGAGAGAGAGAGAGAGAGGGAAGCAGGCTCCCCGCCAAGCAGAGAGCCCGATGCGGGACTCGATCCCAGGACCTGAGATCATGACCCAAGCCGAAGGCAGCGGCTTAACGCACTGAGCCACCCAGGCGTCCCAAGGGGGGTTCTTTATAGATCTTGAATATCAGCACTTTGTCTGTAGTGTCATTTGTGAATGTCTTCTCCCATTTTGACTGTTTCCTTTGCCGTGCAGAAACATTTGGTCTCAATGAAGTCCCAAAAGTTCATTTTCGCTTTTGTTTACTTTGCCTTTGGAGACATACCTTGAAACTAGTTGCTGTGGCCAATGTTGAAGAGGTTGCTGCCTATGTTCTCCTCTCTGATTTTGATAGATTCCTGTCTCACGTTGAGATCTTTTATCCATTTTGAGTTTATCTTTGTGTATGGTGTAAGAGAATGGTTGAGTTTCATTCTTCTACATATTGCTGTCCAATTTTCCCAGCACCATTTATTGAAGAGACTGTCTTTTTTCCACTATATATTTTTTCCTGCTCTGTCAAAGATTATTTGACCACAACATTGAGGGTCCATATCTGGGCTCTCTGCCCTGTTCCTCTGGTCTATGTGTCTGTTCTTGTGCCAGTACCATGCTGTCTTGGTGATCACAGCTTTGTAGTAAAGCTTGAAATCAGACAACATGATGACCCCAGTTTTGTTCTTCTTTTTCAACATTTCCTTAGCAATTTGGGGACCTTCTGGTTCCATACAAATTTTAGGATTGTTTGTTCTAGCTCTTTGAGAAATACCCGTGGGATTTTGATGGGGATGGCATTGAAAGTATAGATTGCTCTAGGCAGTATAGACATTTTAACAATGTTTATTTTCTGATCCATGAGCATAGAATACTCTTCCACCTTTTTGTGTCTTCTTCAATTTCATTCATGAGTGTTCTGTAGTACCTCGAGTACAGATCCTTTACTCTTTGGTTAGGTTTATTCCCAGGTAAATGCTGTAGTAAATGGAATTGATTCTCTAATTTCCCTTTCTATATTTTCATTGTTAGTGTATAAGAAAGTGATTTCTGCACATTGACTTTGTATCCTGCCACATTACTGAATTGCTGTTTGAGTTCTAGTAGTTTGGGGGTAGAGTCTTTTGGGTTTTCCATATAAAGTATCATGTCCTCTGCAAAGACAGAGAGTTTGACCTCTTCTTTGCCAATTTGAATACTCTTTATTTCTTTTTGTTGTCTGATTGCTGTTGCTAGGACTTCTAGTACTGTGTTGAACAACAGTGGCGAGAGTGGGCAACCTTGTTGTGTTTCTGATATCAAAGGGAAGGCTGTCAGCTTTTCCCCATTGAGGATGATATTCCCTGTGGGTTTTTCATAGATAGATTTTATGAAGTTGAGGAATGTTCCCTCTATCCCTATACTTTGAAGGGTTTTGATGAGGAATGGGTGCTGTATCTTGTCAAAAGCTTTTTCTGCATCAATTGAGAGGACCATGTGGTTCTTCTGTCTTCTCTTATTGATTTGTTCTGTCACATTGATTGATTTGCGAATGTTGAACCACCTTTGTGTCCCATGGATAAATCCCACCTGGTCATGTGGATAATCTTTTTTTTTTTTTTTTTAAGATTTTATTTATTTATTTGACAGACAGAGATCACAAGTAGGCAGAGAGGCAGGCAGAGAGAGAGGGGGAAGCAGGCTCCCTGGTGAGCAGACACCTGATGTGGGGCTTGATCCCAGGACCCTGGGATAATGACTTGAGTCACAGGCAGAGGCTTTAACCACTGAGCCACCCAGGCGCCCCGGATAGTCTTTTTAATTTACTATTGGATCCTATTAGCTAGGATCTTATTGATAATCTTGGAATTCATGTTCATCAGGGATATTGGTCTGATATTCTCCTTTTTGGTGGAGTCTTTGCCTGGTTTGGGGATCAGGGTAATGCTGGAGTCATAAAAAGATTCTGGAAGTTTTCCTTCTGTTTCTGTTTTTTGAAACAGCTTTAGGAGAATAGGGATTATTTCTTCTTAGAATGTTTGATAGAATTCTCCAGGGAATCCGTCTGGTCCTGGGCTCTTGTTTCTTGGGAGGTTTTGATCACTGCTTCAATCTTGTTACTAGATATTGGTTTATTCAGGTTGTCAGTTTCTTCCTGATTCAGTTTTAGATAGGAGAAGAATAAATGAAACAAGATGGGATTGGGAGGGAGACAAACCATAAATGACTCTTAATCTCACAAAACAAACTGGGGGTTGCTGGGGGGAGGTGGGATTGGGAGAGGGGGAGCGGGCTATGGACATTGGGGAGGGGAGGCGAACCATAAGAGACTATGGACTCTGAAAAACAACCTGAGGGTTTTGAAGGGTCAGGGGTGGGAGGTTGGGGGAACAGGTGGTGGGTAATGGGGAGGGCACGTTTTGCATGGAGCACTGGGTGTTGTGCAAAAAGAATGAATACTGTTACGCTGAAAAAATAAATAAAATGGAAAAAAAAAAAAAAAAAGAAGTTTATAGGTTTCCAGGAATGCATCCATTTCACCTAGCTTGCTTAACTCCTTGGCATATTAAGTATGATCATTTTTGATAATTACTGAAATAAGCTGTTAAGATGAATGTTTAACATTTAAAAAAAATTGACCAACTTTTCATGGCGGTTGTCAATTAAAAATGGAATGAAGCACATTTTCCAGAAATATAAGTCATTATGTGACACTGAAGGATAATTTACTATATCCAATGGGTCTTGCTATTGGCATTTTTAGTATTTGCCATGGATTGCAAACCTGGCTACAATTAAGAATCACCTGGAGAAGGAAATTTGTTTATTTATTTATTTGAGAGAAAGAGAGGTATAGAGAGAGCATAAGCAGAGGAAGTGGCAGGCAGAGGAAGAGTTAGAAGCAGACTCCCCACTGAGCAGGGAGACAGATGATGCTAGGCTTGATCCCAGGATGCTGGGATCATGACCTGAGAGGAAGGCAGACGCTTAACCAAGTGAGCCATTCAGGTCCACTGTGGAGTATAGGATATCTAAAATAGCGAAGTCCAAACAGACTTCCATCCTTGGAGATCTTGTTTCCTCAGGAAAAGAATCAGAAATCTGTACTTAAAAGAAGCATCCCAATGATTCCAGTGATCTTCCGGGTTGGGAAGTGCTGATCTTTTGCTCTAACACATCATTATTCTGGTCCTAAAAATACAGTGCATGAGATTTTCATAAATCATTGCAAAGGTTCAGATAAATATACTTTTTGGTAATGTATATGTGAACTCTATCTGAATCATTTTGGAAGAATTTAATTATGTGGCATATTTTATGTAAGGGCTTTCATCAATTACAGAAACAAAATTTTAAGATGGCTCAACTTAAAATTAAATTTTTGGCATTGACATTCCCATAAATCTGATGTTCATAAAATATTTCTTACTGAGGCACACTATGGACAATTTTTATAGTGGATATTTTTAAAGCATAGAATGTTTAGGTTTCATATTTTTGTCATTTGCTTTTTAGGGTAAATAGTTGTATGTCTTAAATTAAAAATCTTTCCCTTGGAAACTATTATCTGATGATATCTAAATTTTAATTTTCTCTCTTTATATTTTTAAAACAGGAGTTCTTGCAGTGTGTTCTCAGCTCACACTATGTTTATAAAGCAATATCCTAAAATATTCCTGCAGAAAAAACACAGACTGCCTCAACTTTTCAAACTGGAGGGAAAAAGGTAATGATATCTTCTTTTGGAAGCAGGGTTGGTGTGTGTGCATATTAAAGAACAAATGGAACTCAAATAATGAAAGTATTTGATCTGTTTCCAGCACTCCATGCTAGGGGGCTCCCAAGCAAATGAGTTTGATAGGAAACAATTCACACAGTTGTTTTGAGGGAATTTTAATTATATGGTATGATAATTAGTACTAATAAATGTATGTTGCTCCTTTAGTTTTATCATTAAAATGAATAAGCAACTAGCCCTATGTAATAAACATAATAAAAGAAAATACTAAAAGAATGTGAAAGATAATACAGTAAATGATACAGAAAAACTAAGAAATTATAAATTATGATAGAAAATTATAAATTATGATAGAATACCTTATATAACTTGAGACTAATTTGATAATCTAGATCTTATTGGTTAATTTTCTAAAAAACTGTGCTACTGAATTTATTCAAGAAGATAAAAATTAAGAAATTATTATGGTATAAATAGAAATTGTGCAAAGCATTCTTCAAAAGTATTTTTTGAAGCAAAAAAGAACAAAAGCAAAAGTTAAAAACCCATAGCCCAAGTGATATCACTAGAAGTTCTTTTCAAATGTCCAAGGAAAGGTAATTTCTGTGCAATTTAATTTTCCCAGAGTGTTGAAAATAAAAAAAAAAAAGTTTGTGAATTTGCCATGTATGTATAACTCTGATATCAAAATTTAACAGGAGTGGTTACAGTAATAAACAAGAAATAGCAATTTTTATTATGAGTATATAGGCAAACATACACAATAAAATTTAGCACAATAGTGTATTGTATTTGTACATCATGTTTAAATTGGCTTCATCTCATGAGAGTAAAGAAGGTTATTATTAGAAAAGCTATTATTATAACTTTATAATATGACTAGCTCAAGGAGAAACTGTATGATCTATCAATGCTGAAAATGTATTTGATGTAATTCAGCATCTATGTCTCATAGTAAAATAAAATCATGCTTTTACGTGTAATGTGTATAGTAGGTGGCTATTAAATAGTACAAAACGTTTTTTTTCATCCAGAAAGAAACTACTCTAAAATAGCAATAAAAACACCTTAAGCTGAATTAAAATAAAATTTCATAAAATATATTAAGAAATTATAAATCTCTAAACTTAGCTTACACTCGTCCTTCATGTAATAAGGACCCATATATGCCTGGACGGTGGGACTAGAGCTTGGGTGATTCAGAGAGGCTTTCAGCAGAATATAATTGATGAGGAAACATGAATCTTAGCAGACACTAAATACCTACGCTGTTAAAACTATTCTCAGTAGCTTTTACCTATTATCATTATTGCCGTATTCAACACTCTATAATTCATTTAACATAAATGTCATGTGAACACAAATGTCATGTGACAGATATAATAGTAAGACTTTGAAGTGTGGCATGTGCCTGGTTGTGAACATCTGGTGAGAATGCCAATGGCAGGCATTTGCTAAATATCGAAGAGCAGGAGAGTAGAAGAAATGCTTCATAAACCATTAAATTCACTTGGAGCAATGCCACATTAACGAAAATAAATGGAAGACCTGGCTGAGACATAGGGAAACAGTTCTACCTGAGCAAAAAAAAAAAAAAAATGTGAATACAGAGCAAAAATGAGATCAAGGACTGGTCAGAACTATAATGATTATCTAAAATTTATTTTATTTATGAATTAAGTAGAGAGAAGGTAAATTTTTGGTAGATTCACAGATATAGGATATTAAATAGACAACATTTCTTTTAAAAAAGCACTAAATTTTCACCCAGATGACTTGAATTTGAGTTTCTGTTTTGCCCAATTGTGGCAGCATGAGTTTGGGATAGTCTCTGAATATTGACTGCTCTGTTTTAAGTCAGGAAGAGAAGATAATATCCTCCTTCAGAGTTATGCATGGAACAAACTTTTTAATTGTACTAACTCTTATTTTATCATGGACTTATAGATATAGGCAGTGATGTTTTATATAGATTTATACCAACTGTCAAGAAATTCTGCCTCTTTTCAAATGAGTTAATCAACAATGACAATAATGAATTAATACATATAATACAGTAACAAAGCACTGCATTCTTTTTTTTTAAAGATTTTATTTATTTATTTGACAGAGAGAGATCACAAGTAGATAGAGAGGCAGGCAGAGCGAGAGAGAGAGAGGGAAGCAGGCTCCCCGCTGAGCAGAGAGCCCAATGCGGGACTCGATCCCAGGACCCCGAGATCATGACCTGACCCGAAGGCAGCGGCTTAACCCACTGAGCCACCCAGGCGCCCCCAAAGCACTGCATTCTTCACTTCAACAGGTTTAATACTTACTCTTTTTTAAACTAAAAAGACAGACTTAAAAAATCCTCCTAATTAAAATATACTTGACAAACAATATTATGTTTCAGGTATAAAACAGTGGTTCAGCAAAACTGTACATTTTGCTATGCTCACAAGTGTATCTACCATCTGTCACCATACAATGGTATTACAGTACCACTGACTATATGCTCTAGGCTGTGCCTATCATCCCTGTCCCTTAGTCATTCCATAACTGGAAGCCTGTATCCCCCACTCTCCTTCACCCATTTTGCCCTCCCTCCCAATCTGGAAACCACTAATTTGCTCTTTGTATTTATGGGTCTCTTTCTGCTTTTATTTATGTATTTGTTTTATTTTTTAGATTCCTCATATAGTATTTGCTTTTCTCTGTTTGAGTTATTTCATTTAACGTAATACCCTCTGGGGCCATCCATGTTGTTACATATGGCGAGATCTCATTCTTTTCTTATGGCTAAGTAATATTCCATTGTATATATACCACATTTTCTTTATCCATTCATCAATGGACAATTTGGGTTGCTTCTGTATCTTATCTATTATAAATAATGCTTCAATAAACAGGAGTGCATATATCTTTTTTAGTTAGTGTTTTCATTTCTTTGGGTAAATATTCATTAGTGATATTATTGACTTGTATTTCTATTTTCAATTTTTTGAGGAAACTCTATACTGCTATCCACAGTAGCTGTACCAATTTTTATTCCCATCGACAGTGCACGAGGGTTCTTTTTTCTTCACATCATTAAAAGCACTTGTTATTTCTTGGAAAAGACATAGACTTTATTATTTTTTTTTTTAAGATTTATCCATCTACTTGACAGACAGAGATCACAAGTAGGCAGAGAGGCAGGCAGAGAGAGAGAGAGAGAGAGAGAGAAGAGGAAGCAGTTTCCCTGCTAAGCAGAGAGCCTGATGTGGGGCTCGATCCCAGAACCCTGGGATCATGACCTGAGCCAAAAGCAGAGGCTTTAACCCACTGAGTCACCGAGGTGCCCCAAAAAGACATAGACTTTAATCAGTATACATTCATATCAGTATATTTCTGGAGGAAAAGAAGTTTAAGGAAATGATAGTAACCGAGAAAACAATAAGCATCACAGAATGTGGTAATCTTTGTTGAAGATATATTTATTGAATAAGTAATGTTTTAGGAGGGTAAGAATTCATCTATTTATAAGGAAGCTTGTATTCTTATTTGACTTTTATAAATCTTTTTTTTTAAAGATTTAATTTATTTATTTGATAGACAGAGATCACAAGTAGGCAGAGAGGCAGGCAGAGAGAGAGGAGGAAGCAGGCTCCCTGCTGAGCAGAGAGCCTGATGGGGGGCTCGATCCCAGGACGCTGGGATCATGACCTGAGCCGAAGCAGAGATCTTTAACCCACTAAGCCACCCAGGCACCCCTTTTATAAATCTTTTGACTCACCTTTTTGGATAGTAAGGTTAGAGACAATATACTTTTTTTTTTTTTCCTTTAGAGAATGAAAAAAAATAACTAAGCTGCAACTTTTATACTGGGAAAATTTAGTCCACATTTTTAACCATTTTTCATTTGTCTGTGGGCTTATTTCAATGTTAAACTACCAAGTTGTGTATGGGCTTTGGTTATAATGTACTCTTCTCATCAAATTTAGCATCAAATCAAACATTGCACTTAATATGCAGAGTGTGGCATTTTAGAATTTTTTGGTACATTTTTACTTGACATTTTAATGAAGTCTAATCAGTATCTATATTTTAAAAAAATTTAATTCTAAATAGACATGGGATCAAAAAAGGACAAAGAAGAAGGAGTAACTTGCTATGTTTAGAAGGAGTTTCAGGTTTATAACTAATAACAGGTTATAACAGGCTTATAACCAGGTAATGGTAAAATTCAGTAAAACCATTTTAACTTAGTTTGTGTTATATAACTTACAACTGAATAATTTGACCTGGGAAAAGTAAAAGGATTTTAGTAGTGTGCCATACTGTGCTTTCTGCCCATCAACCCCAGGATTTTACTAAGAGTATTTTTTCAACATGCTAAAGGCATCCTGACCAGAAGAAGTCTGCTGGGATGCTTCTCATGGGCCCAGAAGTCTGGCCTTGCTCAATTGGCCAAAGTACTAATCACTCCAAAAGCTGTCAAAGCATGTTTTGTATAAAGAATTGATGCTTCAGTTTGGACTTCAGATTCTAAAGAGACTAGGACATCCCAGCTGCTTGAATTGAAATTCAAAATTTTACTTCTAGATCTCAAAGCAGCAGTAACATGTACCTTTGATCTGGGTTAAAATGATGTGGAACTTCTCTGTAATAAATATATTTTTTCCAAACACCTTTTAAAACAGTCATTTGGTATAGTACACATACTACCTTGATGGATTATAAATTCTCTCTAAAACTGTAAGTGCAGAAAATGCTGGAAAACAAAGATGAATATCTGGAGATGAAGCAACTGAAAACCTAGAGCAAATGGATTCTGATAGACTGACTCAAAAAAAAAAATCTCTGCAAAATTACTTTCTTAGCTTGTGGTTTTCTTTTGAGATTTGGACTTCATTTCATTCCCTAGCATTGTGAAAATTATCCATGTGCTACAGCTACATTGAAGTAGTGCTTATTTCATGCTAGCTTGAATCTGGCCTCCGGGTAATTAAACATAGGGTATTTGAAAAATGTGTATTTAACATTAGAACAAATGGAACTCTCCTTTTTATGATTATAAACCCCCTATTTTCTCTGAAGTTCTGAAGTCTATTGAATGAGATGCTCCCTGTGTCCTTTTAAAGTCAGAACCATCATAATTCTGTTGTACTATTTTTCTCTAAAAAGAAAAGCAAAAATTTACATTATCTGGAAGAAACCTTACGATAATGTTTTATCATTTGTTTATTCATTTAAATAATACATACTGAGTACTGACTGTATGTTAAGTACAAGTAACACGAGGTCTCCACTCAGAAGATACGGCTTCGTAGCACTGGCAGGCACAAAGAGGTAACAAAAAATATATATAAGTATCAGAGATGACAGATGATTGGGAGGTGGTTTCTACTCAGAGTACTTATGTTAATAGCAGACAATGTACTGGAAGATCAGCGCAAGCATCCTTGAGGAAGTGATGTTGAAGTTCAGGGATAAGTAAGAGTTGGCTAGGAGAAGGTAAATGATCCCTGAGACAAAAACAAAGGAAAACAAGACAAAACCAAAACACCCAAGTGCATGCAATGGTCTTCACACTGTTTATTATATAAGTGCTGGTGACGCTATTTTTTCTGGTATACAAAATTGCCTAGTTTAGTAGTTGCCACCAGAAAGTTGTTGAAAATTGTTTTTCAAAATCTTTAGTTAATTTCTTCCACATATATCGAGATGGGGATGCTGGTGGCTGAGAGTGTAGGTAGAAAAGATAGGAGGAAAGAAAAAAAGAAAACAGAAGGAAGGAAGGAAGGAGAAAGGAAGAAAAAGGAAAGGAAAAGAGAAAGAAAGAAGGAAAGAGAAAAGGAAGGGGAAAAAGGAAAGAGGAAGAAAGGGAGAAAGGTGAGGGAGAAATGAAGGACTGTCATACTAGCTCATGAGAGCAATATTCTATGAAGGGAAGGGGAGGGAAGTTTATAGAAATCTAACTAGCTGCCTCACCCATGCTCTGATGTCTTTTGTGGCCCAAATCAAAGCCTTTACTGCGACAGTATCATAACAAAGTGGGGTAGGATTTCCCTGCATTAGAGTGGACTGTTAGAAGAAAGTTTCAAGTCTGAGCCTAAAGAAACCTACCATCCATGTTTACAGCTGTCACTGAGGAATGGCTGATTATGCTAAAAGGAAGGCCCTTTTGTCACACTTCCTTCCTGATCATTTTGGTTAGAATTGTCTAACCAAATTAGACAATTTGGTTAGATTTAGATCATTTTGGTTAGAATTATACCTGGGAGTAGCTGCTGAGGAAGGTTGAATGGCTCTGCCTGGGGTAGAGGTATTCTAACTTGGAGTTGTGGAGCTATCCAGGAGAGAGGAAAGGCAGAGAAAGCAAGAGGCAGACAAGAAGCAAGAGGAGCCAGGAAATAATTGGAGAAGTGTGTACAGAGTAAGGAGAAACCATTGATCCTAGGCATTGGGTTGAGGACATTTAAGAAAGCCTTATTTATGGATTTCAAGTATGCTGTGCTATATGTGATACAGCATCTCTTTTTTTTTAAGATTTTATTTATTTATTTGACAGACAGAGATCACAAGTAGGCAGAGAGGCAGGCAGAGAGAGAGAGGAGGAAGCAGGCTCCCTGCTGAGCAGAGAGCCCCATGCTGGGCTCGATCCCAGGACCTTAGGATCATGACCTGAGCCGAAGGCAGAGGCTTAACCCACTGAGCCACCCAGGTGCCCCTGATACAGCATCTCTTTAGGATAACCCCAGTGTTTGATGAAGTCTATTAAACTTATAAGTGCTCTAAATATTTGGTTTAGTTTAGTTTAGTTTAGTTTAGTTTTGTTGAGGAAATATAGTCAGAGCTGTTTTTATTTCTGGATAAATAAGACATGGAGTAAAGAGTATTTAAGGAAGAAATAGTATAACCTGGGGAAATATTGAAATCTTAAGGAGAGCTTTGTACTTCTGTGGATTTGCATGGGACTTTATCTAGATTTTAAGAGGCCAGTAGAACCCAGCTTTCATAATTTGTATTGCATGAAATTCCTGACCAATATCCTGATAATGGAAAATGTGATACCATCAGTTAAGAGACAGGTAGTAGATGTGGTACAATTATGAGTTCAGCTGGAGGAGTATTGTAAATGTTGATGTATTTTCTTATAAATCCCATTCATCAAAGACCATATGCAACTAAGGGGGGAAAGCCTTCTTTGATTCAAACGGAGTCAGTTCTATGCTTTGAAAGGCTATAGTTGAATGTTTGGATCTTCTTCCAGATTATGTACTATTGGTGGCAGGAAATTTGCCTCCCTATGCTTTCAAATTGGCCTTTCCATTCTTCAAAGCTAGATGCTTCATTCATTACTTAAAGTAGCCATATGAGGCTGAGATCTCTTCAAAGAGATTACTTTGAAAAGAGGAATAGAAATTCTAAAAATTTACTGGGCACATTTTCTCTGCATATTAGTTTTCTCTTCAATAAATTAAGTCCAGTGTGAGTGACAGTATTGCTGAATGGTTACAATGTGTTTTATCATTGTTTCTCAAGAGTCAGTAATCATCAATTCCTATACAGAAGTACTCAAACAATGTTTTCTATAGAATGTGGAAATGGGGATAGAAAAGAAACTTGATAAAAGCCACTGAACGGAGTGTGTAAGAGCTTAACAAAGCTAATTTAAGAATGCTGGGAACAATTAATCAGTAAAAATTAGATAATGTAGATTTGTAATCACCAAGTGTGTTATCAGTTCAGCAATGTTCTGTGGGTGGAAAAAGTAGGGTGATTAAAAAGGAAAAATTAAAATGATGTGTACCTGGGAACTGAGAGAGTGAACAAAATAAATGCTTCTTTGTTTGGGTTTGGAGGTTAGCAAATGTTTGTTGAATTGGATTGTGAATACAGGGAGTTTATGTTTAAGTGAAGACAGAGCATGGTATTTGATTACATGGTATTTGATTACTCTTATAAATATATATTAATATATTATTATATTAAAGGTTGTCTTTAGATATCCCATCTTTTAAAATCTGAGCTTTTTAATTTCAACTAATACTTAGTAAGTGAATAAGCTTTTTAAAATAATTTCACTTTCTTGCATTTTCATATGGCTTGTCATATATTATGGAAAATGTATTGCTGTTTTATTCCATAGAATACATGTTAAGTCCAGCTGTTCACATTTAACTGTGGATTTTCTACTGCTCTTTGGAAACGAAAAGAGGAGACTTTGAGTTTGGCATAGACATTTATTTAGTAGAAACTAGGGAAATATTGCTTACCTCTGTCTAATCTTAAAATATTCTTTCTTATATTATAAGAGATGACAGGATTCCAATGTTTGCTGTCAAGAGTACATAATGGAACTTGCCTTTGAATCCTCAGTTGTAACTTTGGAGATGTTGGCAACGTGTAGAACAAAGTCAGCACTATTGTGCAGCATAAGACAAAGCTTGCAATTTATGAACTTGTATCTTGGGGATGGCATTTACTCATAATTATTTCCCTGGTTTGTCATTAGTGATAATTAAACTAAGCTTAATAAATGGAGTATACATAGTACACTTAAAGTGACTGTATTTATTTGTAGTTTTATGAGTCAGGCTGCCTTTATTAAAAAAAAAAAAAAGGATCCGAGAATCCTCATATATTACTCTGGCTCTAACTACTGCCTAGTAAAATTTATAGGATTTACAGAAAAGTGGGGGATGGAGTTACATATTTGGGGAAATGATTTTTTAAAAAGTTTGTAAGACGTATAATACAAGAATACACAGATTGCAATGTGTTGTTCTGATGGCCTTTGGACTACTCACATCTGGGTTTGTTGTTCTGTATTTGGCAATTGTGTTGCCTTAACAAGATTACCTAAAACTTTGACTCTTAGTCTCCTCATCTAAAATGGAGACAATAATACATACTCTATAGTGATGTTGGAGGACTGATGGAGATAATGTATACTAAATGTTATCTTATTTTATTTTGCTTGGTGGTGGTGCTAATCCCAGTCACCTGAATTTATTGAGGCTTTTTTTTGTCTTTAATATGGCCAATTTAAAAACATTGATAGCTACAAAAACTATGATGTTGCACAAAACTACTATTTTACTAATGCATGATTGTGAATATGCACTGACCATTTAAAAAACATTGTTCCACTGGGTTATACAGATCTTAAAAATGTTGACATGTTTATGCAATATATGAAGATCACAGTTTTTAATATCATCACTAATCATCAGAAAAGCCTTAAGTGTTAGGAATTTGTCAAGTTTACAGACGTGGATACAAGTTTTCCAAAAATCAAGTTTTACTTGAAAGCTTGAATTTTATCATAAGTGACAGATACTTTATATTTGAGGTGACAACTGCACTGCACTCATTTTTGAGAAAATATATTCCAAACATCAAAGTCATTTATTATCATTTGTTTTTTGGCTTTTCTTTCAAGTAAATATGAAGTACAGTGAAAAAAGTGGATAGTTTAGCTTGCAAATCAGATAACTCACTTTTGAGACAAGAATCCATTTGAAATGCTGCAAAAATTCTTTATTCTTTTCATTTTGTCACAGAATATCACAAAAAAACTGTAGGGGTGGGAGGTTGGGGCAACCTGAGGGTTTTGAAGGGTCAGGGGTGGGAGGTTGGGGGAACAGGTGGTGGGTAATGGGGAGGGCACGTTTTGCATGGAGCACTGGGTGTTGTGCAAAAAGAATGAATACTGTTACGCTGAAAAAATAAATAAAATGAGAAAAAAAAAAAACTGTACTCAGGGTCAGAGGATTGAGATTTAATAAAATTAATATTTTTTTCTGGCTTTTTAAAAATTGCAAGTGTGTGGCAGTGAGGAATTCAGTGACTTCTAATACAGTTTGATCTCATTACTTTGAATCATGCTTAGTTGCAAATAGTTTTACCCATCATTACTTTTGCATGATTAAACTTCAACACAGCAAAAAGAGGGAAATCACATCTTAGTGGTATTGTGATCTTTTTAAATAATATTTTTTCTCTTTACAGTTACTGAGGAATTAAATAACAGTGATTTCCTATAGTCTATATAACTTAATAAATGTGTGAAACATGATTAGTATTTTACAATTAGATTCACAAAAATCAAAAATTTAATAATATGGTGGCAGTGAGAATATAGAGCAACTGAAACTTACACCTGGACTACTCTTTTAGCCATTTTAGAAAATAATTTGGCTAATTATGAATATAATTGAGGATGTACATACATTATGACTTAAAAATTCTAATCCTGGGTCTATTCCCTGGAAAAGTTGTGTATCAAGACTAGTCATGGTAGGCAAGTTTATATAAAGCAAGCAAACCAACAAAAAGCAAAACAAACCTGGAAACAAAATCTCAGTTGCCCAAGACTGAGAAAATCGGAATAGAAAATCCCCCTTGTGATACATAAACATAACGAAATCTTAGATAGCAGTCGAATGAGTGAAAGATAGTCATTAAGTCTCATAAACACAGTGCTGAACAATAACACAAAAAAACGAGTTACAGAATGCTTAAGAATCACTTCATTTCTATCAAGTGCAAAAATAAATATGCAAAATTAAAATTAAGTTTATAAAGGGATGCATACACTTTTGATTAATCTGCATAATGAAGACCAAGGAGCAAAATTCAGGGTAGTGGTTATCTCTGGAGTGAGTGCTACATCTGTCCATGGAGAAGTAGTCGTACTTTATAAAGGTACCACAGGTACTTTATAAAGATCTGAGTGGGTCCGCTAACACTTTTATTGTTATTTTTAAAAGTACCTGGTGGGTAATAGGGAGGGCACGTACTGCATGGAGCACTGGGTGTGATGCCAAAACAATAAACACTGTTATGCTGTAAATAAACAAATAAAAATAAATATTAAAAAAAAGTACAACGTATTATGTATTTTTTAACTTAATAATGAATAGAAAAAAAATGCCAAAACTTTAAAAAGTTAATAGTAGAGAAATGAATAGAATTGCCTAATTACTGGCTCATTATGGTAACTATCCAATTCTATAGATAATTTCATACATCCCTATCATTTACCTTGAGTAAAAATTAATTCAGAAATAATTAGATGTAATGAGTCCAAGAAATATGGAAAGATTATTAGAGGATATTAATCTGTCTTATAGTGTCTTTGTCTATTTGACACGGTCAATATATTTTTAAGTCGAATTTAGCATCTTTAGAAATTTCTTCAGCAGGAAAATTCCTTGTATCTCCTTGTTTAAAAAAGGGATATTCTTTTTTAAACTCTTTTCATCTTGAATGTCTCAGTTTAAATCTATGAGAGACATTATCTTTTCCTATGTTTTTATACTCATAAGAACCCTATGATTGTTTTTCACAACATATGTAAATTCTTTATATCACTTCTAATAGCTTTCAATAACATATTTAGAGACTGGTTATACTATTCATGCCTTCCTGCATTCCCCCATATATTGGCTAAGCCAGACTGTCCTGAGACCTTGTTGCCCAGGAGATACCTGGCTGGCCCTGTCCAGTGATGGCCAGTATTATATGTTGCATCAGAAGTTGCATGGGTGAAGTCCTGGTCATGGTAGGGCTTTCCAAGACATGATAGGACCTTATCTTAAGTAGGTGTATAACCATCATTATAAGCCAAGTATGTGTCCTGTGAGGAAATGGGGAGACTTTTGAAACCATGCTTACCAATGACTAATGATATCATGTGTTCCCTGCTGAAATATGTATACATTGACTTTATTGCAATAAAATGGAGTATGTGGCATTACGAATAAAAAAAGGTAGTAAGGAACATAAAGGCAGAAATACGATTGTCTAATGAACTTTTACCTAGTAATCTCACTAAGTTCTCTTATGAAATTTGTAGATACTAGAATAGTGATAATGCCATGTCATTAATAATAATGTCATTAATAATTATGTCATCTGACCAAAAAAAATAACAGTTTTACTGATACATTCTGGTTCTTGCACTTTTTACTTGTATTTTCATGCCCAAGACCTCCATTATAGTATTGAATAGGTTAGAGCAGGATAAATGCCTTATTTCTAATTCCAGATGCAAAGCTTTTTAAATTTTAGTTTAAGTATAATATTTGTTGTATTTTTAAAATAACTTTTGTCATATTAAGAAAGTTCATTATTTCTAGTTTTGTAGGATTTTATATTACACATAAATATTATATCATATGAAGTATTCAGATAATCATAATTTTTCTTATTCCATTAATGTATTGAGTTACATACCTGAAATAATATTCCTGGTATAGTCTCAACTAGGCTGTGCTTTACTTTCTTTTAAAATTATTACTGGATTCAGTTTATTAGTATTTTGCTTAGAATTTTTGCATTTATATTGTGATATTGGCTTTTAATTTTCTTGTAATATCCTTGCCAGGTGTTGATATTAAGGCTATGTTGGCTTCCTAAACTAGCTGGAAAGTGTAACTGTCTTTTGTATTTTCTAAAAGTGTTTGGCTTTATTTATTTATTAAGAGTTTTGGGGCACCTAGGTGGCTCAGTTGTTAAGCATCTGCCTTTGGCTTGGGTGCTTGATCCCAGCGTCCTGAGATGGAGTCCCACATCAGACTCCCTGCTCAGTAGAAGCCTGCTTTCTCCCTCTTCCACTACCCCTGCTTGTGTTCCCTCTCTCACTATGTCTCTCTCTGTCAAATAAATAAATAAAATCTTAAAAAAAAAAGAAAAAAGAGTTTGAATTAATCATTAAGACCATTTTGACCAGGAGTTTCTTTGTGGAAAGAGTTTTACTTATTAGTTATATATATATATTTTTTAAGGTTTTGTTTATTTATTTGACAGAGACACAGTGAGAGAAGGGAACACAAGCTATGGGGGTTGGAGAGGGAGAAGTAGGTTTTCCGCTGAGCAGGGTATGGGGCTCAATCCCAGGACCTGGAGATCATGACCTAAGCCAAGGGCCGACACTTAACGACTGAGTCACCCAGATGTCCCTTATTAGTTATATTCCTTAAAATATTTAGAATAATTAAAATTTTCTATTTCTTGTATCAGTTTGATAATTTGTACTTTTACAGTGATTTATCTCATTCTAAGCTTTCAGATTTATTGGTGTGAAATTATCCATAATATAATATCTTTATATCTGAGATCTGTGATGAAATCTCCTTTTTCATTCCTGATATTTATTTCTACTTTCTCTCTTTTTGTTCTTGATCAATTTTTTGCTAAGTGCATTAGATCTGGTTTTTCCAAGTTTATTAGATTTTTAAATAACTAAGTTTGGTATTGTTTATTAATCTGCTTTTTAAGAGATATTTTCCTTCTTTATTATATACTTCTACTTATTTTGGATATACCTTGCTCTTTTTTTTTTTAAAAGATTCTATTTATTTATTTGACAGAGAGAGATCACAATTAGGCAGAGAGGCAGACAGAGAGAGAGAGGGAAGCAGGCTCCCCGCTGAGCAGAGAGCCCGATGCGGGACTCGATCCCAGGACTCCGAGATCATGACCTGAGCCGAAGGCAGCAGCCCAAACCACTGAGCCACCCAGGCACCCCTTTTTCTCACTTCTTGAGGTGGATCCTTAGCTCATTGATTATCAATTTAAAAAAATACATCCACTTAAAGCAGTATGTTTCTTTCTAATTAGTTTTATATATATCTTTTTAGTCTAATGCCTAGAAAGTCCTTAAGATGATCAATTGAAAAAAAGACCAGTAAAGCAGCTAATCACTGAGGAAAAAGGGATAAAGCTTTCTGTACAACCCCAGTGAATTGTCAAATTAGATTAGAGGGTAAAAGAATCCTAAACACATTAGATACGGAAGTATTGTATTTTATACCCACACACACACACACACACACACACACACAAACAACATAGTTATACAAATATTGCATATCTTGGCACAATCTTAGCATATAATGACTAAATAAGACTTTATGAAAAAAATCTTTAGAGGCCCGAGAATAACACAAAGGATTCAGTTTTCAAGGTAAACCCACGAGTATCAGAGATTTTACCCCATATCAAACTTTGCTTAAAAAATTTAAATAACTGGTAGTTATTGTGGAATATAGAGAGATGGAGAAGTCTGAGATCACCAACATAGCTCTCCGAAAAGAGCTGAATCATGTCCATGACCTTCCATACTCCCACTTGCCTTGTCTTCTTGTATAAGTTATTAACTTCTCATGAAATGATTTTTGCATTTTATATAACTGATTTCTTTAGACTATATATATATTGCATTATTACTAGTTTTACTATATAATGGTGAGGATTATTTGCTACCATTTCCTGAAGAGCATAGAGCACAATTTAATCAATTAATCAATTAATGTGTATGGCCACCTATTTGTTCCTGTTGCTTTTGTTGGTTTAGTATCTCCTGGTTAATTTTAAGAAGCTTAAATATCACTGGGGACTATTGTGAATCCTTTGAATGCCTTGAGATTTCCAACACAAAATAGGAAATCAGGAGTCATGTGACTTGGACAAATATGATGAACTTGAACCAGAAGAATCCTAAGTCTAATGGAGACTCACTTCCCACATTCCTGCCATAAAGTCTGCCATATCTACCTTCCACTTTTCCTCTAGTCCATGGACCTCTCTTCTCCATAATATAAAAACTTCATTCTATTTGCATTTTAGCATACAGGCTGGGTGGAGGAAAACCAATTGCTTTGTATCTGAATTCTTATCATTGCTGAGTTTTATTGTGCTTACTATTTATGGGAGTAACTAGGGATAGAGTTTTAAGTGGGGTTCCAGATCTGGAGGAATGGTTGAGGTTCTGTAAAAGGGATGGAAGAGAAACGGATTTTGGCTTTTAATTTTATCTTTGTAAGTTATGCTAGGCTATCTCATTTCTGTATAAAAGTAAGTAAGCTTTACTACTGATATTTAATATCTGCAAACTTTAGAGATATTACAGAAAATCTAGCTCTACTAGTTATGAGTAGTAAGAGAAATTATATAAACTCTTTAACCTGAAATTTCCTTATCATATCAATAAGGGATAATATTGCTTATTTCACATAGTTAATATTGATATGTGTATATAATGTTTAGCAAAACAACTAGCACAAAACTCAAGCATGCATTAGATGTTAATGTGATTATTTACTGTTATTATTCCAGTTAATGTTTATCATATTTAAGTATGATTTTTATATTCTCTTGTATATAATATAGGTCAGTAATCTATGATAATTTTGGCTTTATCATCTCCTGCACATTGTTTTTTTCTTAAGGATAGACAGCATTTGTTAGTTTTTGCTCTCAGGTTTTTAGTGCCTTCTTGATAGGAATGCGTGGAGCTAAAAAAAAATGAATGGAGAATGGTCATTCAGTTATACATCTCCTGGGGACTTGGGTTTATGATATACTGTAGCATAGGAATAAAGAAAAATGGCTGCTTTCAAGATGTTCATAATTTACCAGTTGGAAACAAAAGTTTTTAAAAAACACTTTTATTGTTGATATGAAGTTTACACCAAAAAACAAGTATATAGCTATAAAGACAAGGATGTTAACAATTGACTTCAAATATTTCCTTAAAGTATGTACACTTAGTTACAAAAGATGTTTCAATCACTTAAGACACTTATAATATGTATAACCAAGTTCTGTATGTAGAAAATATTTTATGTATGTCAGTGTTTAGGATTAACAAGATGATGTATTTAACTGTACTACTGATGATTGGGGAAAAAAGTAAGGCATTGAAAAGGCATACACTATTAAAATGCCAAATTATCTTACAACAGTGCCTTTCTAGTCTTGACAGTAAAGAGTTCATGTCAATCATTTTGTACAATATGCAACACCATAATCTGTTATGTTCTTTTGCTCAGAAAATCTGTTGAAGACACAGTAGAATATGAACCCCCAAAACGTGATGATTCTCACAATATAGCTATCCATGTTAAAATAGCACGTGGTGGTCTTACTTTATATGAGCCCAAAAAATTTGAAGAAGAGTTTGTAGAATTTCTGGATATTTTAAAGAAATTGTAAGTATTTTTAATATATTACTTCTTGTAGTTGAATAATAGTTTTGAATAGCTCTGCTTTTTTTTTTAAGTTAGCTGCTTTCGGATAAGTGTGCTTTAATTGTATTCTACCATTAGTGATTGATTCAGGAGAGGTAGAAATACTGAAGACTGTTTCTGGATGAATAGAGTCTTCATCATCAATTCCATCTTCATGGCATATCATGGATATATTGGTAATATATCCAACTGTGGCACATTTTAATTTTATGTTGCAAGCAAAATAGGTGTTATTTACTGATTGTGTTAAATCAAAATTATGTTTAAGATTTCATCAGCTTATGGTTACTTGTCAGCTCTTCACAGCATTTAAACTATCTTCCCCATCACACAGGCTTTAAGATAAACTTACCTCATATTCTTTTTAATTTCTTGGAAGACATTGTACTATGATTGGGGCACAACTTCCTGAAGGAAGAGGAGGAGAAGGAGAAAGGAGGGCTTAAATTTAGGTGGAGGCTGGTTTCCAGGGCTGGTATTGCATTTGGGAGTAAAATAAAAGTTGAAATGAGACCATGAAAAACTGTGATAATAGAATAAAGTGAAGAGAAGGTGTCAAGACTAGAATTGTGCCTAAAATAAAAACCAGTAGCATAGAATGAGAAATCAAAAATCTGGCATTTACGTTTGGAGGAATACACTAAGAATTCTATACTAGAAGCACTCTTCAAAATTGTCATTGCAGGGACATCTGGGTGTCTCAGTCAGTGAAATGGCTGACTCTTGATTTCAGCTCAGGTTTTGATCTCATGGTCTTGAATTTATGCCCAGTGTGGAGCCTACCTGAAAAAAAAAAAATTAGCACTGCAAATTTGAGAAAATATGGTCAGAACTTCCAGGAAATTTGAGAATAGTCAGATTTCTGATACTTTTACTTACAACAACATCAATGAAATAAACACAGCAAATACTAGTCCCCTTATAAGAAGAGAGTTATGAGGGAATTATAGAGAAGGAAATCATAACCACCTGTCATACAGGGGTATAATTAAACTGGTAGATATAATTAAACTGGTAAATAGAAAATTTAATGAGAATGTGTTCAGTGATTATGCTAAAAATATACTTTGGTAGAAAATCACTAAAGCACTGAAAGTTACTGGAGCTATAGCCACTTGCATTCCGTTAAGCCATAATGTTGACAAAAATTGCATTGGATTAAATATTTTAAGTGTCTGGAAACCCATGAATCACTCACTGCTGATTTCAGATTGTGCTGGGCTGCAGGATTTTCAATGGGGTAATCTCTGTCTTTCTGAAAATAACAAAGCGGCACTTCCCAGATGACATAGGTTCTGTCTAAAATTCAGGAGGAGCTCAAGTGACATGGTTCTCTGGCAAGGTGTTAAAATCCTAAGAGGTAAATGTAGGCTGAAGGTAGGATAGAAATTAGAAATGGGTAAAAACCCAGTACTATGTTAGCAAGACTGAGCAGGAGCCATGGTAGAAGGCTATCCAAACACAAGATGGAATAGACAAAGAATCTACCACCGCATCCTTATGTGGACCTCCATGAAGTCCACTTAACAACAAATCTACAAATACCCTAGACAGTAGATGTTGGGAGAATGGCAGTTTCCAGAACCCACTCCCTCACTCACATGTGAGAGAATGTGTGGGTAGGTAGAGGAGATCTTGAAGTACTCCAAGCTCCTACTTTCAGTGGCTCAGAATTGGCCACGTATGACTTTTCAAAATGAAGGTAGCAGGTCTTGATGGCTGACAATGGGTGGGACTGTGTCACTCACTGAGTTACAAGGGCAGAGTATATGACAGGGGAACTCACTTTTATGTTTAATATTCACAAAGGCTTTAATTTTTATACATAAAAATTCTGATTCATCCTCGCATGAGTGCTTTGAAGTGGATATGATAAACCAGTAAAAGAGCAGTGCGTGTGCTTAGTCCATAATCTATATTTATTCTTCTACAGACATGTTTTTATCTTCTTGTCTTCTTGGTGCACTAGTGTATTCGCTTTCCATTACCGTATAACAGATTATCATAAACATAGTGACTTAAAACAACATCCATTTATCATCTTTCTGGGCAAGGCTTAGTTGGGTCCTCTGCTCATGTCTCAAAAGGTTTCTTTTTTTAAATTGACATTTAATGTATTATTTGTTTCAGAGGTACGGGTCTGTGATTCATAAGCCTTACACAATACATAGCACTCACCATAACACATATCCTCCCCAATGTCCATCACCCAGCCACCCCATCCATTCCACCATTCCAGCAGCTCTCACAAGGTTTCAAGTAAGGTGTTTGTGGAGCTACACTCCTTTTTGGAGCATGAGGTCCTCTTCCAAGCTCATAAGTGTTGGCAGAATTTGCTCCTTGTAGTTGTAGGGCTGAGGTCTCTACTTCCTTCTTGCCTCTCAGGTAGGCACCCATTTCATCTCCTAAAGACCCGCAGATCCTTGCTGAATCACCATCTCTCAGACCTTCCCACAACATGGAAGCTTAACATATTCAAAAGCAAGCAAAGAAGATTCTCTCTTTCTCCTATTCTGCTAAGGTGAATTTTTATATAACCTGATCAAGGACATGTATATCCCATCACCTTTGTCATATTATATTGGTTAGAAATGAATGTTAGTTTTGCCCCCATCCCTAAAAACTCAGGAAGGGGGTATGAGTGGAGGGTCTTAGGGTATGTTAGCCATATTTAGTAACATCATAAGTCTCTATGACTCAATCACATTTGCAGTGGGGCTGTGTGCTTTATGTACTCAGATAAACTACTTTAACTAAAATTCTGTTTATTGATGGATAAGTTGTCACCTTGTAGCCCACTTTATCTCTAACTAAACCATGATCAGATTGATGGGCTTCCTTCCTGATGTGATTTAACACATTTTTTTTTAAAGATTTTATTTATTTATTTGACACACAGAGAGAGATCACAAGTAGGCAGAGAGGCAGGCAGAGAGAGAGAGGAGGAAGCAGGCTTCCTGCTGAGCAGAGAGCCCGATGCGGGGCTCGATCCCAGGACCCCGAGATCATGACCTGAGCCGAAGGCAATGGCTTAACCCACTGAGCCACCCAGGCGCCCCGTGATTTAACACATTTTTAAAAGTAGTTATCTACTTTCTAAAATTCTTCAGTTTGTTATCCTGACTAAAATTTTAACAAATAAATTTTGAGTAATAGTAGCCTCTTTTTAAAGAAATGCAAATATGCATGGGAAGATTAAAAAGCTGTTGCTTAGGGGTACCTGGGTGGCTCTATTGGTTGAGCATCTGACTTGTGATTTTGACTGGGATCATGATCTTGGGGGTTTGGGATCAAGCCTCTTATTGGGCTCTGTATTCTGAGTGTGGAGGCTGCTTGAGGATTCTCTCTCTCCCTCTCTTTCTCTCTGCCCCTCTCAAACACCACCCCCCATACTCATACTCACACACTCTCTCTGTCTCTCAAAAAGAAGAACCTATTGCTTATTGGTAACTTGGTGAGATTTGGTTTAATCATATTGATTACTTAACTTCCATTTTAATTCAGCAGCTTTGAGTAAACAGTGCTGTGTGAGAGGAAGGATAAATGATTTTGAAACATTAAAATCATTAGAAATGACAAGTCTGGGAGATGTCTTCAGAGAGGTGGGGGTTTGCATAACTAAAAGATGCTGTGTAATTAGGAAGTGTGTGTGAAGAACAGACTGAGAAAGAAAGATGGGAGATAGAAAAAAGAGTTGGGAGACATTCTGTTAAATTTTTTGTTTTAAGGCATATTGGATTGAATATAAGCCTGTAATGTTTATTAGTTCAGATTTTGGATTTTAACCAACAGAAACTGATTCTGGTTAAAACAAACAAAGAAAAGAGGTGGGGAAGAGAGGAAACCTATAGAAGAATATTGGGTAGCTCCCAAATTGAAGAACTATGAGATACTGGAGATGATATGAGCTAGAACACCTCTAAATGTCTCCTTGAGATACAACACTGGACTTGGGGCACCTGGTGGCTCAGTCAATTAAGCATCTGCCTTTGGCTCAGGTCATGACCTTGGAATCCTGGGATTGAGCCCCCTAGTGGGCTCCTTTGCTCAGTGGAGAGTCTTCTTGTTCCTTTAATGCTGTCCATACCCCAGCTTGTGCTCTCTTTCTCTCTCACACAAATAAGAAAATCTTAAAAAATATACAACACTGGACTCATTCAGCTATGAGTATTTTTGATTGGGAGTTTTTAGGTTCACACTTTAGTTCAGGGGTAAGAAGTCAGATTGTTGTAGTTTGTTTTTGTAGCCACCCTTTGGATAAATACCGAAGGGGCAGTGCACTTTTGTTGATAGTTTTACTGAGTTTATATTCAATTGGTAAGGGATAGCCTTTCTAAAGGGATAACATTTCAAAAGAGAAACTATTTTAGAAGGAGGGGGAGATGGATCATGAATAAACATCAAAAGTTATGAACTAAAACATGACTTAGAATTTTAATTTATAAGTAAATTTACTGATTTAATATTTTGTTTCTGGCAATGTTCTTGGTATTGGGACTTTGGTGGTAAACACACAATATCTTTGCCCTCATGGGAACTTATATTCTAATGTGAGAGAGAGAGAGATAATAAATATATGTTTTATGTCAGTGAGTGATAAATGCTAGGAAGAAAAACTAATGCAGAATTGGGGAATAGGGTATGATGAAAATGATCAGAAAAGTCTTTTTTTGAAAGGTGACATTGATTAGATAATTTCATGAAATAAGAGAGAGCTAGGCAATCAAGTATCTTGGAGAAGTGCATTCCAGGCAATGCAAGAGCCCAGAATGGCAACATGTTTTGTAAATTGAAAAAGAAAAATTTAGCAAGGAGGCCAGTACTATGAAAACGCATGAGTCAAGGGAAAAGGTAGAAATGAGACTTTGGAGGTAACCAGGAATCAGATCATTACCTAGAATCCTGTAGGCCATGGTAGGTTTTTAATCTTGATGTAACTGGCAAAATGGGAGTGACGTGTTGTGACTTTTTTTTTTTTTTAATTTAAATTTTTATTTTTTTCAAAGATTTTATTTATTTATTTGACAGACAGAGATCACAAGTAGACAGAGAGGCAGGCAGAGAGAGGGGGGAAGCAGGCTCCCTGCTGAGCAGAGAGCCCGATGCGGGGCTCAATCCCAGGACCCTGGGATCATGACCTGAGCCAAAGGCAGAGGCTTAACCCTCTGAGCCACCCAGATGCCCCAAGACATGAGCAGTTTTTAATTGATAGTCCTGGAAGCACATCAGATTCTTTGCTCACCTTGACCACTAACAGTCAGTATCCTGGACAAATCATCTAATACTCTCACGTTTGTGTTTGATTACACTGCCTATAACAATGACCAGCTTTAAAAATGCAATTGTGTGGAATACTATGCAGCCATCAAAAGAAATGAAATCTTGCCATTTGCGACGACGTGGATGGAACTAGAGCGTATCATGCTTAGTGAAATAAGTCAATCGGAGAAAGACAACTATCATATGATCTCCCTGATATGAGGACATGGAGAAGCAACATGGGGGGGTAGGGGGATAGGAGAAGAATAAATGAAACAAGATGGGATTGGGAGGGAGACAAACCATAAATGACTCTTAATCTCACAAAACAAACTGGGGGTTGCTGGAGGGAGGTGGGATTGGGAGAGGGGGAGCGGGCTATGGACATTGGGGAGGGGAGGCGAACCATAAGAGACTATGGACTCTGAAAAACAACCTGAGGGTTTTGAAGGGTCAGGGGTGGGAGGTTGGGGGAACAGGTGGTGGGTGATGGGGAGGGCACGTTTTGCATGGAGCACTGGGTGTTGTGCAAAAAGAATGAATACTGTTATGCTGAAAAAAAAATAAATATTATTAGTATATTAAAAAAAATGCAATTGTGGATTGCTTTGGTAAAAATAATTGGTTTCTTTATAAATGACTAATTTCTGAAAAGAAAAGTGACATGCATATATATTTGTGAGGGTCTTGGAAAGGGTAGGAGAAGAGATGAACTTATAAATGAGCTGTGAAAAGCAGTTTAAGATCTTCTGAGGAAACTTGGCCCAATTGTGTTTTCTCCTACTTTCTCCAATTAAAGATGCTTCCTTTGAGGGAATGAGGCATCAGAAGATCATTATGTTTCAGTGGAGCAGTGATGCAAAGCCCTTCTCAGGAATGACTCAGAGGAATTGCTCCCTGGAAGGACATGAGGATTTTTGCTTTTTTAGATTCAGGCTGCTTAAAATCCAAATACAATATGGTTCCTACAATGTTGTTTTCCAGTGAAATGGCATTATTTCCCATGAGAAATTGTAATCTTAAACTATATTTTAAGGCTGTATGCTGATGAGAGAAAAATACTTTGTGGGGTAATTCTGTTAAAAATACAGAGTTTGGATAAAAACTGACTTATGGAACATAGGTTAATAAAGAATGGTGTGAATTACAAGTAATTTAAATTTTTGACAGAAAACAGTCATCATTTAGGATATAAGATTGGAATTAAATGAAGAGAGTTATTTGTGTTTAAGAGATGAGTTAGCCAGGTTTACACACTTCACAGCACTCACGATAGCACATACCCTCCCCAATGTCCATAACCCCCTCCCCCTCTCCCAACCCCACCTCCCCCCAGCAACCGTGTGTAAACCTGGCGATTCACAGACCTGTACCCCTGGGGATAAAAATACATTATATGTTTATAAAAAAAAAAAATTGGAAGGGGAGGCGAACCATAAGAGACTATGGACTCTGAAAAACAACCTGAGGGTTTTGAAGGGGCAGGGGTGGGAGGTTGGGGGAACCAGGTGGTGGGTAATAGGGAGGGCATGTATTGCATAGAGCACTGGGTGTTGTGCAAAGACAATGAATACTGTTACGCTGAAAAAATAAATAAATAAATGAAAATTAAAAAAAAAAGAGAGATGAGTTAGCAAAAGAGAGAAATTAAAGACTCCTTGACAGTAGATTGATATAATAGAAGAGTAAGGCACTGAATCTTAGTCTATCAGGGTAAAAGTCACAGTCACATTGGAATGCACATATTGTGAAACCCCTGAAGTTTGTAGTCTGAAAGACCTGGGTTCTAAACTGGACTCCTCTAATTACTGGTTTGTATGATCTTGGGAAAACTATCTCTTGATATACAATTTACTCATCTACAACATGGGCACAGTTAGATTAAGAAGTGCACTTGTTGCGATGAGCAGTGGGTAATGTATGGAACTGTTGAGTCACTATATTGCACACTTGAAACTAATGTACACTTACATTAAACTAATATACTGGAATTAAAATTAAATTAAATTTAAAGAATAAATACAATGGGCACAATGATTAACCTCATAGGATCATTGTTGTGAAGACTAAATAGAGTTAAAAATGTAAATTCCATCCATATTACTTAGTCTGTCCTATGTGGTACATTGTATAAGTCAATCTTCCTTTTGCCAAACGATCTTAGATCTTACGTATCTCTTTTTTTTTTTTAAAGATTTTATTTATTTTATTTGACAGACAGAGATTACAAGTAGGCAGAGAGGCAGGCAGAGAGAGAGAGGAGGAAGCAGGCTCCCTGTTGAGCAGAGAGCCTGATGCGGGGCTCGATCCCAGGACCCTAGTATCATGACCTTAGCCGAAGGCAAAGGCTTTAACCCACTGAGCCACCCAGGCTCCCAGATCTTATGCATCTTGATAGGCTCTCATACAAAAGATTTTACTATGTGCTTGCTACATTTGAATATAAAGGGATTCCTAATATCTCAGAATAATGCATCTCATTTTTTATTTCTTTAAGAAAGACTATGCAAATTTCTCTTACAGTTTTTTAAATAAATAATTCCTATTAATTATTTATCATATATTTACATTAGTTTACAAATTTGTCAGTAATATTTTCATACTGAAGTTTCAGAAACTAGTATTTGGTCACAAATTAACTAGTACTTTAAAAAGTTATATTTTATGCTATCCTATTATTTGGAAATAAGCAAATATCTTCTATTGCAATGTTTCTTGCAAAATTTTTTTCACTATGCAGATGTCATTTGCGTTGCTATAACAAAAATACCATAAACTGTGGCTTAAACAATAGAAATCTATTTCTCACAATTCTGGAGACAAAATCTAAGATCAAGGCAGATTCTGTGTCTGGTGAGGTCCCTCTTCTTGGTTCATAGATGGCTGTTTTGTGGTATCCTCACATAAAGGAAGGAGTTAGAATTCTTTGGGGTCTCTTTTTAAGAGTACTAAGTTATGGGGGCGCCTGGTTGGCTCAGTGGGTTAAGGCCTCTGCCTTCGGCTCAGGTCATGTTCCCAGGGTCCTGGGATCGAGCCCCGCATCAGGCTCTCTGCTCAGCGGGGAGCCTGCTTCATCCTCTCTCTCTCTCTCTGCCTGCTTCTCTGCCTACTTGTGATCTCTATCTGTCAAATAAATAAATAAAATCTTAAAAAAAAAAAGAGTACTAAGTTAGGTATTCTGAGACTCAGTTTCCAATATGTAGAGTTGTGGGGGTTTCCACACCAACCAGCAAGGTGTTCAAGAATTCATCCTCAATTCTGACACTCTCCAGACAAAGCATTAGATTCCACAGATTAAGTGTTCACTCCTACAAAACTGCTTCTCCCCATCCCCAACAAGCCACACAATTACCTCCCCTTCTAACCAACTGACTAGAAATCACACATTCCTATGTCTCCATTTTTGGGTTTGATTAATTTGGTAGAATGGTTCACAGAACTCAGAGAAACATGTTACTTACCTGATCACTTATTATAAAAAGATATAACAGGAACAACCAGATAAAAGAGATGCATAGGACAAGGTGTATGGGAAGGGTGTGAAGCTTTCATGCCCTCTCAGGGTGTGCCACCATTCTCCCCAAATCTCCTCTTGTTCACCAGCTTGGAAGTTCTCCAGACCCTGTTCTTTTTGGTTTTCTGGAGGTTTTATTACAAAGTAATGACTGATAAAATCACTGGCCACTGGTGATTGATTCTTTCTCCACCCCGCCCCCCGCCCCGGATAGAGGAAGGAATGGGAGTACGGGGCGTGTGTGTGGAATGAAAGTTCCAACTTTTTAATCATGTAGTTGGTTTGTTAACCAGCCCTCATTCGCAGGTGGGGTCCAAAAGTCACCTTATTAATAACTAGAGACACCTTTGTCAATCTTAACACTAAGGAAATTCCAAAGGTTTTGGGAGCTGTGAGCCAGGAACTATGGATATATACTCAGACCAGATATATACTCATATGACCAAATTTATATTTCTTAGAAATCACAGTATCAGACACTAATCCTATTCATGAGTGTTCCACTCTCGTCACCTACTCCTCTCCCAAAGGGCCCACATCCTAACACTATAACTTTGAGGTTTAGGATTTTAGCATATGAATTTGGGGATGACACAGACATTATATCCATAATAAAATGTATATTATTTAACATAGATGTGAATGTCAAAGCTGTGACTCCTTGTCTTGGGTGATTATTTCATTTTGTACTTCAAGTTAGAATCTTTTTATGGAAATATTTTACTAAGTATTTGGTGTAAGTACTTTCTTATTATATTAGATTTATAAGTGTAATAGAAAGCAGAGATTATGTACAGAGAGATCACAATGGAATGACTCTAATGGAATGACTATAATGACTATTATAACACATAATAATTATGTGTTATAGATATAATAAGACAATGGGATATATGGACTTTGAAAATATTTCTTGTAACAATTGTTTTCTTAAATTATTGCAAAAATGCAAGTTTTTCTTAAAAATTTTATGTATGGCCTTACAAGGGACATTACTTGCTTTCTTAATGTAATTACTTATTCACAAAGTCATCTTGAAAGTTAGTTCTAACTTTACCAAGCGAGATGTCTTAGTTTTCTATGTATAAAACTGTGCATTATTTTTATGTGCAGAATGCTTTTGTACTCTGGGATTTTTTATCTACTGACATAAAGAACTGTTTTGGAGAGACTTAGGAAATCAAGTCTAGGCCCAAGTAGTACTATATCTAGAAACTCTTTGAAAGATTTGATTGTTTCTAGTAGACTGTAGGTCTACATGGTCACTATTGTCTAAATGTCAAATCTTGGGTCTAATTGCAGAGAGGTAATAAACTATTTGGTGGTCTTTAAAAGCTTGAAACATGGGGCACCTGGGTGGCTCAGTGGGTTAAGCCTCAGGTCATGACCTCAGAGTCCTGGGATCGAGCCCCATATCAGGCTCTCTGCTCAGCAGGGAGCCTGCTTCCCCCTCTCTCTCTGCCTGCCTCTCTGCCTGCTTATGATCTCTCTGTCAAACAAATAAAATCTTAAAAAAAAAAAAGCTTGAAACATGATTCCTTATTTATCTCTCCTGTCTCATCCATTAAACACTTATTCTTGCAAAAACAGTGGTTTAATTGGTTTCCTTAATATTCAGGATTGAACTGATAAATGTGTGGCTTGCACATACCTTGATTTGGCTAAAGAGAGTGTGGTAAGTATTCTGTAATGTGTTTGCAACTTTCATTTATGGTTCTCAGTGGATTTGAGACTCTACCTCCTTTCTCATGGTCTGCATGGAATTTTTTTTTTTTTAATTTAATTGATTTGAATGTTTTTTTTGTTTTTTTTTTTCCATTTTATTTATTTTTTCAGCGTAACAGTATTCATTCTTTTTGCACAACACCCAGTGCTCCATGCAAAACGTGCCCTCCCCATTACCCACCACCTGTTCCCCCAACCTCCCACCCCTGACCCTTCAAAACCCTCAGGTTGCCCCAACCTCCCACCCCTGACCCTTCAAAACCCTCAGGTTTCCCCAACCTCCCACCCCTGACCCTTCAAAACCCTCAGGTTGTTTTTCAGAGTCCATAGTCTCTTATGGTTCGCCTCGCCTCCCCAGTGTCCATAGCCCGCTCCCCCTCTCCCAATCCCACCTCCCCCCAGCAACCCCCAGTTTGTTTTGTGAGATTAAGAGTCATTTATATTTATGGTTTGTCTCCCTCCCAATCCCATCTTGGGTCTGCATGGATTTTAGTTTCAAAATGAGCCACTACATTGGGTTTGCTGTACAGCAAGTTATTCCATCAGCATATGGTTCAAAGCTTTCTTTTGTATTAGATCCTATCAACAGGCCTGGCTTGGCAAAAATTTTTCTTTGAAACATTTATTTTCTATATGTTTAAAGGTAATTATTGTGGCTAAAATTTTCATACATTACGTCTCTACTATTTGCTACTCGATGTTACAAAAGTAATAATTTTAAACCTAGCTCCTATTGGTTTTCAATTTTTTTGCATTTAGAATTCTTATCTGAAAGCAATAGAACCTGATTTTTCAGTTAAGAAGAATTATTAAATTTCTGGTTATTTATCATGATTTCCTTGAAATGGGATATGTGTATAAAAGAGTACAGGGGCGCCTGGGTGGCTCAGTGGGTTAAAGCCTCTGCCTTCCGCTCCGGTCATGATCCCAGGGTCCTGGGATCGAGCCCCACATTGGGCTCTCTGCTCAGCAGGGAGCCTGCTTCCTCCTCTCTCTGCCTGCCTCTCTGCCTACTTGTGATCTCTCTGTCAAATAAATAAAATCTTAAAAAAAAAGAGTACAGGTAATATAAGTATTCTTGATATTTTTAGCCACATTTATTTTTAGAAAGAATGAACTAATTGATATTGCCCCTAGCAAGGAACATTCACTTTAAAAAAATTCAGTTTCATAAAACAATGACAAAAGATGTAACATAATTATTTTAATTTGCATATCTTTGCTTCCTTCTTGAGCTGAATTTTTCTTCATCCATTTATTGGCTATTTGTATTTATTTGTGTTGGTGTGAGCTAATTGATCATAGTCTCTATCCATGTTTTCTATTATGCTTTAATTATATATTGATATAAAGAGCTTTCTGTGTATTATAGATATAACATGGACAAAGTACCATTTATAGAATGGAGAATAAATGCTTCAAAAAAGGATGTTATGGAGTGCCTGGGTGGCTCAGTCGATAAGTGTCTGCCTTTGGCTCAGGTCATGATCCCAGGGTCCTGGGATCAAGCCCTGTATTAGGCTCCTTGCTCAAAGGGGAGCTTGCTTCTCCCTCTCCCACTCCCTCTGCTTGTGTTCCCTCTCTTGCTATCTCTCTCTCTCAAATAAAGAATAAATTCTTTAAAAAGAAAAAGAATTTGTCCAACATATATACTTCTCCAATATATATTTGCAGGTCATGCTAGATTTTGACAATTGTCAAATGACGATATATAGCATATCTTATTAACAGCTTTATTGAAGCATAATTTACATACAATAAAATGTACGTTTTAAATTACACTGTTTGATATGTCTTGACACATGTATACATCTATGAAACCATCACCACAATTAAATAATGAACATATCCATCATTCCCAAGGGTTTCCTTGTGCACCTTTGTATTCCTTTTTTCTTCCCCAATCTGTCCTCAAGCAACCACCTAACTGCTTTCTGTCACTATAGATTAGTTTAATTTCCTGGAATTTTGTATAAATAGAATCACACAGTACATACTATTTTTTAGTTTGGCTCTTTCACCTAGCACAGATATTTGGAGATTTATCCATGTTGTTTTGTTTATCAATAGTTCATTCTATTTTTTTCCCCCCTGGTCCTGAGTAGTAATGTGTTATATGAATACACCACAGTTTATTCATCTATTTATGGACATTTAGATTTTTTAAGCTATTACACAAAGCTGCCATAAACATTCATCTACAAGTCTTAGTATGGGTGTTTGCCTTCACTTAAATAACGCCTAGAAGTAGAGCATCTTGATCATTTGGTTAGTGTGTGTTAAACTTTTTAAGAATTTGCCAAACTGTTTTCCAAATTTCTTGGGCCACTAGACATTCTCACCATCCCCTTGTGAGAATTCTAGTTTCTCTATATTCTTGCTAAACACTTCCTCGGTACAGCATCAAAAGCATGATTCATAAAAGAAAACTTAATGAATTAGAGTTCATAAAAATTAAGTATTTCTTCTTTTTGAAACACTCTGGTACGAGAATGAAAATATAAGCCAAAAACTAAGAAAATATTTCCCAAACATGCATCTAATAAAGGCATTTTCACATTTTCACAAAATATGAAGAAACCTCAGTATCTGTGCAACTGTTTTCCCATTTTCTCTTAAAATGTGCAAAATATTTGCACAAATATTTCACCAAAGAATATATATTAATGACAAGTAAGTACATGAAAATATCAACATCATTATCATTAGAGAAGTGCAAATTAAAACCATGATATATCACCACATACCTAGTAGAGTGGCTAAAATGTTTAAGAGTGGCCTCTGTGTAAGTTTAAGATATATAGTATAATGACTTGGCTTACATGTATTGTGCAGTGATTACCACAATAAGTTTAGCTAATATCTTTCATCTTAAGTAGATACGAAAAATGAGTTTTTCTTTGTTTTGGGAAGTTTTAGGATCTACTGGCTAAGCAACTTTCAAATCATTGTATTTTCTAATCAACTACTGTTAAGTATATGTGAAAGCTATTTAATTAGGTTTATATATATTTGGACTGGCTGGCTTATTGAACTCATCTTCATTCCAACATATTTCAAATTAACTTTCTTTTAATTATTTTTAAGTGCCACAGTACTATCCAGGAATAACGATCATTTATCTGCTTTCAAAGAGATATATTTTGTTTTCCTTTATTATCTTAATGCATTAAAATACATTATAGTAGTATTGAATACATAATTGTGGGAATAGTGAACAGCTTTTTCATATATTTTGTTTTAATAGTATGCCTCTAGTGATTTACCATTTCATGTGATATTGGCTCTTGGTTGAAGGGAGAAAACATATTTTAGAGTAGAAGCATTCTTGTCAAAACGTATTCAGTTGAAAACCTGGCTTGCAACTTGCTAGATAAGTGATCATAAATAATTTGTCTAACCTGAGTTTCTTAAAAAAAAAAAAAGGTGGTAAAATATCTCGTTCCCACGTTTTTATGAAGCTCAAAGAGACAGTGCACACAAAGTGTATAAAGTATAGTGTTTTGCACATAGTAGGTGAGATACACACATATGCATATGCACACACACCCCTTCATTCTTTTCCACACTGCTCTGTGTGCCAGCAGGATGATCTTTATAAACTCTCAGCTGCTCTTCCTGGACATCTTTTCTGTTGTATTTAGTAAAATGGGATTTGCAAGAAGATAAAAATAGGTGGAAGCAGACTGTAGACTGTTATTCCTTTGGATCCTTTCTTCCCAAATAGAGAAGGCTGGCTGTGTCTTTCTACCAAATGCTGTAGTACCCCCCTTCGACACCTACAGCCCTTTCAGGATATCAAGGATCCCTCCTTTCCGAAGTACCATCAGGCCTATTGTGGTTAACAACTTCCTGCTGTACGTGTCCCCAGTTCTAGCTACTGGTCTTTCACCCCCTGTAGACTTCCCTCAACTCTATCTATATTTCTGTAAATAAGCCCTTCATTAAAATTCCCTTAATGATCTCTTTGAGTGTGTAATCTCCTTCCTCTTTGATGCAATATATACATTGTTCTATGTAAATACATATAGCATTTCCAAATTCTCCAGAATGCTGTACCCAGATCCTTACTATTTGGCCCCTTTCTACCCTATATTGTGCTATAAGCCCCATTTATGCCTGATCTGTAGTTTTCTGACTGGGCTACGGTTTCATGTGCTTATGCTAATGCTCTTCCCTCTACTTTGAACCTGTCTCTTCCCATTCACTTTTCAACTTTCTGTGTGAAGCCTTTTTATACCAGGTAAAAGTCTACAATTATTTGTTTGAGCTTCTATGGGCAGAGATCTATATAAACTCCTGTTTTAGTACCAGAATAGTTTATTTGCATGGCCAAATGTTAAACTTTTGTTATTAAACTATAATCTCCCTAAAGGTGGGAATTTGTCTCCTAATCATTATTTATTCCATGTGTAGCATATAGTTTCTAGCATACGGTAGGTAATGAAATTTTTACAGAATAAGTGAACCCAGTTATTATTATTAGGAGTTATTTCATATAATCTATTAAATTTGAAATGTTTTGGAGAAGATTGTAAGCTACAGTGATTCAGAAGTTATGTTTACTCACTGAATGAGTGAGCTGTCCTGTCGAAGTTGAAACCTTTCAGGGATGCAGTGAATGGGGTGGGGTTGGAGAGTGTTTTATGCCATACTCGCTGTACACATTTCTTCATTTCCTTAGTAGTGGAATGAAAATAGATCTCATATGTTTCACTGCCCTAACATGTTTTTCTTTCTGAGTTGACGCTTTGTTTTATAATACTAAGTGAAATTCCATGGAGTTTAAATAGATAGGGATTAACTCTTCTCCTGATAGAATTGAGGCAGATGGTGGGAGATTTGAGGAAACTTTAGTTACTCACTTTTTAAAAAAGCAGTAATATGCTAATTTCTGGTAGTACTTGATACCCTGGAATTTTTTTTTTTTTCTCCAGAGGCCACCTAGAACACAGTAGGACATTAGTAAATATGTATTGATTGTTGCACAAATAAGGATTCAATATTCTGTTTTTCTTTTGTTTTGTTTTTATAGTGGGAAGCGTACTCCAAATAATTATTAGGAGGAAAGGAAATGTTTTGTCCTATAACTTTAATTTTAAACATTCAAAGGTATAATTGGACTGTTTTATTTTATAGAAGAGAAAATAGTAGTGATCAAAACACATATGAAACAATACTCAATCTCAGTAGTCATTAGGGAAATGTAAATTAAAATTATAATGAAATACCAGTATATGACCACCAGACTGAAAAATTTAAAAGGGAGACAATACAAAATTTTGGCAAGGATGTGGACTTCTTATATACCAATTTTGAGAGTATAAATCAATACAATCACCTTGTAATACATTTAGTGTTACCTAGTATAGTTAAATATTCACACAATTATAATCTACTCGTATGCATAGACTATAGAGCAACCATTGCACATGTATGTACCAAGAAGCATATCTAAGATTATTCACAATAGCATTTTTAAATTGAAATGTTATAAACCTTCTAAATGTGTAGTAACAAAAGAATGGATATAAATGGTATTCGGTCCATGTAATGGAACACTATATTACAGTGAATGGATGGACATTCATTACCATTAATCTAATTTACAGGAAGCCAATCTCCATATTGACCTTCATGTGTCAGTGACATTTATGTGTCAGTGTGGGTGGATGAACTTCCTCCTGAGGAAATAACAATAATAAAAACAAAAAAGTCTTTTATTTTCTAAAAACATAAATAAGACATGAGATAATCTAGACAGTGTGTTTGAAACAATGTTGTCTCTAATTCAAAGTTAAAGTTGGCCAGTGGTTTCTATTTTGAAATTTGTTTTATAAACTATGGATTTAGTATTCCTAATAAGTAAGCATGCCTCTTTGTTTACATTTCACAGAATAGAGACAACAGTCCCTATAATCCACCTTAGTTTTTATGTTTGTAAGTGATATGCTTTTTATTTTAGCAGTGTGTATACTGATTTTAGCCCTCTATGTAGAAAATAAATATTCTTCTGTAGAAAAAAAAGTGCAATCTCTACCATAGCCTAGGTGTATTTAGAAGTTGAGTATATACAGTGAACATTCCAAGTAATGAATCATGTAATGTAATTTTCATCTTTTTTTCATTTACAGAAATGTTAAAATTGTGTCTTCAAATCAATTCAAATTTAGACTTTATCAATAAGTTATTAATTCACAAAATCAAATTAAAAATCAGGTCACATTTTCCCCTTTGTAGTCTCCATTCTCTTTATCATTAATCACTGAAAAACAAGAGTATTTATTTTCTTGTGTATTTGTAATACAGGAAATATATTTTTCCTTAGTTTAAATAAGAAAATGTCAGAACAGAAACTATGAAAAACAACACTGAGAAACTAATTTTAAATGATTACTCTTCTAGAAATATTTTTTAATAAATAGATATTTCAGATAAATTAGCTCTTCAGTGTAGAAAAGACTTTTTTTTTTTTAATTGGAAATAATCTGTCTCTGTATAGGAGGCCCCATGGGGTGTGTGTTTTTAAGGCCATTGTCTATGTCTATGTTCTCAAAGCTTCAGCTTGAACCACCTACTATCTGCTTCTCAGATTAACTGCCATTTTTTACAGGGTAATAGCAATGTGGTGACATGCTAGATTCTTCCAGTGTTGCTGAAAAATGTAATAATTTATGGTGCCTGACAGAAAAATCTTTTTGATTGAATTACTAAACTAATAATAAACAATTGTGCTTCCATAAACACAAATTGTTCAATTTTTGCTATTTTAAGTGATGTCGATACCTTATAAGCTCTAAAAGGTAGATTTTTCAACAGCTTTCAAGTATTTGCCTTTATTTTCTCCTGTGATTACCTTTTTTGAGTTGTCTTCACACTTGAGACTAGAATTTGTAACAGTTGGAAATTTATCACTTTAAAGAATGAGACAAATCAAACAATGTGTCAAGAAGAATTACTTCTGGGATAGTATGGTGAGAAGTTTCCTGACCCTCAAGTTGATTATTCCCCTGACTGTAAGCAGTGTTGCTTGCCGCTAGCTCTCAGCTGCCAGCTCTGAGCAAGCGAGCTACCCAGCCCAAACTATGCCCTGTCTCTGGCATGCAGTGATGGGACAGTGATGGAGAGTATTTTTTGTCTTATTTGCTTTATTTTTTTAAAGGCTTTTTATTTATTTGACACAGAGATGGAGAGTACAAGTAGGCAGAGCAGAGGGAGAAGGAGAAGAAGGCTCTCTGCTGAGCAGGGAGCCCAAAGTGGGACTCGATCCCAGGACTCTGGGATCATGACCTGAGCTGAAGACAAGTGCTTAACCAACTGAGCCTCCAGGCGTCCCTGTCCTATTTACTTTGTACATTTCTCTACTTCCTCAGTGAATGTCTAACTCACTGACCAACATTTGTATCTCACTGTGGGCTTATTTTCAGATTTTAAATACATTTTGAAAAAGTATAAAAAGTTCATTAATTTAGATACAACACTAAAGACATGATCCAAGAAAGAAACTTCTGCTTTGAAAAAGACAATGAAACTGGACAGCAGCATGCAAAAGAATGAAACTGGACCACTTTCTTATACCATACACAAAAATAAAGTGGATTAAAGACCTAACTGTGAGACCTGAAACCATAAAACTCCTGGAAGAAAATATTGGCCTTAGCAACATTTTTCTAGATAGGTCTTCTGAGGCAAGGGAAACAAAAGCAAAAATAAATTATTAGGACTAGGGAGCCTGGGTGGCTCAGTTGGTTGAGTGACTGCCTTTGGCTCAGTCATAATCCTGAACTCACGGATCGAGCCCCTCATCAGGCTCCCAGCTCCATGGGGAGTCTGCATCTCCCTCTGACCTTCTCCCCTTTCATGTTCTCTCCCACTCTCAAATAAATAAAATCTTTAAAAAATATTATTAGGACTACACCAAAATAAAAAGCTTTTGCACAGCAAAGGAAATGATCAACAAAATGAAAAGGCAACGTGCTGCTTGAGGGAAGATATTTGCAAATGATATATTCAGGAAGGGTTTAATATGTAAAATATAGAAAGAATTTAGACAATTTAGCACCAAAAAGCAGTTTGATTAAAAAATGGGCAAAGGATTTGAATATACGTTTTTCCAAAGAAGACATACAATTAACCAATAGACACATGAAGAGGTATTCAACATCACTAATAATCAGGGAAATGCAAATTAAAACCATAATGAGATATCTCTTTATCTGTCAGAATGGCTAGAATCAAGAAGACAAGAAGTAACAAGTGTTGGGGAGGTTGTGGAGAAAAAGGAATCCTTGCGCACTGTTAATGGGAACGTTAATTGGTGCAGTCACTGTTGAAATAGTATGAATAAATTATGGTACATCCAGACAATGGAAAATTATTCAGTCCTAAAATTAAATGAGGTATCAAGCCATGAAAAGACATGGAGAAAACTTAAATGTAGATTACTAAGTAAAAAATCAAACCTGAAATCCTGCACACTGTATGATTCCAACTATATTGGATTCTGGAAAATATAGAACCAAGGAGAGAGTAAAAAGATCAGTCATTGCCAAGGATTGGACAATGGGGAGGGGTTAACTGATGGAGCACAGGGGATTTTTAGGGCTGTGAAAATACTCTGTATGATACTATAGTAATGAATACATATCATGGTGTATTTGTCCAAACTCATAATGTATACCAAGAGTGAACTCTAATATACAGCATGGATTTTGGGTGATTATGATGTGTCAGTGTAGGTTCAGTAATTTTAATGATATACCACTGTGGTGGGGGATGTTGATAATGTATAGAGACAAGGGTAATATGGAAAATCTCGTACTTTCCTGTTACTTTTGCTGTGAACCTAAAACTGCTCTTAAAAATAGTCTCTAAAAAAATTAACCAGGTGAATACACAGTTAACATGTTACAGTAAGTTAAAATTAATATATGGTGGAGTTTATTTTAGAGATTAAAATTTATTTTAATAGCTTTTTAAATGACTTCTGTCATACATATTATGGAATATTTAAGAGCCTGAAGGGATTTCTTAGATTTTTTGGTTACACTTTACTGTTTCATGGAACAAATTATTTGCTGTAGTGTTATTATGGGATTTGAAAAGATCTCGGGATATAGGCTAATAATAAAATTTGACATTTACTGAGCTTTACATTTGCTATTGCTTTTGATATTCACAACAATCGAATTAGGTGAGAATTTTTATTTCCCCCATTTTAGCAGATGAGGAAAGTGGGGTTTGGATCTGGGACTTGGTATGGGGACTTAGATTTGGAACTCACATTCAGAATAGTCTGACAGCAAAGACTCTGTCTTCACTGCAGTATATGTGCTTGAATATTAGTGATTTGCAGAACTTTTATATATAAAAACTGTTTTCTCCTGTAGAAGTAGGGGTAAGTCACTGACTCCTGATTGCCTCTCCTCAGGCTGGTGTGATGGTGCTTATGTGAGCAAATGGGGACAGCAGGTGTGTTTTAATATGCCCTTTACTGTAATACCATCAAGGTCCCCAAGGGGGTCACAGCTAGGAGAGTTTATAGTTAATCTCCCAGCTTATTTAAACTCCTGACTCAGAAGTTTCCCCTCAGACCCAGGGGTGGCTATTCTCTAAATAGGTCCTAATTTTTCTTGGTGAAGAAGTTGTGATTGCATTCCAATATGGCGCCTCCACCACAAGCAGCTCTTATGATTAAGAGCAGCTCAGGAGCAAAAGCAGATAATAGAGTTTAATATTCCTTGTTAAGCACATTCCTTTTCCTCAAGTGCTGAGAGTGAGGCCAGATTCAAGATTCCTTTCCTACACATTCACATTATAGCACAAAGGCAAATATATTCCATAAATACTGAGAAAATACAGTTGATCATTGTTACCTACAATAATTATGGTCTGCAGTCACTGCCAATACTGACCATTGCTCATGGAATACAGGGTCCTTGTACTTGCACGCATGCAGTCGCATTTTCCTCAGCTGATCAATACATAGCCTTGTCTTACATGGGATACTTTAAGCGACATTTTATTTAATATATATTGTTGATTCATTAACACTGAACTTGTGGCCATCAGCACTCTAACTTATGCCTGAATGAAGCTTTATCAAACACATGTATTTTCTCTGTCAGGCATATCACAGCCCTTACACTTAGGAACACCAGACAGCACTTTGGCATTGTGTCTGGCGGCCATTTCACACCATGGAATCACCAACAAAAAGCACAAAAAATTTGCAGAACATGACACTAAATAAACCCTGAGAAGGACACTTTCTTATAAATGTGAAAGCTGAAGAAAGCAGAATGTTGCCCTTGTTTGACTTCACCTGGGGTCATGTGTATTGGGAGACTCAGGATTTTTGCCTTTTATGTGTCTCTGAATCTTGTTGTAAAAGCACAACAAGTATTGGTTTTGGGGTTACAAATAAATTTTAGTGAGTAGGTGAATTAAAAAATACAGAACCATGAATGATGAGAGTCAACTATTACTGACACCATGCTTAATTTTGTAATTACTGTATTTTAAACACTCTGAATGAATTGCAAGTACATTTTTGGAGCTGCTCAATACTGAAATATATCAACCAGTGTGGGATTTTCCAACCAATTTTTATATCCTTTTACCTATTCCTAGGCAAATTTCTATTTGCAAATGAGCCTTGCATTGTCCTGGATCCTCAAGGCTTCCCACAGACCATCCCTGTGTATCTGTTTTGGATTGGAGAACAATTTGATGAATCTGTAAAATGGAAAGCAACTTCCCCATCCCATTCCTGACCTTTATGCCCACTATGTGGAGACAGCAGTCATTTTTAATCATGAGAGCTGTCTTCTTTCAATAACAAAATGTCCCTGTCATTGAAATAATCAGCTCACTGAGCTTCATTCCCAATCTTAACTCCTGGCTGATTCCCTTCTAAGGGTCTTCTCACTGTATGGGGGAAAAAAAAATCACATGTTCTTTTTTTTTAAGGTCTTAATTTTAATTCCAGTAGAGTTAACATATGGTGTCATAGTACTTTCAGGTATACAATATAGTGATTCAACACTTCCTGGTGCCCATGATAATAATGTATTTTTTTAATCTATTTAACCCATCCCCCCATCCACCTCTCCTCTGGTAACCATCAGTTTGTTCTCTGTAGTTAAGTCTGTCTCTTGTTTTGTACTCTTTCTCTCTCTTTCTCCCTGCTTCTTTACTCATTTGTTTTGTTTCTTAAATTCTACATGAGTGAGATCATATAGTATTTGTCTTTCTCTGACTGACTTATTTCACTTAGCACAATAATCTCTAGCTCCATCTATGTTGTTGAAAATGGCAAGATTTCATTCTTTTCTATGGCTGAATAACATTCTATTATAGATATATACCACATCTTCTTTATCTATTCATCAATTGATGGACACTTGGGCTGCTTCCATATCTTGGTTATTGTAAATAATGCTACTATAAACATAGGGGTGCATGGATCCCTTTGAATAGTGTTTTTGTATTCTTCGGGTAATCACCCAGTAACGTGATTGCTGGATTGTAGGGTAGTTCTAATTTTAACTTTTGAGGAACCTCCATACTGTTTTTTGAGTCATTGCACCAGAAAAATAATGTGTTCTTTTTTTCAAAGCATGGCTTACTCTGCAAAATAATTTGGTCTCTTTGCCTTTGCCCTGGCCCCAGATTGAGAACCTAGCCTCTTGCTTTTAGGTTTCCTAAGCACATATCAGAGACGAATCCCTTATTTCCCCAAACTTCAAAAGACAAATATAAAATTCTCATTTGATCTTTTGAAGTCCTTTTCACTTGGCTTAAGCTGAAAGTGAATATTTTCTCCCCTTACCCATGGTGGGGAAAAGGTGCAAATACTCCAGTGATGTTCTTCAAATCATCTGTTTCATTCTGTTACTGATTATACATGGACATTAGCCCACAGTGTGAGAATCACAGCACAATTACTTAACATGTTCTGTCAGTTGTACTACATTGCTTTGCAAAGCGGCACCTATTATTTTGTTAGCTTTAGGCTGAATTTTATCGTTTTGTTTTTCATTTTTATTTACTAGGAAAAGCTCATGGGTGTTGTAGCCATCAAATATTCCTTTAAGTTCTTTATTTATTTTATAAGGGTGATAGTATAGTTAATGTGTGGTCTTTGAAGCAAGACAGTCTGAATTCAAGTGGGTCTAGATTCAAGTGAGACTTTGAGCAATGTTATAATCTCATGATGCATTAGTTTTCTCATGTGCGAAGTTGGGTGAATGATAGGGACTTCCTCATAATGATGTTGTGAAGACAAATTGACACTTGAAAACATTTAGAACAGGCTTGTCACATAGTAGACACCCAAGAAATAGTAGTTATGCTCAAGTATATTTTCCAATTCCTTTTTAAAAAATTTTTATTTTATTTTTTTCAGGGTTCCAAAATTCATTTTTTATGCACCATACCCAGTGCTCCATGCAATACGTGCCCTCCATAATACCCACCACCAGGCTCACCCAACCCCCCACCAACTCCCTCCAAGTTGGTCCCTCCAAGACCCTCAGTTTGTTTCTCAGAGTCCACAGTCTCTCATGGTTTGTCTACCCCTCCAATTTCCCCCAACTCATTTCTCTTCTCCATCTACCAATGTCTTCCATGTTATTCCTTATGCTCCACAAGTAAGTGCAACCATATGATAATGGACTCTCGCTGCTTGACTTATTTCACTCAGCATAATCTCCACCAGTCCCATCTATGTTGACACAAAAATTAGATATTCATCCTTTCTGATGGCATAATACTCCATTGTATATATAGATCATATATGGACCATATCTTCTTTTTCCATTCATCTGTTGAAGGGCATCTTGGTTCTTTCCACAGTTTGGCAACTGCGGCCATTGCTGCTATGAACATTGGGGTATAGATGGCCCTTCTTTTCACTACATCTATATCTTTGGGTTAAATACCCAGTAGTGAAATTGCAGGGTCATAGGGAAGCTCTATTTTTAATTTCTTAAGGAATCTCCACACTGTTCTCCAAAGTGGCTGCACCAACATGCATTCCCACCAACAGTGTAAGAGGTTCCCCTTTTTCCACCTCCTCTCCAACATTTGTTGTTTACTGTCTTGTTAATTTTGGCCATTCTACTGGTGTAAGGTGGTGTCTCAATGTGGTTTTGATTTGAATCTCCCTGATTGCTAAAGATGATGAACATTTTTTCATGTGCCTGTTAGCCATTTGCATGTCTTCTTTGGAGGTATCTGTTCATGTCTTCTGCCCATTTTTTGACATGATTATCTGTTTTGTGTGTGTTGAGTTTGACGGGTTCTTTATATATCTTGGATATCAGCCTTTTGTCTGTAGTGTCATTTGTGAATATCTTCTCCCATTTTGTGGGTTGCCTTTTTGTTTTGTTGACTGTTTCCTTTGCTGTGCAGAAGTTTTGATCTTGATGAAGTCCTAAAAGTTCATTTTCACTTTTATTTCTTTTGCCTTTGGAGACATATCTTGAAAGAAGTTGCTGGAAAAAATATACAGAAGAAAAAAGACAGTCTCTTCAATAAATGGTCCTGAGAAAATTGGACAGCTATGTACTGAAGAATTAAATTCAACCATTCTCTTACACCATACACAAAGATAAACTCAAAATGTATAAATGATCTCAATGTGAGGCAGGAATCTATCAAAATCCTAGAGGAGAACACAGGCAGTACCTCTTTAACATCAGCCACAGCAACTTCTTTCAAGATATGTCTCCAGTTGCTTTTATATTTGAATAACATCTTGGCTGGTATAATAATCTTGGATCTTACTTTTATTTTTTAGAACTTTTTAACATTGTTCCATCATCTTATGTCATTAATATTTCTCTGTAGAAATTTAATGTTGCCGTGTTTATTTTTCTCTTTTGTGTGTAATTTGTTCTTCCTGCCTATATTCTAGAATAATTCTATATCTTTGAAGTTCTTTAATATAACTAGGTTAGTTCTCAACATCAGACATTTATTTATTTATTTATATTTTATTTATTTATTTGACAGCCAGAGAGTGCAAGCAGGAGGAGTGGCAGAGGGAGAAGGAGAAGCAGGCTCCTCTTTGAGCAGGGAGCTCAATGTGGGTCTCAGTCCCAGGATCTTGAGATCATGACCTAAGCTGAAGGCAAATGCTTAACCAACTGAGCCACCCAGCCACAATATTGGACATTTCAAAATCAAATTTTCCTGTAATCTGCATGTATTGGGGTTCTCTAGAGAAAGACCATCAACTGGATCTATAGAAAGAGATTTGCTATAAGGAATTGTTTTATGCAATTATGGAGGCTGAGCAGTCCCATGATCTGTGTCTGCAAGCTGAAGAACCAAGAAGGCCAGTGGTGTAATTCAGTGTCAGTCTGATGGCCAGAGAAACAGGAGCATCCAGAACAGATCAGTGTCCCAGCTCAAGCAGTCACTTGAGAAGGGGGGATTCCTCATCCCTCTGGTTTTTGTTTTATTCAGGCCTTGAACAGATTGAATGATGCCCACCCAAACTGGGGAAGGCAATGAACTGAATTCCATAGATTCAAGTGTTAATTTCATCTAGAGACACTCAGAGACATACCTAGAAAGAATAGTTAATCTGAGTACCCCGTGGTTAGTCCAGGTGACTTGTAGAATGAACTGTCACAGTGCTTTCTTTCAATCTTCATAATTAATACATTTTAAGAAAAAAAATTTTTTTTTTTTGCATTTTATCTGTTTTTTTTGTGTTATTTTTCTGGTTGGCTTATTCATAGTGCTTTAGTTTTCACCTTTTCTTTTTTGGGGGAGGAGAATTTGTAGCTCTACGCTGCCTGTATAAGTGCCATGCTGTTTCTTTTCCTCTTGATCCTTATGAGCAAATCAGATAAAGTGGTATATTTGTGTTCTGCTGGAGTCTGTATAATTTTGTTGTTGTTGTTGTTGTTTTTTTCATACAGTACCTAAAGCCAGTTGTTCTTTCTAATGAACTAAAGTTTAAAATTCGTTATTTTATTGACATACACTTTTTCTATAGACTGGGAACATATAGAAGTAGGGATAAGCTCAGCTGAGGGAATGTTTAGTGTCTTTGATAGAATACTTTTTTTTTTTTTAAACTTAGAATCTGTTTTACATTCTGGGATTTTTTTGAATGTCTTTTAACTGCAGTTCAGTTTATTTGGTTGGGGAGACATTTCCAATTCCCACTATAGACTATATCAAGGTTCCCACTCTGACTTACCCCTCCAGGTTTTACTTTAATGACTCTTGATGAAATTTCCGTTCCTTAAGTCACCTCCACTTTTCATTCTGTTTTAACTATTTTTTAAAAAAGATATTATTTATTTATATATGAGAGAGAGAGGTGACAGGGAGAGAGAGGGAGGTGGAGAGAATCTCCAGTAGACTTTGCTGATTTAGAATGCCACAGGGGCTCCATCCCACAACCCTGAGAGCACCACCTGAGCTGAAACCAAGAGTTGGATGCTTAACTAACTGAGCCACCCAGGTGCTCCATGTTCTGTTATTCTAAGTGATCATTTATAAATGTCCTTTGTAAGAAGTAAAAGAAGATATCCTCCCAGTTTGTTTATCCCAATATTTGGAGTAATAGTAAAATTCTCCAAATTTTGTCATTTGTTGATAAATGGGTTATGGAAAGTAGAGTCAGAAGTAAGAGATTCCAGTATGTGTGAATGCACTTCATTCTGCTGCTAGAGATTTCATTTAATTTGATGGAATTCATATATAAATTATCTAGTACTCCTTTTATTTCTCATACTTTACATCTAATCCAATGGGAAATCCTGCTGAAATAGCTTCAAAATAAAGTATGTCTAGAATTCAATCCAATCACTTTCCTTTAATTCTGCCCACACTGAACTGGTCATAGCCATGGTCATCTCTCTCCTGGTTCATTGTCATAGCCTCCTAACTGATCTTGGCTTCTAGTCTTCATTTTTTATAGTCTGGTCTTAACTACTGTAGCAAAAATTGTTCTTTAAAAATAGTGATCAGATCATGGTTTTTTTTTTTTTTTCTGCTGCAAATCCTGTATGATAAAGCCAGAGTCTTTTCAATATCCCACAAAGTGGTATGTGATTTTTCCTCCCCCTGCATCACTTCAAATGCTGTCCCTTAGTAATAATTCCACTATTAATTCTATTCCAGTCACCCGGTCTGCTTGCTGTTTCTTAAAATGCCAAATATATTCTCTTCTTTGCATTGATTTTTACCTGTTCTGAAATCCCTTCTGTCAGACATCTTCCTGCTAACTCCTCATCAAGCCTTTGCTCAAATTGAGTCACCTTTTCAGTAAAGCCTGTCCTAGTTATCTAATTTAAACTTACAACCTATTATCACTCTTCTTTCCTCATCTTTCTTATGTTGATGTATTTTTTCTTTTTCCATATCATTTTTTACCATCTAACATGCTATGCAATTTGTTTCATTATGTTTATTGACTGTCTGTCTCCTTTCTCTAAAATATAAGTTCCATGAAGACAAGCATCTGTGACTATCTTGTTTGCTCTTGTATTCCAAGTGCCTAGAAATGTGCCCACCAGGTATTATGTGTGCAGGAAAATATTTATTGACTATTTTAAGGGGTTAATCATCTCTTTCTTAGGACAGATGATAAGAAGGGAGATTCAAACACCTTTTTCCTTTGAAGCAATTACTAGTTCATGCCCATGCAACTTGGCTGAGGGCAAATTAAAACTCTCTCCTTTTCTGAACTTCACTCTGGATGGAGTCCTGATTTGTTTAAATGTTCAAAAAGAAAAGGAATATTTAACATCAGAGATTGGAAAGACAATGTAAAAAGAATCTCATTACTTAATATTATCTTGTGCAAAAATACAGGGATATGTTGAAAAACACCGCATGATTCTTCCATGTTCTGTGACTCTTGCTGTTTTAAAATACTTGTCTCACAACTCTCAAAAATAAATAATTAATTGATTAAAAATGAATGTGGAACACCTGGCTGGCTCAGTCAGTAGAGCATGCAACTCTTGCTCTTGAGGTTGTGAGTTTGAGCCCTACACTAGGCATAGAGTTTTCTTAAAAAAAAAAAAAAAAGGAGGAAGTGATTACTTATTTTGCAATACCTTAAAATACCTAAATTATCACAATATGATATTACTTTATTATTTTATCATAGTATTGATTAAAGAAGAGTCTGTGTAGTATGGTAAGTGCAATTTAGGTGTTGGGTAGATCCTAGTACAAATTGTCATTCTGCTGCCACTTATGTGTGACCTTTGGCAAATTAGTTAAACATTGAATTTTTGTGGTCTTTATTTGCCTTGTAGGATCTAATAAAACACGAGTTAAAAGGAAAACAGAAATCATTTTATCTGGAAAAGAGAAATCCCTTTATTAAAAAAAAAATAGAAGGAGTTTAATTTAGGGCATCGGTAACATAGGTCCTAGATGAGATTAAATGTTAAACAAGGAAAAGTTAAGCAACCCAGAAGTTATGCCAACAGGAAGGACAAAAGGAAAAAGAGGAAATAGAATGGCCTATAAACTAGGGTCATCCAGTTTCAGTGATACCAGTGGGCTGAATCAGAGGGGCTGAAGTCAAGTAGGAGACCCAACAGCTATAGGAAATGGTACGTAAGTTAGAAGTTGAGGGAAAATACTCTGGTTTCTCTCTTCCGTGTGTCTTCTAATCTTGTGCCAGTGTCTTTCAAAGGCCAAATTTAGCTGTAAGGCAGCAGAGAAAAGATTAGAAGAGCAAGAAATGAATCCACAAACAGATATACCAAGAATTGGCAAAAAATTCTTGAAAATTCAATGTGATACACCAAATATATAAAGAATCTATTGTGCTTTGCACATAGTAAATTTTTCAATAAATTGTAACTATTCATGTAATGAGGCATAAATTAATGCATTTTCCTTTCCTTTGTGTTTGGCTGGGTCAACTTTAAACAGGGATAACAAAAATATAACTTATAAAATTTCTCATTATAAACCTTTTGTATTATTCATTATTGCTACTCTTGGACTTATTTTTTCCTGGTCAATTCTATTTCTGCAAATTATGATTTTTTCTCAAAAAATGGAATTCTTAACTCACAAAGCACAAGGATCTAAATGCTCATTTTGTTATACATATATTTATATCGATGATCACATCTTTGCCCTATTTAAGAACCTCTGATAATTACTCATCATCTTCAGCATAAAGTTCAGTTTCTTTGGCTGGAAACCAAAATTCTTCTCAATATAGCTACACCTATCTTAACTAGTGATTTTCAGCCTACAACAGACTTCCCACTTTTCTCTGATCACAGCCTTGGCCAGTTCATCTCCTTCTCCTTCTACCAACCCAACCTTCAGTGATTCTATCAAAAGAAACCCTCTTCAATTTCCAAGTGAGATGCAGGGAGGAGATATTTTGTTTAAAGCAATAGACTGAACAGGCAGTTGTAGAGCCCCAAGCCCAAGGGGGCTCCCAGACTTTAGAAAACAGGCAGGACTCAACAAGAGACTAAGAAGGAATAAACAATGAAATTGGAAGAAAGCCAAGTGAAGAAAATGTTTCAATGAGAAGGGAGTAATCATTGGTGCCAAAGATCTGCTGGGAGGGTAGCGAGATGAAGACAGATAGTTGATCATTGGATTTAACAACATAGAGGTCATAGCAGTTGTTGTGGTTGTGTTTTCAATGGTGTAATGAAGAAAAACCCCCATTGGCATGGCTTTAAGAGATGGTCAGAAATAAGGAAGATGTTTGTTGAATGGTGAAGTATTAAGTAAATGAAGAAATGATGTCTGAGAGAGGTTTCACGATTGGTCAGGAACCAAAATAGAATAATTGCTCTGAATTCTTAGAGACTCTTAAAATTTTCCAAATAGAAGCAAGGATGCCACCTTGTGGTGCAAAGCTTTTCTTGAGTGAAGGTAATTCAGAGTAGGCTTACCAAGCATTAGTCTAGAAAGGGTTCTATATGAGCCCTATAGTGTATCAAATATAATTGAAGACTCAATGTTGAGAACTCATCTGTGCATTACAGCAACATATGTGCAGGATAAAGATGCTATCTAGTAGACATTTCTGGCATAAAAATACCAAATGTTACAATAAAGGGTGAAAAGGAACCTAAAACTAAGAACATACCAAGTATTAATTCAAACATGATGAACTGTGTTACACGATATTTAAACAAATCTGCTCTTTGTAATATATTCTACCTTCAAGGTAGACTTTTGAAATTCAAACTACTCATTGTTGAATTTTGGTATATTAAAATAAAACTAAAGTTTTTTTTTTTTAATGGGTGGTTATAAAATAACATGTTTCATTTGCACAGGTGTCACAAAAATTGTCTTGGAAAGTCCCAACCTAAGACAGATTTGAAATATAATAGTTTGCTCTTTGATATAATTCATTTAGCATTACAATGTTTATAGAAATATTTTACAAGATATTAAAAAAAAAGACCTGAAACTGTAAACTCCTAGGAAAAAGCATAGGGAAAAGCTTCTTGCCATTGGCTTTGGCAATAATTTCTTGGATGTGATACCAAAGCACAGGCAACACAAGCAACTCAAACAGGTGGGGACACATCAAACTAAAAAAGCTTCTGTGGACCAAAGGAAACCGTTAACAAAATGAAAAGTCAACCCGCAGAACAAGAGAAAATATTTGCAAGCCTATATCTGATGAGGGGTTAATAACCAAAATATATAGGGAACTTATACATTTTTGTTAACAGCAAAAAACAATTAAAAATGGGCAAAGGAACTGAATAGATAGTTTTTCTAAAGACATAAAAATGGCCAACTTCTACATGAAAAGATGCTCAACATCAGTAATCATGAGGGAAATGCAAATCAAAACCACAATGAGGCAATGAGATATCACTGCACACCTCTTAGGATGGCTATTATAATAGAACTAAAGATAACAAGTGTTGAGGTTATGGAGAAAGGGGAACTTTTGTATACTGTTGGTAGCAATGTAAGTTGGTACATCTGCTATGGAAAAATGTATGGAGGTTCCTCAAAAAATTAAAAAAATTAACATGATCCAGCAATTTGTCACTTCTGGGTATATATCTACAGGAAACAAAATTAGTATTTCAAAAGGGTATCTTCATTCCCATCTTCGCTGCAATATTATTCACAATAGTCAAGATATAGAAACAACCCAAATCTTCATCAGTAGCTAAATAAGTCCTAGAAATCTATAGTACAGCATGGGACATGTAGTTAATAATACTGTATTTGTTGAAGGTAGATCTTATATTAAATGTTCTTACCAAAAAAAATAAAAGAGGGAGGGAGGGAGGAAACTTTTCGAGGTGATGTAAATTTACTGCATTGTACATGGTGATAATTTCATGGGTGTATACTTCAAACTCATTAAGATATATACATTAAATGTGTACAGCTTTTTATATGTCAATTATAACTCAAAAAAATCCTACAGCTCTCAAATATTGAAAAAGAAAGGCTTGGGTCACCAAAGTGATACCTTGTGATAATAAGAAGGAAGATTTGAAATGATTTATTTAACTTAATGTGGTTTCTAGTTAAAACATAGTAGTGTTTGATAGTGTATTGACTGCTTGGGTGATAGTGTATTGACTGCTGTTATTCATGTCAGAACGAAATGTCAATTCTGTAATTTCTATCCACATGATTGGCACTTCAACTTGCTTATTTATTGATACACATGTATTTCTCTTAGCTTTGTAATTGAGTAGGACCATGGTGGGAAGGAACTATCATACCAGATATGTTAAACAAGTAAAGGAAAACTTTATTTACGACTATTGCAACAGCAGGGAGAGAATGTAACTTAAGTCTTTTGAAACAGAAGGTGGGAGAGGTTTTGAGCACTGGGGTAAGCTAGAGGAAAGGTATCAGATAATTGGACAGTGGAAAGGTGGATCAATGTGATTAGGCCATCTATGTTTGTTAATTGGTCTTTATCTAAGGCTCCTACACTCCCAATGAGTACAGGAGATAGGGGTCTTATTTTATTTATTTATTTATTTTTGATGATTATATTTCAAAGGTCTGGCTTCTAGGTGCTTAAGAAAGACTTTCCTGGGTTGTAAAAGATTTAAACCACAGCTGGATTGAGGAAGAATTTGCAACTGCAAGCAAATAGTCTTAAGAACTGGGAGGTTCTTTGTAGTCAACAGAAGTCCTATCTAAAGTTTAGTCAAGCTGAGGGTAAAGATGAGGCCCTCTTGGTCAAGAGATCCTATAGGTATCCTTTGGAGCTGAGATTTCAGTTAAAGGCAACACTGAGCAACCAGCTTTAGGCAACTCTTTTCCCTTAATTCTGTCTGGATTCCGAGTGACCATCTGGAAAAAGAATGTCCTCCCGTGAGTCTCATGTTCATTTCCTCAGCCCTTACCTTAGTTCTAAGTGACTTTTAGAGTACTCCCAAACAGGAAACACTACTAGTCCCATTATCTATAATTATAGCAAGTCTGAAATGAATGAACCAAGCAAAAGACAATTTTAACTTCCTTCTCTTCTTGCCTTAAATGTTTTACTTCCTGATATTATATATTTTATTATATATTAAATTATATGTTATGTTTTATTATATATTATATATGTTATAAATTATATAAGTTATTTTATCTTAATACCTAATTAAACATTGTGTAATAAAAAATCATATTATTGCTGATTTTGCTAAATATATTTTCTCAATATATTTCCCCATTCCATCTTTTTATACTATAGAGGATGCAGAAGTATTAACCTCACTGGGACTTGATTCTAATCAAACTGGAAAATACCTGAAAATTCAATAAGCTCCTGTTTTTATATTTTCAACTTTTCACACATTTTCACATAGTGCTTTTATATTTTTTCTAATCTTTGTTCTTTATGGGATGGTACTCATATAGTCATTAAATGACCCTAAAAACAAAATTTGTGTGTGAATATTCTTAAATGATATTTGAAGGGAGAGATATAAGGAAAGAACTAATACTAATAAAATTAACATTTTGATCTGCATATTTATGCTTATTTTCATGTGAATGTAAGAAGCCTTCGAGTTTGAAATATTACACTAAGCTTTTGGAACTTTATGTATATATACTATTTCTATGAGATGGAGAAACTTCTCATACTTTCTACTAGTTTGAAATGCATATCACTAATTTCTATGTTTTTTTAAAATGCTAATTCAGGGCTAATATAATGGGTTGGTATAAAGTCTTATGTGAGGTCTCAGATTCTCCCAGGTGTTGTGTTTGTGTGTTTGTTTTAAATGTCATCTTTATTTGAACCTGTTTACATTTGTTTCTAAGCATATTGCTTAATGTTCTCTTAGTTTCATGGGTTTTTATTTATTACATCCTTAATTTGTTTTAGAAACTGAATATAGAAATCTGGAGGTGAATATGTACTGGTGTTTCTTAGATGTTTTACATAGTAATCGCTTTCCTTAACTATAGCCTTTGCATTTTTTTAGTCTTAGAATTACTTCCTGCAGAATTTATCCATTAAGAGTTAGTTTTTGGGTATGCCAAAGTTTATTTTTAATGTATATCTGAATGCTCAGTGTTGACAAGTCAAATGTATCCCAGCATCTAAGTCCCTGCTGAGTGAAATATTTTGTCACAGCTAAAAGTCTAAGAGAAAAGCAGACATCATCAGGGAGTTAGCTTGTTGTATGAAAGACCCATAGAAAACAAAATTGAATTGATGTGGGCCAATAGTAGCAATTAAGAAAGAATGGCTTGTGCCAAATTGTTCCTATAAGTTTATTTGGGGAGCCTGTATTTCTTTGCTCTACCAAACAACCTCATCTTTTCATAAAAGAAATGTCCCATTCCCATTGCAAAAATGTTTTCTTTCAATGCAACATATTTTTCGTGTTCTCAATAAATTCATATAGATATTTTTTACTTAGTTTGGTAATCTTTGTCTTAATTATGACATCTATTCTATTTATTATTTAATGGAATTATGTTTGGGTTGAAATTTGTGAAATAACTCTTGGTTTTCTATTTGTATTATCTATTATTCTGGGGATTTTTCCCCCTCTTTCATGCACATTATCTGATTAACTATATATTCTTTCATTTACTTCCATAGTAATTACTGCATATGCCCTTGATTTACTGGAATCTATGATTAAATTAGTGTTTTTCCACCTTGAGAAAATTGAAATGATCTTTGAACAGTTTAACACTTTGTTTGCCATTTGTTCTTTATCTGTTGTTTAATTTAATTATACATATATTTCCTGACCCATCAAACATTATTACTATTATTTTATATAGTCAATAATCATTTCAATTCACTTATGTATTTCTTTATCCTTTTTCTGTACTTTTCATTCCTTCCTCATTTCCATGCCCTAATCTGAGATCACTTTTCTTCTTCAGGAAGAATTCCTTCCAGTATTTCTATATGTGCTGCCGAAGCGAGCACGAATTCCTTCCAGTATTTCTAACTCAAGTGTGCTGTATGTCAAATTCCCTTGGTTTTTATTATTTGAAATGTCTTTATTTTCTTTTCATTTTTAGGGGTTATTTCTTTAAATTAAATTAAATTTAATGTGTGTGTGTGTTCTAAAATTCATTGCTTATGCACCACACCCAGTGCTCCATGCAATACCTGCCCTCCATAATACCCACCACCAGGCTCACCCAACCCCGACCCCCTTCCTCTCCAAAACCCTCAGTTTGTTTCTCAGAGTCCACAATCTCTCATGGTTTGTCTCCCACTCCTATTTCCCCCAACTCACATCTCCTCTCCATCTCCCAATGTCCTCTGTGTTATTCCTTATGCTCCACAAGTAAGTGAAATCATATGATAACTGACTCTCTCTGCTTGACTTATTTCACTCAGCGTAATCTCCAGTCCCATCCTTGTTGCTACAAAAGTTGGATATAAATCCTTTCTGATGGAGGCATAATACTCCAATGTATATACGGACCATATCTTCCTTATCCACTTGTCCGTCAAAGGGCATCTTGGTTCTTTCCACAGTTTGGCAACCGTGGCCATTGCTGCTATGAACATTGGGATACATATGGCCCTTCTTTTCACTACATCTGTATCTTTGGGGTAAATACCCAGTAGTGCAATTGCAGGGTCATAAGGAAGCTCTATTTTTAATTTCTTAAGGAATCTCCACACTGTTCTCCAAAGTGGCTGCACCAACTTGCATTCCCACCAACAGTGTAAGAGGTTCCCCTTTCTCCACATCCTCTCCAACACTTGTTGTTTACTGTCTGGTTAATTTTGGCCATTCTAACTGGTGTATCTCAATGTGGTTTTGATCTGAATCTCCCTGATTGCTAAAGATGCTGAACATTTTTTCATGTGTCTGTTACCTATTTGTATGTCTTTGAAGAAGTGTCTGTTCATATCTTCTGCCCATTTTTTGATGTGATTACCTGTTTCGTGTGTGTTGCATTTGAGGAGTTTTTTTTAATAGATCTTGGATATCAGCTCTTTGTCTATAGTGTCATTTGTGAATATCTTCTACCATTTCATGGGTTGCCTTTTTGATTTGTTGACTGTTTCCTTTGCTGTGCAGAAACTCTTGGTCTTGATGATGTCCCCAAAATTCATTTTCGCTTTTGTTTCCTTTCCTTTGGGGACATATCTTGAAAGAAGTTTCTGTGGCTGATGTCAAAGAGGTTACTGCCTATGTTCTCCTCTCTGATTTTGATAGATTCTGGCCTCACGTTGAGGTCTTTTATCCATTTCATGTTTATCTTTGTGTATGGTGTAAAAACAATTGTCGTGTTTCAAAGCTGTCCCTTTTCCCAGCACCATTTATTGAAGGGACTGTCTTTTTTCCACTGTATATTTTTTCCTGCTTTGTCAAAGATTATTTGGCCATAGAGTTGAGGGTCCATAACTGGGCTCTCTGCTCTGTTTCACTGGTCAATGTGTCTGTTTTTATGCCAGTACCATGCTGTCTTGGTGATCACTGCTTTGTAGTAAAGCTTGAAATGAGGGAATGTGATACCGCCAGTTTTGTTTTTCTTTTTCAACATTTCCATAGCAATTAGGGGACCTTCTGGTTCCATACAAATTTTAGGATTGTTTGTTCCAGCTCTTTCAAAAATACCGGTGGAATTTTGATCGGGATGGCATTGAAAGTATAGATTGCTCTAGGCAGTATAGACATTTTAACAATGTTTATTTTCTGATCCATGAGCATGGAATGGTCTTCCATTTTTTGTGTCTTCTTCAGTTTCTTTCATGAGTGTTCTATAGTTCCTAGAGTACAGGTCCTTTACCTCTTTGGTTAGGTTTATTCCCAGGTATCTTATGGTTCTTGGTGCTATAGTAAATGGAATCAATTCTCTAATTTCCCTTTCTATATTTTCATTGTTACTGTATAAGAAAGCAACTGATTTCTGCACATTGACTTTGTATCCTGCCACATTACTGAATTGCTGTTTGAGTTCTAGTAGTTTGGGGGTGGAGTCTTTTGGGTTTTCCATATAAAGTATCATGTCATCTGCAAAGACAGAGAGTTTGACCTCTTCTTTGCCAATTTGAATACCTTTTATTTCTTTTTGTTGTCTGATTGCTGTTGCTAGGACTTCTAGTACTGTGTTGAACAAGAGTGGTGAGAGTGGGCATCCTTGTCGTGTTCCTGATATCAAAGGGAAGGCTGTCAGCTTTTCCCCATTGAGGATGATATTCGCTGTGGGTTTTTCATAGATTTTATGAAGTTGAGGAATGTTCCCTCTATCCCTATACTTTGAAGGGTTTTAATGAGGAATGGGTGCTGTATCTTGTCAAAAGCTTTTTCTGCGTCAATTGAGAGGACCATGTTGTTCTTCTGTCTTCTCTTATTGATTTGTTCTGTCACATTGATTGATTTGTGAATGTTGAACCACCTTTGTGGCCCATGTATAAATCCCACCTGGTCATGTGGATAATCTTTTTAATGTACTATTGGATCCTATTAGCTAGGATCTTGTTGAGAATCTTGGCACCCATATTCATCAGGGATATTGGTCTGAAATTTTCCTTTTTGGTAGGGTCTTTGCCTGGTTTGGGGATCAGGATAAAGCTGGCTTCATAAAAAGAGTCTGTTTCTATTTTTTGAAACAGCTTCAGGAGAATAGGGATTATTTCTTGGAATATTTGATAGAATTCTCCAGGGAATCCATCAGGTCCTGGGCTCTTGTTTTTTGAGAGATTTGTTTGTTTGTTTGTTTTTGTTTTTGTTTTGTTTTTAAATTTTTCAGCATAACCGTATTCATTTTTTTTTTTTTTTTGCAACACACTCAGTGCTCCATGCAATACGTGCCCTCCCCAATACCCACCACCTGGTTCCCCCAACCTCCCACCTCCTGCCCCTTCAAAGCCCTCAGGTTGTTTTTCAGTGTCCATAGTCTCTCATGGTTCACCTCCCCTTCCAATTTCCCTCAACTCCCTTCTCCTCTCCATCTCCCCATGTCCTCCATGTTATTTGTTATGCTCCATAAATAAGTGAAACCATATGATACTTGACTTTCTCTGCTTGACTTATTTCACTCAGCATAATCTCTTCTAGTCCTGTCCATGTTGCTACAAAAGTTGGGTATTCATCCTTTCTGATGGAGGCATAATACTCCATAGTGTATATGGACCACATCTTCCTTATCCATTCGTCCGTTGAAGGGCATCTTGGTTCTTTCCACAGTTTAGGAGGTTTTTGATTACTGCTTCAATCTTATTACTAGATATTGGTCTATTCAGGTGGTCAATTTCTTCCTGATTCAGTTTTGGAAGCCTGTAGGTTTCCAGGAATGCATCCATTTCATCTAGGTTGTTTAACTAATTGGCATTTAACTGTTGATAATAATTTCTGATGATTGTTTCTATTTCCTTGGTGTTAGTCATGATCTCTCCCTTTTCATTCATAATTTTATTAATTTTGGTCCTCTCTCTTTTCTTTTGGATTAGTTTGGCCAGTGGTTTATTGATCTTATTGATTCTTTCAAAAAACCAGCTTCTAGTTTTTGTGTTTTTTTTAAAGATTTCATTTATTTATTTGACAGAAATCACAGGAGAGGCAGGTAGAGAGAGAAGAAGGGAAGCAGGCTCTCCACTGAGCAGAGAGCCTGATGCGGGACTTGATCCCAGGACCGTGAGATCATGACCTGAGCCAAAGGCAGCGGCTTAACCCACTGAGCCACCCAGGCGCTCCAGCTTCTAGTTTTGTTGATGTGTTCTCCTGTATCTCTAGTTTCTATCTCATTGATCTCGCTCTAACCTTGATTATTTCCCTTCTTGTGTGTGGGGTAGGCTTAATTTGTTGTTGATTCTCCCATTCTTTAAGATGTAAAGAGGGTTTTGAAGGGTCAGGGGTGGGAGGTTGGGGCAACCTGAGGGCTTTGAAGGGTCAGGGGTGGGAGGTTGGGGGAACAGGTGGTGGGTAATAGGGAGGGCACGTTTTGCATGGAGCACTGGGTGTTGTGCAAAAAGAATGAATACTGTTACGCTGAAAAAATAAATAAAATGGGAAAAAAAAAGATGTAAAGAGAGCTGGTGTATTCTGGATTTTTCAATTTTTTTGAGTGATGCTTGGATGGTTATGTATTTCCCCCTTAGGACCGCGTTTGCTGTATCCCATAGGTTTTGTATGTATCTTCATTCTCATTGGTTTCCATGAATTATTTAAGTTCTTCTTTGATTTCCTGGTTGATCCAGACATTCTTAAGCAAGGTGGTCCTTAGCTTCCTAGTGTTTGAATTCCTTCCATACTTTTTCTTGTGGTTGAGTTCCAATTTCAAACCATTGTGGTTTGAAAATATTCAGGGAATAATTAGAGGATTTTTTAAAAGATTTTATTTATTTGACAGAGAGAGAGACAGACAGAGAGCAAGCATACAGGCAGGAGGAACAACAGAGGTAGAGGGAGAAGCAGGCTTCCCACTAAGCAGGGAGCCTGATGTGAGACTCAATCCCAGGACCCTGGGATCATGACCTGAGCCAGAGGCAGATGCTTACTCGACTGAGCCACCCAGGAGCCCCTTAGAGGATATTTTTACTGGTTAAAATAATTTTAAGTTGCAATTATTTTCTTTAAGTACAGTAAAGATGCCATTGTAGTGTTTTCAGGTGGCAGAAGCCCTGGTTGTTGCTGCTGCTTCTTTGTTCCTTTTCCTTCCCAAACTGTCCTCTCCCTTTCCTTCTCCCCATCCCTCCTTGTTTTTCTTCTCCTGTTCTTTTTCTTAGAAATCAAGTTAGTAAGCCTCTGCCTTTGGCTCAGGTCATGATCCCAGGGTCCTGGGATCGAGCCCCACATCGGGCTCTCTGCTCCACAAGGAGCCTGCTTCCTCCTCTCTCTCTGCCTGCCTCTCTGCCTAGTTGTGATTTCTCTCTGTCAAATTAATAAAATATTTAAAAAAAAAGAAATCAAGTTAGTTAACTGAAGGTCTGACTACCTTTGAATTTTATTCCTTATCTTTGATTTTTGGATTCCTTTTGTAATGTTCCTAATTTGTTTTTCCTTGGCAAAATACAATGAATCTGTGGCTTGCTGTCTTAAATTAGTTTTGGAAAAATTTCATAATACCTCAAATATGCCCTTCCACATTTTTTTTTTTTTTTACTTCTTTGTGGCACTATAAATGCTTGTGTTAGATCTACAGTGAATGGCCTGTATGTTTCTGAAACTTCTCTGGTTTTTAGCTTTTCATTTTTATCAGCTTTAGTCTTGATATTTTCGATTGATCTATCTTCCAACTCACTAATGCTCTGTTTTGCTGTTCAGTTTGTTGTTAAATGTACCTACTAGATTGATTTTCTATCATTGTATCTTCATTTCTAAAATTTACATTTTATTCTTCTTTATAAATTCCAGTTCTATAGTGAAAGTCTATATGTTTTCATCTGTTTTCTTGAATATATTGAAAACATTTATTTAAAATCCATGTCATAAACTTACAATATCTGGATTTCTTGTAGGTATGTTTCTACCTTTATCCCCTTTCTTTCTTTTGATTTTTAATCATTTGGTTTGTTCTTCAGGCATGCCTTGTAATGTTTGTTTGTAAGCCAGACATTAAGTGTGAAACATTGTAGAAATTCTGGATGATATCTTTTGGGGTGGAGGATTAAATTCTTTTCTGTCAGAGAATAGATCACCATGTTGCAATTATGGTTGGGGGATTTAGAACTGGATTCAGTTTTTCCTAGGCCTGGTTTTGTTTGTTTTGTCTCTTTTCCTAAAGTATAGCTTTTCAGGGGATGTTTACTGGGGACTTTTTCTTCTTGGCAGTCCCTGGTTTCTAATACTTAATCTCTGCAGCACAGCAAGACTGTAGAAATCTCTGCTTAGATTTTATCCTGTTAAGTTTTATATTCTGTTTGGCTTCCTGGCCTTTTGCCCTATGCAGCTTATGAATCATCAAATGCCTTACGAGGTAAACAGTAAAAACTATTGGGCCACCTCTGTGAATTTCCTTTCTCTGAAGCATTTGGACTCCTGTCTACTTTGGTTTTCTTTGACATATTCAAAATTCTGTTGTTGTTTATTTGTTTGCTTTTGTTCAGTTTATCCAACATTTACGATTTTTCTTTTTTTGTGTATTGGGGGTAATTATCTGAGAAGAGCTATTTTATTATAGGTAGAGTGGAAGAACTTGTTTAAATATTCATCTTTCAGATTAAAAACAAAAAACTTCATTGAATGAGTTAAATCTTTATTTTGTCATCTGAATAATAACAAAGTAAGAATTTTATTTAAGAAAAACATTTTGGTGAAGGGATATGTTTTCTTATTTTCTGTTTTTAGAGTTGTAATACTAGATATTGTCAGTTTGTTCCAGGACAATAATTTAAACAATAAATATGAGGCTCATACTGTTTTCTCAGAAGACTAATTGAAACTCTGGAGAAGATAAACAATATTGGGAGAATAGCTCAGATAATTGATGCTAAGAATAATTGTACATGGAATAATTTATGGTTGAAGGAGGAGAATAGATTAATTGGAGTATAAGAGCTAAGGAACATCTGGGAACTTTGTTTTTGTACTTTTTTTTCTATGAAGCAAAGGAAATTCTAGTATAAATAAAACCATGTATATGAAATTCTGTGGAGGACATCTAGATCTGTTGCAGGACAAGTTCATTGTTGTTTGAATTTACAAGATAAAAAAGAATTAGAAAGTTATTAAGTAAGACTGAAAAAGTCTGTCTTTAACAGCAGATGGATTAGCAAGAAATTTGTTGTCCAACTTTACAGCAGAATTCATTGATTGCAGAAATGTTGGTGATTTGTTGGTCATTCTTGTTGCTGAGTTTTGTGGGGACAATGTTGTACACAGTATGTATAGCTTGTCCGACATCCTATTCTTTCAAAATAATTTTACAAATGTTAATTTGATAAGTTTTCTTACAGTTTGGAAATGCTTTTGTAGTGAGTATACTATCATACCTATTATATTTCACTGCATTATTCATACTGTACAGTCACAAAATTGTGTGTGGATAATTAAATGTGATGTGGTAGCTATATTTCTCACATGTTTAGGCTCCTTTGAATTGTAAGCATAATAATTTTTAGTGTTCTGATGGTTATGTTTTCTTATTAAAGGTGGCAACTTAGATTTATTTATTTATTTATTTTAAAGATTTTTATTTATTTATTTGACAGAGAGAGATCACAAGTAGACAGAGAGGCAGGCAGAGAGAGAGAGGGGGAAGCAGGCTCCCTTCTGAGCAGAGAGCCCGATGTGGGACTCGATCCCAGGACCCTGAGATCATGACCTGAGCCAAAGGCAGCGGCTTAACCCACTGAGCCACCCAGGCGCCCCTAGATTTATTTTTTTATTAAAATATTTTATTTATTTATTTGACAGAGAGAGACACAGTGAGAGAGGGAACACAAGAAGTGGGAGTGGAAGAGGGAGAAGCAGACTTTCTGCCAAGCAGGGAGCCCTCCCATGTGGTGCTCGATCCCAGGACCCTGGGATCTCGATCCGAGATGCTTAACAACACTGAGCCATCCAGGCACCTCTATTTATTTATTTTTAAAAAAGATTTTATTTTTATTTATTTGACAGGCAGAGATCACAAGTAGGCAGAGAGGCAGGCCTGGTGGGGGGAAGCAGGGTCCCTGCTGAGCAGAGAGTCCGATGCGGGGCTCCATCCCAGGACCCTGGGGATCATGACCTGAGCCAAAGGCAGAGGCTTTAACCCACTGAGCCACCTAGGTGCTCCAGATTTATTTATTTAAACCAATTGTTCTTAAAGAGGGCAGTTTGTCTCCGAGGTGACATTTGACACTATCTGGAAATAGTTTTGGTTGTCGTAACTGGGGTGAAATTCCACTGGTATCTGGAAGATAGAAGCTAGGAAAGCTCCTTAATATCCTAAAGTACATAAGTAGACTCTTTAGCATTATCTGGCTCAAATGTCAGTAGTGTCAAGTTTAAGAAACTTATCTAAAGATGAAATTAATATAAATAAAATCATAGAGAAAACATGCATAATTGAATTGTTATTCAAATCAATAAGCATTCTGAGTGCATAATAATTATCAGATATAATTATCAGATATGTATTTTCAAAAGCAAGTGGATATGGATACTATGTGAGAAAAATTATACACTGATATTCATCTTATTAAATGAAAATTAGTAGTTTTTCATGAGAAATAATGTTTGCAGAGGTTATGTGCTATCGTGAGTGCTGTGAAGTGTGTAAACATGGCGATTCACAGACCTGTACCCCTGGGGATAAAAATACATTATATGTTTATAAAAAAAAAATTGGAAGGGGAGGCGAACCATAAGAGACTATGGACTCTGAAAAACAACCTGAGGGTTTTGAAGGGGCGGGGGTGGGAGGTTGGGGGAACCAGGTGGTGGGTAATAGGGAGGGCACGTATTGCATGGAGCACTGGGTGTTGTGCAAAAACAATGAATACTGTTACACTGAAAAAAAAAAAAAATAAATAAATAAATGACAATGAGATAATAGTGAGAGTATGTGTATGTCAAGGCATGCTTGTGTTTTAACTTACCAGGTTGATTATAAAATGCATCTTATGAAATATTCAGCAATAAAATTATTATATTCAGTAATATGAATTATTGTAGAGGCCAAGGAAATGGGAAAGTTATATCTTTTTCTTGGTGCAAAGAGAAGTATGAAAATACATTAAATGAGGCCCAATGAAAGAAATACAATGAGAAATACAAGTTTATCTCTGATGATTCCAAGTGCGATACCCTTCTATAAGGAAACAAAGAGTACTGGAACTTTGGGCTTTAAATTTTGTGCATGAAGTTTCAGATGACTTTGGTTATACTTTGTTTACTGTGGTCCTTGAATTTATTAAATCTACAAATTTCTAGGTGATCATATATTTATATGCTAGCCTTTTGTAACCACTCTTGCCAAGATGAGAGTTATCATCTTGCCTGTTTTTATTCAAATCTACTGCCCAACCTTCAGAAAAGTGAGAACAACACCGAGTTGCACCGAGTTGATTCTCAGTCAGTATCAACTGATAATAACTGCTGGAAACATTTTAATACTTTGTTAGATGGAGACAATTTGAAATTTAAAAACAACTTGAATTTGCTTGCTTGAAGCCATAAAATTTGGATTACAAATTTGAGAGAAAGGAGGAAAGAAAGAATACAATTTTAGAGGAGAATAATTCTGTGAGTCCAGGCATCTTCAAATATTATAGAATTTACAGTAACCCTTCTAAGCAGGTATTATCACCGTTACATCAAAGGAAACTGAAATTAGTGTGGGTAGTGTCACTCAGCTCCCAATTAGAGAGATGAAACTTGAATTCAGGTCCTTTGAAGCAAATGTTAATGGTTGTTATGAACTGAATGTTTGTGTCCCTGCAAAATTCATATATTGAAGCCTAATGCCCAAAGTGGTGTTATTTGGAGGTGGTGCCTTTGGGAAATAATTAGATCATGAGGGTGGAGCCCTCATGAATGAGATTAATGTTCTTATAAGAGACCCCAGAGAGCTCCCTTATCTCTTCTGTTATGTTGGACATAGTAAGACATATAAGACAGTTACCTACAAACAGGAGAGCAGGCTTTCACCAGACAAAGATTCTGCTGGTGACTTGATCTTGTACTCTCCAATCTTCAGACTATGAGAAATAAAATTCTGTTTTTAAGTCACCCAGTTTGTGGTATTAGTAGCCTGAGCTAACTAGAAGAGTGGTCTTTCTTCCTATAACAATAAGCAGATAGATGCTTCTATCTGACAGATTACGGTACTTATATTTTTTACTTCATTGAATCTATTTTGTGTGAGTAATTTTGCTGAGGATAAGAAAAAATACAAAAAATGAAAATACCCAAACATTGCTGATGAGGGACTCAGTGCTGGGAGGAGGAAATCCTGTCTTTATAATGGTGAGTTCTGTGGAATTAATAGAGCTGAGTAGCAATGATAAAGAGAGTTTTCTTATCTTTCCTTCCTTTTTTTTTCTTTTCCTTTTCTTTTCTTTTCCCTTCCTTTTCCCCCCTCCCTCTCTTTCTTATTGCTAAAAGTAAAGATTACCTCTACTTGTTATATATTTACTCTAATTTGAAAGGAAATTGTGATTTTCTAATATTTAAACATATATGTACTTATAAAAGTCTATTCTAAAGTCTGCCTTGTCTTCAGATTATGGATTTATATTTCACAATGAAATATGGAATCTATGAGACTATTTTATAATTTGAGAGGTTTTGTGACCCAGAAGTCATTCTATTCAAGACTTAGAAATAATATCAGGAAGCAAAAGAGTAATAGAATACCGTAAGGCTCATATTGGTGATTTTCTATGTAAGAATAAGAAGACACCATGACAAAGAATTCTCTTGTAATATCTACTTATTCTCATATAAACTACAAACAAAATCGTCAGTTTTGAATGTAGGTGGTTTGTGGGGAAAAAAGTATTTGTCCTGAAAAATTTTTCTTGATAATGTGTTCTTATCTCTTTCCTTTTTTTTTCTCCATTTTGAAACCTGAGTATGTTTTAATTAAAAATGTTTTTTCAGATTTATTTACATGAAGAGTGAATAATAATGCAGTGTTATGCAGGAGAATCCACACATACAAACAAACGAGTAAACAACAAAGGGATCATACTCATGGTATTCTTCAAAGGCATATTAAATACTAAGTTACAAAGTTAACCAAAATTATTACAGTGTTTGTATAGTTATATATTTCCGCTGGAAAGTAGAAGTAAAACAGTTTAAGTAAGGAAGTTAAAAAAAAAAAAACCTCATGTGCTCTTATAGGAAGGCAATAATTAAAATCTAAAATTGATGAGTAAAAAGATAACAGAATATGCATATTATTTAGAAATCTGGTGATGTGTCATGACAGAAAATAAAGAAACAACTACTACAAAGCGGTTACCTGTATGAGAGAGATCAGGGGAACAGTGAGAAAGGTTGTCACATTTTTTTATTATAAGTCTTTTAATACTATTTGCAAAAAAAAAAAAGCATGAAAAAAGATTTAGGGAAAATAATTTGTATGCCATTACTTTATGTCTTAATTTATTTGTTAATTATTATTGTAATTATGATACATGTATTGTTAAATTATGAGGTTTTGTTTTTAAGGTGTATTTTCATTTTATTGGTATGATTATTGTATTTAAATTGTTAAGATTATGAGGCTTTGTTTTTGAGATGTAGTTTCATTTTGAGGGATTAATTTCCTGAAATGCAAAATCTGGATTTATTTAATGAATGAAATAATTAAAAGCTACCATAAAAAGTGAAGATGTTGACTAATTCACATTGATCTAATTTTTAATATACTCTCATAGGTACATATATGTGTTCAGCATTCCACATAGAAATTGAAGTCACAAGTATAATCAATGGAGAATAAAAATAAAATAAATTTAGATATGCTTTTCTTAGTAAAAATGCTCATTGTTCATTGAATTTAACACATCTGCTGAGTTTTCAGCATTATTATCATCATAGAACAGAGATGATTAGTTGTCAAGATAAACATTTCTAAAAAATTTTTTAAAAATGCTTGATGACACTAATTTTTTAAAGCAGCTTGCTAGATGTCTTATGGCTGCTGGAGTTAATAGAAGTAACCATGGAAACTGTCTCACAATGCTTTGTGGTTGAATGGGATTTAAAATATCCATTTTAAAACATAAACACTTTGACAGCTGTAAGAATATTTACATTTCCTCAAATTGTAATTTGATGGCACTGCTTGGAAAATGGAAGAAATAAGCACTAAAGCAGAAACGGCTTTAGATATTCTTGGAATTCTTATGAAGTACTCCAGCACTTTGGTTTATCTTTAGAGGTAGGTCAACTTCTTGGGAGATAAAGAAGGACCAGGAAAATTATGAAATTCCATACATTGTGTCCAGGGACATGAAAATCATTTCCTTTTTCTTCTCTTATCTCCACATATCCCATTCCTTTTGATAATTTGTCCCTTTTCCTCTTTTTCTAATCTACCTGACTAAATACACTTTAAAAATTTACATTTTTTGAAGTAGAATTTGTCAGTGTACTTTGATGTTCCAGAATTATTCAGAGATGTAGTATATCATTAGTATTCTTAGTAAATATACACATCTTTGCCACATTATCTGAAGTGGGACGTGCAAAAATTTGTCTAGAACTCAGAATATGATGAGGGGGAAATACAGCTCCAGCCATAACAACTGTGTTCAAAGCAAGAAGGGGAAGGGATGATGATGTCCCTGTTTTTATTTTATCTAATATAATAATGGAAAACATCAAATATGTAGATTTAATAAAAAATTATGCGGAAGAAACATGAATTGTGAGGAGAGGGAGGAAGACATGAGATTTAAAGGGTCGAAAAGATCTTAATTCTTAATTTCCATAATAAGTCAATAGAGAATGTCTGGAATTGCAAAATCAAGAAATAAGTGTGCCAGTACCAGTTCTTCTGCCAAACCCCCTTCTCCCTAGCAATACAAGGCTGTGGAAGCACTTATTAGTCATAACTGTCCCATATAGTATTATAATTTCTTTCTCATACATTTTGTTTCTCCTGGAAATGATAATTTTTAAATTTTTATTTACTCACTTGTTTCTGTGTCTATCATTAATGTATTCCAGTATTCAAAAATAGTAAAATTCTTTTAATAAGATCAAATATATTAGTTTATTTATAATTCTTTTTTTCTTGAGTTGAGCTTCTTGGAGGCCTCTGTCTTACCTCATTCTATAAAAGATACTGTCCAGGCCTGATTTTTTTTGTTTGTTTATTTGTTTTGTTTTTTTTTTAAATGGTCATTCTGGGACTTCTTCCCCTTCATCCTGGGAATTCTCCTCAACTTTCACTTGCAAAGAATCAACCTAGCAAATACTGAGTCTTTTCTCTCTATTCACTGTCTCTCGAGGGCAATAGCTTCTCTATGAACTTTAGAGAATGTAGAATTCTTTAAGACCTTAAATGCAAAAGTATGTCTTTATTCTATTCTCACATTTAATTGCTAGCTTGGCTGGACATAAAATTTAGAGTTCAAAATAATTTTACCTCAGAATTTTGTTTCCTTGTCCTCCAGCTTCCAAGTTACTTTTGTGAGGAGCTTGATGCTGTTGTAATTGACAATTATTTATATGTGTCCCCTTTTTAACCCCCCCAAAATGTCCTTGCTAGAATCTTTTAGGACCTGTATTTCTAGAATTCTGAAACTTCACAATGATATAACTCTTGTGGGCATTTCATGATTCATTTTGCTGGCCATTTGATTGGCAATGACAGGCTCCAAGTCTTATCCTTGTGTATTTCAGATTTCTTATATTATTTCTATGATAATTGCCTCACTCTCCATTTTTTGGCAACCCGTTAGTTAAATATTAGCACTCTCTTTCTGTAATTGGTTGTAGCTGTTCTAAATTGATTATCTGATTTTTAAAAGCTTTTTCCCTTTTATCTTTAATGGAAGATTAAATCTTTCCACTCTATCTTCCAGCACTTCTGTTGAATTTACATTCCCGCTACCTCAATTTAAATTTCCAGTACCCCTTTATTTTGTTTGTCAAATACTTCTTTTTCATAGCATCCTTTTATTATTTTAAGGATTCAGTATTTTCAAAAGTTTGGTTTTGTGGTTTTTGTTTTGTTTTGTTTTGTTTTTTTAAGAATTTATTTATTTATTTGACAGACAGAGATCACAAGTAGGCAGAGAGGCAGGCAGAGAGAGAGGAGGAAGCAGGCTCCCCGCCAGGCAGAGAGCCTGATGTGGGGCTTGATCCCAGGACCCTGGGATCATGACGTGAGCCGAAGGCAGAGGCTTTAACCCACTGAGCCACCCAGGTGCCCCGTGTTTTTCGTTTTTGCCTCTGTCTTTCATGATGGAAATTTTCTCAACTGTCGGTTATCATCTGTTGCTCATTCATATTTAAGAATGAGGCACTAAATTGCTGATTCAACATAGGATGAAAGTTTGTTACTGAGAGATTTCAGTCTCAGACATCATTTTTTAGGGCTTTGTTGGTTCTATACTACCCCCTGTACACAGAAGGCAAGGGGGGATGAAGAAAGAGGCAGACCACTCCAGATTGGTAGGTAGCAGGTTTAATAAGCAAGAATCTATAAATGAGGCTTGGGTGGCCACAAGACAAGAAGATCTTTCCACAAGCCCTCCAGATTCTTAAAAGTTTTTAATGGGATCTTAACAGGATTCAGTCATGCATACTCTTCAGGTGTATCAGCCAACACGTTGCTCTCTCAAGGCTGTGTCTTTGAAAATGGCTCCTCTGTGGGAATGGTTGACAGAGCATACATTCTAAGGATTAGGAAGTAGTAAGGAGCCTTCGATTGCCTGGGTCTACTTGAGGTTAAAAGGGAGTCATGTCATCTTGATGGCCTCCTCCAACAGGATAGTTAGTTTCTCCTAAATATAATCTTTCAGTCTCTTAGCTGTTGGTAGTATAGGTTAGGGTCTCACACCCAGTGCTCTTGGTAACTAATGATGGGAACTAGAACTGAGGCATCATACCATATAGTATGAAATTTACACTTACATCTTTGTTTTCGGTAACTTGTCCCTCTTTGTCTTCTATTCCCCAGAGCCTGCACAGATCATAAATGTTCTGGTGTTATCTGGGATTGAGAAGTGATAGCCATCCGCCTACGTAGGATGAGGGGATGGGGAATCTAGTTATCTAATATCTCTATGTTCATGTTCAGTCAATATCCCTTTTTAAAGTAGTCCCACCTTTATTTCCCAACAATGCCTTTAGTGAGACCAGTTGACCCTGATTCCTGAGAATTTCCTGGGGTTTGGGTAGTAAATCTTTCACTTTGTGTGCTTCTTTCCCAATACACACTTTGAGCAGAGTAGAGAAAGTTGAAACTTAACTCAGTTACTGTTGTCCCCCTTTTTTCTTTTTCTAAAATTTTGTTGACCTCTTTTTTCTGCTGTTAATTTTTCTTACATAATTTGTGTATGTTTGCATTTAAACACCTTTTTTTAAGTTCCTGAATTTACACTTTTGATTTACGTTCTTACATTCTGATGATATTTCAGAAGAAAGAAGATAACACATATCTTGAGCTTGCTGTGTTCAACTGGGAGTTCATTATCTATTGAAAATACATATTTTAATCATCTCTGGTGATTTTTATGGGTATAGGCTTTAGGAATTGAAAAGTGATTTTTCGATTCAAGTTTCCTAACTCTTCCTGAATTTGCCTCACTACTCTAGTTAGTGGATCACAAATTTTTTTTTTACCTATGTTTGTACTTACAGGTTTCAATCTTTTCTTTACCTATAGTTATAGTCTTTCTATAGTTATAGAAATAATATAGGATATTATGTCTGAATATTTGTGAGTCCCTCCATTTTTCTAGATCAGGTTTAGCAGAGGTTTTTCTATTTTATTATCTTTTTCTAAGAAATTATTCTTGGTTTTATTTATCACTTCTGCTGGTTTTTTTCCAAAGTATTTATAAATATGTAAACTTTGTTTTTTGTCTTTATTCTTAGTATAGAATATTATTTCTACTCCTTAGCTTTTGACCTGAGCTGTTATGGTTTCTCTTACTAAGAAAGAGAAGGCTTAGAGAGGAGCAGTTTTGAGGAACTAATGAAAAAGGATTGGTTTCCAATATGTTAATTTTGACAATATATAATATAAATATATATTAGTAAAGAAATTGAGTTGGGAGTGGAATATAAACATCTGGAGCTCAGATGAGGGCCCAGGGCAAGAGATAAAAGTGAGTCATTAATTAGTTCATGGATTGTATTTAAAACATGGATCTGAATAGAATCCCCTGGATTGATTCTGTAAGGGTGTATATTTAGAGAAAAGAAAAGAGCTCAGTAGTAAACTATATCAGGTGATATTGTGACTGAATGGATCAAGGTCTGGGGATTGATAATTGTATTGGGAAATATGAGGGAGTTGGTGATTTCAACAATCTTGATGGAGTGGACTTCAGAGAGAGATTGGATAATGAGGAGCCAGCAAGACTCCTTTGGGAAGTTTTATGTGAATGATCATAAACACTGTATTTTCAACAGAGAGTAGTGTTTTAATCTGTTTTCAGAGAAAAATTTGAAATACATAGATAGGTAGATGTATAATAGTTACTAACGTGTTATAAATAGAAACAATTATGCAATAAATACTCAAATTTAAATATACTATATAAAATATAATAGAAGAGAATTATAAATATAATTATATTACTATATCTCCATAATTTTAGAAATCATATATGTTTATATGTGTGTGTTATACATATATAAACACACATATATATAATCTGAGATTTACTAAAATTATTTACAATAATTTTGGTTTTATTAATTTCTCCTTACATTTTTTTACTTATAGAATTCCTGATTCAAGATATTTTACCTGTAAACTTTATTCTAATGTATTCTCATTTTTTACATTTTACTTTTGATTTCTAATGTTATTCTCACTCCCTATACACAGTAGCCTTTTGGCTCTGATATTAGGTCCTAATTTAGTCCTCTGGAACTCTTGAGTCCTTTGGCTTTCTCAGCAGAGCAGGAAATAACCTTTGGATCGTGTTTATCACATATGGGCTATCACTAACTGGGGATATTACCTTAGAAAACTTAACTACCACCTCTGTGCAACTCTTTTGAAGTCACCTGAATATCCTTTCCTTCCTCCCTGGCTGACTGGGAAGTGCAACACTATTCCTAATGTTCTCAGACTCCTTCTTACCTTTTCCAGTGTTTCTAAATACTCCTTCTCCTTTCTTGGCTTAATGGTGTTTGAGCTCATTGATATGCCACCTGTCATCCCTCTGTGAGAAAGAAGTTGGTTTCAGGTCTTCCCCTTACTGTTGGGCAACAAACTCTCTTTTGATGTCTCTGTAAAAGGAGCCACACAATGTGGGAGATATCATTCTTGCTGTTTATATGCAAGGTAAATAATTTTAGAAAGGATGTTAATGTTACTTTCAAGACTGTTATCTTTCTTTGAAATATTATTTTGGTTGTCTCTGGAAGCAAATATAACTTGAAACTAATGAAAGGTGAGTTTCAAGACCACTCATTTGAATGGTCTTTCTCAGGTTCTGGGAGGAACCCTACCAGTGTGCTCACGTAGTTACGTGTTTTTTCTTTTTTAAAGATTTTATTTATTTATTTGACAGAGAGAGAGAGATCACAAGCAGGCAGAGAGGCAGGCAGAGAGAGAGGCAGGCAGAGAGAGAGGAGGAAGCAGGCTCCCCGCCGAGCGGAGAGCCTGACGCGGGGCTCGATCCCAGGACCCTGAGATCATGATCTGAGCCGAAGACAGAGGCTTTAACCCACTGTACCACCCAGGCGCCCCCGTAGTTACGTGTTTTTATAATTTGCAGAGTACATTATTTTTTATTATTTTTATCAAAGAGGGACTCAATATTGCATTATTTATGCTCCACAAAATCTGGATATGTTCTTGGATATTTAAAATCAAACCTTTTTTGTTTTTTACCTTCCTTCCTTTTTTCCCCCTTTTCCTTCTCTCCCCCTTCTCTCACTATTTTGTTCCTTCTTCTTCGCCTTTTCCCTTACCTCTTTTAATAATCTATGTATTAGGTACTATTATACCCACTTTACAGTTAAAGAAATCTAGACACAGAGAGGGTAAACAACTTGTCTACTAGCTCACAGGACAGGTAGAGATAATACAAAAGTTGCTAGCATATATAGAGCCCTTAGGCAGTTTATTAAAAGGCGCCTCTACCTCTAAGTACAGAGATTACAAAAACACCTCTGTGGGGGTGATGGAACAATTTATTTTAATAAGAGTTACCTCTTTTCGTAGACATGTGCTTTTTTATATTAGGCATTCAGAAATGGATATCAGGCTCCTCCTACATCTTTGCCCTGGTTACTCTGGGAAGTAAACTCACTGTACAACCAGGCACAGTAAACTTAGCTTTGATTACAAGAAAATGTAAAGAAAAATGCACTTTAATACTCTTATTAAGAATATTACCCTAGAGGGGTATACCTGGGTGGCTCATCGGTTAATTGACTAACTTTGGCTTATGTCTTGATCTCAAAATCCTGAGATTGAACCCTATGTCAGACTCCTCACTCAGTGGAGAGTCTTCTTGTCCTGCTCCCTCTGTGCCCCACACCCTGCTCATGGTCTTTCTCTGTCTCTCAAATAAATAAATAAATAAATAAATAAATAAATAAATAAATATATAAATCTTTTTAAAAAAATTACTCTAGAGAGGAGATAGTCCAGTGATGGAGGAGTAGGAGACCTTAGTTTCATCTGGTCCCAGGAATTCACCTAGAATCACTCTATCAAACCACTCTGAAAACCTGTGAACTCAACCAGAGAGCCAAGAAAAGAATAGTTGCAATTTACACATAGAAAAGTGACCACTTCCTGCAAAGTACAGGTGTAGAGAAGTGAATCTGAGGCTATATATCAGAATATAAACCATAGTGGGAGGGAGCTTCCATAAGCCAGCACCAGAAAGTGAGATAGCAGAGGAGTACAAAATTAGAATTTTTGGAAGTCTGCTCCCATGAAAGACATTCCTACATGAAAGGTGCTCAGGTGGTGAAGCAGGGCAGAATCCTAGGTGGGATAGTGTGGTCTCAGGATCCCCAAGGTCAGAGGAAGATTGGAAGTGCCTGAGTGCAGCAGAATTCCCAAGCATCAGACCATGGAAGGAGGCTGCAATCAGTGATCCCAGAAATGGCTCTCAGCTCAGGATTGCCATACACCACAAACTGCAGCATGGTCCAGCAACTGCTTTCCTAGCAGGGGCCCGGCGAATGGCAGAATCGCAGTGAGAGCTCCCCCTTCCTACCCAGGAGGAGTGGAGCAGGTGCACACTGCAGGAGTCTGCAAGGTTTGGAGACTTGAAACAGAATCTTGTGCCTGAGATAGAAACACTTGGTCACAGGCTGGGTGAAGATGGAGTGTGAACTGAGACAGGAGTGATTGACTGCTTGTCCCTGAGGGCACACTTAAGAGTGGAACCTTGAACTCTCATCTCCAGGGCTGGAGATTATGAGGCTGCCTTTTTCATTCTCATTCTCTAAAGCACCATGGAGAGCATTTAGGGAACAATAACCACATAGATTAATCTGGAGTGACTTACTTAGCCTGGCCCCCTGGTAAGGGTGGTGCAATTGTGCTCTGGACAAAAGGACTTGAGAATCAATGTAACAGGCCTCTCTCCCAGAAAATCAGCAATAACATTCAGCTAAGACCAAGTTTACCAATCATAGAGAACTGCAAAACTCCAGCACTAGAGGAAAATATATAGAATTCATGTTTTTTCCCCCACAATTCTTTAATATTTTTATTCTCATTTTTTTCTCTTTCCTTTTCCAACCAGTTTCTTATTTTATCAACTCTAGTTTAAAATTCTCTTAGTTTTCATTTTTACAGTTACAATCTATCCTTTCATTTATTTAATTTTATTTTTGGGTATATATATATATATTTTTTTCTTTCTTTACAATTTTAGAATATAGTTTCTTCTAACAAACAGACCAAAATATACCCAGAATCTAGTGTATGGCTCTGTCCTTTTCACCTGTCTGATCATATTCTCCATCTCTCTTTCTCTTTTATAGGCTTTTAAAATTCTGATATTTATATCCTATTTATCCTTTCAGTGTATTTAATTTTATTTTTGTATATATGTAAATTTTTCTTTCTTTACAATTTTGAGATGTAGTTTTTTCTAACTGACCAAAATACACTCAGGTTATAGTGTATTTTTCTCTTCTGTTCATCTGTCTGTTTATACTCCTTTTTGGTCTTTCATTTTTCATCTTTGCAGTTACATTCTGTCCGTTCATTGTATTTAATTTTATTTTTGCACATATATAAGTTTTTCTTTCTTTAAAATTTTGGAATCTAGTTTTCTAGCAAATCAAAAAACACATAGGATCCAGTGTATTGTGCTGTTCCGTTCACATGTCTAATAATATTCTCTCTCTTTTTTTAAATTTTAATTTTTTTTTCTGTTTTGGGTCTATTCCGATTTGTTTAGTGTATATTTCTCTGGAGTACTTGTTGCCACTTTAGCATCTTTTTCTCTTGTTCATCTGTTCTTTTCTGGACAGAATGATAAGACAGAAAAACTCACCTAAAAAAAGAGAACAAGAGGCAGTACTGACTGCCAGGAACCTAATCAGTATGCATATAAGTAAGAAGTTGGAACCAGAGTTCAGAATAGTGATTATAAAGATACTAGCTGGGCTTGAAAAAAGCATAGAAGACACTAGATATCCCTTTCTGGAGAAATAAGAGAACTAAAATCTAATCAAGTCAAAATAAAAAAAGCTGTTAATAAGATGCAATAAAAGATGGAGACTCCAGGATGCCTGGGTGGCTCAGTCAGTTAAGCATTTGCCTTTGGCTCAGGTCATGATCCCAGGATCCTGAGGTAGGTACAGCATTGGGGTCCTTGCTGAGCTGGGAGCCTGCTTCTCCCTTTCCTCTTGCTCTCTTTGTCTCTGTCTCTCTCTGTTTGGCAAATAAATAAGTAAATTATTTTTAAAAATGGAGGTTCTAACTGCTAGGATGAATGAGACAGGAGAGAATTAGTCATATAGAAGACAAAATGATGGAGAATAAAGAAGCTAAGAAAAAGAGAGATAAACAACTATTGGATCACAAGAGGAGAATTTGAGAGATAAATGATACCATAAAGTGAAATTATATTAGAATAATTAGAAAGAGAGAGGGGCAGAAGGTATATTAGAGCAAATTATAGTGGGGAAATTCCCTAATCTGAGGAAGGAAAAACAGGGATTCAAGTCCTGGAGGCACAGAGAACCTTCTTGATATCAGTAAAAATAGTCAACACCCCAACATATAATAGTGAAACTTGTAAATCTCAGAGCCAAAGAAAAAATCCTGGAAGCAGCTTGGGACAAGAAGTCTGTAACCTACAAGGGTAGAAACTGTAGACTGGCAACAGACCTATCCACAGAGATACGGCAGGCCAGAAAGAACTGGCATGATATACTGAGGGTGCTAAATGAAAAAAAAAATGCAGCCAAAAATACTTTATCCAGCTAGGATGCCATACATAAGAGAAGGAGAGGTAAAAATCCAGGACAAACAGAAATGAGAAGAATTCATGATCACCAAACCAACCTTGTAAGAAATATTGAAAGGGATCATTTAAGCAAAGAGGGAGACCAAAAGTAACATAGACCAGAAAGGAACAGAGACAATATGCAGAAACAGTGACTTTAGAGATAATACAATGACACTAAATTCATATCTTTCATTAGTTACTCTGAATGTAAATGGACTAAATATCCCAGCCAAAAGACACAGGGTATCAGACTGGATAAAAAGCAAGACCCGTCAATGTGCTGTCTTCAAGAGACTCATTTTAGGCCCATAGATACCTCCAGGTTTAAAATGAAGGGGTGGAAAACCATTTATCATGCTAATGGACATCAAAAGAAAGCTGGAGTAGCAATCCTTATATCAGACAAATTAGATTTTAAATGAAAACTGTAATAAAAGGTAAAGACACTATATCATAATTAAAGGGTCTATTCAACAAGATCTAACAATCGTAAATATCCATGTCCCTAACATGGGAGCATTCATTAATATAAACCAGTTAATAAAAAAATTGAAGAAACATATTGGTAGTAATACAGTAATCATAGAGGACTTTAATACCCCACTCACTGCAATGGAGAGATCATCTAAGCAGAAGATCAACAAGGAAACAAGGGCTTTAAATGACACGGTGGATCAGATGGACTTCACCGGTATAGTCAGAGTGTTCTGTCCTAAAGCAGCAGAATACACATTCTTCTCAAGTGTACATGGAACATTCTCCAGAATAGATCACATACTGGATCACAAATCAGGTCTCAACCAATACCAAAAAATTGGGATCATTCTCTGCATGTTATTGGATCACAATGCTTTGAAACTGGAACTCAGTCACAAGCAGAAATTTGACAAGAACTCAAATACATGGAGGCTAAAGAACATCCTACCAAAAAATGAATAGGTCAACCAGGAAATTAAAGAAGAATTTTAAAAAGTTCATGGAAACAAGTGAAAATGAAAACACCTTAGGATGCAGCAAGGGTGGTCCTAAGTGGGAAGTATATAACAATATGAGACTTTCTCTAGAAATAAGAAAGGTCTTAAATACACAGCCTAATATTACACCAAAGGAGATGAAGAAAAAATAGCAAATAAAGCCTAAATCCAGCAGGAGAAGAGAAATAATGAAGATCAGAGCAGAAATCAATGAAATAGAAACCAAAAGAACAGTAGAATAGATCAAGAAAACTAGGAGCTTGTTCTCTGAAAGAGTTAATAATATTGATAGACCCTTGGCTAGACTTATCCAAAAGAAAAGAGAAAGGACTCAAATAAAATCATGAATGAAAGAGATCACAACTAACACTAAAATACAAACAATTATAAGAATATATTATGAGCAATTATATGCCAATAAATTAGTCAATCTGGAAGAAATGGATGCATTCCTAGAGATGTATAAACTACCAAAACTAAAACAGGAAGAAACAGAAAACCTGAACAGACCCATAACCATGAAGTAGATTGAAGCAGTAATCAAAAATCTCCCCAAAAAAGAGTCCAGGGCTGGATGGCTACCCAGGGGGATTCTACTGAACATTTAAAGAAGAATTAATACCTATTCTGCTGAAGCTGTTAAAAAAAGAGAGAGAGAGAGAGAGATGGAAATAAAACTTCCGAACTCTTTTTATGAGGCCAGCATTACCTTGATCCCAAATCCAGACAAAGACCCCACCAAAAAGGAGAATTACAGACAAATATCCCTGATAAAGATGGATGCAAAAATTCTCACCAAGATACTAGCCAGTAGGATCCAGCAGTACTTTACAAGGATTATTCACCATGACAAAGTGGGATTTATTCCTGGACTGTAAGGGTGATTCAACATCTGCATATCAATCAATGTGATACACTATATTTATAAAAGAAAAGACAAGAAACATTTGATCCTCTCAATAGATGCAGAGAAAGCATTCAACAAAGTACAGCATTCTTTCTAGATTAAAACTCTTCACAGTGTAGGGATAGAGGGTACATACCTGAATACCATAAAAGCCATATACAAAAAGCCCACAGCAAATATTATTCTCAATGGAGAAAAACTGAGAGATTTTTCCCTAAGGTCAGGAACACGGCAGGGATGTCCACTCTTGTTCAACATAGTGCTAGAATTCCTAGCCTCAGCAATCAGACAACAAAAAGAAACAAAAGGCATCTGAATCAGCAAAGAAGAAGTCAAACTCTCACTCGTCACAGATGACATGATATTCTATGTGGAAAACCCAAAGGACTTCACCCCAAAATTGCTAGGACTCATAGAGGAATACAGAAAAATAGCAGCATATAAAATCCATGCACCCAAATCAGTTGTATTTCTATACACTAACAATGAACCAGAAGAGAAATTTTGGAGTTGATCCCATCTACAATTGCACCCAAAACCGTAAGATACTTAGCAATAAACCTAATCAAAGGGACAAAGGATCTCTACTCAGAAAACTATAGAACACTCATGAAATAAATTGAGGAAGACACAAAGAAATGGAAAAATGTTCCATGCTGATGGATTGGAAGAACGGATATTGTTAAAATGTCTGTGCTTCCTAGAGCAATGTATATATTCGTTGCAATCCCTACCAAAATACCGTCAACTTTTTCACAGAGCTGGAACAAATAATCCTAAAATTTGTATGGAACCCAAATAGCCCAAAGAAATAGACCCAAATAGTCAAAGGAATGTTGAAAAAGAAAACCAAAGCTGGTAGCATCATAATTCCAGACTTCAAGCTCTATTACAAAGCTGTCCTCATCAAGACAATATGGTACTGGCACAGAAACAGACACATAGATCAATGGACTCAGAATAGAGAGTCCAGAAATAGATCCTCAAGTCTATGGCCAACTAATCTTCGACAAAACAGGAAAGAATATCTGATGGAGAAAAGACAGTGTCTTCAACAAATGGTGTTGGGGAAATTGGATAGCCATATGTAGAAGAATGAAACTGAACCATTTCCTTACACCATACACAAAAATAGACTCAAAATGGATGAAAGACCTAAATGTGAGAGGAATCCATCAAAATCCTCTAGGAGAACACAGGCAGCAACTTCTGTGATCTTGGCCACAGCAACTTCTTACTAGAAACATTTCCAAAGGCAAGGGAAACAAAGGCAAAAATGAACTTTTAAGACTTCATGAAGATAAGCTTTTGCACAGCAAAGGAAATAGTTTACAAAACCAGAACACAACCGACAGAATGGGAAAAGATAGTTGTAAATGTCTTAATCAGATAAAGGGTTAGTATCCAAAATCTCTAAAGAACTTATCAAACTCTACACCCAAAGAACAAATAATCCAATCAAGAAATGAGCAGAAAACATGAACAGACGTTTCTGCAAAGAAGACATCTAGATAGCCAATAGACACATGAAAAAATGCTGCACATCACTTGGCATCAGGGAAATACAAATCAAAACTTCGGTGAGAGGGGCGCCTGGGTGGCTCAGTGGGTTAAGCCTCTGCCTTCTGCTCAAGTCATGATCCCAGGGTCCTGGGATCGAGCCCCACATCAGGCTCTCTGCTTAGCGGGGAGCCTGCTTCCCCTTCTCTCTCTCTGCCTCCCAGAGAGCTGTCAAATAAATAAATAAATAAATCTTTAAACAACAACAACAACAACAACAACTTCAGTGAAGGACCACCTTCCACTCACTAGTCAGAATGGCTAAAATTAACAGGTCAGGAAATGACAGATGTTGGCAAGGATGCAGAGAAAGGGGAATCCTCCCACATTGATGGTGGGAAAACAACCTAGTGTAGCCACTCTGGAAAACTATATCTAGGTTCCTCAAAAAGTTGAAAATAGAGCTACCCTATGATCCACTAATTTCACTGATGGGTATTTACCCTAAAGATGCAAATGTAGGGACCCAAAGGGGCAACTGCACTCCAATGTTTATAGCAGCAGTGTCCACAATAGCCAAACTATGGAAAGAGCCCAGATGTCCATTAGGTGAATGGATAAATAAGATGTGATTTTATATATCTATAGTCGAATATATATATATATATATATATATATATATATATAGCCATTTGTAATGACATGGATGGAACTAGAGGGTATGATGCTATGCAAAATAAGTCAATCAGGGAAAGCAGTTATCATATGATCTCACTTATAATGGAATTTAAGAAATGAAACAAGATGGGATTGGGAGGGAGACAAACCATAAATGACTCTTAATCTCACAAAACAAACTGGGTGTTGCTGGGGGGAGGTGGGATTGGGAGAGGGGGAGCGGGCTATGGACATTGGGGAGGGGAGAAGAACCATAAGAGACTATGGACTCTGAAAAACAACCTGAGGGTTTTGAAGGGTCAGGGGTGGGAGGTTGGGGGAACAGGTGGTGGGTGATGGGGAGGGCACGTTTTGCATGGAGCACTGGGTGTTGTGCAAAAAGAATGAATACTGTTATGCTGAAAAAATAAATAAAATGAAAAAAAAAAAAGAAACAAAACAGGATCATAGGGAAAGAGAGGAAAAAATAAAATAAGATGAAATCAGAGAGGGAGGCAAACAATAGAAGACTCCTAATCATGGGAAGGAAACTGAGGGTCGCTGGAGGGGAGGGAGGTGGGAGGATGGGGTAAGTGGGTGATAGACGTTAAGGAGGGCCTGTGATGTAACGAGCACTGGGTATTATGTAAGACTGATGAATCACTGACATCTACCTCTGAAACTAATCATACATTATATGTTAGTTAATTGAATTTAAATAAAAAATTACTCTAGAAATCTACAAGTTTACTAAAAATATATATTAGATAGAACGAAATCTCACAAAGGTGTTTATAAACAGCATAAATACTGATTATAAGCTTAGTGATTTACTACGTGAATAAATATAAAATTGAATAAGTAAAAGTCTTATTCTCATTAGTTATTAACATCCAGAAATATTCTTTACTGAAAAAGTCCCTCAACCAGAATATATATGAACTACATGGAGATAATGATAAAACTTTAAAGAGATAACATGAGCATTTGAATACATTCATGACTATTTAATGTTTCTGGTTGGGAGGATTACATTTTAGAAGTATTTTCTCCTAAATTAAAATATATGATGCATTCAAACAGATGTACACAGATACACATTACAATGAGAAAACTATATTCATAAAAATAGTGAATACATATTTGAAGAAATACTTAAAAAGTTAAATTTGTGATAGGCAGAATTCTAAAAGATCCCTCATGATTTCTGTCCCTGGTGTTATTCCTGTATCTGCATTTGTGTGTAAATGGACCCTGTGACTTATTGCTAACCAAGAGAATATGGCAAAGGTGATGGGCTGTGACTTTCATGACTTTGTTATGTTTTATAAGACTTTATCTTGGGAAATTAGAAAGACTCTCCACCTTGGGGTGCCTGGGTGGCTCAGTGGATTAAGCCACTGCCTTCGGCTCAGGTCATGATCTCAGGGTCCTGGAATCGAGCCCTGCATTGGGCTCTCTGCTCCGCAGGGAGCCTGCTTCCTCCTCTCTCTCTGCCTGCCTCTCTGCCTACTTGTGATCTCTCTCTCTGTCAAATCAATAAATAAAATCTTTAAAAAAAAAGAAAAGAAAAAGAAAGACTCTCCACCTTGAAGCAGCAACCTGCCATATTGTGACTGCTTATGAAGAGGGCCACATGGCTGGGAATTGTAGGTGGCCATTAGTACCTGAGGATAGCCTCCATCTGATGGTCAGTAAAAAACTGGAGTCCTCAACCCCACAAATTCAGGAAAAAAAATTCTGGAAACCACTTGAATGAGTGGAATTGTTCTTTGGTTGGATTTCCAGATGAAAATGCAGTCGAGCTGTCACTTTGATTGTAAACTCGTGAGACCCTGAGCTGGGGAGCCAGTTAGGCCTTGCACAGAATTTTGATCCACAGCAATGATGACATAATAAATGGGTGGGTTTTTTTTTTTTTTTAAGCTTCTGAGTCTGTGCGAATTCCTTATACAACAATATAAAATTAATACAAAATATAGAGGAAAATATTAAAACCCATGTAACAACATCTCTTACTAAAAACAGTATTGTGCGTGAACAGACAGATCTATGGAAAAGAGATGATTTTGACTTTGGTCTTCTTAAATGTCAGAATGTAATATAAAGGAACATGACAAATTACATTTAAATACCTGCTCACACTTGGATTTACTGATACTTACCCCTTGTCTCTATTTGATAATCATTGCCATATTACTGAAGTACATAGTAGATAGATTAGGCCTTTTGTATTGAAAGATCAAATCACAATAAAACTAAAAGTGTTTTTCAAATCTTAGTTTATTTTAAGCCTGATGTAATAAAATATCACAGAAAAAAAAGGTCTGGATGGATATTTTAAAACTGATCATAATAATAATTTAAAATAAAAATTTTTAAATAAAAAGTTTCCATCAACTATTAAAAAGTATAGTATATCTATTATAGGGTGAGCTGATATAATCTGAAATACAAAATGAGTCATCAGCAATATAATTCACAAAAGATAAGCACACTTTATAAACCTTATATCAAAAAAGTTTTACCCTTCCAAAAGGAAGAAGCAGGTCAGCAATAAATACTCGTTCCTTTGTTTAAAGACTGAAGAGTGTGAGCAGTGAGTAAAGATGTTACTGACTCTGAGTAAATTTTACTTTCTGCCCCTTTTGGTTTGGCTCAACACAAGAATTATTTGCAGAGACCAGATCTGAATAGTTGTGAAACCCAAATTCCACTTTTAATACAAAACTCTTTCCTAAAAAGCCAAGTTCACAATTGTTAAATTGGGGATAAAACTGTGTATGGATGCTTGTAATGAGTCAGTGGTATACTCACTTCTCTTGTACTAGTGGAAAAATGTTCGTTTGCTCTATGATCTCCACAAATGGCTAATTTATTTTTCTCCTCTGAACTTTTCATTTCTAATCTCGAAAATGCAATCCTCTTAATCTCCCTCTTTGCTGACCTCCCAGAATGGCCTTTTAAATCACTTATAATCATGTTGAATTTACTATATTTTTTTCCTATGGAGCTCCTGACACAATTTGAAATAACTGTTTAGTGAGAATTCAAGAGGCCTGAATGTGTTATGTGTGCCTCATTCTGAGATTTGTTTAGGAATGTGGGCTAAGCTGATGACATTTCTAATGGCTTAATTCATCATTGCTTTGTGTGTTCCATGCAAGTGTATTTCAGAGGATATGAAAATTGTGTAGGAAATACGTTTTTTTTTTTTCCCATTTTATTTATTTTTTCAGCGTAACAGTATTCATTCTTTTTGCACAACACCCAGTGCTCCATGCAAAACGTGCCCTCCCCATTACCCACCACCTGTTCCCCCAACCTCCCACCCCTGACCCTTCAAAACCCTCAGGTTCTTTTTCAGAGTCCATAGTCTCTTATGGTTCGCCTCCCCTCCCCAATGTCCATAGCCCGCTCCCCCTCTCCCAATCCCACCTCCCCCCAGCAACCCCCAGTTTGTTTTGTGAGATTAAGAGTCATTTATGGTTTGTCTCCCTCCCAATCCCATCTTGCAGCCATCAAAAGAAATGAAATCTTGCCATTTGCGACGACGTGGATGGAACTAGAGTGTATCATGCTTAGTGAAATAAGTCAATCGGAGAAAGACAACTATCATATGATCTCCCTGATATGAGGACATGGAGAAGCAACATGGGGGGGTAGGGGGATAGGAGAAGAATAAAGGAAATACGTTTTTAAAGGAAAATGTACAAACACATTTTTCCCAAATATTTATTTTAAAAAGAAGCAGCAGCTCTGATAAGACCACACAACTTTCCTAATGGCTTCTCTGCAGACATCTCCATAATTATTCTACCCTGTGGTATGTCTTGTCAGCACAACTATGTTTGATTGAGAAAACGAAATAGTTAAGTTCTATTCGGGATCTATTTTTAGTTGAGCACAGATAGTCAGTTGTCCTTTTATTTTTGAGAGTAGGCCGTTAGTGACATCAAGGCTGTGACACCAGCCAAATGAAAAGTGAACTGGGATTGTGGCTAGCCAGCAAGTCAGCTCCCAAGTAAGTGGTAATATTCATTAAAAAATTATGGGCAAACAACAGAAGTCTGAAAGGACAACTAGAATTGCTCATAATTTCTATGTGGTTTATATTTTCTTGTTACCTTATTCAAGGTAAAATTAACTTCAATCAATAATTTTTGACAGTGGCAGCTTCTTTCAATACTGTAATTGTAGACTGGAGAGAAATGGACACATCAGTGCCTGTCTGTGTGTTTGTGTTGTGTGTTTGCATGTAAGTGACCCAAGTCATTTTCCTAGAAGGTGACTAAATTGTTAAGGAAAATCTGACATTTTTAAACAGCTAATATTTTGATTGTTTACTATAAAACAGGTGTCATGTTAAGGTGCTTTATACATTATATCTTGTTTTCCCTTAAATTTAGTGAGACTTACATTAAAAGCATTGCATAACTCCGCAATTCAAAATGGAGAAGAGAGGTCCTCATATATGTGGAGAAAAAAAGGATGTTAGCTGATTGCAATCTTAGTATAAGCCATGTGGTTGCCAAGAAAATTAGCATATAGCTGCATTAATAGTATAACAACTGAAATACAAGAAAATATAGTGCAGATCAGAATTTGAAACATGTGTCTCAGTTTTGGTTATGTGTTCTGAAAAGAGACTGGCAAATTGTCGCCCAGCAAAATGAAGGTAACCATAATAGTGAGTGGTTTAGAAGCCATAACATATGATAGACAGTTCATGGAACTTTGGAACTTAGCTAGAGACAAGAATACATAGGAGTGGTACAATAGTTGATAGCTGCCTTTAAGTTCACCAGGACTTCCTTAACACAGGGACTGTGTTCTTGATAAGAGAAGTATTGATTGAATCAGTCTTATAAAGATTGTGATATGATGGTCCTTATGGACCCCATGTGGGTATCCAGTTTTCTCAGCAGTACTTACTGAAAAGACCATGAATTATCCAATGCTCTGCAGTGCTGTCTTTGCTCTGGATGAAGTGTCCTGTATTCAAGTCATTGGTTCTGGCCTCTATCTTCTATTTCTATTTTCTCTTGGTGTACCTTTATGCTTAGATTGTATCTCCTTTATTACTTAAATTTATAATTAAACTTGGTATCTGATAAAGTTCTTAAATCTTTTTCTTTGACTTTGAGAGTCATAGCTATTCTTATTCTTTGAATCTCTATGTAAAGTTTAGAATCAGATCATCATTTTTTCTTTTTTTTTAAAAAAAGATTTTATTTATGTATTTGACAGAGAAAGAGAAACCACGAGCAGGGGGAGCAGGAGAGGGAGAAGCAGATTCCCCACTGAGCAGGGAGCCTGATGTGATGTGGGCTAGATCCCAGGACCCTGGAATCATCACCTGAGCCAAAGGCAGACACTTAACCGACTGAGCCTCTTAGGCACCCCCAGATAATAAATTTCAGAAAAGAAGATTTGGGATTTTGAGTAAGATTCCATTATTAATATATTAATTTAGGGAAAATTGACATCTTTTTAATACTAAGTTTTCCAATTCATAAAGGTTTTCCTCCCATTTACTTTAATCTTTCAAAATTTCCCTCAATAATGTTTATAGTTCTCTTAAAATAGGACTTGATATCTTATGTTAGAGTTATTTGTAGGAGTTTCATATTTTGAATTATTAGTATTTTAAATGACATCTTTTTAAAAATTCATATTTGATTTGCTTAATGCTACTACCTGGAAATGTGATTGATTTTGGTATATTGACCAAATAGCAACATATATAGCACTTTGTTAAACTCATTTATTAACTCAAACAATTCATCTGGAACTCTCTATGTTCTTCTATACACAATCTTATCATCTGTGAATGTTGAGAATTTTTTTCCTCCTTTCATTCTTTATACCCTTTTTCTCATAATTGTATTGCTACACTGGCTTTTATATTCAGTAAATGTTGCTCTTGGAAACAGGGTTGAGGATTCCCCATACAACCTTTATTACAGGTATTCCTCAACTGATCTTTACTAAAATTATTAAAATATCTAATTTTAGTTTATTTTTTTATAGATTTTATTAATTTAAAAGAGAGAGAGAAAGAGCAGTAGGAAGGGGCAGAGGAAGAGGGAAAGACAGACTTCTGGCTCAGGGAGCCCTTCTTAGGGCTCCATCCCAGGACCCTGAGATCATGACCTAAGCCAAAGGCAGACACTTAACATTTAACCAGCTGAACCACCCAGGCACCCCTAGCATATCTGATTTTAAATGAACTTTCTTACTTGTTTTCTGTTTTAAAATTTTTTTTTTGAAAGATTTTATTAGAGAGAGAGAGAAAGAGAAAGAGAGCGCATGTGTCAGAGAGAGCGAATGGGAAGAGGGGCAGAGGGCCAGCAGACTCCCTGCTGAGCATGGAGTCCAACACTGGGCTCCATGCCAGGACCCTGAAATCATGATCTGAGTCTAAGTCAGACTCTTAACTGACCGAGCCACTCAAGGGACCCTCTGTTTTGAATTTTCTATATTCTTTTTTCTCTTATCTTGTCTTGTATTGCAATGTCTTATTATGTAATTTTCCAACACATTATCTTAAAATTATCTTTTTTGTTTCTCTAGAAATTACCACATGTATCTTCTTCGAAGTGTGATGTTAATTGACACTTTTTCTCTCTTCCTAAGTAAGGAAAGGACCTTTAGGACCTTGTAAATCCACTGTCCTCCATCCTGAATTATATTATTTTTCATGTCTCTTCACTTTTCTATATTTTAAACTTCAAAACGTTATTATTTTACAAAATCAGTAATATATTTGTTGCCCTTTTTTTCTATTCATATATCCAATTTTGTTTGTCTAAAGAGCATTCTTTAGTGTTTTGTTTGTTTCTTTCCTTGTCTGAAAATGTTATTACTCATCTCTGTCTTTCACTTTCAAAGGACATTTTCTCTGGGAATAAGTTTCTAGAGTTTTGCTATGGTATGGTATAGGAGTTTTCTTATGGCTTATCCTGTTTTAAGGTTTTTAAATCTGTGGCTTGTTGTCTTCTATTGCTTCAGAAAAATAGATATTTTCTTTTTTGAATTTGCTTCTGTTTTATTCACTCACTCTTCTTATTCTGCAACAATTACATGTATGTTAGGCCTTCTCAACTTATCCTCTATATGTTTTACCCTCTACATTTTCCATGCTTTTGCTCTGTGTGCTTCAGTCTGGCTATTTTCTTTTGATCAGTTTTGGTTCATTAATTTGGTATCTATGTTTATCCTTCTGTTACTCTGATCAATTCACTTCTTAATTTGATTGCTGGGTTTTTCATTTTTGTAATTTCAGATATTCCATATGCTTTTTATAGATTTACCGGTTCTCTGCAGAAGTTCTAATTTTGTCTTTTATCTCTTTGAAGCATGATAAGTAAATTTTACAGCCTATGCCTGATAACTCTAATATCTGAAGTTGTTGTGGGTTTATTTCTATTGTCTGTTTTTCTCTTGTTTTGTTTTGTTTATGTCTTTTTCTTCCTGGACCTAATTAAATTTTTTAATGTGCTAGCCACTGTATTTGAAAAATTATAGAAGCACTATGAAGTCTAGTGATGTTATCTTTCTCTAGGAAGATTTACATTGCTTCTGATGGACTTTGAGGACACAAGCAATATGGACTTTCTAATCTATTTTAAGGAGTTGAGATGATTTAATATTGAGCTGTGGTCCTCTCTGGTCCTATTTCTAATTCATCCTTACTCTGAAGATAGAGTTTTTTGGGCTACTAACCATTTTGTTGGGGGTATTTCTTAGGCACAGCTTCAGCAGCCCTGGATTCCAATTTCTGCTTCCCATTTTTATCTTTAAACTTTAGAAATGGGCAGATTTCTAAAGGAAAGCCAACTTCAAATACTGGGTTCACTTTTAGTCATGACATTATTCGCCTTCTGATGCCTTCATGTAAATATTTTTATATTTTATTCAGGCATTAAAGTCTTCCAAATTTGCCACTAACCTGAGTAAACTGGGGCTTGCCCAAAAACACGTATCTATAAATGTGGGTGTTGGAACTTAAACCCAGTTCTCTGTAGCTCTAAAGCACATTATTCTTAATCAATATGTTGCTCTTTCTTATTAATGCCGATGTTTAAATTTCAAAGAACATTGCACAATGATTCCCAGAAGTCACCAAAGAAGTACACATTATTGTATTCTATGAACTTCAGTAGAGACCTACAGCAACGTTTGAGAATTCACCATAGTCAGGGTTAGATTATATCTTTTTAGGTTTAATGCCTCAGTGTCATCAGCATGATGGTGATTTTAAATCCTCAGAAACAGAGTCACAATACCAACATCAGAGAAGGCAATGAATAAATCAAAACAATTTATTCAGTTATAGTTAAAAAATAAACTATCATGAAGACTATGTCAGCCAATTAGTAGTCTCTATTTGTTTGTTAGTGACTAGGAAAAAAGGCGAATTATAATCAGAAGGTTACATGTAATCATAACAAGAATTATTTGGATATTACATAGACTGCCCCATTCCCGGGCTGAGAGCCTTAAATCCAATCAGCCAGAACACACTCTTCCCTGAATGAATGAGTGCTGCTCCCTTACAAGTTTTGAGGTTTCCATTTTCTATGCACGAGGATGGTTAACCCCATCTTATTCCAGTCCTGTCTTCCTAAAGAAACATCCAGAACACTTTAGAGCTTTAGATATTTCAAAACATTTCAGGTGAATAATTATGGACACTCTTGTTTTATTTTTACAGTGGTCAATTGCACTGATTGTGTGGATTTTTTTTTATAAATGTAATTCAGTGTGTAACTGTATGTATCATAACTCTAGCGATATATTATTCACATTATTATTGCCTAATATAATGATAAACTATATTCTGTGTATTTAGAATTTCATAAACTCTAGAAACCACCTCTGTTAGATTGTAATTTTTTTGAAAACTAATAATCATTTCAAAAATGTGATAAAAACATATTATGTTTGTGTATGTTCACATTATCATTAAATATACTTTATTTTTACTTATAATTTGGTATTTATGGTACAGTCAAAAATACAACTTCTTGTTCATGTCATCAAGCTAGAAAATTTGCCTCCGGGGTTTGTTTGTAAAAAGAAGATTTTGGATTAGATAATGTTGAAGGTTTCTTACAGATTTAAGATTTCATGACTTCATGTAGATTTGGAAAAAAAATATCATTTTGCTGGCTAAGTTTTTAATTTAGGTAATTCACTTGTGTGCTGCCCTCATTGTCAGGGTACCTATAAAAGCATCATCTCATCTACAAGTTGATGTACTTGAGTATTGAACTCATTTGTAAATATGATGGAATATTAATTGTGTATATTCAGTGCTCATATATGAACATTTAGACATTGATAATTTGACTGTACTAATCTGGATGAATAAGCTTGAGAGAAAATGAGTAAAGAGAACAAGAAGGAAACATAAGCTTTTCTCAGTATATACCTATGGCATGCCTTAAAAATAAAGTCTACTCTAATAATTGTGCAGTTATTACGGCATTACTAATTCTCATGGTGGTCTTTTGACTTTGCTCTTGAGATCTTAAACATCCTGATGACACCAGACGCATCACATTTTTTTTTTAATTTTTGGAGATGTTATTTATAGAAGTTTTATTACGTGCATTATATCTGGATGCATTTTAATATTTGAAAAAATTTTTTTCTCTTTCCCTATTTTTAAAATTTTTCTTGTTTTTTTTAATTTAAAATCAAATTAGTGAATTAGTTTTAGTTTTTGAATAGAATTTAGTGATTCATCACATATATAACACGCAGTGTTCATCTCAGTAAATGTCCTCCTTAAGGCCCATCACCTATTTAACACGTGCCCTCACCCTTCTCTCCTCCAGAAACTCCCAGATTGTTCTCTATAGTTAAGAGTCTCTTATAGTTTGCCTCCCTCTCTGTTTTTATCTTATTTTGTTTTTCCTTCCCTTCCCCTTTGTTCATTTGTTTTGTTTCTTAAATTCCACAAATGAATGAAATAATAAGAGCAATAAGGAAGCTTTTAAAGTAAAAGCAAGTTGTATTTGGTTGTAGATAGTTACATCTCCCTTTCCCCTTTCTCCAGGTTAAGTGTAGGCATTTCATTTAGACATTTCAGAGCATTCTTTTCACTTTTCAGTCTTCACAAATTAAAATTATTGAGCAAAGGCCATTTGTTTCACTCAGTATTTAATTCATAACCTTGTATTTTTTTAATTTGCCTTTTTAAAATGTGATTGATTTCCACTAACATATTATTTCTCGGTGTAATTTCTCCATGTCTTATAATATACTTAGTGTTGTCACCCGAAGAGACCTAAGAATGTTCTTTCATTTTCGTGTTCCTCTCTAGTAAGGAATTTAAATAATCACTCACAAATAGGAGAGGATATTTTGACCTAAGAATAGTTATCAACTGAGCCTTTTTTTGAAATAATTATTCAAAAACCTACTAACTGTTATATTCTTAAAAAGATGTACAAATAATCTCCTCTATAGCTTTAGCAAATTAGACTTTGAAAATATGTTAAGCATTCTGAGATGTGGATAAGTAATCATCTGTTCTTCCAATATTTAATTGCTTTTTTAATTGCATCTGTGATTTTGACCTCCAACATAAAGCAAGCATGATTTATTGGGTTACTCAATAAAGCAGCAGAAGCACTTGTAGATGTTATCTTACTCATCACATTCTGACAAAGTTTTTAGTTAATTTACAGATGACTTGCACATGGGTGGGGGCTTAAAATGTGTTTTCAATGACTGGGTATAATAATGTTTTAAGTAACATGTTTTAAAAATGGTAAGAAAAATCCTATTTCTTTTTATTTTGAATGGATTAAGGGATCTGACAAGGAAAGATCAATTGCTTTTCAATTTTAACATAACTTATTCTTTATCATGAACACTGGAGGTGGGTTTTATGGTAGGAAACATTAAAAAAACGAGGTTCCAGGTGATTAAATAATCTACCAATATGCCAATGTCTATATGTGCTCAGTTTATATGTGTTTAGGCCAAGATTTGGGACTGAGCTTGTTTAGTTAATTTTGTGTTTTGATAAGCTAATGTCAAATCCTTCCTAGAACCAAGGGTGTGTCAGTAAATAAATTCATTTATAAAATTAACACATCAAAGGAAAATATAATTCATCAGAACCTGTGTGGGGTCTGATATTCAACATATATAAAGCATTATTAAAATGTACTAAAGAATCTGCAAATGAAGTTATTTTCTCTTTCTCAGACAAGACTTTTTCACACAGAAAGGAAAACAATAAGCACCTCTTGGGATTACCCATGAATATTGAGATTTCAGAAGCTATCTTCAACAAAACTGCATATTACATGAGATATGAACTAACAAAAGATAAGGTTAAAATGAAAAAAAAAAGGGGACAGGTCTTTGTTGCTATAAACTACACCCACTAACTTGGCCCTACAGTGAAGCCATTTTTAGAAAAAAATAAACAAATCTCTGCTTTTGTAATGTTATTTGTTTTTTGGTGTTATTTCATTATTTACCTGTTGTTGCCCCCATGACTGCTTCTGTTGTTATTATTTTGAAAAATTGTTTTGAATAGTTAAGCCTATCATAGGGGAGGAAATTTTGTTGATGACTATGTCAAGTAGGAACAAATACAGTAAACACTGAAAGCTTGGAATGAAAAATTGTAGGGATTCACTGAAGTTGCCATTCTTATGCTACCTTGTCTTTGTCTTATAAATCTTTAGTACTTTTGTAATTTAGCTTTTTAAGTGTAGGTAAATCTCATTTTAGCATGTATTTGAGTTTGTACTCTATCTCAAATATCCCAACTTCCTTTGCTCATTAACTCACCCATTCATAATAGTGGTGATGTGTACACAGCTGCCCAGTTCCTAGGAGAACTCTTACTTGGTTCTGTTAGTTTCATTTTGGTAGGAGAGTGATGTTTTATTTGACGTCTCAGTCTTAAAACAGATGAATAAACCCTTCCTCTCTGTTCAGAGGGTGTCAGATAGCTGATTGCTCACAGGCAATTGACAAGTAGTATGTCCACACTTCTGGACATTTGGGTACAGTGTCTCCTTTACCTGGCTAGTCCTTATGAGGAATGTTTATTCTGCTGCTTTCACTCTGAGTATCCTTCTCTGCCCACTCCTTCCTTGTTGGCTTTGTTATCATTCTGGTGCCTTCTTTCTCTTTCTAAAGTTCTAGTCCTAACCAGCATATGTCAAAATATTCTTTCTTGGACAGTGTTAGAGCTTTTTAAAGGCTTGTTTCTATATGGAATGGAGGAGAAAAAATACCTTTGATATTTTCGGAGAAAGATGTGAGAAGGAAGGACATAAACCTAAAATATACTGATTAATAATTGCAGATAAGCCTCTATCACATATTTGTTCATCAAATATTTATCAAGTGCTTGTTACTTGTCAGATCATTTTAAGTGATGAGAGTAGCAAACTTTGAGATACACCTTACACCAGTTAGAATGGCCAAAATTAGCACGACAGGAAACAACGTATGTTGGAGAGGATGGGGAGAAAGGGGAACCCTCTTCCACTGTTGGTGGGAATGCAAGTTGGTGCAGCCACTTTGGAGAACAGTGTAGAGATTCCTCAAGAAATTAAAAATAGAGCTTCCCTATGACCCTGCAATTGCACTACTGGGTATTTACCCCAAAGATACAGATGTAGTGAAAAGAAGGGCCATCTGTACCCCAATGTTTATAGCAGCAATGGCCACGGTCGCCAGACTGTGGAAAGAACCTAGATGCCCTTCAACGGAAGAATGGATAAGGAAGATGTGGTCCATATACACGATGGAGTATTATGCCTCCATCAGAAAGGATGAATACCCAACTTTTGTATCAACATGGAAGGGACTGGAAGAGATTATGCTGAGTGAAATAAGTCAAGCAGAGAGAGTCAATTATCATATGGTTTCACTTATTTGTGGAGCAAAATAACATAGAGGACATGGGGAGATGGAGAGGAAAGGGAGTTGAGGGAAATTGGAAGGGGAGATGAACCATGAGAGACTATGGACTCTGAAAAACATCCTGAGGGTTTTGAAGGGTCAGGGGTGGGAGGTTGGGGGAGCCAGGTGGTGGGTATTATGGAGGGCACGCATTGTATGGAGCACTGGGTATGGTGCAAAAACAATGAATTCTGTTACACTGAAAAGAAATTAAAAAAAAATAGAAAAGGTCTCTGCTCCCTTGGAGATACTGTGTACGGGCTTTGAAGGAAATAGTGAGAAATAGAGCTGTTCCCCACTCACTTTTTTTTGAGTTGTAATGGGAAGCCATTGGATGGTTTTTTTTTTTTCAAAGATTTTATTTAGTTATTTGACACAGAGAGAGAGAGATCACAAATAGGCAGAGAGGAGGCAGAGAGAGAGGGGGAAGCAGGCTCTCTGCTGAGCAGAGAGCCCAATGTGGGCCTCGATCCCAGGACCCTGAGATCATGACCTGAGCCGAAGGCAGAGGCTTAATCTACTGAGCCACCCAGGTGCCCTTCTGGATGGTTTTAAGCAGTGGAATTATATAATTTGTAGCCTGTTTTTGGAAGATTAGTTTATCCTATGAGGAGCAGATAACTGCATTAAATTAGGACAGGGAATAAGTGAAATAGAATCAAGGATGATTACTTGAACTTTTTATTAATTAATTTAAGCAGTAAATATTAAGCTTCCATTATGTATTAGGCACAGTAATAGGCAGCAGCATAAATAAATATTTTTGTAGTGAGGCCATTTATCCAGAGCATTGATGTTTTCACCAAATTGATAAAAAAGAGCACAACAATAACTTTTTAAAATTGTAATTCCAAGGCACCATAAAATAATAGACTTAAAAATAAAAAAAAAATGAAATGGGAGATGAGAAATTTTGCTGTTGTGGTTTTACTGTTTATTTACTGTTTATTTTTAGTCATTGGTGATTTACTCTTTGGAAGACAAATTTAAACAAACAAACAAAAAACACATTGGGAAAATATAGAGCAAAGGAAGCTTCTGTGTGATGCAAGGAACTCTTTTTCGTGTCTGTGTCTTGTGTGTGCACAGTCTAGGGCTATTAGGAATGTTATAGCTATGAAGATTCTTGAGTTGTATCTTTTTTTTTTTTTTCCATTTTATTTATTTTTTTAGCGTAACAGTATTCATTCTTTTTGCACAACACCCAGTGCTCCATGCAAAACGTGCCCTCCCCATTACCCACCACCTGTTCCCCCAACCTCCCACCCCTGACCCTTCAAAACCCTCAGGTTGTATCTTAGGGCATGTAGTTCTTTTGCATATATGTCTAAGAGCCAAATTCTTAGATCATAATGTAGGTGAGATTTTCAAAATTAATTTATTTTTAAATGATGTTATGTTAGTCACCATATAGTACATCATTAGTGTAGGTGAGATTTTAACTTTGGTAAATACTGCAAAATAATAACTATTTTGATTGTAACTGCTGTATGTTTCCAGTATACCACATCTTCACTGAAACTTGATATTGATTAATTTTTAGTTTTAACCATCTTGGTGGGTATGGAGGTATCTCATTTTTTATTTAGTATAGTTTTCCCTGATGATCAGTGAGTTTGAGCACCTTTTCATTTGTTAACTGACAAATCAGTATGATATCTGTTCAAATATTTTGTCCACCTAAAAAATTAAATTGTCTTTTTATTATCGAGGATATAACCCCATTGTTGGTTTTATGTGTTGCAAATATCTTCTCCCACAGTGTGACTCTATTTTTCAGTCTCTTAATGTTATCACTTAATGAGCACAATTTTTAGTTTTAATATAATCTAATGTGTCAATCTTTACTGGTTAGAAAATTTTCTGATTTACTTAAGAAACCTTCCTCTACCAGAGGCTTAAGAAAACATTTGTTGTTACCTTTTAAGGTTTGTGGTTTGTCTTTCACATTTAGATCTATAATCCACCTAAAAATGTTTGGGATTTCATCCAATCTAGAGAGTATTTGAAATTGCAGCTTTATTATAGTTAATCTATTAATGAACATGATTTGTTTCTTCATTAATTAGGCTTCTTCTAGTTTCTCTCAATAATGTTTTTTTTTTCTGTATTGGATCTGTTAGGTTTATTTGATTTAGATACTGTTGTACATAGTATTTTTAAATATTTTTATTTGAGATATAGAAATACATTAATTATTGACCTGTATCTAACAATGTTAACCACTTGTTATTTCTATTAAATTTTCTCTGGATTATATAAGATTTTTTACATGCATAATCATAGTTGCAAGTGACAATATTTTTCTCTATTTCCTATTCAAATGACTTTTATTTCCTTGTCTTATTACACTGGATCTGTGGCCCACCATTACTAGGAGTGATGATAACTGTCATACTTCATTGTGATATAAGACTGTCAGAGAGAAAGCTTTCAGCTCTGTGTATGATAGAAGTTTATTTTAAATGGATATGTTTCCCTTATCATAATAAAGATGTTCTCTTGAATTCCTGATTTTTAGATATTTTTTGTTAAGACTGTTGAATTTTATTGAAGTCTTTTTCTACATCTATTAAAATAATCACATAGGTTTTTTTTCTTTTTTATTCTGTTAATGATGAATTACATTGTTAGGATTTTTAAAGTTAAGCATCTTTGGTCTTGTTATAAATCCATCTTGGTCTTAAGTATTGTCCTTTTAATTATTGCTGGGAGAAATTTGCTAACATTTAAAAAAGTTTTTTAACTCATTTTCATGAGTGAATTTGGTTTCTAGTTTTCTTTTCTTTGTAATGTCCTTGTTAAGGTTTGTTTTTAAGGTTATACTGGTTTCATAAAATTAACTATGCAATTTTCTGGAATCATCTAGGGAAGTTTGGTTTCTTTTCTTTCAGCACTAGGGATTGATTGTCAGTATAATTAGTGATTAAGAGCATGCATCTTGGCTCTTCCAATCACTGTATGTATTTGGGAATAGTACATAACTTCTGTATGCCTTAGTTTGCTTATCTGTATGTGGGAATAATTGTAGTATCTATTTCTTAGGGATTTTATGAGAATTAAACAATTTAATATTTGTAAAACTCTAGGAACACCCTCTGACACATATAAGCATATATGAAATTATTTAAATATTCATATTTAAATATGAAGATATTTAAAATATCCTCCAATGAGAAAAAGAAAGTTGCATTTATTTGTACTTCTTCAATTATTAGTGAGGTAAAAATACATAATATACCCATATGCCATTTGTATTTCTTCCTTTTTAAAAAACTACATGTATGTTGGGGTTTTAGAATATTTTTCTGTTTGTTATTTTTTGCTTTAATAGCTCTCTGAGAGAGACTTCTTCAGCCCCTGAGTCTAGCTTCTATCTTTCAAATTTACACTGACATGCTAAAGAAAAATATACATATCAGTGGTGTAAATCAGGATACATTACACATGCAGCAACTTCAAGACATTTCTGGAAGACAGTACAGATGGGATGAAAGAGGGGAAGGCAGAGGTTTACCACTTATGTAGGAAAAGCTGTAACATTCTCACCATGAAGTGAGTGGGAACTGCAGAGAAGGTTGAGTGACAGGGCAGGGAGTAGTTTTTATTAAACCTCTGAGAAATGCCCTAGTTTCTAGAGTCTACAGAGTGATGATTTCTTAGTAGTAATTATAGCCTACATCTGGATGGTATGTTATTAGGGCCTGCTGCATTTTGGCCCTAAGATATACTTACTCTCCACATAGAATTATTGGTGATTTGTATTTTTTATAACTTAAATTATGAAGTACCTTAATTGTAATAAAATGTTAGAGTGTTATGGAGATACTGATCATAATTGTGATTATAATTATAACTACTCATATAGTTAAATATACTAAAGCTCTGAGCATCTTATGTCAGGAAAATATAACAAAGATTTAGTCAAGAAATTGAGGGACAAACATTCATGGTGAAAATACAGGTTATATGAACTGACTTCTTTGATACTGTCTTCAATCATTTTATGTGATTTGAATGAAGAATTGAGCAGTCAGAAGCCTCTAGGCTTTGTTGATCCCACAAGCAGTTAAGTGATTGCTCCTTGAAAACACAAAATAACCTGTTGAAAAAAATGACCTTGTTGCTTACTGCAAAAAGGGAGGTATTTATCTTGATAGTGTTTGGTAGTGTCTCAGAAGGAGGAGGGCAGAAGCAAGATATTTAGGAGGCTTTGAGAACCATGGCTTAAAGAGGTTCTTCTCAGTGCTGGGACTTGATTGAAATTAGACAAGTTTCAGGATGTATTTTGAATGATAGATGCAGGGAGACATATTGAGGCAAGATTTCCTAAGTCTCTGATGGTCTGTGAGACTAATTGGGCTATCCCTTGTGTTTAGCTGAGTACTTTCAGAAAGTCCCTAAAACAATAACTGATTAGGGTTGTCTGGGTGGCTCAGTTAAGTGTCTGCCTTTGACTCAGGTCCTGGGATCCAGTTCTGCATCAGGCTTCTTGCTCAGTGGAGACCTGCTTCTCCTTGTGCCTTCTGCTACCCCTGCTTGGGCTCTCCCTCTCTCTTTCTGACAAATAAATAAAATCTTAAAAAAAGAAAAAAATATATATGCAATTTTAGTTTCTTAGGAAGAGGTTGCTGGAATAGAACTGCTAATGTGGACTGAAAGCAATATGAATGTAGCTGGTTTCATTTCTCAAAGAAGTGCATTTGTAGATAAAATATACATTCCAAGCAATGTAACAAGGAACAAATGCCATGGGCATAACTTAAAAGACCTAGAAGCCAATGTAGAGATGAGATTCTGGTTTTGGTATCTTCTCTGGCAAAATAAACATGACTAGTTTGAGAGGAATCATTGCATGGGTTCCATTACTTCTCCATCAAAGATATATGCTTGGATTTCTCCATTTATGAAAAGTCTACAATAGTTGGGACTAGGAACATAAAAGGGACTAATACAGGCTTGATCTTGATGGCTTTGACACTTCTGTTTTTATCTAAGACATCCTTACACAGAAAAAAAATTTGCAGATGTTGGATAGCTTAGTATGAAATAGCTGTAAATTTTTGAAAGCTGTTCAGACATGATTTGAGGTTATTCCAGAATAAAGGTAAAGTGGTCGCCAATGATGTAGTCTACAGATCTGTATAGTATCTGCTCTTAGAAATTTATTGAGAATTACTTTAATATCAACTTTCTGTTTCTGTTATTTACAATAAATTACATGCATTTAAAGTGTATAATTTGATGAATTGTAGCATGTAACTGTGAAACCATCAAAATAAGATAAAAGAGAATGCTGTCACTTCCAAAGTTTCATTGTTTCCTTAAGAAATCCATCCCTCCCTCTTCTCTTGGCCGCAGGAAACCACCAATTGCTTATTTATTTATTTATTTTGGTCACAATTAGTTTCCATTTTAAAGATTTTTATGTGAATGAATAAGACAGTATGGATTCAGTAGCATCTTATTTCTTTCACTCAGCATACTGATTTTAGATCATCCATGTCTTATAGTAATCTGTTCCTTTTTAAAACAGAGTCAAGATATATACATTTTGTTTATTCATTCATTGGGTTCATTCCAGTTTTGGACTATGAATAAAGGTCTTAAGATAATTTGTGTACAAATATTCATAGATACTTATGACTAGAATGGTTAGGTTATGAGAGGGGTGTTTTTAACATTTATGGAAATCACTAAATAGTTTTCTAATGTGGCAGTACCATTTCATACTTCCATTATTAATATATAAGTGTTTCAGTTGCTTTTGTATCCTTGTCAACACTTGGTATTGTCAGCCTTTTTAATTTTAGGTATTCTAATAAATATATAGTAGCATCTGACTAAGGAATTAATTTGCATTTCCTTGGGAACTCTTGATGTTGAGCATTTTTTCATGGGCATATTGACCACTTGTATGTCTTCTTTTTTACATCTGTTCAAATCTTTATCCCATTTTTTAATAGAGTTGTATATCTTCTTACTGAGTGAGAAGGATACCTTAAATGGATAGGAATCTTTTGCCTGAGAAGATATTGCAAATATTTCTTTCATTCTGTGGCTTGTAAATATTATATATATACTTATATATATATTATATATATATATCTTGCAAAAAGCAGAATATTTTTGTTTCAATATAGTCTAATTTATTAGGTTTTCATGTTATGCTCCATGATATTTATGTCCTATCTAAGAAATGTTTGACCAACTCTAGGATACAAAAGTTTTCTTCAGTGTTTTTTCCAGTTTTAATTTTTTTTTAAAGATTTATTTATTTATTTGACAGAGAGAGATCACAGGCAGAGAGGCAAGCAGAGAGAGAGAGAGAGGAGGAAGCAGGCTCCCCGCCAAGCAGAGAGCCCGATGTGGGACTCGATCCCAGGACCCTGGGATCATGACCTGAGCCAAAGGCAGAGGCTTAAACCACTGAGCCACCCAGGCGCCCCCAGTTTTAATTTTTATATTTAGATTTTTCATTCATTTTGGTTAATATTTGTGTATGATGTGAGGTAAAATTCAGTGCTCATTTTGTCCACATGGATATCGAATTGTTCTGACAATATTTACTGAAAAAGCTTTCCTTTCCCTACTGGCATCTTTTGGCACCTTTGTTTGAAAATCTTGAACATATGTTTGTAGGTCTGTTTTTGAACTCTGTAATTGGCTTCATTGATGTCTATATGTTTTCATGAATATCACATTGTCTTAATTATTGTATTTTTATGTGACTTGCAATCAGGTAGTATATGTCCTTCAGTTTTGTTCTTCTTAAAAATTAATTAGGATATTTTAGGTCATTGAATTTTTAAATAATTGTTAGAAACACAGTGTCAAATTTATTTTCTATTTTCTGGAAATGATTGTGTAAGATTTGTATCATTTCATAGTTAAATATTTTAGGGAATTTCCAGGGCAGTGAACTTTCTCAAAAGTCTTTGTGGGATGGTTTTGAATAACAAGTTATTTTGTCTTAATAGGTTATTAGAACTATCCAGGTTTTACATTTCTACTTCAGTGAGCTTTGGTAGTTCAAATATTTCAATGAATTTGTCAGCTTCAATAAATACTCATTTTTTCCCATAATGTTGTTCATAATAACAACATTCTTCTAATGTCTATAGGATCTGCAGTGACTAAGGTTTCTTCTCTCATTCTTGATATCAGTAATTTGTGTCTTCTTTCTTTTTCTTTGTCACTGTGGTTAAAGGATTGTCAATTTTCTTTATTTTTCAAACAACCATCATTTGCTTCCATTTATTTTCTCTATTTTTATGTTTTTAAAATTATTTTGCTCTTATCTTTTCTCTTGGTTTGTGATTATTTTGCTTTTTATTATCTTGTTTCTTAAGGTGGAGATTTAGTTCATTGATTGAAAACTATTATCATTTTGTAAAGTAAGCTTTTAGTGTTTTAAAGTTTTCTCAAATCACTGACTTAGCTGCAATATTATAAAATTTGATATGTTATAGTATTTTAAATTCAAAATATTTTCTATTTTTTCTTATTGATTCTTCTTGACCCATGGGTTATTTAGAAGTGTATTGCTTAATTTCCAAATATTTGGGACTTCCCAAATATCTTTCCGTTCTTTCTAGTCCCTTGTATGTTTTCAGTGTTTAAAAAAATAAGCTTGTTTTGTTACTATTCTGAGTAATAGAGTTTATCTTAGTGACCATTAACTTGTTCATTTTTCTGTTATTGGTAGATAACAGTTGTAAGTTGATAATGTTCAGGTGTTCAATCATTTCTCTAATTTTTCTATGCATTTCTTAAATTACTCATAGTAGATTATTGAAATTTCTAATAATAATTGTGGATATGTTTATTCCTCCTTTTATTTCTGTTAGTTTTTGCTTCATATATTTCAAAACTTTGCTATTAGAGGAATACAGGTTTAGCATATTAATGTCTTCTTGATCCCTTTATAATTATGTAATATCTCTCTTAATCCTGATAATTTTCTTTGTTTTGTTGCCTACTTTGTACATAGCCTCTGGAGCTTACTTTTGAGTAATGCTTAAATGGTATATGTTCTCATTTTATTTAAAAATTATTTATATTTTTATGTTTAAGGTTGGTTTCTTATACATTGCGTGTACCTCAGTCGTGTGTGTGTGTGTGTGTGTGTGTGTGTGTGTGTGTGTTCAATCCAAGCTCACAATCTCTGTATTTTAATTCTGGTGTTTAGAACACTTAAATTCATTTAATATTACTGTGGCTGGATTTAATTCTTCCATTTTTCTATTTTTTATTATGTTCCATTTGTTCTTTTTTTCACATTTTGTATTTTCTTTTGGATTTTTTTTTTTATGATTCCATTTTATATCTTCCCTACTGGCTTTTTAATTATGATTCTTTATGTTTTTAGTGGTTACCTAGAATTAACAATGCACAAGTTTAATGTATCGTAGTCTACCTTCAAATAATATATATACCACTTCACATGTAGTGTTAAAATATTACAGCAGTATATATCCACTCTCTGTAATTCTTTACGCTACTCTTTTCACATATTTTATGAATGCTGTAAAACTCAAAATACATTGATGCTGTTTGTTTTAGATAATGAAATGTTTTTTAAAGCAATTAATAAAAATTTTTAATACTTATTTTTATTTCTGCCATTTTCAGAGCCTATAATTTCTTTATTTGGATCCAAATTCCTGTCTAGTATTATAATTCTTCTACTAGAAGAAATTGATTTCATTTTTCTTATAGCACAGGCCCACTGACAGTGAATTATCTCAGACTTTGCCCCAAAACATGTTTATTTTACCTTTGTGTCTTATTTGTTTTGAGAGATGTTTCCATTGATATACAATCTTGAGTTAACAAGGTTTTTAAAAATATTGTACTTTTGGGGCACCTGGGTAACTCAGTTGGTTACGGATCCAACTCTTTTTTTGGCTCAGGTCATGATCTCAGGGTTGGGAGATTGAACCCCTCCATTGAACTCTGTGTTTAGTGGGGAGTCTGCTTGAGATTTTCTCTCTCCCTCTCCCTTTGCTTCTCCCCTCACTTGCATGAATGCATTGTTTCTCTCTCTAATAAATAAATAAATCTTTAAAATAAAAAAGGTGTAGGTAAGACAGTAGAGTAAATAGTATCTATGTCTGGAAACAAGGCTCAATTCTTTCTCTGTTCAGCTTTTGGAGTGGTGGATTGAGGTGAATTTGTTTTCCTTTCTTTTTCTTTTCCATTTCTTTCTCTCTTTTTTTGTCATTCTCTCTCTCTCTCTCTCTTTTTTTGATGTGGTTAGCCTCAGTCTATCATTGACTATAAATTCCCCTATGATTATTTTGTACTTAGGTTGAGGGCTAGGTTGTACATTCTCTTCAATATTCCTATTACACCCTTACCTTTAATCTTTTCCTGTGAGTATGTGCTCAGGGAGGTTATTTTTCCATGTTCTTGCAACTTGCTTCAGCAGGATACTGTTATTACTTGTTTCCTTGTGCTTGTTACCCTGGAGTTGGACGTTTTGGGGTGGTTCTCTGTTGGCCTGATTCAGCCTCAGTCTTATGCAGTACCTGTGTCCCTGGATCTCAGGAATCGGACTTTCTCAGTGATTTTGGCCTTGGACTTTGGCCACAGTGCTGGGGTCTCTCTTATTGTCTGGACACAGGATGTTTTCTTGCCCATGCCCAGGAATGGAGGTTTTATTTGCTCCCTTCCCGTAGTCCCCACCTGCAGTGGTTCTCCACTACTATCCTGAGGATGATAGAGTTTTCTGCCTTTCCCAGAATGCCTTAAGTTTTTGTTCCATAGTAGAGATACGGGAGAGGGATCCAAACAGGGCTTCAGGCTTTTCCATTATTAGCTGTTCCTCTCCTTTTCTTCATCCTGCGCTGCCACTAGAATCTCTACTAAGGTCCTAGAGAGGTTACTGAAGAGTCTGTGAATGGATGTGAACTTTCATGGAATCTGAGGCTCCTAAGTGTTATAAATCACATTATAGCCCTCACTAACATTTTTTTTTTCCTCACTCACGTTTTTAAAGAAATTTTAAGGTGATTTTTAGCTGGGTTCTTACCAACTAGTATAGATTCTTCCTGGCATTCTTCTTACCCGGTTCTGCCTCAGCTTATGCTCCTGACACCTTGGATGCATCTGCCTTTCCTTAGATTTCAGCTGAGTTTTTTGTTTTTTTTTTTTTTGTTTTTTTTTTTTTTTGCCTTGCAACCTCAGCTCTCTGATTTAGCTTTTAAAAAGAGAGTTATGCTATTGTTGATTATTTGGCTTTTTCTGGTTTTTTGAGCATGGGAAAGACATTCTTTCTAGCTTTCTACTTGCTAAGCAGAATGCAAATAGGATTTTTAAAAGTAGAAAGGGAAAGTATATGGGCAAGGAGCAGAATATTTTGTAACAAGTATATGGAGATGTTTTTGAAGCAATGATTTTTTTGTTCAGATTTTCAGATGTTACTGTTTTGAAATATTGTCCATTGGGTAATGCAAATATTATAAACTTGTTTTCAAAGGCCAAACCATTGTTTATTTTCAAAATGATGGTTTTATGAAAAATGAAATAATTTTTTAAATTATGAAATCTAATATATTTATTATGGTCAGTAGTTGTTGAGAGATCTCTGAGGTGTTGCTAATCAGATCCTTTGCAAGTTCCATAATTGCCTGCATTTAAATACTTCAGTTGCGTGTAAAAAAAAATCTGACTTAAACTGCCTTAATCTGAAAAGTAAATGCACTTTCTCATAAAACCAAAACTCCAAGAGCAATAAGAACTTTATGCACAGGTTGAAAGAGAGGTTCAGAACATTTAATAGGGCTTCAGTAACATTTCTCTTTAGTCCCTCTCTTTGGCCTTGTTTAGGGTATCAGTTTAAACTTTTGTCTAGCTGAGCTGTTCCATATCTTACATTTTGACATAATACTGTCAAAGGAAGGAAAAGGGCCCAGTATTCAAAGCAAAAACTCAAAATCCACTCTGTTTAAATCAGGTTTGGTCACATGCCTACTTCTGAACCAATCACTGTCCCCAAGGGGATGTGACACGTTTCCTGGATTGACCTAAATGAGAGGATTCTTTCCTGGAAGTGGCAGTGAATTCAACTACCTTAGAATAAAATAAAAGGCCAATGAATATCAGGAATACCTGGGAAGCAGAGAAATGGGTGTTAGTGAAACACTTCTAGCATCCATTCGTATTTTTTGAGTGCCTAGTGGGTATGAAATACCAAAGTAGACACTTTGGGGATTTAAAGTGCTTGTAAAAAATTCACTATCTACATTCAAAAAATAGAGCAAAAATATGGCATATGGCAAAACAGCAGTAAGCATGTTGTTGAGGGATAGGGAAAAGTCTTGGAAACTCTTCCACTGAAATAAATTCCTGAGAGTCTTAGGCTTTTAGAGCTTGGAATTCCTGAGAGATCATTGAGTTTACCTTTCTTATTTTACAGATGAGGTAACAGAGACCAGAGATACTAAATGACTTGACAAAGGTCATGTGGGTGGCAGGTGTTGAAGCCTGGGAGAGAACACAGTTTCTTTGGCTGTGAGTCTGCAGCTCTTTCCATTACACCATGTTTATTCTGAAAAAGAAAAATTTTGTGATCACATTATGTTCACATAGTCATTTGTCACTATGTAATAGCCTTTTTGAAGTGATAAATTGATTGCAAAAGTTCTATCCTCCTTTCCAAAGGGTTGTATGTATGCCTGCTTATGACTGTAACTTTCTGATTGAAAGGCATTAATATATTTTTTCTCCCGTTTCAAAGACATTTTTCAAATGTTTCACCTTTGACATTGCCATCTCCTAATACTTATGAATATTAAGTAATGTTAGAGGTTAATGGACTACTAATGATAGATTGTTGTAACTCATTTGGCCCTTTTTGGCATGAAATGTCCAATAAAATGCTCTTTCTATAGCAAAACTAAGTAGTCTTAGTTATATTGTGCCTGATTGGGGACAATAGGGTATTTTTTGTATATCCATGTAGCATAGCTGTCTGTCAGGATAATACTAAAAGAGCATTTGTGACTTTTATAAGTCATTTTATAAATTATTGATGAATTTACCACTTTTCCTATACACTGACATTATAGTTATAATTCTTTTTAGTAGTATTTTTAAAATACTGTGCTTAAATAATCTAACTTTTTAAACAATATTTAACTGAGGTAATTTTAAATAACACCAGAAGGAAATATTTTATATGTTTAAAGTAATAATAATATTATTATTAAAACTATTAGGGAGGAGTAAATTTTGACATTGATTTTATCAGTATTTTGTTATGAAAATCTCTCATTAACCTTATATATTTTTATAAAAGTAGAAGTATATTTTTTGAAGAAATGGGTTCAAAAGCCAAGTCTCCTTGAGAGTAAATTGAAATGTTCAATGTAATATAATAATAAACATTTATATTATTCTTGATATTTTGGTGCACAGAAGTATAACCAAAAGAAAATCTCTACTTCAACAAAACTGACAAACTTAGAGAAGAAATATGGCATGAACATGAATAATTATAAGCCGTCAAATATGATATTGATACTGAACTGGGCCCTTTGGTTCTCTAAAAAGTAGGAATAGACAGACCAAACGTGAGTTCCAGGGAAGGCTTTATTGGGACTTATGCTCCAGCAGAAAGGAAAAGATCCTTAGGCTGGCTTTTTGAGGAAAGATTAGGGAGAGTTTTAGGGAAAAGGTGAAATCTAAATATGTAAAGGTGGGAATTTTTTTTTTTGTCACCTGTGCACTTAAAGGTTATGCTTCTTCATGTGTTTCATGTCTAATTAGCATGTTAAATCTCTACTTTGGGGCATTATGTATAGTATTATAATGAGGGAGAAAGCTGATGAAAGGTCAGTGCTGGGGTCCATCTTGGTACAGAATGGTTTCTTCAGTTTCTGGCAGATGAGCTTCTTTTTTAGGTGAATAGCCTACTTTTGTATTCTCCTGAGATACCTTACTCAGGAGTTATGTGTCTCAACTCTTCTTTTGATAGACCTGGCAAAGGAATGCTGACTTTTGTGATTAAGGGTAAGGGGACTTGAGTCCAGCCCTTGCATTATCTCGATATGGGCTATATGACTAATACATAGTGATTTGAGAATATAGAAGAAGAGATGACTTCAGTGAGGGAGATTAAGGAAAAACTTCATAGAGAAGAAAGTAGTTGAGTTAGGCTTTAGAAAGGCTTAGAAGATGGAAAAAAAGAAACAACAAGCCTTGAAGGCAAGAAGAATCCTAGAATTCTCAGGAAGTCTTTTTGGTGGGAAAGATGGATCTATCTAGTGAAGTAGATGGAATTAAAGATAAAACAAAAAACAAAAACCAAACCAACAAACAAAAAAACTAGGTCCAGTATAGTGGAACTGAGTCTAATAGTGCTGAGAGTAGTAATAGATTAACTATAGACTTAGTTCTGTAGCCAAAGGTAGTCATTAAAAGTAGGCTCTTAGAGTTATATTGTCAAAGCACCTAAGTATACAAAAAAAAATATTATTTTACAGTTGTATAGGATGGACTTAAATATATGTGTGTAGGAGTTGGGAAAATAGGGGGCATGAAAAAAATCTAATGAGGTTATTGCATATTTCAAGCCAAATAAGTTCAGTCTGGAAGTGGGAAATGGAAACAAGAGATTAAATATAATTAACTTTCTAGAAATTGAGTCAGTAAGCATGATGACTAAATGAACATATGCCTAGATTTATTGGGAATTAAGAAATATAATTTAGAGAAATAAAAAATGGGAGATACTTTATGAAAAGTTGGAAAAATGAAGATGAAAGCAGCTATTGAGATTTTAATTGAAAACTCTTTTTAAGATCAGTTTTATAAGTCATAAGTGTCCAGTCATATTACAAAGATTTAAGGGGTAAGTGAGACATGAAAAAATGGGTTTGGAATTATAATTTAGTCTTGCTTTTTCCCAAAGATTTTTTTTTCTTTTCTTCTAATTAAAAATTATATATTATTAGACTTTAATACTATTGAAAATGTTACTTGTGTTTACAGAATGTCTTTCATAAGTAACACGTAGATATTTTATAATACAGCCAGTCAGGGTGTCTGCCTGGGTCGCTCAGTTGGTTAAGTGTCTGCCTTAGGCTCATCTCATGATCCCAGGGTTCTGGAACTGAGTCCCACATCAGGCTTCCTGCTCTGTAGAGAGCCTACTTCTCCCTCTGCCCATCCCTTCCTGAAATTGTATTCTTTCTCTCTCTCACAAAAACAAATAAATAAAAAAATCTTGAAAAAAAAATACACTTAGTTCTTCAGATGGATATTCAGATACAGTCTTTTTTTTTTTCCTAAAGATTTTACCCATCTGACAGACAGAGATCACAAGCAGGCAGAGAGGCAGGCAGAGAGAGAGGAAGGGAAGCAGGCTCCCTGCTGAGCAGAGAGCCCGATGTGGGGCTCGATCCCAGGACCCCGGGACCACGACCTGAGCCGAAGGCAGAGGCTTTTAACCCACTGAGCCACCCAGGCGCCCCCAGATACAGTCTTAATTACAGATCTGAATAGGACATTCAGGTTAGACATATTTCTTTTTATTTTAATTTTATTTGTCCCATTTTCCTATTTTATTTTTTTATAAATGCAAATAAAATGAATACACTTCTAAAATGTTTTCATTTAATCACGTGGTTGTTCTAGCATCCCCTTTCAAAGAATGTAATATTTCTATTTTATTTAATTACTGTTTAATTAGTATACAGTTTATGCATGAAGGAGATAAATAATTCACAAGAGATGAGCAAGCAATGATTTGAAAATGTGCAAAACAGCTTATTTTATAAAGATAACTTCATCTAAGATTATTTCCTTTTTATCATTCTCTAATGTGTCCCCAAGAATGCTAATTTATCTTGGATTACTGCCTTGTGTGGAAGTTAATAGCCTTCCAAGGATGGTTGACTGATGACAATGTAGTGTTCACCAGTATCTGTCAAAGATGAATAAGTCATTGGAAATACATTAGTTCATCAGAATATATCAGTTTCCAAGATTTTACTAAATTAACAACTGAAGTTTTTTTTCAGGTAGCACACTTAAAGCTGGATACAGTTGGTGTGAATTATCTGCAACTAAATAGTTTACTTATCTTCAAAGTTATTTTTATTTTTTTATGTTTTCAAATTTAATGAGGAATAGTTGACAAATATAATGATACACATTTAAGGTATACAATGTGATGATTAGATGTACATACACACTATGGAATTCTTACCACTTTTCAATATATTATATTGTTATTACATATTATATTGATTTAATTCTTATGTATGACAATTATAGGTAGATATATTAATTTAATTTTTCAAAAGGAAAAACTAAGGCACAGAGAAATTAAAATATGCAGAGATAACAAGAGAAATAGTCAGGCTAGGGATTTAGATCTACTGATTCTACTTCTCACTCTAGTCAGCCTTCCCACCTTGAAGAATAATTCTATTCATTCACCATACTAGGAAAGTTGTACTTGTCTCATATTTTCAGTCTAGAGGAACTACATCAGATTTAGTATTTCTGGGATTAATTTATAACTACAAGTCTCAACTGGCTCATATATACAAATAGAAAAATTTCCTCCCTCCTACTTATTTTGCAGTTCATTTTTATCTCCTGTGCTGTCTCCACTTTTTGTACCTGACAGTTAAATTCTGGCAATTTTCAGAGCTTTATTGTTTCTTTCTTACTTTATTATTTTTCCTAGGCCACTGATAACTTATAGAAGAGTCTATAAGTCATACTTTTCATCGATTTATATCCTCAGATGTTACCTCTTTTCTGATCTTCAGATCTCTTAGTTCTGAAATTGGATGTCTCATGGTCACCCATATTCAACATTCTAGAAAGTCAACTTACCACCTCTCTATACCTTGTAACTTCCAACTTGTTCTTCCCTCAGTATTCCCTCTCTCAGAAAGATGAAGGGCCTTTTTCATTAGTGTAGTTACATAAGACAAAAACCTGGGAGTCATCTCTATTCCTCTTCCCTCTCTCATTCATGTCTGCCACTTTGAGTTTATCACCACATCTTTTTGCTGTTACCTCCTAAAGATCTATGACTGGGATTGAGTGTTATTAATATGTGAATAAACACAATCTTTTCATCTCCTGATTTCTAAGATAAGTATATCCTTATTTTACTTTATTTTCTCATGTGAATTCTTGGCAACTCTTTTGTTGTACAGAATTTGGTAAAAAAGATTGTACTAGTTACCCATCTGGTCTCTCTGTAGTCACTCTTTTCCCCTTCTTCATCTACTCTTCTTGTATCAGTTTATGGACTTTATGTGGCTCCCAAAGACATAGATTTGAGATTGAAGAGCCTAATGCTTGGCATTGACTCTAAGCTTCTTGACTGTATTTCCAACTTCATCTTTTATCATTTTCTCCTATTATCTGTGCTTTAAGAGTTCTAGGTTTATTACATCCTGGCCTTATTCAGTTCTAGTAATTACCTTCCCCCCCCCCTTATGTCTCAGAGATCTTTCACTGTCTCTTCAACCCTAAATATTCTTCTTCTCCCATGCTTACAGCAGGAAATGACTTATATTTCTTTAGTTTTCTTTAGTTTTCCTTAGTTTTGAATGTTACGTTATCACTGAAGTCTACACTAATTCCAAGGACTAGATTAATTCCTCTTTAAATGCTTCCATAATGTCCTAATCATTTGTTTAAAATTGATATTCCCTCTAGGAATATTGGCACACACTAGGCCTACAATAACTCTTGAATTTGTTTCAGGATCCATGTCAGGACATGCTTGACATATATAGTCTCTACCATTAACTTTCTGCTTTTCTGAGAGTGACAAAACCCCTTTACCACTGGTCCTCCCTTAATTGCAAGGGAAGAGGATACTTTGTGGGTCATCCAGGTGGATTGATAATTGTGCTAGGAATTCAGATAAGCAAAGATACTAAAGGCCCAGGCTTCTCAGAGTGAGTGACTTTGGGATTCACTTTTTAAATTTTTAACTTTTTTTCTCTCTTCCCCACAAGGCAGCTGCTATAATTAGAAGACCTAGAGATACTACCAAAGGGAAGGGCCCAATTTAGGAAATATTAAGCATAAACTCTTAGGTAAAACTTTTCTTAAATCTTAGAGCATATGTTTCCTTTTCCTGTTATTTCCTTGATGTTTCTTCTCCAGTGTTTTTTAAAATTTATTTATTATTTTACTGGTCAGGTTCATTTTCTTAGAATGGTTAAAAATAATCAAGAAACAGAGGGAATGTCATATTGACATGTTTATTCATTTCACAGTGAGATTGCTAATTTTTTTAAATTTTCGAATTATTTCTATCCCTCCTGGAGCGTTGGATAACCTGGTAACATTGCTATTCCTATTAAGTCTTTGTTCCTATAAATCTTGTATGCATAGAGGTTGTAGGACCTCAAGATTTTAATGTAGAAGTAAAATTTTAGGGATCCTTGCCCAATGCATTTCAGTTAAATCCACAAAAATAATTTATGCATTGTGAACCCATGTCTATAACATCCTAAAACATCACATTCACAATAGCATACCCTCTTCACCTAAACTGTGAAAGCTTCAGATTAAATGAAGGTTAATTATGTTTCCCACTGTGCTTTGTTTTCACAAAGTACAAAATGCAGAGTAAAATCACGTAGAAGTTACACATTAGAATTACCTTTTACTCTCTTTTGGGGGCTAAGGAATTGTTTAGTTTGGATCTGGAGTCCTGGAAAACCTAGTGCTTTCCTAAGATAATACACTCAACAGCCTATATTGAACATACTAAATTGATTAGGAGATAAGCATATGCTTTCTTGGATAACTTTTTATTTGAATATTGTCTTTTTAAAAATTTTCCTTCACTCTAACTGGATTAGATATCTCTCTGCTATTACAATAATCAATAAATAGCTTTTATTTTTAACTTGTGGTTTTGCATAATTACTAGATTATGTGTCTATGTCCTCTATGAAATTGCCTGTTGGCAAGGCAACAATCTTACTGTCCTTGTAACTGGGCCTATGGCAAACACTCAGGTATTGCCTTCTGAGTGAATGAATGAATGAATATGTATTTGATTTTTTTTTTTGAATATGTATTTGATTTTGTCTTTGAAATATCCCTTGCTTCTTTGTAATATTGAATATAACCTCAGAGGATGTTAAATAATAGTTGTTAATGATCTATTTTAGTATATGTGTTGCCGAAGCGAGCACTAGTTGTTAATGATCTAAAATCACTTATACTCAGAAGCAATCAGTCCTTCCGTGTATTTTTAAACATCACAGTAAGGGACTGTTTTGTGGGAAATCAAACAAGGGTTGTATTAGTCACTCAGGCTGCCATAACAAGTAGTATATAGACAGAGTGTCTTAAACAGAAGGAATATTTTTTCTGACAATTCTAGAGGCTGGGAAGTCCAAGATCAAGGTGGTGGTCTGTTGACTTTCTAGTGTGAGCTCTCTTTCTGACTGGCAGATGGTCACTTTCTTGTGGAGAGAGAGTGAGTATGTAAGAGAGAACACTTTGGTATTTCTTCCGGGAAGGAAACTAATCCTATCAGACTAGTCCCTACCCCATGACCTCATATAACCTTATTAACTAACTCTAAATATATTTACATTTGGAGTTAGGAATTCAACATATAAATTTTGGGAGGACACAATTCCATCCATAGCAGGGACATCAGAGAATTTTTAATTTAAAGGCCTATTTTTAATGCTGAAAAGCATGATTAAATATTGAGGAATCTGAGAGAAAACTCAGCAAAATTACAAATAAGTGCCAGAGTACTTTCCTTCAGGAATTTCCTCAAATTTCCATTGTCCTTTGTGGATTTCCACAAATTTCCTGCCCTTCAGTTAAGAGGAGGATAGGAGAAACAATTCATCTTCCATCTGGTAACCTAAATTAGATTCTGAATTCCAGATAACAAGCCAGAAAATAGAGTTCATAGAGCAGACCAAGATGAGGGGGCTTTGTTTGTTCTGATTCTGCTCTAACCCCCTCCCCCTGGCCCCTTATAACCTTTAGTTTACAAAAAGTTGTGTATAGTAGTTACAGCACATTAAAAGGAAATTCCAGACAAGACAAATTTAAATGCCAAAAAGTAGGGTCTGGAGCACTGGATTAAGTGGAAACTAATGCAAGAAGTAAAGGAAGATCAAGATACATCAGGAAACAGACATAGCTCCCTTAATCACATGGCTTTCTTCCCATTTGACATTTTCCTTTCTAGAACATTCCCTGAGCATCAAGACTTAACTTTCCATGAGGGAAAAAAGTTTATAGAATGTGTTGAACTTTCTGGGGTGAAGGAAAGTGTTGGAGATTCTGAATATCTCCTTATGCAATGAACCTTTTATATATAAAGTTTGTTTTGTTTTTCCATTTCAACTCTGGTTTTGTTATCACATGTACCTTTTTTCTTTTAATTTTGTATTTTTATTGTTTAAGACTAATTTTTGAATGATTAGTTGGACTAAAAATTAAGTCTGAGGAGTAAAAACTTTTCTGCAGTTTGCAAAAGAAGAAACTGAGGCTCACAGTGTATGCAATACATGAGATCACATACCTTCGAATGGGTAAAGCTGTGGTTCATATCCAAGAGTGACTAACTCCAAAGATTGTTGTCTTTTCATATAAAACACTTCAGTGAGTACCAAGAAAAACATTTATGTTTCTCTACTTGACAAGCACAAGCCCTGTCTTCATAAACCATTAGAAATAATTATAGTCTTCACAGTGGGGCAGAAAGCAGTTTTTTGCTTTGATGTGTGTCTTGTAGGGAAGAATAACATTTTAACTATGATTTTGACTTTGTTCTTCATTAGTTTACATCATGTTGAGCTTTTTGTCTTACTGCTTTCCTCTGAAGAATTTCAGTGCAATGCATGTCACCACAAATTTGATTAGATTAACTGGCATTTGATTGTGCTTTGCTTCAAACTTCCCTCCTTGTTGCCTCAGGTGCTAGCTTTTTAGGATTTCCTGCAGTGATCAGCAACGAAGGAGATTTGCACTTTTGACACCCTAACAGGTAAATTAACTTCACAATCCATCAAATTCCACTAGAGTCGTTGTTATTCTGACTGTGTTGTGACATGCAACCCCTGTAAAGTATTTTAAGAGGTTTGAAGATTGACGATACATAAATATGTATGTCTATAACATTATATGCCACTCTTTGCATATTGCTGTAGGAAAAAAACCTCATTTTGTCAAAAATTCCTAGGTATGATCAATAACGTATATTGGAAATGTATAACATGCTATAATAAATTGTTATTTAAGCATTCCTATAAGAACATTATATAACTCATGAATATTTTGTGTGGAAGGAAATTGGTGTTAGACTTGAATTGAAATACTGGTTTTTCCATATATTGATTCTATAGCCATAAGCAAGCCTTAGTTTACCCACTTCTAATAACTTTTCATTCAAAATAATAATACCTTTCAGATTTTCTTCTTAATAAATATTAATTACAGTTTTTGACAAACATTTGACCAAATATTTGAAATAAAATCATACATAAAATAGACGTAGTCTTGCTATGAATGACTTACAGTTTTGAGTTTCAGTTGAATAAATAAATTCTATTATGAGTAATTGGTATCCTGGGAAGAAGATAAAACTAATCCAGAGTAGGGATAAGGTGGTTTTGAAAAAGTAAGAAAAGACTTTTTCAAAGACAAAACTTATAACATGACTATATAATGTCCATGTCAGAAGAAAGACTTAAAGACATGAAACTCTTTGAAGAGAAATAGAGGCAATATTATGCAGAAGATTATAAGACATATTAGGAGTTTGGACTCTATCCTAAGATCAAAGGGAAGTCATTTAGGATTTAATTCATTTATTTGTTAATTAGTTCAACAATTATTCATTACCAGACTTGTATCAAATAATCAAACAAACAATAAAACCAAAACTTATTACCCTCATGTTTACATTCTATTGGGGGAAGACAACCTAAATATAATAAATTGATTATATTCAAAGCCAGAAAATCAACAATATTGGGGGGAAAGATTGGGGGTAAATCAACAATATTGGGGGGAAACAAGATTTATAATACGGGGCAAAGACAAAAGTGTGCAATTTTAGAAAAAAATTCAGAATGGCAGTCATGTACTGAGTAGACAAGAGAGAAGTAGAATATGTCAGAGAGTGGCCAACCATAAAAAAAAACCTCTTTAGGTCACTGTAAACAGTTTTTTTGGCAAAGAAGTAACATTATCTATTTTACATTTTAAAGGAATAATTTAGGTACTAGTTTGAGGAAAAAATAGTGGAATGGCAATGGTAGAAGTTGAAAAATCCATTACGGTCATTTGCAAATATCAAGATAATTATAATGATGAAGGTGGATTTGACCAGCTTCAAAGGCAAATTGGAGACATATTCCTGGTTATTTTTTGAGGGGGTTTGAGCATTTGATGTTTCCTGACAGTTTGAATGTATGAGAAAATAAAACATTCAACAAGACCCTAGCATTTTTAATCTAAGCAGTTGGAAGTTTGAAATAACCAATAATGTCATATCGAAAAATGCAGTTTAAACATGCTTGGGTAATATAATATTAAGAGTTTAAATTTTGACATAATCATATTAGAGATACCTAACAGATTTTCAGTGGAAATGATAAACAGTGAGTTAGAGATATATGCCTATAGAATTTAGGAAGAACAGCTATAAATTTGGTCATTGTTAAAGCCACTTGATGGATGATATCACTAAAGAAATGCTTCTAGACTTAAAATAGAAGTTTCAAAATTGATTCATGGTAAATTTTAACGTTAAGAGGTCTGGGAGAAGATGAAGAACCAGGAAAGTTACTTAAGAAAAGCTCTGTTAAGGGCGCCTGGGTGGCTCAGTGGGTTAAGCCTCTGCCTTCAGCTCAGGTCATGATCTCAGGGTCCTGGGATCGAGCCCTGCATCAGGCTCTCTGCTTGGCGGGGAGCCTGCTTCCCCCTTTCTCTCTCTGCCTGCCTCTCTGCCTACTTGGGATTTCTCTCTCTGTCAAATAAATAAAATATTAAAAAAAAAAAGAAGAAAGAAAAGGTCTGTTAAGTAGGAAGAAAATGGGGGAGTATGCTTGCCTGGAAGACAAGTGTGAAAGTGATCCCAGTACGTGGTGTCAAATTCTGTTGAAAGTTTGGGTTAGTTGAAGACTGAGAATTGATAATCAGCTCTAGCAAGGTAGGGCTATTGGTGATGCAAATAAAGTAAGTTTCTATGGAGTTAGGCTATGACTTGTGATACTAGAGCTTCTTTGTCATACTGATCAATCTGCAGATAACAATAATAATAATAATTAGATAAACTATTTTAAAATGTTTCAAAAGAAAACAAGTTTTTGAAGAAACTGGAGAGAAACCCAAAAGAGACAGAAACTTTAGGGGATGTGATCTTTGAAAAAAGAAAGTGATATCAGATGTGATTTGTGAATTTGCAATTTTTTTGTGTCATGATGGAAAGTCTCAGTGTGGGGCTTGAAGATAGTAGAAGGTAAGGTCTTAAAGGCTTATGTTATAAGAAGCCAGAGTTCTGAGTCAGCTGAGTAGTTGGAAAATTTAAGAGGAAAACTACAGAGGGAAGCCAGACTTTCTCTTATCTATGTAGTAACTGAAATCTATGTCATTACTTCTACCAAAATCTTTTGTCTTCCCACTGAGCTATCCATGTAGAGAATGTTCCAGTTCTTCTAGTAAAATCAGCAGCTGGAAAAAAGAAGTGAGCAGACACTTCTGCTTCTGCCTATTGTAGAAAATAGATTTTGCGGTTTCAATACAACTGCCTACTAGCACAAAATCTCAGCACCTTTCAAAGCAAAGTAAATCCAGTGTATCTACAATGTATAAAACACAATTCCAAGCACACAATAAAATATTCCTAGGCATAATGTATCAGGAAAAAGTTACTCAATAAAAATACCAGTCAATATGAACTCTAAGATGACCCAGATATTAGAAATAACAGACGAGGACTTTCAAGTAGTTATGATTTTTTTTAAGATTTTATTTATTTATTTGACAGACAGAGATCACAAGTAGACAGAGAGGGTGGGGGGAAGCAGGCTCCCTGCTGAGCAGAGAGCCCTATGTAGGGCTTGATCCCAGGACCCTGGGATCATGACCTGAACCGAAGGCAGAGGCTTTAACCCCTGAGCCACCCAGGCGCCCCTCAAGTAGTTATGATTAATATGTTCAAGTACTAGAAAAAAACAGAATAATGAATTAACAGATGGGAAATCTCACCAGATAAAGTATGAAAAAGAACTGAAGGAAATTTTTAGAATTAAAAACGTGTAGTATGATTAGGGGAAATAAATACTTCATACATATAGAAGGATCAATATTGCAGGAAGACACAATTATAAATATAAATGCACCTAATTATATAATTTGAAAACACTTGAAGAAAAAACTGACAGGAGGGAGAAATAGACAAAACCATAACCATAATCATAATTGTAGCTTTACACACAGCTCAGGAAATTACAGAACTTGACAAAATGTCAATAACAATACTGATCATATAAATGGTTCTATCTTCTGTCTTCATTTTTTTACATTTATCTGACACAACAATTGCAGATTTAACATTCTTTTAAAGTATATACAGAATTGCATGGAGGTAGAGCATATGCTAGGTTATCAGGAAGTCTCATTAAAAAATCATCTATTAAAATCTTAGAGAATCATTTCATGGAATTAAATATCAAGATAACAATAGAAGACAGGCATTAAGACAGTACTTTTGGAGGCACTTTGCTGTTACAAGATAGCTGGAAGGAGCAGTGGGATTAAGAGATTGTTTTTTTTTAAAATGCTGGTTAAAATCCATTAATTGATTAGTGAACACAAACTTGATGGTGTCTGAGAAGATTCTTTGAGGGCCTTGCATAGATGAATGGGCAAGGGTTCTAGTTGACCTTATATAAGAGCAGACATGGTTTACTTGTAGTAACATGAAGGAAAGCAGTTTGTGTGTAAAGATGCTGGAATATAGAAGGATGGAATGGTGGGAATTTGTAGAAATTCACATTTTATGTCATTAACAGAGAAGTGACCTGGCTATATTTGTGTTTTCAAAGGCTGTTTTAATTATAAAGTCGATAAATTATTGTTGTATGCAAAGTTGTAGGTAGCCATAGCCATTAGGAGGTGACCGTAACTCAAATAAGAGATGACAATGGCATAAAATGGTCTAGAGTTAGTGAGTATATAAACAATTGATACATTTGAAAATATTTGGAATATAGAGACAACAGGACTTGATAATAGAAAAGTCTATTGAGAGAGGGATTCAGAGGAACTGAGGAAAATGTCCAGGAGTTTGATTTAGGCAGTTGGCTTTATGGTGATAGGATTTACTGAGATAAAATGCTTGAGAAAGAACAAAGTTGGAATAAGATGAGTTAGGTTTGGAAATGGTTAGATAGATAGATTCATAGTTTTGCTGAGAGGTCCGAGTTGAATATAGAGATTTGGCAAGAATCAGCTTGCAGATTTTAATGGCAGTTGTCTACAAGGTTGTTGAGATCTCCAGGATAAGGTGTGGAGGGTGAGAATCGAGGGCAATGAAAAAGAGAAGAGTATCAAAGGTCCAATGAAAAAGCTCGATTTATTGAGTAATTCTTGTGGGCTATGCACTATTAGATAAGCACTTAACATGTATTAACATATTTAATCTTCACAACAGTGCCATGAAATATACATGCTTATTTCATTTTATAGACGAGGAAACTGAATCAGAGGAAAATGATCTGGAAGATTTAGACAGTGTCTCTGAAAGTGAAAGTAATAACAAAAAAGTATTGTGACCCTGAAGTCAGTAAGGGTTTTAAGAAAGAGATGATGTCATCTGCTGAGAGTAAGAGGGAATTGCTGTGATAATAGAGTAGAGGGAATTAGAGAAGATTTTTAAATATGTACTCTAATTGCTCTGAGTGAGAGCAGATGAGAAATGTTGTTGGAATGTATTATGGGTCCAGCTGATTTGGAGATCATGATGGTTTGCTTGATCCATGGTTGACATTTTCCAAGGCATGTAACCAAACGAAAAAGATGCAAAGGAGATATGGACTTTGGTAAGGAATTGAACAAGGTAATAAACTATGTTGAAGAATAAAAACAGAATAGAGCTAATAAGTATATAAAAATATTGTCAAGGATCGAAGTTCTCAGCAAGATCATAAGGCAAGTTTTATTGGCCATTAGTGATTAAAAGAACCAATATATTTGCAGGTTGGTGTCTGAAGCCTGAGTGTTTAAGTTTAATATTTAAGAACTCAAGCACTTCTTAATGATGGCAAAGTTTCAAGAATGATTATGAGATTTAGTGCGGATTAAGGCAACTGGAAATGAGGACGTCAAAGAGATGAACAAATAGACTGTTGGATGATTTTCTCCCATGGATTAAAAATACTCAGAATGCTGGCAAGAACTTGGGTGGAGAAGAAAACGGGGAATGCAGAATCAAATGCAGAGATGGAGGTGGAGGCATAATGAATTGGTTGGTGAGACCAATGAGTATAATCAAGATCTGTGTCTGGTTTCCAAGGAAAAGGTACTTTTATAGGAAAGTGAGAGAATGATAATACAGAAGTGTTGAGGTAGGCTGAGGAAAACACCAAGCCTACCTCCTAACCTGGATATCTGGTCTATAATCAGAACTCAAGAAAAGAGAATTACTCTTCTAGTCTAATATGTTCTTTGTACATATTTCCATGCTTATTTATGTTATTGATATAAAATGCTACTATTGACCATGAAGTGAACCATAAATTTCCCCCAAAGGAAATATAAAAAAAAATACCATGCGCTTAATTTATAAAATATAAATTATTACAGAATGTATGTTTCACGGGGCGCCTGGGTGGCTCAGTGGTTAAGCCTCTGCCTTCGGCTCCGGTCATGGTCTCAGGGTCCTGGGATCGAGCCCCACATCGGGGACTCTGCTCAGCAGGGAGCGTGCTTCCTCCCCCACCTCTCTCTCTTTGCCTGCCTCTCTGCCTACTATGATCTCTCTCTGTCAAATAAATAAATAAAATCTTAAAAAAAAAAAAAAGAATGTATGTTTCACTAAAAAATTCTGTTTTTTATATTATAACAAATTTAAAGGCTCATTGCATAATTTTATTCCATTTTATGGAATTTTTTTTAGTACCTGACTTTATTTTGTCCTTTGAGGTACAGCAGTGAAGCAGTGAATTAAGATTTTAAAGGCCAAAACAATTTTCATCAGAAAATAGAATGTCTCAGAAATAATAATTTTAAAATACTTTTTTAAAAAGTCAGATCAGCTATCAACTGTTATAATTTTGCACTTAGCAAAATATAGCAATTTATTTTTGTTTTAGTTCCCACAAAAATTGCTTGGTAAATATTAATGGGATTGAATATTTAGGGGATAATAGTTTACTTAAATTATGACAAGGCAGTTTTAAATTTAAAGTTAAATGCACAGGTTTTTGACCAAATCAAACTTATGAGATGTTTATTAGCTTAGAATAACATAATTGTCTTTAAAAATGATGAAAATAATTGAAAACTTCTTTTTTTAAAGCACACTTTAAAAAAAATAATAGATGAATATTCCAAACATTCATGTTAAATTTCTCTTAAAATTAATATGGACACTAGTAAAAGAATCATGAATTCAGGCTTGCATTTTACTGGGTTTAAAATACAGAACATGCAAATTGATTTGGATAGACTGTATGATATTAGGAGCCAGGGATGCCATTGACATGGCATTACCTCATATTTTTGTCAGAACTTTACTGTTTTACTACTTTCCATATCTTGGGTGACAAACACTTTCACCAGGACCTTTTACATCTTGTTCAGTCCTTGAAAGGACATGGGCTTCTTTCAAGCTAGAGAGACTTTCCCCCCGAAAAAGCATGGCTACCTATTCAGCAGTGAGTATTGCTGCTGTGCCTTCATCCATTCTGCTTTAGGCTGAGCCATGTTTTGGATTGGGTTGAACATTGCAGATGAAATTTCTGGTTGAAATTTTGGATGCCAGCTCTAAATCTAATGACGCTGCAGCCCAGTTTGCTTCCGTTTCTTTCCTGACCCTTAGGTGAAGTGCCTGTATCATTACAGCAGAAGAGTCATAGTCAGTGCACATGCTATTTTGTCATTTGGGGAATTTCTTCACTTTATCATATAGCTACATAATTTGATCTACCAGTTTGGACCAGAGGCAAAGTGTATCTTTGACAGAGCAATCACCTGACAACTCATCACCCCAAAAATCAGTTACAGTGACAGTAATTCTTCCTCTGCTCTTCCCTTTTCACATTCTACATTAAAATTGAATATGAGTGATTGTCACTGTTACTGTTTGAGATAAACAGATGTTTCTATAGAAAATATATTCAGGTTATAATGAAATAATAACTGTTAATATTTTTATATTGAAGAGCCGTCTTGAACTTTGCAACATTTTTATTAAGATTCCACACTTGTTTCCCTACCCTCTATCTCTTTCTCCCTTCCTGTCTTCCAGCCTCCATGACAAGAATGCAAACCATGCTGACCTGTTTTTTCTCTAATCTGACTAGAGGTTTTGCTTGCTTGCATTATCATGTCTTACCCATACCCATCTTCTAAAGGTAGATGTCCTTCAGTGTCTTCTCCTTGAATGCTTCTGTTTCTTTGTATTTATTTTACTCTTCACTGACATCTCCAAAGTAATATGTACAAAATGAAACTTTTGTTTGTATCCCCTTGTTTGGATTTCTGACAGTACTTTGAGTAAATCTCCTAACCATGGCCTTCAAGAAAGTACGTTACCTTCTCTGCTGACATCTCCCTGGAGCATTATTTCCTGCCAACCTTCCCCTTGCTCCATTGGTCATAGCAACATTAATCTTTGTTCATTTCTTCAATTAATCTTTGCTCATTTCTTCAACATAGGAGCACATACACAGTGCAGGATACTGTTCAGCCTGGCCCTTTGCCCATCATGCCCTTCCTTTCCATCTCAGTTAACTGTTACATCTTCAGCAAGTCCCATTTACAAATACTCCTCTAAAGATATCATTACCCATGTCCATCCTTTCCTTCCTTCTCCCCCCCCACCCCGATTTGAACAGTAGCTTTATTATAAACATGTTAGGATAGGTTATTATGAAACCTCTCCAAAGTCTCAGTGGCTTACTACAACAAAAACATCCATGACTCATTTGTGCTACATGCTCAGTACAGGTCTGCTGCATGCCCCATCATAGTAATGCAGGGGCCCAGACTGACAGAACCATACAGATTTTGAACCTGGGTGTGTAGGCTTTAGATCCTCAGCCTCCGTAGGCCTCTTTTAAAAAATTTTTTTGTTTTTATTATGTTCAGCTAGCCACTATTTAGTACCTCATTAGTTTTTGATATAGTGTTCAATGGTTCATTAGTTGTGTATAACACCCAGTGTTCATCACAACAGGTGCCCTCCTTAATATCCATCACCATTATTTTCTACATTGACATCCTGGTTGTTTGCTCTTAATGGCACTATTTAGACTCTTTTGAAATGATTTTGTTTCATCTGTAAAACTATAAGCTCTGGGAAGGTAGAAGTCACATTGATCTTGCATATTGTTTTTATTCCTGTTACCTAATTTTAATCCTTTGCAAGTATACAATAAATATTTGATGAATGACTGTATCTTAAGAATTTATTTTGTTGGAGAACTTACCTTTAGTTGTCTTTGAACACCATGGTGTTGGCATTACTGGAGTACATTACTGATGCAACTAGTCTAGACTTCAAGTAGACCTTCTGGGAAGACCCAGACTTCTTTTGCCTGTGCTCTGCAACATGCACACAGGACCTGATCAGTTTGAGTGCTCTTAATATCCTTGTTTTCATTTCATTTTTTGTGTACATGTATATCACTTGAAATAGCATACTGACTTGTCCCACTATTTATTTGTTTATGTCATTTTGAATCATGTCATAATATTAATATAACTATATAATAATTATATTTTCAATTGACATAGGAACTCTCTAGGTTTAGGTAGTTCCCCACAGCTGTACACCAACAGTTTGTGGTTAAATTGACATTACAATCATACTTTTCCACTGAAGTTATTATTTGTGGTTGTTAAGCTCTCTGACTAGTCAGCTAGTTCTTTAAGCATATTGAATATGCCTAGAGTAATATCCTAATTCTATGATTTCAAACAAGATTTTAGTTAAATGTTTTTCATTCTATAAAAAATAAGGCTTTAAGGTAAAATTGGGGTAGGCAACACTACATTTGTTTAAGCCATCAGTAATTTTCAGATGGAGGTATATAACAGAATCACTCATGGGGCTTTTATTTTTTTAAACTTTATTGTGGTATAACTGACAAATAAAAATTGTAATATATTTAAAGTGTACAATAAGATGATTTGATATACATGTACATTGTAGAAGGATTCTTGTGAGGCTTTTAATTTATATAAATGACTGGGTCTAATCTGGGAAATTATAAATTAGTGGGTCTGGATTATGGCTGTTTGTGCATTGTTTAAAAGCTTCACAGGTGATTCTGATACACATCTCTCAAGAACCAACACTCTACATAACTTACAACCTAGATTTTAAAAATCAGTGAGTTAATGGATTTTGGGGGAATGTAGAAAAGGAAAATGTTGAGTTTTTATGGCATGTGTATTAAGGCAGTCTTAATTTGGTGTCTGGGAACATTTCTATTTTCTTAACCCACTTTATAGATAGGAATTTTGGTAATATCTCCATATAAAAATGCTTGCCTTTTCTTTATCTTTAATCTATTCCTGTATTTATGATAGTAATGGCCTTTCTTGTTTTTATGAGGAAATTATATAACTTGTCCTGGTTTATAATGAAATACTTCTTGGATTTTAGTTCCTGTAATCTCTTGGTCTATATTATAGCCAAACCATTCTTTTTTTTTTTTTTTTTTTTTTAAGATTTATAGAGAGACAGAGAGGGACAGAGGGGCAGGGAAGGAGAGAGCTAGACCCAACTCAGGCCGGTCCCAGACCTTGAGATCATGAACTGAGCTGAAATCAAGAATTGAGACACCCAGGTGCTCCACAAAAACCACTCTTAATGGCCTCTATAAGGACAAAATGTAGGCCTTCATAAGTTAGAGAGGGGCAGAGGGGCAGGGAAGGAGAGAGCTAGACCCAACTCAGGCCCGGTCCCAGACCCTGAGATCCTGAACTGAGCTGAAATCAAGAATTGAGGGGGGAGGAGTTAAGATGGCGGAGAAGTAGCAGGCTGAGACTACATCAGGTAGCAGGAGTTCAGCTAGATAGCTTATCTAAACATTGCAAACACCTATAAATCCAACGGGAGACCAAAGAGAAGAAGAACAGCAATTCTAAAAACAGAAAATCAACCACTTTCTGAAAGGTAGGACTGGCGGAGAAGTGAATCCAAAACGACGGGAAGATAGACCACGGGGGCGGTTCCAGCTCCCAGCAAGCAGTGGAGCAATGGAGCACAAAATCAGAACTTTTAAGTATGTTCCACTGAGGGGCATTGCTCCAGAGGCTAAACCGGGGTGAAGCCCACGCAGGGTCAGTGTGGCCCCAGGTCCCGCAGGGTCACAGAAGGATCAGGGGTGTCAGAGTGTTGCAGAGCTCATAGGTATTAGAATGGGGAAGCCGGCTACAGAGACAAAGCCGAGGACTGAACTCTCAGCTCAGGGTTACCTTGAACCTGTCACAGGCTGGGTGAGCTCGGAGCACGGCTGGAGGCTGGGGATACGGGAGTGATTGGGTTTGCTGGGGGCACACTGAGGAGTGGGGCCCTGGGCTCTCGGCTCCTCTGGGCCGGAGACTGGGAGGCTGCCATTTTCATTCCCGTCCTCCGGAACTCTACAGAAAGGGTTCAGGGAACAGAAGCTCCCGAAAGCGAATCCGAGCGGATTACTTAGTCCTGCCCCCGGTAAGGGCGGTGCAATTCTGCCTCAGGCAAAGGCACTTGAGAGTCACTACAACGGGCCCCTTCCCAAGAAGATCAACAAAATATCCAGCCAGGACGAAGTTCATCTACCAAGGAAAGCAGGTTCAATACAAAGGACAGCAGAGGAATTCCAAAGGAGGAGAAAGCAAAGCACGGAACTCATGGCTTTCTCCCCATGATTCTTTAGTCTTGCAGTTAATTTAATTTTTTTTAATCTTTTTTCTTCTAATTTTTTTAAATCTTTTACCCTTTTCTTTTTTTAACGTTTTTTAACTAGTTTATCTAATATATATATATATATTTTTTTTCTTTCTTTTTTGTATTCTTTATTTGTTTTCTTTTTTTAATTTTTTTTTCTGAAACTCTTTTTACCCCTTTCTCCCCCCCATGATTTGAGTCTCTTCTGATTTGGTTAAAGCGCATTTTTCTGGGGACTTTGTCACCCTTTTAGTATTTTACTTGCTCCTTCATATACTCTTATCTGGACAAAATGACAAGGCGGAAAATTCACCACAAAAAAAAAGAACAAGAGGCAGTACCGAAGGCTAGGGACCTAATCAACACGGACGTTGGTAATATGTCAGATCTAGAGTTCAGAATGATGATTCTCAAGGTGCTAGCCAGGCTCGAAAAAGGCATGGAAGATATTAGAGAAACCCACTCTTGAGATATAAAAGCCCTTTCTGGAGAAATTAAAGAACTAAAATCTAACCAAGTTGAAATAAAAAAAGCTATTAATGAGGTGCAATCAAAAATGGAGGCTCTCACTGCTAGGATAAATGAGGCAGAAGAAAGAATTAGTGATATAGAAGACCAAATGACAGAGAATAAAGAAGCTGAGCAAAAGAGGGACAAACAGCTACTGGACCATGAGGGGAGAATTCAAGAGATAAGTGACACCATAAGATGAAACAACATTAGAATAATTAGGATTGCAGAAGAAGAAGAGAGAGGGGAGCAGAAGGTATATTGGAGAGAATTATTGGAGAGAATTTCCCTAATATGGCAAAGGGAACAAGCATCAAAATCCAGGAAGTGCAGAGAACACCCCTCAAAATCAACAAGAATAGGTCCACACCCGGTCACCTAAGTAAAATTTACAAGTCTTAGTGACAAAGAGAAAATCCTGAAAGCAGCCCGGGAAAAGAAGTCTGTAACATACAATGTTAAAACTATTAGATTGGCAGCAGACTTATCCACAGAGACCTGGCAGGCCAGAAAGAGCTGGCATGATATATTCAGAGCACTCAACGAGAAAAACATGCAGCCAAGAATACTCTATCCAGCTAGGCTATCATTGAAATAGAAGGACAGATAAAAAGCTTCCGGGACAAACAAAAGCTGAAAGAATTTGCAAACACCAAACCAGCTCTACAGGAAATATTGAAAGGGGTCCTCTAAGCAAAGAGAGAGCCTAAAAGTAGTAGATCAGAAAGGTACAGAGACAATATACAGTAACAGTCACCTTACAGGCAATACAATGGCACTAAATTCATATCTCTCAATAGTTACCCAGAATGTTAATGGGCTAAATGCCCCAGTCAAAAGCAACAGGGTATCATAATGGATAAAAAAACAAAACCCAACTATATGTTGCCTACAGAAACTCATTTTAGACACGAAGACACCTCCAGATTTAAAGTGAGGGGGTGGAAAACAATTTACCATGCTAATGGACATCAGAACAAAGCTGGGGTGGCAATCCTTCTATCAGATCAATTAGATTTTAAGCCAAAGACTATAATAAGAGATGAGGAAGGACACTATATCATGCTCTGTCCAACAAGAAGATCTAACAATTTTAAATATCTATGCCCCTAACGTGGGAGCAGCCAACTATATAAACCAATTAATAACAAAATCAAAGAAACACATCGACAAGAATACAATAATAGTAGGGGACTTTAACACTCCCCTCACTGAAATGGACAGATCATCCAAGCAAAAGCTCAACAAGGAAATGAAGGCCTTAAATGACACACTGGACCAGATGAACATCACAGATATATTCAGAACATTTCATCCCAAAGCAACAGAATACACATTCTTCTCTAGTGCACATGGAACCTTCTCCAGAATAGATCACATCCTGGGTCCTAAATCAGGTCTCAACCAGTATCAAAAGTTTGGGATCATCCCCTGCATATTTTCAGACCACAATGCTCTGAAGCTAGAACTCAATCACAAGAGGAAATTTGGAAAGAACCCAAATACATGGAGACTAAACAGCATCCTTCTAAAGAATTAATGGGTCAACCAGGAAATTAAAGAATTGAAAACGTTCATGGAAACAAATGATAATGAAATCACAATGGTTCAAAATCTGTGGGACATAGCAAAGGCAGTCCTGAGAGGAAAATATACAGCAGTACAAGCCTTTCTCAAGAAACAAGAAAGGTCTCAAGTACACAACCTAACCCTACACCTAAAGGAGCTGGAGAAAGAACAAGAAAGAAACCCTAAACCCAGCAGGAGAAGAGAAATCATAAAGATCAGAGCAGAAATCAATGAAATAGAAACCAAAAAAAAAAAAAAAATAGAACAAATCAACGAAACTAGGAGCTGGTTCTTTGAAAGAATCAATAAGATTGATAAACCCCTGGCCAGACTTATCAAAAAGAAAAGAGAAAGGACCCAAATAAATAAATTCATGAATGAAAGAGGAGAGATCACAACACCAAAGAAATACAGACAATTCTAAGAACATACTCTGAGCAACTCAGCGCCAACAAATGTGACAACCTGGAAGAAATGGATGCATTCCTAGAGACATATAAACTGCCACAACTGAACCAGGAAGAAATAGAAAACCTGAACAGGCCCATAACCAGTAAGGAGATTGAAACAGTCATCAAAAATCTCCAAACAAACAAAAGCCCACAGCTAGACGGTTTCCCAGGGGAATTCTACCAAAAATTTAAAGAAGAACTAATTCCTATTCTCCTGAAACTGTTCCAAAAAATAGAAATGGAAGGAAAACTTCCAAACTCATTTTATGAGGCTAGCATCACCTTGATCCCAAAACCAGACAAGGATCCCACCAAAAAAGAGAACTACAGACCAATATCCTTGATGAACGCAGATGCAAAAATTCTCACCAAAATACTAGCCAATAGGATTCAACAGTACATTAAAAGGATTATTCACCACGATCAAGTGGGATTTATTCCAGTGCTGCAGGGTTGGTTCAACATCCGCAAATCAATCAATGTGCTAGAACAAATTAATAAAAGAAAAAGCAAGAACCATATGATACTCTCCATAGATGCTGAAAAAGCATTTGACAAAGTACAGCATCCCTTCCTGATCAATACTCTCCAAAGTGTAGGGATAGAGGGCACATACCTCAATATTATCAAAGCCAACTATGAAAAACCCACTGCAAATATCATTCTCAATGGAGAAAAACTGAAAGCTTTTCCGCTAAGGTCAGGAACACGGCAGGGATGTCCATTATCACCACTGCTATTCAACATAGTACTAGAAGTCCTAGCCTCAGCAATCAGACAACAAAAAGAAATTAAAGGCATCCAAATCGGCAAAGAAGAAGGTAAACTATCGCAGATGATATGATACCATATGTGGAAAACCCAAAAGCCTCCACTCCAAAACTGCTAGAACTTGTACAGGAATTCCATAAGGTGTCAGGATATAAAATCAATGCACAGAAATCAGTTGCTTTTCTCTACCCCAACCACAAGACAGAAGAAAGAGAAATTAAGGAGTCCATTCCACTTACAATTGCAACCAAAACTATAAGATACCTAGGAATAAACCTAACCAAAGAGGCTAAGAATCTATATGCAGAAAACTATAAAGTAATCATGAAAAAAATTGAGGAAGACATAAATAAATGGAAAAATGTCCCATGCTTCTGGATTGGAAGAATAAATATTGTGAAAGTGTCTATGCTACCTAAAGCAATCTACACATTTAATGCAATCCCTATCAAAATACCATCCATTTTTCGAAAGAAATGGAACAAATTATTCTAAAATTTATATGGAACCAGAAAAGACCTCCAATATCCAAAGGAATATTGAAAAAGAAAGCCAAAGTTGGTGGCATCACAATTCTGGACTGCAAGCTCTATTACAAAGCTGTCATCATCAAGACAGCATGGTACTGGCACAAAAACAGACACATAGATCAATGAACAGAATAGAGAGCCCAGAAATAGACCCTCAACTCTATGGTCAACTAATCTTCGACAAAGCAGGAAAGAATGTCCAATGGAAAAAAGACAGCATCTTCAATAAATGGTGCTGGGAAAATTGGACAGCCACATGCAGAAAAATGAAATTGGACCACTTCCTTACAGCACACATGAAAATAGACTCAAAATGGAGGAAGGACCTCAATGTGAGAAAGGAATCCATCAAAATTCTTGAGGAGAACACAGGCAGCAACCTCTTTGACCTCAGCCGCAGCAACATCTTCCTAGGAACATTGGCAAAGGCAAGGGAAGCAAGGGGAACAATGAACTATTGGGACTGCATGAAGATCAAAATCTTTTGCACAGCAAAGGAAACAGTTAACAAAACCAAAAGACACCTGACAGAATGGGAGAAGATATTTGCAAATGACATATCAGATAAAGGGCTAGTGTCCAAAATCTATAAGGAAGTTAGCAAACTCAACACCCAAAGAACATACAATCCAATCAAGAAATGGGCAGAGGATAAACTGTCATTTTTGCAAAGAAGACATCCAGATGGCCAACAGACACATGAAAAAGTGCTCCACATCACTCGGCATCAGGGAAATACAAATCAAAACCACAGTGAAATATCACCTCACACCAGTCAGAATGGCTAAAATGAACAAGTCAGGAAATGACAGATGCTGGCAAGGATGCGGAGAAAGGGGAACCCTCCTGCACTGTTGGTGGGAATGCAAGCTGGTGCAACCACTCTGGAAAACAGCATGGAGGTTCCTCAAAAAGTTGAAAATAGAGCTACCTTATGACCCAAAAATTGCACTACTGGATATTTACCCTAAAGATACAAATGTAGTGATCAGAAGGGGCACGTGCACCTGAATGTTTATAGCAGCAATATCTACAATAGCCAAACTATGGAAAGAACCTAGATGTCCATCAACAGATGAATGGATACAGAAGAAGTGGCATACATACACAATGGAATACTATGCAGCCATCAAAAGAAATGAAATCTTGCCATTTGCGACGATGTGGATGGATCTAGAGTGTATCATGCTTAGTGAAATAAGTCAATCGGAGAAAGACAACTATCATATGATCTCCCTGATATAAGGACGTGGAGATGCAACATGGAGGGTTAGGGGGATAGGAAAAGAGTAAATGAAACAAGATGGGATTGGGAGGGAGACAAGCCATCAGAGACTCTCAATCTCACAAAACAAACTGAGGGTTGCTGGGTGGAGGGGGTTTCGGGAGAGGGGGTTGTGTTATGGACATTGGGGAGGGTACGTGCTATGGTGAGTGCTGTGAAGTGTGTAAACCTGGAGATTCACAGACCTGTACCCCTGGGGATAAAAATACATTATATGTTTATAAAAAAATAAGAAATAAATAAATAAAAAGAATTGAGACACCCAGGTGCCCCACAAAACTACTCTTAGTGGCCTCTCTAAGGACAAAATGTAGGCCTTCATAAGTTAAAAAAAAAAAGAATTTGATGATAGTTCTTTATGTAACTGGCAAAATGTTATTCTAATTTACCCTCCACTTTATTATGCTCACATTTTATTATTTTCAAATAAGAAAGTTAATGTATTCAGCTTATCCAAGTACAAAATCAGCTAGATTTAATTATAGCAAAGTTTGGAATATATGAAGATAGCAAAGAAGTTAAGATGAAATTTATGACAATTCACCTCATAAATTATTTGGTATTGTTTCTTTTTGAGGGGAAAATAAATAAAGGCTGAAATTAAATCCTAAGTGTGTCTAGCAATAGGGAGTGGTACTTTCAATCCCTGGGACTGTTTCTTAGGGACCCCCAAGAGCAAGTCAAATTGAACATGCAGTAACAGAGAGCTCCTTTTGTTGACCTTTGACATCAGAATCTATGCAGAGATTTAGGCATAATATTTTTGTGTGGGGAACCTTTGGCACACTATGATTAAGAAATAGGAGTACTATATATTTTTTCACTAATATCTTATGTAATAAACATATTTATCATAATTCAACTCTTATAAATCTCAGCTGTGTTAGTATTCCTGAGTTGTGTAGGAAATATAAAAACCAGAATTTGTTCTATATAGAATCTTGAGCTACTGGGCTCAAAGATAATGGTAATGGAAAAGAACAAAAATATTACTATCCTGCAGTTTGTTTACAATATGCTTCTTCCTTAGATCTCCTGCTCCATGATGTTAATTTTCTAATATACATCTGACTGAAATGCCAAGTCATTTGTCACTGTTAATCTGTTTGTATTCATATCTTGGACTACTTTCCTCTCCACAAAGAGTGGATGACCTGACACTGAAGCTCTCTGCACATTGGGAGAACTTCCCCTCACCACTTCCTTCAAGGCCACCCGTGAATGGGGGCAATGGTGCAGTAACAGCATTTTCAAAAGGTGTATATTTCCCTGTTGTAGGCATGCTCTTGTTTTATGTTAGGTTCTGTCCTATGAATGTCTTGTTGGGGCTCACTGAAATTTCCACACAGAATTGTTATCTATTACTTCTATACATGGACTCTGTTGTTATATAGTCTAAGCCTGTGGGTAGCCTGGACTTTCCATACCCTTTCTTGCCCTAGGCTCCACTCAAAAATTACCTGCTTCAACACCTAAAAAATAGATCAACACAATTATCCCAATTATGTGCTGCCTCCAACATCTGAAGAGATCTACCAAATGCTTCTTTCTTTGTGGTGGGTGACACAAATGTAATAACTTGTCCTTCGCATTGGAAGAGTTGTCCCAGTATGCCCCAGACCAGTGAACTCCTGAAACTTTTACTGATAATGGCACGTATCTTCTGTCTCCTGGAGCATATATTCTGAATAGGACATCCAGAGTACATGCCCCTTCTTCTTCATCAAGTACAATTCACATGATGTCGTCAATACAATGGCCTATCTGATACTCTGTGGAGTATCTGGATGATTCATGTCCTTTTGGATTCTCCTGTGACCAAAGGTTAAATTTAGCTAGCCCTGATGCAAAACAACACATGTGTATGTTTTCCATCACATGTGAATGGAAACTGTTTCTGATTTTCCTAATGGATATGAAAAAGGATGCATTCACTGGATCAATTGCTTCACAGCTCATGCCAGGATAATGTGAAGCCATTTTAGTAAAGATACCACATCTGGCATACTAGCTACACTAGGGCTACCACATGACTGAGTTTTTAATGGCCATGATCTGTTTACTTTTAATTTTAATTTTTGCATGGACCAGACTGATGAAATAAATTGAGATATGATGAAAGCCAGTATCCTGCTTCTCAGAGAGAGAAACTAATACTACCTTCAGTTAAACCCAGGATTTGATATATATATATATTTTTTAATATTAACTTGGTCCATTTCAGGGACATCCACCTGCTTTTCCTACAACAATAATCCTTGTACCACCTGCCAAGGAATCAATGTGAAGGTTCTGATAGCTATTAAATATGAAACATTTTAACTGTATATTCAGGGACTTGGAAAATGACCACCAAGTGAGTCATGGACCCAGTGAAAAACTGTGAGATAAACCTTGGCTAGGACTCCACTTATTATCTGATCCCATAATATCACTATCATCTTAAATACTGTATCCAACAACCCTTGCAAAACATAGGTATTCTCCTTCCCCCAGGATACTCTTACCTGATAGAACTGGCCAAGGAACTGATTATGTACAGGGAAGGCTGATCAGCCTTATATTCATCCATTTGTGATCTCTTCTGTTTATGTATTCACTGTTCATCTATCCTTCCTCTAGGATATATTCAATGAGCCATCATTATAGATCCCTGTGAGTCAGGTTCCCCCTTGGCTGTCATTAAGACTTTTTTTGGCCTATTACAGTAATTACTCTCACCTTGTCTCCGCCATGTTCCTCTGATATTCTGGTAGCCATTATCTCCATGAATATCAGGGAGCCTAGTTCTCCAACTTTATTTATCTCTGTCCTATAGAAATTTTCAAAAATGTGGGTGCCTCATTCACTGAGGAATTCCTTATTGCTTTGGTAAGGAGAATGTCTCCTGGATACTCGTGTAGAACATTGTCAGGTGGAGGATCTTTCAGTCTCATGTAATGGATACACTCTATATGCTTACTTGTCTGAGTCTTTTGATTCTTTCTTCCTTAGTTCTGAAATCTCATCTGTATTTAATGTGGGCCATTGCCTTTTCTGAGCTTCTAGTGGAACATTGTGTTAGGATGTTCTCTAAGGGCCATTGCTAGGGAATTAAATTGAGTCATGTGATAATGCCTTGTTTTTGACAGTCTACATTCTATCCAGTCTACATTCTATTCATATCTTATCCAGTCTACATTCTATTCAGCACTCTCAGGATCTGTTCCAAGGTTATGCATCTGCTTTCTCCTGCAATACCATTTATTTATTTATTTATTTTTAAAAGATTTTATTTATTTACTTGACAGAGATCACAAGTAGGCAGAGAGACAGGCAGAGAGAGGGGGGTGAAGAAGGCTCCCCGCTGAGCAGAGAGCCCGATGCAGGGCTCAATCCCAGGACCCTGAGATTATGACCTGAGCTGAAGGCAGAGGCTTTAACCCACTGAGCCACCCAGGTGCCCCCTGCAATACCATTTAGATCCTATAACTCCTCTGTCATAAAATCACTTTCTTCCATAGCTGTCTCAATGGTATATCCCCTTTTAGGCTATATTTGACCCTTAGGAGATGTGACCCTCATGACTGGTTTGATAGACAGAAGGAGACGTGGGAAACACTAAAGATGGCAAATATTGTCCTATGCCTAGGCCTCTTTATAGTCTTTAAGCAAAGAGAAGCTGTTCTTTGGTGGAGGTAGGAGTATTTTTGCTAGCTTAAAGATTCAGGGGAACCTAGGGTACAAGTTTCTTCACTGTATGTACACAGATAATCCACATTACAAATTTCAAGATCCCTGTCCTTTCCTGACTTTGGCCTGTGAACATCGCCTAGGCTGAGAATTCAGTTTTCCTTGATGCTCTTTTATTTATTTATTTAAATTTTTATTTATTTTTAAAATTTCTTTTCAGTGTTCCAGAATTCATTGTTTATGTACCACACCCAGTGCTCCATGCAATACCCTCCATAATACCCACCACCAGGCTCACCCAGCCTCCCACCCACACCCCTTCAAAACCCTCAGATTGTTTTTCAGATCCCATAGTCTCTCATGGTTCGTTGCCCCCTCCAATTTCCCCCAACTCCTTTCTCCTCTCCATCTCCCCATGTCCTCCATGTTATTTCTTATGCTCCACAAATAAGTGAAACCATATGATAATTGACTCTCTCTGCTTGACTTATTTCACTCAGCATAATCTCTCCCTATGCCCCTGCAATTTCACTACTGGGTATTTAACCCCAAAGATACAGATGTAGTGAAAAGAAGGGCCATCTTTACCCCAATGTTCATAGTAGCAATGGCCACAGTCACCAAACTGTGTAAAGAACCAAAATGCCCTTCAACGGATGAATGGATAAGGAAGATGTGGTCCATATACACTATGGAGTATTATGCCTCCTTCAGAAAGGATGAATACCCAACTTTTGTATCAACATGGATGGGACTAGAAGAGATGATGCTCTTTCATTTTTACAATTAATTCATAGGCCTGGTCTTTAGCCTAATTAGCTTTCCAACTGTAGTAGATGACAGTGTCTTTAAACCCTGCCAAAGGAGACCCTCTGACTCCCAGACTTTGCTTTAAATTGTTGTTTAACTGATTCAATCCTGTCATATCTCTCCACTGCACTAGTAGCTTTCAGTAATGCCCACTCAGTTGTGCACAAATTTTAGAGTTATTTTTCCTCCATGCCTCTCAAATGTCAAAGACATTAAATGAGCTAATACATCTGTAATCTATATTTTCTTCCTAGATCACCACAGGTCAAAGTCTCAGCAATTGTCCTGCTTCATCTTGCTAGGGACTACCAAATGCTACCTATGACCTGTGACTGGGTCCTCATTACTGTTTGGTCAACATGAAATCCAGTGTTAAAACTATCCATAGAGTCTACTCCCTAGATACTCCTGGAACCAATTGTCTTAGGTCAGGTTTCCTAGCAGCAAAGCTTGAGAAATGGATTCCTGTGTGTGGCACGGTGGTCAGGAAACCTATCAAGGAATGAAAGAAGGCCAGGGTGGAGGAAGAGGCTCGGCAATGATATGGTTTCAAGTTCAGTTCAGCCTGATTCCACAGGGAGTTTTAAAGCATAATTTGCACTGAGACAGTTCTGTCCGAGAGCTAAGGGGATGAGCATAGAGCAAGGTGGTTTATGTGTGTCAAGGGCAATTCTTCAGGGAAGAGTTCCAGTGTGAGCTATAAGCAGTAGCTAGGAATGGTTGTAGCGGCCTGATTTGGGATTTTAGTGGAAACACCTACAGCATCTGCAACATCCTATGATAGAATACTGAGAGGTAATGTAATGTTAATAGCTTGGTCTTTTGAGCTTTATAGACCTTCATTCATTTGGGCAAGATAATTAACCTTTCTGATTCTGTTTCCTCTACTGTAAAACAAGGATAATAACTCACCTTAAACATGAAAGGATTAAGGTAGGATAAATTTGTAAAGTGGCCAGTGCAGTAACTTGGCTTATAATAAGTGCTAAATTAATACTATGTTCACTCACAAAGTAGAACTTGGGTATTTTAGGAAAAAAAAGTATGTTTAATTTTATTTAACATATTAAGTTGATTTATATCTCTTAATCACCCCAAAAAGAAAACGTGGCACTATGCCTCTTATTTCAGTGTAAAATAAATGGGAAAAAATAAAGAAAAATGCAACATTCCCTCATCACGCGTGGGAATAAAAGAATGTAATAGTTAACCAAGATGAAGAGCAGATATTATATATACATTAATCTATGTGATTAATGTGGAAAGAAAGTGAGCTACTGTTAGAATTTCTTTCCTACATACTACTCAGTAAATTTTGAAAAGGTTATTGGTAAAAAAAAAAATATGTGCCTGCAGTAAAATTCTTCATGCACAAATAAATTCATGATATTACTTTCTTTCATTAGTTGCTCTTTGAGCACCTCAGTTTGAGTTTTGGTTTAGATCAGGTTTTTAGTCAACTGATGTGATTTTTTAATAATTTTTTTGGCAGTTTTACTGAGAAACAGTTGACATATATCACTGTGTATGTTTGAAGCATTATAACATGGTGGATTCTGTTACATAATTGTGAAATGATCACCACAGCAGGTTCAGCTAACATCCATCTTTTCATATAGATGCAATAAAAAGAAAGGAAAGAAGAAAAGAAAAGGGAAAAAATTCTTGTGATAACAATTCTTAAGACTTACTCTTTTAACTTTCCTATATATAGTGTTAGCTATAGTCATCATGTATATTATATCTTTACAATTTATTTATCTTATAATTGGAAGTATGATCCTTTTGACCATCTTCCTCCAATTTCCTCTCTCCCAGCTCTCCACCTCTAAACTCTTTTTCTGATTTTTAAAACAATATCCCACATGTAAGTGTGATAATATAGTTGCTTGTCTTTGCCTATTTGACGTATCTCACTTAGCATAGGGCCTTCAGGGTTGATCCATATTACTACAAGTTGAAGGTTTTCTTTTTTTCATTATGGCTGAATAATATTTCAGTGTGTGGGGGGGGTATGTGTGTGTGTGTATATAAGAAGTTGTACTATATAAATACATATTTGTGTATGTGCATATACTATATATACATATATATATATATATATATATATATATATACATGTATACCATACATATACATATACATGTATTGCTTTCCATGTATGTCTTGGCTATTATGAATAATGCTACTATGAATATGGGGGTGTAGATATATCCTTTGTTAGTGTTTTGGTTTCCATTAGATATATTCCCAGAAGTGGAATTGCTAGTTCATACTTTTCATTTTTTGAGGGTCCTCCATACTATTTTCCACAGTGTTGGTACTAATTTATAATCCCATGAACGGTGTGCAGGGTTCCCTTTTTGCCACATCCATGCAAGTGTTTATCTCTTATCTTTTTGATTATGGCCATTCTAATGAATGAGGTGGTATTTCATTGTGGTTTTAATATTCATTTCCCCAATGATGAGTGATATTGAGCACCTTTTCATGTACCTGTTTCATGGTCTTTTGTGTATCTTCTTTGGACAAATGTCTATTCAGTTTCTTAGACCACTTTTTATTTTTTTGCTATTGAGTTGAAGGAGTTCTTTATATATTTCTAATATTAACTCTTTATCAGATCATGGTTCGTGAATACTTTCCCCATTCCCTAGGTTACAGTTGTTCTTTGCTGACGGTTTCTCTTGCTCTAAGGAATCTATATGTAAGTGATGCATTAAATTGCAAGGCAATAGATATACCCAATGATTATTTCTTGACTTTTTAATCTCACCTTTTTCCTTATTTGAATTTTATTTCATCTTTCAATGACTGATTTTTATCTATTAATTCTTATTTACCTAGTTTCTTTTGATAGATGGACTTGTGCAAGTTCTCTCTCCTTGAGCTTTTTCATCTGATTATAAGAGTGTTTCCAAATAGTTAATTACACCAATTTACCCAACAGCTTTTGGATATGTTACCACTAATATAATGTTATAGTATAATATGATACAACTGAACAAAGCAATCAATAAGTTAATCTTCAACATTATATTATTTTTGGAAGATATTGGTTCTTAATCTAACCTGTTCTACCAGAGATGAGATGTAATGAGAATATATTGAACCCATCAGCAAATGTGGTGAGGAGCTATATAAGTAGACATTTGGTTTTCAAAAACACATTCCTCTCAGGAATACAACGCCCCCCCCTTTTATTTTTCACTTAAAAAAATACTTTAAACAATAACAATAATAAAAAACTATGAGATATATGCAGTACCTAACACAGCATTATTAATGCACCATTACTTATATCAGTACCTAAAAGCATTTGGAATTGTAATGTGCATTTACCTATATACTATATGTACATAATATATAATATATATATGTATGTCCAAACTTGTCTCTGCTGTGAACATGAGGGTTCTTCCTATATTTAATAATAATATCAATTACTTTCAAATTATTTCCATTATGTTTTATGACAATAAATGTGAAAGCAAATGTGTAGATTTTAAAATTATTCATAGGTCCTGAGGCTTCAGTTAGCACTGCGTGTGACACATTGAAGGCGCTAAGTAAACACCTTTCAATAAATGGCAGAATGAACTATCTTAGTTCTATTTGGACATAATTTGTGAGAACCATTTGAAGAATTGAGAATACACCAAATGTTAATAATGAACCTAAAATAGTCGGACCTACTGTGAAACACTTTTTAGAATATTGATCATGAAAGGGTAGCCAGTGGAAACTGGGAAGCTGCATCAGCCTAGGAACACCTTATTTCCAAAGCCAAGCATGACTATTCATGTTTCCTTTTTACTTTTTAAAAAATGTTTTACATAGTAGTGTGTAGCTACTGTTAGTCTTTTATCACATACTTCACTTGTGTACAGAAGGGAGCAATTTCGTAAAAAATTGGCAGAGTTAGAAAGCGAGGAGCTAAGAAAAATTGCAAAGACCCCAACTATTAACTTGGTCCTGAACTGATACTTGAGAGGACATGCCCTGGTGGACTGTAGGCAAAAGATATTCCAGATGTTAGGCTAAAAATTTTTAAATACATTTAGATTATTAGTGAATAATTCAATTTGTAAAGTACATTTTCTTTCTTTAAAAATTTATTGAGAACTTACCATACAGAAGGAAGTAAATATATATCAATCAACAAGATGAGACTCCCGGCCATAACAGTATTGGTATTCAGTGGTTGAAGACAAACAGTAAATAATAATCATAATATGTATAAAAATTACAAAATATGTTAGAATGTGTTAAGTGCTACAGTAAAAGAAAAATCAGACTAGCACAAGGGGATTTAGGAATACTGTTGATTTTGAAGGGGTGTGGTACATGTTTTTAATAGGATGGCCTGGGCAAGCCTCACTGAGAAAATACCATTTGTATATCAGCCCTGTCTGTAGTGTCATTTGCAAATAGCTTCTCCCATTCCATGGGTTGCCTCTGTTTTGTTGACTGTTTCCTTTGCCATGTAGAAGCTTTTTATCTTGATGAAGTCCATGGAGGACTTTAGGAGAAGGGAAAAATGAAAGGAGAGAAATTGGGGTGGGAGACAACCATGAGAGATCATGGACTCTGGGAAAAATACCGAGGGTTTTAGAAGGGAGGGAGAGGGTGGTTGGGTGAACCTGGTGATGGGTATTGAGGAGGGCACAGATTGCATGGAGCACTGGATGTTATATGCAAAGAACGAATCATGGAACTGTACATCAAAAACTAATGATGTGCCTTATGGTGACTAACATAACACAATAAAAAAAAATACCATTTGGGAATAGCTTTGAAAGAAGGAGCTCTGCCAATATCTAATTAGTTCAACAAGCAGACGGTGGTCTAGGTGCAGAAGGTACAGAAGTCCTAAGGCAGGAAGCATTTCTAGGAAGTGTGAAGAGGCCATTTGTTGCTGGAATAGAATAAGTGGGGCATGAGATTTAGGTGCAAGGTTTAAGTACTTTGGCTTTATTCTGAATAAATTGCTGAGCTATTACATGATTTTTGTGTTTAATGAGCATCTATTGTATGTTCTACTCTCAGTGGTTCTATTTTCCAGTATTGGGCTTCTTAACTTTTGAAATATCCATTGTCAGTTTTGCCTTCACTTTTACAACTTTGTAATTTAACACACTTGACAAGGGCATAATTGTATGCTTAACTAATTTCCTGACTACAACTTCCGTTTGGCAAAAGAACCTGTATTTGTTTCTTCATACTTGTCTTTTTCACAGAAATATCTTTGAAAATTTATTCAGAGAAATAAGAAAAGTTTCAGGTACAGATTTCCAGTTTCATTTCTTATCTTTCACATCTACATTCATACAGTTGTCCATAAATTCTATCATTTATGTACTTTTCATTCAACAAACATGTATTCAGGGTCTCCCGTGCACCAAATACTGTTAAGTATCCATGTGGGGTTGCGGAACACCTTCAAAGCATAAATCTCTCTGCTCTTGGTTGTAATGAGTCCAAAGGCCAGCAGAAATATTTTAGACAATAGGAAGCATCCTAAAATGTTTCTGGGGTTTAAGTAATTCTCATAGAAGTAAACTACACAACTTACAGAGTTTATGTAATTTCCATCATACCAACTTAAGTTAATGGAAAGTCAGAAACAATTTTAAAAAGTAAAAACAAAAACAGTGCTTATATATTTGTTTATGTTGCCAGGTGAACTGGAGAGAGCACTCCATCCCCAAATCCAATGCTCCGTGCTCCCCACCCCCGCAACGCCCTCCCAGCCTGGGCCCTGAGGCCTCCACCCAGTCTGTCCCTGGCATATCACCAGAGGCTTTTAGTCTCATCACAAAAAAAGAATTCAGGGGCAGACCAGACAGTGGTTGAGCAGGTGAAGTTTTTAATTAAATGGGAGTACACTTTTGAGATGTGAGATTGGACCAGTTTAAGGGAAAGCCTGGCCCTGGGGTTTAGGTCTCTATCCTTTATAGACAGTTGTTAACTAGGGCATGAAATATCTATTATTTGGAGAGGGGATTTTTTGGGGAGCAGGGTTTCATGCTTTTTCTGCCTCACTTGGACAGGGTCTTTGTCCTTTGTCCCTGGGCCTATCTGGTTCCATCTAGCTTCTGGTGGCTTTGTTTTTGGAACATTGCTGGGACAGGTTTTTCCTGAGAGCTGACCCTGACTTTTCCTGATTAGCTGACCCTGACTCTCCTTTTGCGGCCCTCCAGGCATCTTATTAAAACCTAATGAGGTGCTTACTCTAACATTTATATATGTAATCTCTATATCTCTATATATAGATATAAAGCCTGTATATATATAAATATAAAATTTTTATATATGCATATAGTCTTTCAAAGTTTTTTTTAAAGGAAACAAAACTCCTTGCTTTAGAAGTCTGTATTTAATCCACACATGGTTCTGATTTGTTCTGCTGCTCACAAGTTATGAGATTTTTCTAATGCTGTCAAACTATTTCCCACATCACACACACACAATAATGGAGAAACTCCAATGACTTTTGATGGCTGTATAATGGTTTCTAATGTTAATATGGCTTATATTAGAGGTTTAAAACATTATTCAAATCAATAGCATTAATCGGATCTCTATAATTTAGTTCTGTTTTTCATTGAAAGAATACTGTGTGTATATATATATATATATATATGTCTGTTTATTGCATAGAATATTTTAAAAATGTACACAGCCATATTTGTGAATATGTAAGGAGAGCTTATTTGACTTGAACACAATTTTACTCTGACCACTAGAATTGCTATGCTGAACATACTGGATTTGTATCTTCATAACTTAATGAAAATTAAAAGCAGGCAAAAAAAAGAAAAGAAAACATTGACATTAAACACAAAAATGTACATTTAGTTTTTACACTGATGATAATAGCTATTTATAATCTTTATTATTATATTAATATTTTATTTTATTAACTACTTTAATAACTTAAAAAAGCAAATTAATTCTTTCTCTAGTCTGCTTTAGCTATATGCCATAATCTGTTACATTATTCTATTATCACTCAATTAAAAATATTTAAAAATTTTTCTTAAGTTTTCCTCTGATCCATGAATTTTTATTTATTTATTTATTTATTTATTTTTAAAAGATTTTATTTTATTTATTTGACAGACAGAGATCACAAGCAGGCAGAGAGGCAGGCAAAGAGAGAGGGAGGAAGCATGCTCCCTGCTGAGCAGAGAGTCCCAGGTGGGGCTTGATTCCAGGACCCTGGGATCATGTCCTGAGCCGAAGGCTTTAACCCACTGAGCCACTCAGGTGCCCTCATGGATTTTTTTTTTAGAAGTGTGATATTTTTTATTGCTAAATATTTGGACTTTAATTTAGATAAATTATAGTTATTGATTTCTATTGATTCCATTATAGTCGAAGAATGGGCTTTGCAGGATTTCAAAATTTGAAATTTCTTGACTCTGGTTTTATGGCTCATTATATGGTTTATCTTGGTGAGTTTTCTATGTGATTTTGAAAATAATGTGTATTCTGCAGCTTTTGGGTATAATGTTTATAATGGTCAACTAAATCAAAGTGGATAATTGTGGTGTTCATTTCTTCCATGTTGTTTATTTTTTTGAATTTTCTTTTTTCGTTTCTGAGAAAGGTTTGTCAAACTATACAGCTATGACTGTGAATTTGTGTATTTTTCCTTTTAATTTTGTCGATTATTTCTTTATGTATTTCAGGGTCTGTGTCTAGATGTATACATATTTATGATTTTTATGCCTTTCTTCTGAATTCACTATTTTGTCATTATGAAATGTTCCTTCTGAGAAGACTCCTTGCCTTGAAGTATATGTTATCTAATATTAATATTCAACTCTAGCCTTATTACATGGTTTACATAGTATATACCTATTAATTCTTTTACCTTCAATCTATTTGTATTTTTACACTTAAAGTATGCCTCTTGCAGAAAATCTGTACTTATGTCTTCCCTTTTTATATGTATTCTGAACAGCTGTTTATATTTTCATTGGAATCCTTAGCTCATTTATATTTAATGTAATTATTTGTATGTTCGGATTTTTGCCATTTCACTACTTGTTTTCCATTTTCCCCATCATTTTTTTTATTATTGATATTTCTCTTCTCTTCTTTTTGCAAATTTCTTTTGAGTTAATTGATTTTTAAAAATAGTTTAAATTTAACTTATCTGATGGCTTTACAATTCTACTTTTTTTTTTACAGTAGTTTCTCCAATGGATATAATACACATTTTTGACTTCTCACACTCAGAGTTAAATATATCATTTCATTCACATTGTAAAAATCTTAAAATCAGTATATACTCATTTCCTCCCACTCCATTTGGCTACAATTGTTATACATGCTACATTTATATATGTTATATATATGCTATATTTATATATGTTATATATATAATGTATATGTCACATATACATTTATATATGTTATAACTTTACATGTTGGACTTACACTTCTTTACTTTTCTCAGTAAGCATTTAAATCTGTAAGTGTTGCTCTAATAACTTTTTCTAATTTATTCTTTTCTATACTTCATTTTAAATAATTTTAAATTTCTCTCTTGAGTTTTCTTTGATCTATAGACTGTTTTTGTTTCTTTGTTTTTTTTTAAGTATTAGAACACCCAAACACACACAAAAACACACATATTTTAAACTCCATAGTACAATGTTGCATTTTCCTTTAATCAGTCATAAGTGATATTATTGAGAAAGATATTTTTGTTTAACCAGTTCAACTCCATTCCTCCATTCCAATCAACTCTTGTTTTCTTTTATAGGATCTGACTTTTCATTTGGCATCATTTCCCATCATCCAGAACTTCCTTCATCATTTCTTGTAGTGTTGGTCTGCTGAGGATGAACACTCTTAGTTTTTACTCATTTACTCATTAATTTCTCTTCATTCCTGCAAGATATTTTCACTGGTTTATAATTCTGGGTTTAGTTCTAGCACCTTAAACATTTGTTCCAATTTCTTCTGGATTCTGTATTTTTATGATGAGAAATAGTCATTTTTATTGTTTTTTATGTGTAGGTAATATGTCTTTTTGGGAAATTATTTTAAAGATTTTCTTGTCAATTTGAAGGTTCAGCTGTTTGACTTTGATATGCTTGGCAATAATATTCTTTATATTTATCAGTTTGGAACTTGCTGAGATTCTTGAAACTATAAATTCATGTCTTTCTACAATATCTTGGAAGATGTTTGCCACTACTGAAATATTTTCTTTCTTTTTTCCTCTTCTTTATTTTGGAGACTCCAGTACATGATTGTTAGTACTTTTATAATGTACAAACTATTGAGGTTCTGTTTAATTGTTGTCAATATTTTTCCCCGCTTTTTTCAAATTGGATAATTTTTATTAATCTGTCTTTAAATCCACTGACTCTGTTTTTTCTCAAATCCAATTGGCTGTTACTCTCTAATGATACATCTTTTAAAAATTTAGATTTTTTTAGATCTGTAATTTTCATTAATTTAAAAAAAAATTTTTTCTTTCTTTTTTGCTCATTCATTACCAACATGGTTTGAAATGCTTCATTACAATAGCTATTGTTTGCTTTTTTAAAATTCTTTTCTGCTAATTGCAACATTTTTGACATTTTACTATCTCTATTGATTTTTTTCTTTGCATACTAATCATCTTATTTGTTCTTCATGTACTTAATAATTTTGAGTTGTATTCTCCACATTGTGAAAGCTCTGGATTCAATTATATTCTTCTCAAAAATAATTGATTTTTACTTTATCAGGCTGGACCCAAATTCCAAACTCAGTCTTTCATGCAGTGATCAGAAGCTGAGAGTTCTGTTTGTTTTTTAACCTTAGCAGGGCTACTAGAATCTGCATTTAGCTTGAGTAGTTCAGAGCTAAACTAGACATGGGGGTAAGGTTTATATGCAGAATTTGGGGCTCTTCATTAGTGGTTCTTTTTTTTTTTTTTTAAATTTTCCCTTCTTTTCCAGGTGCTGTATTTCCCTGAAATTTATCCTCTTATTATTCATGCCAAGAAGATTGTAGGTGTCAAATTTCTGAGTTTTATCAGCCCTATATGGTCCTAAATATGGCTTTACCTTAATAAAAAAAAAAAAAGTCTAAGGATGTATAGCTCACACTTGCTCATTTTGTACTAGGTACAGTGTTTGCAATGACAAGTGACCTAGAACATTATTTTTTTCTATTGATTATTATCGAACTTCTTTTTAAAGATTCATTTATTTATTTGAGAGAGAGAGAGCAAGTGTGAACAGAGGGGAGGGGCAGAGGGAGAGAATCTTCAAGCAGACTCCCTGCTGGGCATGGGGCTTGATCTCACTGACCCATGAGATCATGACCTGAAAAGAAACCAAGGTCAGGGCGCCTGGGTGGCTCAGTGGGTTAAGCCACTGCCTTTGGCTCAGGTCATGATCTCAGGGTCCTGGGATCGAGTCCCGCATCAGGCTCTCTGCTCAGCAGCGAGCCTGCTTCCCTCTCTCTCTCTCTGCCTGCCTCTCTGTCTACTTGTGATCTCTCTCTGTCAAATAAATAAATAAAATCTTAAAAAAAAAAAAAGAAACCAAGGTCAGACACTTATCTGAGACACCTAGGCACCCCATTATAGAACTCCTTTTTTTTTTTTAAGATTTTATTTATTTATTTGAGAGAGAGAGAGAGAGAGACCATGAGAGAGGAGAAGATCAGAGGGAGAAGCAGATTCCCCATGGAGCTGGGAGTCCGATGTGGGACTTGATCCTGGGACTCCAGGATCATGACCTGAGCCAAAGGCAGTCGATTAACCAACTGAGCCACCCAGGCGCCCTAGAACTCCTTTTTTTTTTTTTTAATTAATTTATTTTTTTCAGCGTAACAGTATTCATTGTTTTTGCACAACACCCAGTGCTCCATGCAATACGTGCCCTCCCTATTACCCACCACCTGGTTCCCCCAACCTCCCACCTCCGCCCCTTCAAAACCCTCAGGTTGTTTTTCAGAGTACATAGTCTCTTATGGTTTGCCTCCCCTTCCAATTTTTTTTTTTTTTATAAACATATGATGTATTTTTATCCCCAGGGGTACAGGTCTGTGAATCCTTTTTAAAAAACAAGAAAAATTAAGATTCCACAGAAAGGTTAAATTAAAAAAATATGAATGAGTTATTATTCTCTTGATTCAGGCAATCAACATTTATTGAATTCTAACTGTGGTACTAAGAAAATGTCTGTACTTATATATTGGAAGAAAGAGGAAACTATTTGTTGTACATGTTTAACCTTGACCTAGATTTTCTCAGACTACTCTAATGGTAGTGCACTCAGAATTGTTTCATTTAGTTCCTATTTCAAAATTGCTGTTTAATAAAGTACTTCACTTTCTTCTTTATACCTCCATTAGTTGATGTTAAAATAAAGTAGGAATTACCAAACATTATAGTATTTGCCAAACATTGAAAGGGTTGATAATTCCTTTACTTTGTGTATAAACTTGTATTATTGGAAAAAAGTATTAATTACTTTGAAATATGTTCATAAAATATATTGGAAAAGGGCTGCAAACAGTATAAGTCAGTGTGGCTTGTGTGACTAATTTGTTTAAAATGTAAATGTAAATATTTTGAATGTAATTATCTGCTATGTTAAAACTACCAGTTACTGATTAGTATTCTTTATTAGTGCCTCTATAGTTAATGTGGTTATCAAATTAATAACAAAAGCTGGGACTTGTGAATTGAGAAGGGAATAAGGTCAGTATAGATGATTTAGGAATAAAACTTCCAGTTCCATAAAGATATTCTTAGCAATAAAACAAAATAAATATTATACTTTCAGTTGCTTAATTTCTTCAAATAACTTTTATTGTTAAAGTCTACACTTGAATCACCTTTGTTAATCAGATTCTTCCTTTGAAAATAAACTTTAAAAAAATTCTATGATGTTGTTTTTTTATTTTTCTATGATGTTGCTAACAGGAATTTTGAGGACTGTGATGTCCATGAGTATTCACACTTAGATCATTAAAAACCCTTCATTTCTTCCTAAATAATTTATTCTAATGTTTAGTCTACTGTATAAATTCTGCATTTATAAAAAAGAAACAAAATTGAGTCTGATATTAGGTCATTATGGTTGTTAACACTACTCCATAAACCACATGTAAATTGAGAGTTATATTCAGCAAAAATGTATATATTTAATAAGGTAATCATAATTTAATATTTTACTATCTGAGAACATTTCATGAAGATGGTAATAAATGCTTATAATATACTGATTTTATATTTTGGGAAATATTAATACTAAATGATGGAAGAGAAAATACATTTGGCAATTCGAATGTACTGCTGCTGTCCTGTAAATTGATGACTTACTGAAAATCTTTGAAAAGAAATCTCAAAATGAAGATTTTTTTGCTTCTTTTAACACATCTCATGGTAGACATACTCAATAAGCATTTAGCTTATATTGCGGTTTTGCATTTTTGGTGGTGCTCATCTTTACCTAATAGAGCTATGCATTTAAGGAAAAAAAGTTTGTCATCCTAGATCTAAGGCATGTATGATACATATTCTTTAAAATTGCATTTTAAAAAGTGACCAGCAACCTAAAATTATATATGCCTAGATCTGATCCAAATTTTCAGTTAAAAGTTATATAATTTTATACCCTCTATGTTGTTCTAATACATTTTATAGCTGTATGTTAGTGAATTAAGGCAGGGAACACACACACACACACACACACACACACACACACACACACATATCCCCCAAACAAACAAACAAAAAAGACCATATAACAGTTTTCATAGTGGATCTCTTTTACTTCCTTAATGCTTTCATATCAGAAAATTTATATGGGGAAAATGGCTAGCAAAGTATGTATAAGGTTTGGGAGTGTCTGAATAATTGTTCAAAATCTGTGAGAAAGTATGCTGTTGGCTTTTAAGATCTTGATGATCTAGGTTTTATCTCTTATTTATAATCTAGTTATTTTCATGGAGAAGATAAAATGGTATAGAATGAAACAATTATCACCCAAACATAAAATCTGAAGAAGCAGCTCAAAAGCAATAAAAGCATTTATAGGGATATACTTGACTCTTACTGAGTTATTTATTCCCGGCTTTATATGTCTGTCTGGACAGTATTTATTTTCATAGCTAAGTTAGATCACGGTGACATGAGAATTTTAGAAATAACAATAAAATTCCATTGGTAAAATACTAATATGCAATGTGATGTGATATAGCATATCTTTGGCATTATAAATTATTTAATTTGGCTAGATACAGATATTATTTGAATTACACATGGAGTTGCTGTTAACATTGTAATTAATGTGGAAGATGCTTCTAGTCACTTACATGAATTTGAGTGCTTATAAAACTATGATCCATTATAGAATATGTGAGCAAGAAGCACACAATTTTATTATTGATGTTTTCATTTCCTTATTTTATGGGAAGAATGGAGGAAGCATATGAATGGAAAGAGTTTGACAAAGAACCACTAGGTATAATGATGGGATATAGAAGAATCTCTGGGGGGGCACCTGAATGGCTCAGTGGGTTAAGGCCTCTGCTTTCGGCTCAGGTCATGATCCCAGGGTCCTGGGATCCAGCCCCGCATCTGGCTCTCTGCTCAGCGGGGAGCCTGCTTCCCTTCCTCTCTCTTTGGCTGCCTCTCTGCCTACCTGTGATCTCTGTCTGTCAAATAAATAAATAAAATCTTAAAAAAAAAAAAAAGAATCTCTGGGGGCGCCTGGTTGGCTCAGTGGGTTAAAGCCTCTGCCTTCTGCTCAGGTCATGATCCCAGGGTCCTGGGATCGAGCCCCCCATCAGGCTCTCTGCTCAGCAGGGAACCTGCTTCCTCCTCTCTCTCTGCCTGCTTCTCTGCCTACTTGTGATTTCTGTCTGTCAAATAAATAAGAAAAAAATCTAAAAAAAAAAAAGAATCTCTGCTTTAGAAGGAGAATATTAAATAATAGCAAATGTTATTTTGGATGTTTAGTGTGTAGTTCTTCCATTAGGTAGTAGAATGAACAACTTTCCAAAGTTTTGCTATAATTATGATTGTGTGATAATGAGCTGATTCTTCTTTTTGTTATTGAAGCCCCTGGGAAAAAAGAAAAGAAACATTATCTGTGTTAGGTTTTAAATATGCCCTATTTCAAAAAACAACAAAAATAGCTAAGATCATTTCTTGGAAAACCCCACATCTTTTTCTCTACTGTCACCAGAGAGGTTAGTTGATACAGAGTGGGAAGAGGCATAGCATGTCCCATTACGCTTTTTTTTTACCTCACCACTTTAAGGACAGGGAGGGAGAACTTTTACGTAGAGCCTGAGTTCCAACTATTAGTCTGACATTTAATAAAGGAAAATGCAAATGACTGCAATAAAACTTACATGGAGAACAACTTTGAGGCACAAGAAGTCACATGTGTGTCATCAGTGCAGAAGTTAACAAAGCATGTCCTGAAATTGCTTATCCAATGGGAAATTTTGAGCACTCTACTTTCCTGCTGGATTCCTATCAAAGATATCTCATTGACAACCTAGAGGAAACAAGTCAAATTCATTAACTGGTAACTGTGTAGGTTGTGAACATTATTTCTTACCATCTCTGTGGTGTGGTTGAACTTCTACGTCCTTATACACAGTACTCTTCATTGGTTCTTGCTGTTTCATGAAAATAGCATTTCATCAATCTTTGCCTGGTTAACAACTGTTAATCCTTTAATATTTAGCTAGATAGCACATCCTATAGGGCATCTTCTCTGACTCCCTGCTAGGTGCTCCTCTCTATCATTTGCATAGAAATACAAATACAACATCATATTATAACTACCCATCCTGTGAATTGTTCTCTCCACTGGACTATGAATTGTATGAGATCAGAGACCACGTCTTCATTTTTGGATTTCCATCATTCAGGAGAGTTCCTGGTCAATAACAGATTCTCAATAAAACCCTGGTGATGAATAAATAAATGAATGTCAATAAATGATTTACTTAGAGATACAAAAGGCAAATGATTATGATGGATTTTAGGAGGCTTTATTGAGAAGAGAGATTGAAATTTCACATGAAAAATCATTTTGAAAAATAATTTTTAAATTAGCAGGCTAGAGAAGATAAGAATCTAACATCTGTGGGTTGGAGGAAGTATCTTCTTTTAAAGTAATTTTTTGTTATAAATCCCTATTGTTGTGAAGGAATGATAAGATGAAGGTATAAAATCTTTGCTTTTAAAAAATTTTTTTTTAAAGATTTTATTTATTTGACAGAGAGAGTACAAGCAGGGGAGGAGCAGGAAGAGGGAGAGGGAGAAGCAGACTCCCCGCTGAGCAGGGAGCCCTGTGTGGGGCCTTATCCCTGCACCCTGAGATCATGACACATAACTGAGTAAGCCACCCAGGCTCCTCTAAAACTTTGCTTTTATAATCCTCCAATTACTGTTTACTTCTTCATCCTTTTCCCAACTAGATCATAGTTTTCCCTATCACAGGGAAGGGAGGTCATAGCATCAATATAAAATGGAACAGAAAAAGTTATAGATTTTATATTATTGTTATTACTATGACTATTATTATTATTACAAAGTAGAGGATGAAAACCTCTCCTAGGACTTGTTAAAGAGAAGAGAGGAAGGTAAGGGTTGCAAACAAACCATGTTTCAAGAAGAAACCTGCCCCTGTCCCACCACACAAACAAATTCCAATTTATGCAGGAATTTGAAGGCAGGAGGGAAACCCAGGAAGCCAGCACACTCCTTGAGTTTTAAGTTCCCTGCTACCATGTAAGCAATGTTTGGCAGTCTACAAATGCACACACCAGTTCGCATATATTTGCATTAGGTGACTAAATACAACTGCCAAGATTCCTGCAGTCTGGAGTAGTGTGGGAGAGAAACTATAATTTCCAGTGATCTGAGAAGTTAGCTGAGTTGGCAGGCTTGAAGGTCTCTCATAGTTGGGATGGAAAAAGCAGCCACGGATGGCAACACAACCAAGCCTGGGGACCAGAACAGATGGACAGAAAAGCTGATGCCAGCAAAGACTAGAGGTCAAAGGCATCCTCCACAATTTGATGATGCTATAAGCATCACAGCCCCTCCTCTCTAGATACCAAATATCAAAACCTTTCCTGAGAAAAGAAAGTCAAGGGAACTGTTTGGCTTTAGTTTGTAGCTGAAATGACTGTGGTTTGTCAGAAAGACTTTGTTATCCACCCTTAGCTGGGATGGGGACTTCAATTAGAGAATAATTTTTAAAGAGTTCAAAAGTTACACCTAAATTCTTGGTGTGAAAGTATTTCACTTGTTGTACCAAGATCAAGCTCTCTAAAAGAGAGGGGAAAAAATTGTAATTATTCCAAGTCAGGGCCCCATTACTCACACAAAGAGCAGTACATTATTGCTGACAAACATATTTTCCCCATTTATTGCTGGGTAGATGGTAAGTACTCCTTATGTCAGCATGTCATAAACTGGTATTACATCTCTCTCTTTTTCTCTCTCTCTTAAACACACACATCCATTCTCTCCTTTTCTCTCTCTCTCCCTATATAATATAGATATTTCTATTAAACTGATGAAGAAACTTAAGATGTTATATAAATTGATCAAATTCACATGTTAGATAAATGATAAAAATAAGATTAAATTCAAGGCTAACTCTCTTCAGAGATTTTGCTCTTCTCATTTATTGTTGTGAGCTGAAAGAATTGATATTTCTTTTTATATTTTTCCTCACTAACTGCCAGCAAATAATTATGAAACTTCTAGGGCTTTCCTATAGAATATTAAATGTGAAAGAGCATTGATGGTTTAGGTAATCTGTTAATAGTAAACAATGATTTTTGGAAATATTTACTGAAGTCATGATATGGAATGAGAAATTATAATAATTTTAAATCTAGAGAAATAAGGCATTTCTTGTAAAATGTTTAGATTCAAGTTTTAAAACTAGAATTATATATGAAGATTAATGTTTGAACTATTAAAAATTCAAAGATTCAGCCATTTCGGTGGTCCAGATAGCATAGTATATAGAATCAGAAACTTTAATAAAAAAACAAATCACAGGATGAAATGGGAAGAAGTCCCAGAGGTGTGACTTATGACAGTATATGTGGTGGCCGTTCTCACATTTCATCTGCTGGATGCAACTCATTCCTGAACCTTGTCTTCCTGTCATAAGTCATTCAAAGTTACTTTTGGGGTCTGCTAAATATTGTGCTATTTTTAGCAAGTATTAACTCTTTAAAAGGCTATAAAAAGAACATGTAAAGTCTTTATTTGCTGAACATTAAAAAATATTATTAACAGTTATTTTTGTTTTTAAGCATCTACAGCTTTTACAGTTCATACATAGTATTCGTTTTTGGGTTTTTCAGTATCAATATATTGAGAGGAAATGGTATTAGTTTTTAAACAAACTGTCCAATTTCCTTTAAGCATGTAACTAGCACATAGAAATTGATTCTCCTATTATAAAATTTCCCTGTGGCTTATTTCAGCATTACTTCTATATTTCTAATGATATAAAAGATATAGAAATTAGTGTTGTAGTATCGAACTTAATGTTAAGTTTGGTGTTGATTTCTTTGTTCCTTGAAGGGGAGGAAACTGTGTAAACATATATGTTCCTATTCTTTTCTTTCTGGTAATCATATTATAAAAGCTTAGTTCAATAATAGTGTGGACCCATCTTCTAAACCGTCAGAAAATCAGAGCACACAGCCAATTCTCCTAATTATAGTCAAGTTAATCTCTATTCTACTTAAGACAGATGATTTTCCAAATATTTTTAATACCCTCTAGGTTTAGATGTTTCCTAAGTAGCTTGTTATAGCTTATCTCTTATAGCTTATGATAGCTTATTTCAGTAATTTATTTTTTATTGCTCTTATGTATAATATTTAAAAATTATAATTCTAAAAGGTGAAAATATTAAATATTCATAATGACAGATAAATGAACAACAGATGTACTATTAACTGAATGTATAAAACGAAGGACAAGATCAATTAGTAAAGGTCCTATAGGAACACTCATAAAAGTTTTAATCTGACCTTTTGTCCAATTATTTTTTATATTCTGAAAAAATGGAAACTATCTCTTTTAAATTTTATAATGCTCAGGGCCCACACTAAATTTTTCATATGTTTTTTAATACCAGTTATGTGCATAAATTACATTTATAGTGTAATTATTTCTTTAAAATTTGTTATATTCTTCTGGTGACAAAGGCTTTAAAAGACTTCTTTAACTATGAAACCGATTTAATTGCATAAATGAATGGAAACATTCACATTCTGCAATCACACAAGTTTTCTTTACTTTCACCTGAATGATTCTATTTATTAATATATTTGTCAAACAGATATCAAAGTCAAACTATTTGACAAGAGAGCAAAGAGAAGAAAAAAGGTAACAAAGAGTGGAGTAAAGCCAGTGGTCATCTTCAGAAAGTGGTATGGTTGCTTTTGGGAGAGTTGTCAAAATTTAGAAGAGCCATTACAGCAAATTAAGAAAGAATGCTGTGTAGGGATGAGTAAAGGTTTTGTGAAAAACGGTGAGGCTGGTAATAATGGATAATGAAGTCCTCCAGCACCATAAAATGATAGATTCCTTAGAGCTGCAAGCAAGAGCTGATAAAAAGAACCACAGGTTTTTGGAGGCTTGGTAATTGCCACAGAGAACTAAGATAACCTGCCAAGGGTAGGACTAGTGACTGTTTAGTTAGAATATTTAATTATGAGCTTCAGGATGCATATAGAAACCTATGAAGCCAGAATTGTTTAAATATTCATGGAATTAGCTTAAATACATATCAGTTTCTCTGCAATGTTATAAAGAATCTCAGATATTAAATATAAAACAAACATAAAAGTCACATTACTTTGATACTAAATGGTGCAACTGAAATGGGTTACCTAATCCTAATGGGGCTTGAATAACTCTAGTGAAAAGGACAAGCAAGCTACTAACTATAACAATTAGGATATTTTACTATGGGAACAAAATGGCTTGAACTATAACTATCTTAGGCTGTGGGTGATTAATCATAGAGTTCCTAAAACAGAATCAAAATCTAAGTTTGAGAAGAGATACTACCTCTGCTTTTTTAAGTACTATAACCTTAGTTCCTAGAGCTATGGTTGGTGCCTAGCAGGAACTCAATAAGTATTTGTTAACAAATGAAAACAAGATACACTAAAATAGTATAAAAACAAACACAACAAAATATTCCAGGCTTGTGAAAAAAGCCTGAACAGTCAGATAATACTGAAAACACCTCACCAGATTCTCATATTTCAGTCTGTCTATGAACCTTATTTATTTTTAATCTAAATTTCTTCAAAATTATTGATGGATTAGAAGCAAAAAAAAAAAAAAAAGTATCACTACCTGTGCACAAACTTATTAACTCTGTGTAATTAATATGGAAAGAAGATAAAATGCACAGGTTTGGAAATGTTAATAAATGTCACACTGTATTATGTATGATTTAGTATCAAAGTAATGTGACTTTTATGTTTGTTTTATATTTAATATCTGAGATTCTTTATAACATTGCAGAGAAACTGATATGTATTTAAGCTAATTCCACTACAGTTAATTATGAATATTTAAACAATTCTGGCTTCATAGGTTTCTATATGCATCCTGAAGCTCATAATTAAATATTCTAACTAAACTGTCACTAGTCCTACCCTTGGCAGGTTAAGCATCTGCCTTCAGCTCAGATCATGAACCCAGTGTCCTTGCATCCAGCCAAGCATCAGGCTTCCTGCCTCGTGGGGAGACTTCTCCCACTGCTCCCCCTGATTGTGCTTGCTCTCACTAGCTCTCTCTTTGTCAAATAAATAAATAAACACAATCTTTAAAAAAAATCGCATTCATGAAGAAAATATTTTTCTGCCATTTTTAATTAATACATTTTTACTTATATGGACAATGTTATTAGTATGATCACCTGTTTGTAACAGCTAGTGATTTTATCATCCCAGAATTTAAATATACATTCATGGCTACATTTGTTAATGTCTTATTAAACATTTGACTTAACTTAAAACTTCTTGAAAACTGCTCAGGGTAATTTCTACTAAATTGGTTTAACTTTGAGAAATTCTAAAAACTGTGCATGAATAGTAATTTATTTCTATCTAGTCAAATAGGATTTGAATATGATACAATCTGGCCTACTTTTTAGTACGTGGAACTGTGAACAACTTCCAGAATGATAAATTTTAATTTTGAGCACCCTAGACAAAAAAATGAAAGTGTCAAGGCAGATTCATTTATTAGTGGATTCCTCTGCATCGAAGGATTGATTGAACTGTTTTGTTAAGCTTTATTACTCTCTGAGGTTTGTTTTGTGTTTTAATTCTTCATTCTTTGTGGAGTGATTCTTCTTTTTGTTTTCATATTTTTAGTACAAGTTTCTTTCTCTATTTCATGCAGAATACTTTTCTGAAAAGGGTATCTGAAATTTTTCGACTATTTTTTTTCTTTTATCACACCCAATTAGTGTTTTCTTTAAAATTTTAACACTGTATGAAGGAAATACACCATCAGGTAGGAAAATTTCTTTTGTTTATATAGCCATAAGGTTAACTTTTGTGTAAGTACTACATAAAAATATTACTATGAACCTGTGAATTATTCACATTTCTTGCTTTTGACCTTGTCAAAATTTAATCTTTTTCTGCTTGCACTCTTGTTTCATGATAAGTTTTAGTCTTTTATAAAAACATTTAGATTTTTCAAAAATTTTCTTGCCTTGAGGTGGTTTGATTTGTCATTAAAGTGATTTGGAATTACTATATGTTGGACTTTATGAATAAGCATGCAGACATAATTATGCACTTAAATTTTGTCATTTCCTGCAGGAGTCCTATAAAATAGACTTATCAGCATTGTTGTTTATTCTACAGAACAGAGATTCAGGTAGGTTAATGACTTTTCTGAGACTTAATGAGGAAGAGGCAGAATTAGATTTGAACTCAGAATGTTCTGTGACAGGCAAGGAGGAATATTAATCTAGAAGTGTGAATAGACAAGCATGCTGAGATCTTTAATTTATAGACCACAGAGTCCCTGTGAAGAATGTTGACAGGCAGGCCACCAAGCTTTTGTGAGTTGTGTACTGCCAAAATTCCCCAGCCCTGCTGAAGAGGGATCTGGATCTGATTCAAAATAATGTGGTAGGTAGCCTCAGTCACTCAGACCTGAGTATAAAAAATAAAAACAAACAAACTCGAGTCCATATTTTCAGAAATTTCTACAAGGTAGTTGATACCATCCTGAAGTAGACTGCTGTGGTTTTTACAGCTGCTAATCATAGGTGATCGTTTCCATGGGAAAACTTTAGACAGTCTGATTATCTGACCAAACAATTCATTTCCCTGAAAAAGGAGTGAGACTTCAATCTGTTTCCTTACCATTCCCAGCTACTACTGTCATGAGAATTCCTATTCAGCTGGGGTGCTGTTTTACAGATTATTTTATACGCTTTGAACTAACAGTCTTCTTGTCATGCATTCTATCCATAGACTGAACACCTGTGTTTATGGATCTAGGAGTAGATTTTTTTTCTTTCTCTACTTAGGTAAGAAATGTTATTTATTTGTTACTGCTACTCCATATATAGTATGTGTTATTGGTGATTACATTTAACACTGAGTTCATTGAATTCAGATAGGAGAAAAAGATAACATCTCAGTGGCACTTTGATTGTACTAGGATAGAAATGGAAAACAAGCAAAACAAAACCAAGAAATGGGCCTCTCCTCTGAATAAGGAACACTGGACTACTAGAAAGAACCTTTTAAAGTAGCATTATGATACTTTCTCTATCTGATGAAAGCTTGTATGGTTTTGCCTTAGTACTTAAAAGAAAGTGGTGGTGATGTATTTATAGTTGAATTGCAATGAGATTATATTAGGTGGGGAACATCTTTGATGTAAAAGTTGGGTTTTCCTCCTTTCTGGTAACTGTAAAAGGTAATGGCTATGTTAAATAGCTTGATTGTGGATATCATTTCACAATATATGGGTATATCCAAATATCACATTGTATACCTTAAATATATAAAATTTTTATTTGTTGCTCAAATTTCAGTTAAGCTGGGGAAAAATAGTATAATATGTAGATGGTAGTCTTAGGCTGTTCAGGTTGCTATAATAAAATAGTACAAATTATATTGTGTGGCTTATAAACAAAAAACATTTAGTTCTCACAGCTTTAGTGTTGGAAGTCAGAGCTCTGGGTGCCAGCATGGTTATCTGAAGGGCTCTTTTCTGAGTCACAGACTTCTCATTTTATCCTTACAGGATGAAAAGGGCAAGGGACCTCTGTGAGGTTTCTTTTATAAAACACTAATCCCATTCAGGAAGGCTCCACCTTCATTGCATAAGCACCTCCCAATGACCATAATGTGCTATCACTTTGGGAATTAGAATTCTAACATGTGAATTTCGGGAGGGACACAAGCATTAAGATCATAGCAATGGTGTCGTTTTGTGAAGAAAATTAAAACAAGGAAAGAATATACTACCTCTACTTACCACCATCATGCAAGCCCAATGTATGGTGTCATAGCTGCTCTAGGTTTACCCGTATACATTCTCTGAGTAATTACCAAGTATAAGGGAACAATTATGGGATGGAAATATTAGTTTTTAGTCATTCTTTTTTATACATATTTTTGTACCATACACTATCATTATTTGAATTATCATAAGTGTGTTTTTGCCTCATTTAAATTAAATAACTTTGTTAATCTAGATTATGTAAGTGTATACGAAAAGCGTGTTTTAGAAGGCCATATTATAACAAATTAATAGTGATTAATTTTGGTTGAGAGACTATGGGTCATTTTTTGGCCAATTTTCATCCAAAGATATATTATTTTCACTTTAGTAATTGGAAAATTTATTAAAACTATTTATTTTTAAGTTTTTATGTAGCATCATCATCATAATGATTATTACAACAATATTGGTCTGAAATTCTCCTTTTTGGTAGGGTCTTTGCCTGGTTTGGGGATCAGGGTAATGCTGGCTTCATAAAAAGAGTCTGGAAGTTTTCCTTCTGCTTCAATTTTTTGGAACAGCTTCAGGAGAATTGGTGTTATTTCTTCTTTGAAAGTTTGGTAGAATTCCCCAGGGAATCCGTCAGGTCCTGGGCTCTTGTTTTTTGGGAGGTTTTTGATCACTGCTTCAATCTCATTACTAGATATCGGTCTATTCAGGTTGTCAATTTCTTCCTGGTTCAATTTTGGGAGTTTGTAGCTTTCCAGGAATGCATCCATTTCATCTAGGTTGCTTAGCTTATTGGCATATAACTGTTGGTAATAATTTCTGATGATTGTTTCTATTTCCTTGGTGTTAGTTGTGATCTCTCCCTTTTCATTCATAATTTTATTAATTTGGGCTTTCTCTCTTTTCTTTTGGATTAGTGTGGCCAATGGTTTATCAATCTTATTAATTCTTTCAAAAAACCAGCTTCTAGTTTCATTGATACGTTCTACTGTATCTCTCATTTCTACCTCATTGATCTCTGCTCTAATCTTTATTATTTCCCTTCTTGCGTGTGGAGTTGGTTTGATTTGTTGTTGATTCTCCAGTTCTTTAAGGTGTAGAGACAGCTGGTGTATTCTGGATTTTTCAATGTTTTTGAGGGAGGCTTGGATGGCTATGTATTTCCCCCTTAGAACCGCCTTTGCTGTATCCCATAGGTTTTGGACCGAGGTGTCTTCATTCTCATTGGTTTCCATGAATTGTTTAAGTTCATCTTTGATCTCCTGGTTGATCCAAGCATTCTTAAGCAAGGTGGTCTTTAGCTTCCAGGTGTTTGAGTTCCTTCTGAACTTTTCCTTGTGATTGAGTTCCAGTTTCAAAGCATTGTGATCGGAGAATATGCAGGGAATAATGTCAGTCTTTTGGTATCGGTTGAGTCCTGCTTTGTGACCCAGTATGTGGTCTATTCTGGAGAAGGTTCCATGTGCACTTGAGAAGAATGAGTATTCTGTTGTTTTAGGGTGGAATGTTCTGTATATGTCTATGAGGTCCATCTGGTCCAATGTTTCATTCAATGCTCTTATTTCTTTATTAATTTTCTGCTTCGATGATCTGTCTATTTCTGAGAGAGGCGTATTAAGATCTCCTACTATTATTGTATTCATATCAATATGGCTCTTTATCTTGATTAATAGTTTTCTTACATAATTGGGTGCTCCCATATTGGGGGCATAGATATTCACAATTATTAGATCGTCTTGGCGGATAGTCCCTTTAAGAATTATGTAGTGTCCTTCTGTATCTCAAACCAAACCAAACCAGACAACAATAATTGTTTTTGATACTAAATGAGTTCATTTTCTTTGTCTTATTCAAGCCCTCAAAAGTAAGGTTAGAGAAGTCAAAGTTAGAATAAAAAAGTCCTAGTATGTACATCAAAAGTTTACAATAGAAAGAGGAATTAAATGTGTTTAATGTGAAGACTCACAGCATCATATTTTTATAAAAGAAAACCTGTAAGTTGCATGCAGGGTGGACCAATGTGGGGAGAACCTGGAGTTAGCTGTGGCACAGAAGGTGGAGACATGAGTGTAATTATAGAAGGAAGGAACTATTAGAGCTTATCTAAAGAGGAAAGCTAAGGAGGCATTTTTGGAAATTGTGATAGCCCAAATTTCACTGAATTCACAATTTTCTGTAGAATTAATCTTATATTCCTTTTCAAGGGGGTTCCAGGTTGATAACTCCCAACAATTTCTGCACATTAAACCTATCTATCCTCTAAAAATTCCAAATGCTTCTATATAATCCTACTCTCACATTGACTTTCTGGCATTTCTATGGTGGGTTTTCAGATTATTTTTATTTTGCAGATTTTCTATTATAAACATACACTAATTCTTTAAAAAAAGAAAATTATAAAATAAAATCTCAGAGTTAAAATAAACAGTATATTTTTGCTTTGGGGACAACTTTGTAGTTTCCAGATAGTGTGTCCTATTTTGTCCCCTTTATGGTTTTTAATGTAGCCATGTTCTTCATTTGAAATAATATAGAAACAATTTTCCAAAAAATAAACACTAGATGCAAGGAAAAAATTGTATTAATATAATTTTATTAATGTTTGTTGAACAAGATGTTCTGTGGCATCTCTGTATCTGGTCAGTTTTGAAAAATGGTTGTTTGGGGTTGTATGCTCACATACATTTTTTACTTGACTGGTTAGCTATTTACTCTACAGCTTGTTGATGGCTTTTCTAATTGGAAGGAAAAGATGTAGTTACTCACCACAACATAAAATATTGAAAAGTGACACAAGGAAAGCACTTTACATGTCTCTTGGGAAAGAAAATTGCTTATCTGTAATTGTTTTGTTCTCTGAAGAAATATATCATACTGCCATTTCCACATGAATTTCCTGAATATAGTATGACCCACTATTTTAATGTCAATGGAAACAAGCCCTTGTAGAGTTTCTCAGCCTTTTGTATGCTCTAGTTAACCTGAGGGACTTGTAAGCTATAATTTGTAAAGAGAGACAGCAGTATGATATGGAGGAGGTATGGACTGATTTGTAAGTCAGGTCCCAGCATGCAAATGACAAATTATGGACAGAAGCATTGGGAATAGGAAAAAGAAAAGTAAAAGTAAAATATGCACCCATCACCTCATGTAAAAGCAGACAGAATAAAGGAACATTGAAGAAATGAATGTCATAAAATTCTAAACAGACTGATATGTGGAGCCTTGGTGAGAAGCATAACTAATTGCTCATTCATTTCATGACTACTGGTTGCTCATCTATAATGTGTCAGGCTCTTGTTCATCAATAAAGACACATTACTGAGCAGGGCAGATGTGGTTGCTGCATTTACATAGTACATACAACTAAAAAAGCAATTATAATAATATAAGTTGGAGAGAGCTAGGTTATACTTTGAGATCTGTACAAGGGCATCTCATCTCATTTTGGGAAGCCCTAGAAGAAATGAAATGTATGAAAAATAAATAAAGGGGTTTAGTAGGCAGAGGTTTAGAAAACTCCAGAAAGAGAGAACAATATATTGGAAGACCAAAGAGTCAAGAAACAGGGCTGAAGTGAATGATATTTAGGATGGCTGAAATATGGTATGGGACAAGTCAGTATTAAGAGTAGGGTGGGGCAGGCAGCAGGCATACAATATCATGTTAAGTTTGAATTGACACCCAAAAATGTTCAAATGCATTCTTTTTTTATACAATTATTTATCAAATGCCTCACATTTTAAAGCTTTTTAAGATAAAAGATAAAAAGTATTTTCTAACATTTAGTTATTCCCATTAGATAAAATAGACAGTAAAATAAAACCAACAATAATACGCAGTGAAAAGTAATATGATTGCAAGAACTTAAAAGTTCTAAAGAAACACAGCAGGGTCACCTGTGTGGCTCAATCAGTTAACCTTCTGCCTTTGGCACAGGTCACAGATCTCAGGATCTTGGAATGGAGCCCCACATCCGACTCCCTGCTCAATGAAGAGTCTGCTTCTCCCACTCCCTCTGTTCCTCCCCACTGCTCATTCATTCTCTCTCTCTCTCTCAAATAAATAAATAATCTGAAAAAAAAAAAGAAAGAAAATACAACAGTGGGAGAATGGGAAGGGAAGTCTAGGGGCTGAGAAAGACTCAAGAGGTGAACTTGAATAAAGTCTTAAAGGGTCATGGGAAACTAGTGAAGCAGAGAAGGGAAGTACATTTAAGCTGTGGGGATAGCATGTCCAGTGGTTTAGAAGCATGAGAGATTAAGATCTGTTCAGAGCTGCAAGTGAAATGTTTTTACTATAGCATTTTCCAAAGTGTGCCTTAGGAAACATCCCTCAAGATGATCTGGAAACAAATGCATGGCCTATGCCTGTCCACCTTCTTGGAAAGTCCTAATGTCCATTAGCATATTAAGGGATCTGAAGATGCTCTACAGTGAGGAAAGCTGTTTTCTTTATTTGGTCTAAATTTCTCAAAATTGTTTGATCATAGATTTCCTCTACTAACATCTCTTTTTGTTTTATTTATTTATTTATTTATTTATTTTTCCAGATTAAATATTTATTATATTTATTTATTTATTATGTTATGTTAATCACAATACAGTACTTCATTAGTTTTTGTTGTAGCATTCCATGATTCATTGTTTGCATATAACACCCATTGCTCATTACAATACTTGCCCTCCTTAATACCCATCACCAGGCTAACCTATTCCCCCACTCCTGAAACCTTCGGTTTGTTTCCCAAAATCCATAGTCTCTAATGATTTGTCTCCCCCTCTGATTCTCCCTCTTCATTTTTTCCTTCCTTCTCCTAATGTCCTCCATGCTATTCCTTATGTTCCACAAACAAGTGAAACTACATGATAATTGACTTTCTCTGCTTTATTTTTTTTCACTCAACATAATCCCTTCCAGTTCCATCCTTGTCGATGCAAATGGTGGGTATTCATCCTTTCTGATGGCTGAGTAATATTCCATTGTATATATGGACCGCATTTTCTTTATCCATTCATTTGTTGCAGTGTATCTCAGCTTCTTCCACAGTTTGGCTGTTGTGGATGTTGCCACTATGAACATTGGGCTATATGTGTCCCCTTTTTGCTTTGAAACTTATTAACATTCTATGAAACACACTTCGACATTGACAATAAGTCCTAGACAGGGTGACAGGTAGTGTCAGAAGGTGGGGCTACAGGAGAAGCTCTAGAGGTCAGTTCATAAAGGCCTTAGTTAGCTCATTATGGGAGAACACACCTGATGTTTTCTTCTGGAAGAAAGGTACTCTAGGGACGCCTGGGTGGCTCAGTTGGTTAAGCAGCTACCTTTGGCTCAGGTCATGATCCTAGCGTCCTGGGATCGAGTCCCATATCAGGCTCCTTGCTCGGCAGGGAGCCTGCTTCTCCCTCTGCCTCTGCCTACCTCTCTGCCTACTTGTGATCTTTCTCTCTCTGTCTCTCTCTCCCTGACAAAAAAAAAAAAAAAATCTTAAAAAAAAAGAAAGGTACTCTATTAATGTGATACACCCAGCCTTACTTACTCTACTCTAAGGGGATTGTGTGGAACCACCTCTCTGAGAGGTAAACTTAGATAGATTTAAATGGATTAAATTTGATTTAAATTAAATTAAATTACCTCTGAGAGGTAAACTTAGATTTTATTAACATACCTTCACCATTTCTCTGATTTTTTAAACTTAATTTTTTCATTTCTGTAAAAACACTTAACATGAGATCTATTCTCTTAGCAAAATTTTAAGTGCACAATACAGTATTTATAACTGTAGGGAAAACTATAGTTTCCTTAGAAGCTAATTATCTTGCATAACAAACTTTGTTCCTGTTGAATAGCAACTCCACATTGCATTTCTCCCTCCCCTCAGCCCTAGGCAACCACTATTCTCTTTGTTTTTATGCATTGGAGTATTTCAAATACCTCATGTAAGTGTTATCATGCAATATTTGTTGTTTTGTGATGGCTTATTTCACTTCGCATAATGTCCTCAAGATTCATCCATATTGTTACATGTAGCAGGATTTTTTTAAAAAGGTTTAAATAGAACTCCACCGAATACATATATATACTACAATTTCTTTATCCATTCTTCTGCTGATGGATAATACGTTGTTTTTAAATATTGGTTATTGTGGATAACGTTGCGAGGAACGTGAAAATATGGATATTTCTTACAGATAGCATTTTAATTTCTTTTGATTGAAAACCAGAAGTAGAATTACTGGATCATATGATTCTCTTATTTTTAATTTTTTGATGACCTTCCGTACTGTTTTCCATGGTGCCTACACTTTCTTACATTCCCACCAGGAGTGTGCAATAGTTCTCATCACTGTACATCCTCACCATCTTTTTTATTTCTTGTTTTTATAATAGCCATTCTAAAAAGTGTGAGGTGATACCTCATTGAGGTTTTATTTGCATTTCCCTGATGATTAGTGCTTTTGAGCAACTTTTCATATACCTATTGGGCATTTTTATGTCTTCACTGAGAACTATCTATTCAAATATTTTCCACTTAAAAAATTATTTTTTGTGTTATTGAATTGGAGAAGTGCCTTATATATTACCCTTTATCAGATATATAGTTTGCAATATTTTCTCCCATTCTGTAGATTGCTTTTTTATTTTGTTGATATTCCTTTGCTGTGCAAAACTTTTTATTTTGATATAGGCCCATTTATCAGTTTTTGCTTTTGGTGTCACATACAAGAAATCATTGCCAAGACTAATTTCTGGCATTAAGACAGACATATAAACTGATAGAACAGAATAGAGAGTCCCCCCAAAAAATCACACATATACAGTCAACTGATCTCAGAAAATGGAGCCATGAGTATGGAGAAAGGACAGTCTCTTCAACAAATGGTGGTGGGAAAACTGGATATTCTCATGCAAAAGAATTAAATTGTATACTTACCTTAAAACATACACAAAAATCAACTCAAAATGGATTAAAGACTTAAAGATAAGACATGAAACTGTAAGACTCCTAGAAGAAACCATTCCTTCTCTCCATGTGTGCTGTTAGCTGGGAACACCTTTTCCAGATGGGAAGAATTGCTTTGGTTCAGCACTGCCTGGGGCTGGGAGGGTGATTTTCCTGATTATGGTATTCAGTAATGAGGCATACTTGATTGTAAGTTTAAACCATATTTCCATCACAGCTTCATCAGTAATAAAGGAGATGTTTTAGTTATCCATCTCATCCTGTTATTTCTCAGTATCTTCATAATTTGGCAGGTAAGGAGGTGATATTTATTGTCCTCTAAGAGATCCAGACATTAAAGAATTTGGTCTTTATCTGATAGAAAATGGGAGCCACGAAAGTGTTTCACCAGTTAATACCATAGTCAATTTGCATTTGGCATTTTTAGTGACAATGTAGAAATAGGGGCACAAACAAAAGCTGAGAAACCAATTAAAAAGGACAGCATGGATTCAGGCAAGAAATGGTCAGATCTTAAACGACACCAATGGCAATGTTAATATCAATAAGAGGATATAAACATGAAATATATATAGGGGGTTGAATCAATAGAACTAGGAGACTGAATAGATAGGTGATGCAAGAGAGAAAAAGTTGAGGACAATTCCTAGATTTCTGAATGAAGGTGAATTACATTTGGTTTGATGGAAATGTAAAACTCTATTTCCAGCATACTGAGCTGGACATACTTTAGGAACATTCAAGTAGACTTGTCTAGTTACTTTTTGCATATATCTTTATCTGAAGTTCAGAGACATTTTTAGTCTAGAACCACACACACAATCACTATTCATTTATTGGTGGTACTTGGCGTCATAGTGTCAGTCACTCTTTGGGAGAGTGTATGGATAGTAATTCTACCCAGTGTCAAGACTTAACACTTATTATGTGCCCATTCTGTACCAGCCCTATGTTAAACACTTTGCTCCATGGTCTTGTTTAATTGTCAAGGCAACTCTCTAAGGTAAAGACTGGTACTCTCATTTTCTAAAGAAACTGAAGTTTTCACTTGATTTGATGACTAAGAATTAATTTGTTTTGTTCATAAGTATTTCCATGTTTTATTTTTCTTTTTAAAAGATTTTATTTATTTGTGGAGAAAGAGAGTGAGAAGGAAAGAGCACCAAGAGGGGAGGGTCAGAAGCAGACTCCTCTCCGAGTGGAGAGCCTGATGTGGCTTAATCCTGGGACCCTGAGATAATGACTTGAGCTGAAGGCAGACACTTAATCAACCAAGCCATCCAGGCACCCCTCCATGTTTTAAATGTATCTGATAAAATGTACTTGTAATCAGACACATACACAGATTTGTGTTTGTGGTTTACTATTTCAATTATTTTTGCAGGATATATACTCAAAGTATGGTGCTGTGTAATGCCCCTTGGCAAATTTAAAGATTGATTGATTGATTGATTTTTAGAGAGAGAGAAAGAGAGTGCAAAGGGGAAGGGCAGAGGGAGAGGGAGAAAGAGGATCCTTAAGCAGACTCCCCACTGAGCTTGGATCCTGACAGAGGGCTTGATCCCAGGACCCTGGAACCTGAGCGGAAATCAGAGTCCACCACTTAACCAACTGAGCCACCCAGGTGCACCTTCTGACAAAGTTAATTTTAATCAGGTCTGGGATTTCAGTCTACTATGGAAATAAAGAACAGAGGATCATGTTGCTCTCATTCTCTTTTTTGTTTCTTCCATAAAAGGTCAGTTCAGAAGCACAGTGTACTATAGCAGTTATTAGTCAGAAACTCAGTTCTTTGCTGGAATTCTAGCAGAAATTAAGAAGAAAAATGAAAAGTACGGTTTTCTTTTCTCTATGTATTTGGGGAAGAGAAGCTGTTCAAGATCTAGAATTTTTGGAGTAAGGCGCAGAGCTAAATGAGCCTGTGACTCCTTGCATAGGGAGTGTTATTAGGATAGTAAAGCTAGGGCAACTGTCTGTATGCATGAGCTTTAATGGCAGATGTACCAGCAGATGAACATTATCTTAATAAACAGTCTTCTCCAAAAAGCAAGTTAATGTTGCAGATTTATCAGCAATTGTTTATGCACCATTTGATTTCAGAGATTTAAAGTTGATTAACAATACTATTTCTTTTCTAATGAGCTTTTTAATCATTGGTCTATCTGGCTGATTTTGAATAATTTTTGTAATAAGATTGTGCATATGTCTGTGCTGATAAATCTGAAAATAATAGAAAATAATATTATTATAGTAAATATTGAGCATACACAGTGCAAAACAACATGAAGAAAAATCTTAACACCAATGGCTGACTTGATGACTGTTGGATTTGCAGAATGCAGGTCAAAGTCATCATCTTGGCCAAAATTAAGGGATATATTGATACCCCCACATTATAATTGTCCTTGTTACTTGGAAATCATTGACAACTGCCTACATATAGAGACATATTTGATCTTCTTTGGCATTTAAATAGAGTTCTTATTTGATATATCTCATAATGTTGGAGTAAAGGAAAAGGAGACCATATATTCTTCTTGTCAATAGCTTAGGCTTTGGAGTCAAGCAAACAAATTAATGATTCACTAATTGCTTTAGATGACTATGAGCACATTACTAAATTTATGATACTTCTTTGGTGTTTTGTTTTTTAATCTATAAATTTGGGTTAGAGATGCTTATATCATAGTCTTTTATATAAAATGTAATGAGTTATTGTATAAAAAAGTACTTAGAATAGTGTCTGATCCTTAGAAGGTTCTCAATAAACAGGGTCTGCCTAAATTATTACTAATTTGACCTTAGAATTGATCGCTTCCGAGTCAAACTGCCTGGCATAAAAAACTCCACTCCACAACATCACACTTCAGTAGGTCTGACCTTGGGTAAGTTATGTAGCATCTCTGTGCCTCCATTTCAAAAACTCTTTTGCTTAGGATCTACTCTTTAGGTACCTGAAAAGATTAAATGAGTTACCACAAAAAGCCATTAAAATGGCTCTAGACACATTGTGAACCCTTAATGTTTTTAGTGAAATGGATTATATGTATATTAAAATTATCATCAGCATATAGTGATGTCAAAGATATCATAGGAAACTGTAACGAAAGCTTGATTTTCATTCAGTGAAGTTTATGCTGAACAGTAAGCTACGTTTATTCATTACATAAATTGGAGAATTGGGGTTCTTTCCAGACATAGAGCTGTCTGTGATCATACAGCAAAGTGATAGATACTCTGGTACTGTATCTAAACACTTTTTACTCTGAGTCTAGTGCTTCTCAGTACTACATAAAGATTGTGAGCATGGTATAAATCCAAGAGTTTACATTAAGTACACATTTCTGGAGTAAAAGAGAGTGAGCAAAAACTAAAGCATAACCATTCCTTAGCAAGCACTTTTCATTGTTATGCAAGTGACATTATACAGAAAATAACATATCTCATTTTCCAAGCAATTTAATAGTCTGCCAGTTATCATTTGGCAGGATCAAGCTATAAATCTGTTTTTACATAATTTGAGGAGGGCTTATGGCATCCATTACTTATTTCAATCTTTTTTTAGTTTCTAGCAATCTTTTTTTTCTTTTGTAGTTAATGAGCTGCCAAACTCTTAGTTTTATAGTAGAATCTGAGTGTATCATTTCGCTTGTTGCCTTTCAATGGATGTTTATTTGCATTAGATTATGAAAGGTTAATGTTGAATTTCAAATAAGTATAGAATCAGATTCTATTAGTACCTGCTATAATCCTTGCTAGTGCACAATCCTTCAAGCTGTATTTTATAAATACCAGTTGCTTTTGTTGATTTAAATGAGGCAAAAGAATATTCTTTTACTTTAGTCACAAAACTGTACATAAAAACCCATAATATAATTTTTAGAAATTTTTCATGGAATATAAAAGAAATGGGATTGATTCAGAAATTATCTTCTAGCTTCTATAGGAAGTAGAATTAAAGCAGTGCAGTCATAATTGATGAACTACAACATGGTTTAGTGAGGGGCAGAGCTCTTGGCTGTGGCTTTTTTGTTTTTGTAGTTTTACAGAGCAGGGAGGGAATGAGAGGTAAAGGAACTCTCACTTCCATATCTGCCTTCTTGGAGACTTGATAAATCTTTGTCCTGCCTTTTGAGGTTATGATGTTGTGTGATTAGCTTTCAGTCTCCTATAGTGTGGAAGTTGTTTTCTGGACACAGTTTCTGCTGTCATCTGAACAGCACCTTCTATAATCAATCCAAGGCTCTTGGTCCATTTTGTGAAAACATCATGGCTGTGCTTAGGCCCCAGCTCTTAGCCTTGTATATCTGCTTCCTAAATTATTTATATACTTATTTCTGGATGTTGAGGGTCTCTTCTGATCAAGGCACTGCACTGGGATACCCTTATTCCAACTAATGACATAATAGCATTTACAATTAAAAGTAAGTGCTTATATTTTTAATATTTAGAAAACAAATATATGAGTGCCAATACAACAACAACAAAAGAACTCTCGTCCTCACATGGGGATCTAGAAAGTAGAATGCTAAGTGAAAATACAGAGAAAGATAAATACCATATGATCTCTCTCATTTGTAGATTAAAAAACAAAACAAAAAATGAGTTCATGGATACAGAGAACAGATTGGCGGTTGTCAAAGACAGGGGGTGGGGTGTGGGAAAAAATGCATGAAGAGATCAAAAGGTTAAAAAGGAGAAAAATCACTAATTCACAAGTAAACTCACAAATTAAAAGGTTAACCTAATAGTAATTTAAAAAGGCAAATAAAAAAATGAGCTAAAAGAAAAAGAAATCTAGGGGCGCCTGGGTGGCTCAGTGGGTTAAGCCGCTGCCTTCGGTTCAGGTCATGATCTCAGGGTCCTGGGATCGAGTCCCGCATCAGGATCTCTGCTCAGCAGGGAGCCTGCTTCCCTCTCTCTCTCTCTCTCTCTCTGCCTACTTGTGATCTCTCTCTGTCAAATAAATAAATTAAAAAAAAAACTTTAAAAAAAAAAAGAAAAAGAAATCTAGGAACTAAAAAAAAAAAGTGGCACAATATTTTTAAGTGCTGAAAGAGAACTAATTCAAACTATCCTTTGGGAATGAAGCAGGAAACAAGATATTCTCAGTTGAAGGAAGGCTAAGAGAATTTGTTACTAGCGGATCTAGCCTAAGGGAAAAAAATGACTGAAGAAAGTTCTCTAGACATAGGCAATGTCAAAAGAAGGACTCTTGGAATCTTTCCAGAGAAAGAGGGAAGTGACAGAAACAGCAAAAATGTGGGTAGACTTTCCTTCTCCTCCTAAGTATTCTAATTATGTTTCATGGTTGAGACAAAAATTGTAACACTCTCTAATATGATTCTAAATGTATACACAGGAAACATTTAAGACAATTATATTATAAACGGAGGAGGGTAGAGGACATAAAATGAGGTAAAGTTTCTACACTTCACTTAAACTTGTAAAATTTTAACTCCAGTAGATTTCAACAAATTTTGTACATGTAACATAGTATGTAGAGCAACCACTAAAAAAAGCCATACAAAGAAATATACTCAAAAACACTGCAAATTTCAGCAAATGGTGTTAGGACAACTGGATAGACACATGTAAAAGAATAAAGTGAAGCCCTTACTTCACACCATATGTGAAAATAAATAAATAAATAAATAATCCAAATGGCTCAAATACTTAAATGTAAGAAGTAACACTTAGAAAAAAACATAGGAATCAATCATCATAAATTAAAGAGTTGACAATGGATTCTTAGATATGACGCCAAAGCAAAAGTAACAAAAGGAAAAAGAGATAAATTGGACTTTATCAAAATTTAAAACTTTTGTGCTTTATAGAACACTACCAAGAAAATGAAGACAGCCCACAGAATGTAAAGAAAGAAAGAAAGAAAGAGAAAAAACCTTTTTCCAAATGCTATCTATAAGGACAAACCCTCAAATAATTTAATTTTATTCAAAATTAAATTTATATTTTTCTGAAATATATTATTAAAATATATAAATATACTACATCTTTCATAGGTGTAAATAATAGAAGGATGGAAAAAACAGGAGGACCCTTTTACATTATATTTTTTTCAGTTCTAGCTTCTAATACCAACTTTATCATAAAACAATGTTCATCAACACCACCTAAAAATCAAATACTGAAGAAAGAAGTATACAGATATCCTCTATGACATTATTTGTAGAAGAGTGACATTAGACATGAAGGTCAAAATTGACTAAGCTCTTGAATCATCAATATGTTCTTCTAGAACAATTCTGTGAACACTTAAAAAAATAGGATGTTTTTGAATTAAGAATTACATATTCTGCTCAATAGACAGCCTTTAAAGAAACCACTCTGAGTCAGAATATAAATCTGTAAAGGTATCTGTAGTAGATTAGGGCACTGAGTCTTGAACAAGTAAGGGATAAGAAGTTTCCTGAACTAGATGAAACTTCATCTAAACTTCTTTTTTAACCAGGATTTTATAACCAGACACAATGACCTATGATAATTACAAAATCCAGGGTGTATTAGAATGGAGAGCAGCGTTTAATGATTGGACTATCATAGGGTGTATTTCCTATGACTCAAGCATCTTGCTTTATGGAACTTCCTCAGCTACTCTAACAGATCCTAAAATACAGTGATTTAAATAATCTTGAGCTTTACTTCTCACTTGTATGGCAGACTCGAGATGTCTGGGCTGGTGGGAGCCTCTGTTTAGCAATATATTCCAGGACTAAATTTGCTTTCATCATGTTACTCTGTCATCTCCTGGGATGTTGTCTTTGTGTTAATGGATAAAGATAGGTTACCTCCACATACATCTTCTAGCCTGCAAAGAAAAAAGTAAGCGTGGAAATGGAGGGAAAACAATTTTCCCTTTAGGCATGTGAAATCTTCTTCATTCACAATGTATTAACAAAAGTTAAGCCCCCAGACACAAGCAGGTGCAACAGAGGGAGCTATTGCATAGCTAAAACTTGCAGGGGATTCTATTTCTAAAGGTGTGAAGTGGAGGATGATAGGGAAAGGCAATGTCAATCTTTCTGATACTTCTTACTGACAATACAAAGTGGAAGAGTATCAAAAAGGACTGACAAATGATAAAATATGTAGGACCTGTTTAAGAAAAACAGAGAGAATTTGGACAGAAAAATTATTAGGTAAATAGCAATTGGATTCACTAGAATTTCAAAATAGTAAGAATAGGGAATGTTAAATTGTTGAAACACTAAATTTTTTTAAAAAAATATTTTATTTATTTGACAGAGAGAAATCACAACAAGGCAGAGAGGCAGGCAGAGAGAGAGGAGGAAGCAGGCTCCTTGCGGAGCAGAGAGCCCGATGCGGGGCTCGATCCCAGGACCCTGGGATCATGATCTGAGCCGAAGGCAGAGGCTTTAACCCACTGAGCCACCCAGGCGCCCCAAAACACTAAATTTGATAAGCTATCTTTTAGGTTGGATTAACTCCCTTGAAGTTCTAACTCAATTTCCAAAGCACTCAATATAACTTTTTCAGAGAATGTATTTTGTCAGAAATGCTTTACTGAGTAACTCACAAATATAAGCACATATCTGCTTCTAAATATAGAAGAAAATAAGGTGTACTGTAACAATACTGAACAATAAAACCTGAACAATAATTCTGAGAGGTTTTTTTAATAGGAAATCTGAAGAAAGGATTATAAATTGTAATGATTTTCATGAAATAAAATTTACAAGAGGTTTGTGATGGTAAAATTGTATTCATTCCCTGTTAGATTTTTATTTTGCTGCTTTCATATTTTATTTTGGAAATTTAATGCTTTGTGTGTCCACTTAACACTGGAGAAAAGTTCACTAGCATGAAAGTTTTTAATTTTATAATAATGCTGCTGACTACTTTGGTCTAAATTTTTTTCCTGTTGATCATAAACTGATAAAAACTAAGAAAAATTTGGATTCAATAAGAGGCATATGTTTTCTTGATTAGAAATACTTAAAGGCAGGGCGCTTGAGTGACTCATTTGTTAGGTGTCTGCTTTCAGCTCAGGTCATGATCCCAGGGTCCTTGGATCGAGCCCCACATCAGGCTCCCTCTTCAGTTCTTCTCCCTCTCCCTCACCTGCTTGTGTTCCTTCTCTCACTGTCTCTCTCTCTCTGTGTCAAATAAATAAAATCTTAAAAAAAAGAAATATTTAAAGGGATACCCAGCTAATAAATGTGAAATTGTTTTGTTGTTAATGGCCTTTCTTTTGTTTTTGAAATGACACTCTTAAAAGAAATGATGGTATAAAAAATTACTTATTATTCTAAACTATCTAAAAATATTCTATCTTCAGAATCAAGAAACAAGTATTTTGTCATTATATTTTATTGAAATTTCCTCATTTTTAGAACTAAGAAAATGAAATTGTTATCTACTGTTTACTTTTATGCCTATTCAAGTTTCATTATGGTAATTAATAGATATACAACCATTCAATAATATCTTCAGAAACTTATGGCTCACAGCCTGTCTAGTTGTACTGAGCATTCTCCAATGGTCTGAATATAGTACTTTGCATTTTTCTGTCATACTGCATAGCATGACAGTAGAGGGACAAGGATCTATTGATGAATTTCATCAGAAATAAGAATTTTCTGTTCTAAGTTCTAAATTCCACAAAAGGAAACAAATAAAAACATACATACCATGGCAATATTAACAAAATCCTTAAGCACTGACCCATATTGCAGAAATGCAAAAATAGTCTCAACTTATTTTTTCATGCTTAGTATTGAGTATGTTAAGGTTGCAAGGAAATTTTGAAATTATTTAGAAGACTTTGATATATCAAATTTATACCAGTTTGTTGCAGACCTAGTAGTTAAAGCATTCTGATTTTTCATAATTTCAACATCTTTCTCAAATTTTTAATCTTGACTCACAGCAGTTCCACACAATTTCAGATCTCTTTGGACAGTTTTCACCATGACTTCAATGTCAACAAATGACATTTGCAAATGTCATTCCTCATGTTTCTTATTCAAGTTTCTCAGTAACTATCCCATGTAAGGTACTATTTACACAGACAACTCAGGTTCTATATCTAAGTCTCATTCATTCATTTGAATTTTTTTAAAGATGTTTTTTAAATTTTAATTCCAGTATAGTTGGCATACAGTGTTATATTAGTTTCAGATATATAGCATATATATAGCATTCAGCAATTCCATACACCAATCAGTACTCATCACAAGTGCACACCTTAATTCCTATCACCTATTATAACCATCTCCACTCTGGTAACCATCAGTTACCAGATGAGTCTGTTTCTTGGTTTGTATCTCCCTCTCTCTTTTTCTTCCATTGCTCACTTATTTCTTAAATTCCTCATATGAGTGAGATCATATGGTATCTATCCGTCTCTGACTAACTTATCTTGCTTGTTATTATATTCTTTAGTTCCATCTATGTCATTGCAAATAACCTGATTTCACTTTTTTTAATGGGTGGGTAATATTCCATATATATATGATTAGACACACACACACACAGACACAGACACACACACACGCACACACATACCACATCTTCATTATCATTTATCTATCAATGGACACTTGGACTGCTTTCATAATGTGGCTGTTGTAGATAATGCTACTATAAACATAGGGATACATCTATCCCTTTGAATTAGTGTTTTTGCATTTTTAGGGTAAATACCTAATAGTATGATTAATGGATCATAGAGTAGTTCTATTTTTAACTTTTTGAGGAACCTCCTCACTGTTTTCCAGAGTGGCTGCACCAGTTTGCATTCCCATCAACAGTGCAAGAAGGTTTCTTTTTCTCCACATCCTTACCAAACAAACCCTGTTGTTTCCTATGTTGTTCATTTTAGCCATTCTGACAGGTGTGAGGTGATATCTCATTGTAATGTTAATTTACATTTTCCTGATGATGAGTGATGTTGAGCATCTTTTCACATGCTGTTGGCCATCTGGATGTCTTTCCTGGAAAAATGTCTATTCATGTCTTCTGCCCATTTTTTAACTGGATTATTTAGTTTTTGGGTGTTGAGTAATGTAAGTTCTTTATATATTTTGGATATTGACTCTTTATCAGATATGTCATTTGCAAATATCTTCTCCTATTCCATGGTTGTCTTAGTTTTGTTGATTAGTTCCATCACTATGCAGAAGATTTTTATTTTGTAGTCCCAGTAGTTTATTTTGCTTTTATTTCCTTTGTCTCAGGAGACATATTTAGAAAAATGTTGCTATGGGCAATGTTAGAGACAATACTACTTGTGTTCTCTCCTAAGATTTTTGTGGTTTCAGTTCTCACATTTAAGTTTTTAATCCATTTTGAGTTTATTTTTGTGTATGGCTATAAGAAAGTGGTCCATTTTCATTCTTTTGCATGTTGCTATCCAGTTTTCCTCACACCATTTGTTGAAGAGACTTCTTCCCATGAGATATCCTTTCCGGGCTTTGCCGAAGATTAATTGACCACATAATTACGAGTTAATCATGGGTTTTCTTTTCTGTTCTGTTGATCTATGTGTCTTTTTTTGTGCCAGTACCATACTGTCTTGATCCCTACAGCTTTTTAATATAACTTAAAGTCTGGAATTGTGATGCCTCCAGCTTTGCTTTTCTTTTTCAGAATTGCTTGGCTATTTGGGGTCTTTTGTGGTACAAATTTTAGGATTGCTTGTTCTAACTCTGAAAAATGCTGTTAGTATTTTGAGAGAGATTACATTAAATCTATAGATTACTTTGGGAATTATAGACATTTTAACAATATTTTTTATTCCAATCCATGAGCATGGTATGTCTGTCTTTCTATTTCTTTATGTCATCTTGAATTTCTTTCATCAGTGTTTTATAGTTTTCAGAGTACAGGCTTTCATCTCTTTGGTTATGTTTATTCCTTAGGTATCTTACTATTTTTGGTGCTATTGTAAATTGTTTTTTTTTTTTTAAATTTCTCTTTCCACGGCTTTATTATTAGTGTATAGAATGCAACAGATTTTGCACATTGGCTTTATATCCTGTGACTTTACTGAATTCATTTATCAATTCCAGTAGTTTTTAGGTGGAGTCTTTAGGATTTCCTATATGTAGTATCATGGCATCTGCAAATAATGAAAGCATTATTTACTCCTTACCAATTTGGATACCATTTGTTTCTTTTTGTTGTCTAATTGCTGTGGCTAGGACTTCCAATACTATATTGAATAAAAGTGGTGAGAGGGTGGTATATGCAATTGGTAAATAATTGAACACTACATCTGAAACTAATGGTGTACTATATGTTACAGACTAATAGAATTTAAATTAAAAAAAATAAAAGTGATGAGAGTGGACACCCTTGTCTTGTTCCTCACTTAGCAGGGTAAGCTCCCAGTTTTTTCCCATTGAGTATGGTGTTTCCTGAGGGTTTTTCATATCTGGCCTTTATTATGTTGAGTTGAGGTATATTCTCTAATCCCAGTTTGTTGAGGACTTTTATTATGCATAGATGTTGTACTTTATTAAATGCTTTTTCTGCATTTATTGAGACAAACATGTTTTTTTCTATTTTTTATTTTTTATTAAATATAATGTATTATTGGCCCCCAAACTTATAGTTTTTATCCTTTATCTTATTGATGTGATGTATCATGTTGATTGATTTGCAAATACTGAACTACCCTTGCATCCCAGAAATAAATCCCACTTAATTGTAGTGAATGATTTTTTTTTAAAAGATTTATTTATTTGACAGATAGAGATTACAAGTAGGCAGAGAGGCAGGCAGAGAGAGAGAGAGGAGGAAGCAGGCTCCCAGCCAAGCAGAGAGCCCGATGCGGGGCTCGATCCCAGGACCTTGGGATCATGACCTGAGCTGAAGGCAGAGGCTTTAACCCGCTGAGCCACCCAGGCGCCCCTGTAGTGAATGATTTTTTAAATGTATTCTTAAATTCAGTTTGCTAATATTTTGTTGAGGATTTTTGCATCTATATTCATCACAGACATTGGCTTGTAGTTCTCTTTTTTGTGTAACTTTATCTGGTTTTGTATTAGGGTGATACTCATCTCATAGGATGAATTTGGGTTTTCCTTCTATTTTTAGAGGAGTATGAGTAGAATAAGTATTAACTCTTCCTAAAAAGTTTGGTAGAATTTGGTATGAAGCTGTCTGATCCTGGACTTTGTTTGTTGGGAGCTTTTTTATTATGATCCAATCTCCTTGCTGGTAATCAGTTTGTACAAATTTTCTATTTCTTCCTGCTTCAGTTTTGGTAGGCCATATGTTTCCAGGAATTTATCCATTTCTTCTAGGTTGTCTAATTTTTTGGCAAATAGTTTTTCACAATATTCTCTTATAATTGTTTGTATTTCTGTGGCCTTGTTTGTTATTTCTCCTCTTTCATTGGTGATTTTGTTGATTTGAGTCCCTCTTTCTCCCTCTCTCAATGAGTCTGGCCAGGGGTTTATCAATTTTGTTGATCTTTTCAAAGAACCAGATCCTGGTTTCATTGATTTGTTGTCTGATTTTTTAGTTTCTATATCATTTATTTCTGCTCTACTCTTCAATATTTCCTTCCTTTTACTGGTTTTGGGTTTTGTTTGTTGTTTTTTCTAGCTCCTTTAGGTATAAGGTTAGGTTGTTTTATTTGAGATTTTTCTTCCTTCTTGAGGTGGGCCTGTATTATTTATTATTTTTTTTTCCAAAGATTTTATTTATTTATTTGTCAGAGAGAGAGAGAGACAGAGAGAGAGAGATCACAAGTAGGCAGAGAGGCAGGCAGAGGCAGAGGGAGAAGCAGGCTCCCTGCCGAGCAAGGAGCCCGATGTGGGACTCGATCCCAGGACGCTGGGATCATGACCTGAGCCGAAGGCAGCTGCTTAACCAACTGAGCCACCCAGGCATCCCTGGGCCTGTATTATTATAAACTTCCTTCTTAGAACAGCTTTGCTGCATCCCAAAGGTTTTGTACCATTGTCTTTTCATTTTTGTTTATTTCCATGTACGTTTTGACTTTCTTTTTTTATTTCTTGGTTGATCCATTCATTTTTAAGTAGTGTATTATTAAACCTCCATGTATTCATAGTCTTTCCAGGTTTTTTACTTGTGGTTGATTTCTAATTTCATAGTGTTAACACCCAACTTACAATGATGGGCAGATTATTTGAACAGAAAACAATGGCTTTGAATGACAGAATGGGCCAGAAGAATTTAACAGATATATTCACAACATTCCATCCTAAAATGCAGAACACACATTCCTTTCATGGGTACACAGAGCATTCTATAAAAAGATCAAACATTAGTCCACAAAACAACCTCAACAATTTAAAAATGATTGCAATCACACCATACATCTTTTCTAAGTCTAATTCTTAACTCATTTTCCCAACATTCAATCAAATCCTGTCTGACCTTTCATTGTAATATTGCTTGTTTATTATTTATGTTTGTTCCCCTATTGTTTCTTTGCTATAATATATGATGAAATTATTGTAAATGAGTTTTTCCATGTTTTTAATTTCCTGAATATAACTTCCTACAAATGAAATTGCTAAGTAAAAGGTTATGGACTATGAAACAAAATACAGTTTCAAGCCATTATGAGATTACAAAAACAAATAGGCCACAGCTTTTTTTTTTTTTTTTTTCCTGAACTAGATCTACATCCATGTATGGAGCTGTTTCTATGAGGGTCTTATAGGCATCTTTGACTTAGCATATCCAAATAGAATTCTTGGTTTCTTATGCCCACCCAGCCTACTCCCAATGATTTTAAAGCTATTTCTTTTCCATTTCTCTCTCTCACACTCTCTCTATCTCAGTAAATAAGACCAGGATCCACTGAGTGATAAACCTGGGTATAATACTTGATATTTACTAATCCCTTTTATATCCCAATATCAGTAAGTCTTTTTAGGCTTATCTTTAAAATATAGGGTTTGTCTGCTTCATTCCATTCACAATGACATCTTCTCACCTAGAAGCTGTTATTAGGCTCCTTTGCAAGTTCTTGGTGTCCACTACTTCCACCTTCTAGGTTAGTACTAACATAGCTGCTGGAATTCTCTTTTCAAAACACAAACTGAATTTCAATGCTTCTCCATTTATTTTAAATCCTTTCATTGATTTACCATTTAAATCCTAAACTCCTTAACAAATCCGCAAATAGCCTAAAGAATTTGGCCCTATCCATTTGTCCCAAAGTCCAGCCCCTCTCATTGTCTTCTGACTACCCCAGCCTCAGAGAAAAAAAGTCAGCTTCTTTTCCTCCTTAGGATTTCTGATCTTTGTACATGTACTTGCTTCTATTTGGATAGTTATTTCTCAAATATTCTTGTCATGATTTTTTAAAAATTTTAAAAATTTTTGATAAACATATAATGTATTATTAGTCCCAGGGGTCCAGGTCTGCGAATCACCAGGTTTACACACTTCACAGCACTCACCATAGCACATACTCTCCCCAATGTCCATAACCCCACCACCCTCTCCCTACCCCCCAACCCCCTCAGTTTGTTTTGTGACATTAAGAGTCTCTTATGGTTTGTCTTCCTCCCGATCCCATCTTGTTTCATTTATTCTTTTCCTACCCCCCAAACCCCTAACGTTGCATCTCCACTTCCTCATATTAGGGAGATCATATGATAGTTGTCTTTCTCCAAGTGACTTATTTCGCTAAGGATAATAACCGAAAGTTCCATCCACAACTCACAAATGGCAAGATTTCATTTCTTCTGATGGCTGCATAGTATTCCATTGTATATATATACACCAAATCTTCTTTATCCATTCATCTGTTGATGGACATCTAGGTTCTTTCCATAGTTTGGCTATTGGGGACATTGCTGCTATAAACATTCAGGTGCACGTGCCCCTTCAGATCACTATGTTTGTATCTTTAGGGTAAATACCAGTAGTGCAATTGCTGGGTTGTAGGGTAGCTCTATTTTCAAATTTTTGAGGAACCTCCATGCTGTTTTCCAGAGTGGTTGCACCAGCTTGCATTCCCACCAACAGTGTAGGAGGGTTCCTCTTTCTCCACATCCTCACCAATATCTGTCTTTCCTGACTTGTTCATTTTAGCCATTCTGACTGATGTGAGGTGGTATCTCATTGTGGTTTTGATTTGTATTTCCCTGATGCCGAGGGATGTGGAGCACTTTTTCATGTGTCTGTTGGCCATCTGGATGTCTTCTTTGCAGAAATGTCTGTTCATGTCCTCTACCCATTGCTTGACTGGGTTATTTGTTCTTTGGGTGTTGAGTTTGATAAGTTCCTTATAGATTTTGGATACTAGCCCTTTATCTGATACATCATTTGCAAATATCTTCTCCCATTCTGTCAGTTGTCTTTTGGTTTTGTTAACTGTTTCCTTTGCTGTGCAAAAGCTTTTGATCTTCATGCAGTCCCAGTAGTTCATTTTTGCCCTTGCTTCCCTTGACCTTGGCAGTGTTCCTAGGAAGAAGTTGCTGTGGCTGAGGTTGAAGAGGTTGCTTCCTGTGTTCTCCTCAAGGATTTTGATGGATTCCTTTCTCACATTGAGGTCCTTCCTCCATTTTGAGTCTATTTTCATGTGTGGTGTAAGAAAATGGTCCAGTTTCATTTTTCTACATTGGCTGTCTAATTTTCCCAACACCGTTTGATGAAGAGGCTGTCTTTTTCCTGCTTTGTGGAAGATTAGTTGACCATAGAGTTGAGGGTCTATTTCTGGGCTCTCTATTCTGTTCCATTGATCTATGGGTCTGTTTTTGTGCCAGTACCATACTGTCTTGATGATGACAGTTTTGTAATAGAGCTTGAAGTCCAGAATTGTGATGCCACCAACTTTGGCTTTCTTTTTCAATATTCCTCCGCATATTCGAGGTCTTTTCTGATTCCATATAAATTTTAGGATTATTTGTTCCATTTCGTTGAAAAAAATTGATAGGATTTTGATAGGGATTGCATTAAACATGTAGATTGCTTTAGGCAGCATAGACATTTTCACAATATTTGTTTTTCCAATCTATGAATATGGAACATTTTTCCATTTCTTTGTGTCTTCCTCAGTTTCTTTCATGAGGACTTTATAGTTTTCTGAGTATAGAGTCTTTGCCTCTTTGGTTAGGTTTATTCCTAGGTATCTTATGGTTTTGAGTGCAATTGTAAATGGGACTGACTCCTTAATTTCTCTTTTTTCTGTCTTGTTGGTGTAAAGAAATGCAACTGATTTCTGTGCATTTATTTTATATCCTGGCACTTCTCTGAGTTCCTGTACAAGTTCTAGCAGTTTTGGAGTGGAGTCTTTTGGGTTTTCCACATATAGTATCATAACATCTGCGAAGAGTGATAGTTTGACTTCTTCTTTGCCAATTTGGATGCCTTTAATTTCTTTTTGTTGTCTGATTGCTGAGGCTAGGACTTCTAGTACTATGCTGAATAGCAGTGGTGATAATGGACATCCCTGCCATGTTCCTGATCTTATGGAAAAGCTCTCAGTTTTTTTCCATTGGGAATGATATTTGCAGTGGGTTTTTCATAGATGGCTTTGATAATATTGAGGTATATGCCCTCTATCCCTACACTTTGAAGAGTTTTGATCAGGAAGGGATGCTGTACTTTGTCAAATGCTTTTTCAGCATCTATTGAGAGTATCATGAGGTTCTTGTTCTTTCTTTTATTAATGTATTGTATCACATTGATTGATTTGTGGATGTTCAACCAACCTTGCAGCCCTGGAATAACTCCCGGTTGGTCGTGGTGAATAATCCTTTTAATGTACTGTTGGATCGTATTGGCTAGTATTTTGGTGAGAATTTTTGCATCTGTGTTCATCAAGGGTATTGGTCTGTAATTCTCTTTTTTGATAGGATCTTTGTCTGGTTTTGGGATCAAGGTGATGCTGGCCTCATAAAATGAGTTTGGAGTTTTCCTTCCATTTCAATTTTTTTGGAACAGTTTCAGAAGAATAGGAATTAATTCTTCTTTAATTGTTTGGTAGAATTCCCCTTGGAAGCCATCTGGCCCTGGGCTCTTGTTCATTGGGAGATTTTTTTTGGGGGAGTGGGGATTTTTGATGACTGTTTCAAATGTCCTTACTGGTTATGGGTCTGTTCAGGTTTTCTCTTTCATCCTGATTCTGTTGTGCTAGTTTATATGTCTCTAGGAATGCATCCGTTTCTTCCAGATTGTCAAGTTTCTTGTTGTAGAGTTGCCATAATATGTTCTTATAATTGTTTGTATTTCTTTGATATTGGTTGTGATCTCTCCTCTTTCATTCTTGATTTTATTTATTTGGGTCCTTTCTCTTTTCTTTTTGATAAGTCTGGCCAGGGGTTTATCAATCTTATTAATTCTTTCAAAGGACCACTAGTTTCGTTGATTTGTTCTATTGTTTTTTTGGTTTCTATTTCATTAATTTCTGTTCTGTTCTTTATTATTTCTTTTCTCTTGCTGGGTTTAGGCTTTCTTTGTTCTTCTTTCCCAGCTCCTTTAGGTGCAGGGTTAGGTTGTGTATTTGAGACCTTTCTTGATTCTTGAGAAAGGCTTTTATTACTATATATTTTCCTCCCAAGACTGCCTTTGCTGTGTCCCACAGATTTTGAACCATTGTGTTTTCATTATCATTTGTTTCCATGAATTTTTATCAATTCTTCTTTAATTTCCAGGTTGACCCATTCATTCTTTAGAAGGATGCTGTTTAGTCTCCATGTATTTGGGTTTTTTCCAAATTTCCTCTTGTGATTGAGTTCTAGCTTCAGAGCATTGTGGTCTGAAAGTATGCAGGGAATGATCCCAATTTTTGATACCAGTCAAGACCTGATTTATGACCCAGGACGTGATCTATTCTGGAAAATGTTCCATGTGCACTAGAGAAGAATGTGTATTCTGTTGTTTTGGGATGGAATGTTTTTAATATATCTGTGATGTCCATCTGGTTCAGTGTGTCATTTAAGGCCTTTATTTCCTTGTTGATCTTTTGCTTGAATGATCTGTCCATTTCAGTGAGGGGAGTGTTAAAGTCCCCTACTATTATTGTATTCTTGTCGATGTGTTTCTTTGACTTTGTTATTAGTTGGTTTATATAGTTGGCTGCTCCCACGTTAGGGGCATAGATATTTAAAATTGTTAGATCTTCTTGTTGGACGTCTAGACCCTTTGAGTATGATATAGTGTACTTCCTCATCTCTTATTATAGTCTTTGGCTTAAAATCTAATTGATCTGATAGAAGGATTGCCACCCCAGCTTTCTTTTGATGTCCATTAGCATGGTAAATTATTTTCCACCTGCTCACTTTATATCTGGAGGTGTCTTTGGGTCTAAAATGAGTTTCTTGTAGGCAGCATATTGATGGGTTTTGGTTTTTTATCCATTCTGATACCCTCTGTCTTTTGATTGGGACACTTAGCCCATTAACATTCAGGGTAACTATTGAGAGATATGAATTTAGTACCATTGTATTGCCTGTAAGGTGACTGTTACTGTTTATTGTCTCTGTACCTTTCTGATCTACTACGTTTAGGCTCTCTCTTTGCTTAGAGGACCTTTTTCAATATTTCCTGTAGAGGTGGTTTGGTGTTTGCAAATTCTTTCAGTTTTTGTTTGTCCTGAAAGCTTTTTTATCTCTCCTTCTATTTTTCAATGATAGCCTAGCTGGATATAGGATTCTTGGCTGCATGATTTTCTCCTTTAGTACTCTAAATATATCATGCCAGTTCTTTCTGGCCTGCCAGGTCTCTGTGGATACGTTTGCTTCCAATCCAATATTTTTACCATTGTATTTTATAGACTTCTTGTCCTGGACTGCTTTCAGGATTTTCTCTTTGTCGCTAAGACTTGTAAATTTTACTATTAGATGATGGGGTGTGGACCTGTTCTTATTGATTTTGGGGGGGGGTCTCTGCACCTCCTGGATTTTGGTGCTTGTTCCCTTTGCCATATTAGGGAAATTCTCTCCAATAATTCTCTCCAATATACCTTCTGCTCACCTCTCTCTTTCTTCTTCTTCTGTAATCCCAATTATTCTAATGTTGTTTCATTTTATGGTGTCACTTATCTCTTGAATTCTCCCCTTGTAGTCCAGTAGTTGTTTGTCTCTCTTTTGCTCAGCTTCTTTATTATCTGTCATTTGGTCTTCTATATCACTAATTCTTTCTTTTGCCTCATTTATCCTAGCAGTGAGAGCCTCCATTTTTTTTATTGCATCTCATTAATAGCTTTTTTGATTTCAACTTGGTTAGATTTTAGTTCTTTTATTTATCCAGAAAGGGCTCTTATCTCTCCAGAGAGAGTTTTTCTAATATCTTCCATGCCTTTTTCAAGCCCAGCTAGCATCTTGAGAATCGTCATTCTGACTCTAGGTCTCACATATTACCAATCTCCATATTTATTAGGTCCCTGCCCTTCAGTACTGCCTCTTGTTCTTTTTTTTTTTGTGGTGAGTTTTTCTCCCTGTCATTTCGTCCAGCTAAGAATATATGAAGGACAAAATAAAATACTAAAAGTGTGGCAAACAGGAAAATGTGCTTTAACCAAATCAGAAGAGACCCCAAATTGTTGGTGGGGGGAAGGGGGTAAAAACAGTTCAGAAAAAAAGAATTAAAAAAAAGGACGCAAATAAGGAAAAAATATAAAAAAGTAAAAAATATATATATATTAGACTGATGACTAGAACAGGTTTACTCACTTAATTTTGGGAGTATTTTGGTTTCTGAGAAGAAATTACTTCCCCAAATTTTAAAGAATGAAAAACATATATAGGGGGAAACACAATGAAGGGATGGAATATGATTATAAGGATGAAAAAAACATTTTTATTAATTTCTAAAAAAGGAGTTGATAAGGTAAGTTGGTTGGGAGAATAAAGAAAAAGAAAGTGGAGAGAATTTGCTCGGGCTGGAGACTAGAACAAGCCTGGTGCTAGATTTAGGGTGTATTTTGATCTGTTAGAAGTAGTTGTACCGCAACATTTTTAGAAGAATAAACCCTATGTATATACAAAAAGTAAAATTAGATACAATGAAGGATAAAATATGACTATAATAATGAAGTTTCAAAAAAGGTTTTTTTAAATGAAAAGTATTGTTAAGATAAACTAGTTAAAAAACATTAAAAGAGGAAAGGGTAAAAGTAAAAAAAAATTAGCAGAAGAAAAAAATAAAATTAAACAAATTAATTAACTTTTCAAGACTAAAGAATCATGGGGAGAAAGCCATGAATTCCATGCTTTGCTTTCTCCTCCTCTGGAATTCTGCTGTTCTCCTTGGTAAGTGAACTTGGTCTTGGCTGGACTTCTTGTTGATCTTCTGGGGGAGGGGCCTGTTGTAGTGATTCTCAAGCATCTTTGCCTGAGGCAGAATTGCCCCGCCCTTACCAGGGGCTGGGCTAAGTAATCTGCTCAAGTTCGCTTTTGGGAGCTTTTGTTCCCTGAACACTTTCTGTAGAGTTCCAGAGGACGGGAATGAAAATGACGGCCTCCCAGTCTCCGGCTGGGAGGAGCCAAGAGCTCGGGGCCCCACTCCTCAGCGTGCCCTCAGAGAAACACGCTCAATCACTCCTGTCTCCCTCGCCCCCGGCTGCGCTCTGAACTCACCTGGACTGTGACCAAGCGTGTCTGTCTCTGGCTCACAGCTCCTCCTGGAGTCTCTGCACCCCGCAGAGCTCATCCAGCTCATCATCAGAGACCCCTGAGCTCATCCAGGGTGGTCTCTCTGGATTTTGTGGCAATCCCACTCACAGAGCAGTGGCCTGTGCGGTGGATTATGGTTCCAGGTAATCCCAAGTTGAGAGCTCACTCCTTGGCTTTGTCTCTGTAGCTGGCTTTCCTGCTCTAACACCTGCGAGCTCTGTGACACTCAGGCACTCCAGATCCTTCTGTGATCCCATAGGATCTGGGGCCATGCTGTCCCCACATGGGCTTCACCCCGGTTTAGCCTCTGGAGCGATGTCCCTCAGTGGAGCAGACTTTTAAAAGTCTTGATTTTGTGCTCCTTTGCCCCACCACTTGCCAGGAGCCGGCCCCTCCCCCCGGGGTCTATCTTCTCATCATTTTGGATTCACTTTGCTGCCGGTCCTACCTTTCAGAAAATGGTTAATTTTCTATTTCTAGAATTGTTGCTCTTCTTCTCTTCAATCTCCTGTTGGATTTGTGGGTGTTCAGAATGGTTTGATAAGCTATCTAGCTCATCTTCTGCTATGTGATGTTGTCTCAGCCTGCTACTTCTCTGCCATCTTTACCACTCCCCTTGTCATGATTTTTTAAGGCTGGCTGGCTACTCATCATTCTCTTTGCCCTTACATGTTCATTTCTGAGAGAAGCCTCCCATGAACAACCATTATCAGGAAGTTGCATCTCCACTGCACACACCCACACACACATACACAATTTTTTTTCTTTTTTAATGCAGTGTATAGTTATGTATTTACTGTTTCTTTTGTGTTGCTAAGGGAATTTCAGGCTGTGTGCATTCTATAATTTTGAACAAAGTCTTCGAGGTCATTATTGAAGCCCAACTGTAGTTGCTGTTATGTGATCAGATAAAGTACTTTTAATTTTTAATCATAGAAAGAATACATGTTCGTTATAAAAATACCAACATTACATGGAAATATTAGGAATAAAGTAACATTTACCTTAAATCCCACAACTTCTGTAGCCCTCCTTTCAAGTATCTCTTTAATACTATATTAAAAAACATTGTGTTTATAAAAATGAGATGATAATATGTATTCTGTGTTTGTAGGGACATACATTTTAAATTGCCATTTAGAAAATTGGCTTATTTCCACCATTTCTTCTTCCTTTCCTCTTCAGATAACACTTTCCTAAAATGTCAACATAGTACTACATAGACATATGTACATAATGTATGATCAGAAGAATTTATTATTGCTAACTTATAACATTGAGATAATATTGATATACTTTAGATTGTTTTTCTCAATTACCAACTCAAAGAAATATCTCCAGGTGATGGTTATAGAGTCAATAAATTTTTAATGTATTTGTAGTGTTTCTAACATAATTTCCCAATTGAGAGACACACTTTATAAACTATGCTACAATAAACATTTTTTGTGATGCACCTATACTTCAGGTCCCAAGAGTTGGAACTCTGGGTCAGGGTATGCTTATTATTGCTTTAACATATATTTCCATTTTCTATTTCTAAAAACTCACTGTAATGTAAGATAGCATCCTAACCTTTGCACCGCTCTAAGCCTTATAATTAATAATGATTCTTTTAATCTTTGATACTGTGTGGAGTTAAAATAATTATTTTAATTAAAGTTTCCTAATTATTAGTGATGTTGTGCTTTATTTTCATATTTTTATTGGCCTTTTGGTTACACTTGTCTATGAATTGGTTTTTACATCCCCTTAAGTTTTTTAATTGAGTATAACTAACACATAATTTTACATTAGTTTGAAATATACAATGTTGTGATTCAACTTCTTTATTTTTATGCTACATTCTTCCCTGGTTTTTACATCCTTTTTTTTCCCTATCAGTTGTTTATCTTTTTTATTAAAAATTAAGAGTTATTGGGCGCCTGGGTGGCTCAGTGGATTAAGCCGCTGCCTTCGGCTCAGGTCATGATCTCAGGGTCCTGGGATCGAGTCCCGCATTGGGCTCTCTGCTCCGCAGGGAGCCTGCTTTCCTCCTCTCTCTCTGCCTGCCTCTCTGCCTACTTGTGATCTCGCTGTCTGTCAAATAAATAAATAAAATCTTTAAAAAAATTGAGTTATTTATTTTACCAATATTAATATTGTCATTTTTATTAGACCTATTTTTCTAAGATTTTATATTGATTTTGTGCTTAATGTTTTTTGTCTTAAAAAGTTTAAATTTTTATATAGTGAGATACTTTCACTTTTTCTTTTATATCACCTCAGATTTCTTTCTTGGTTTTCAGATTTCAATTTCTCCATCATTTATAAAGAGAAATCTGAATTTCTTCTACAGTTGATATTGTTTAAGTTTTACATTTTAGCCTTTAATTCCTGTGGCATGCCTTTTTTATACTGCATGAGTTAAAGGGTCCCACTTTATTTTATTTCATATCTTTATTTGTGTGTCAGAACTATTTCTTTTTCCAATGTAATTGAAATATCTATTATCTTTGTGTTCAGATAAGTATTGTGATCTCTTTCCAGAGTCTTTTTTTCCCACCTCCTTTACTTGGTCTTAATTTCTACTTGTAATTATATTCTTATTATTCTATTTTTATTTTCTCATTATTTTTCTTAAAGTGCATTTTGAATGCTATCTGAAAATATTTGTGAAATTAGGTGGAATAAAAAATAATAAAAAATTGTAATATAATAAAACTAAAGCCTGAAGCTAGAATTAAAGGGTAGCACATAATTATAGAATAATTTAAATTCTAAAGCCTAGTTATACCTCAATAATTAACATTTGAAGAAAACAACATCTAAGATTTTTAAAATAAACTATAACTTTAAACTCTGGAGAAAGAAACATAAGTTAAAATATTGTTTTTTTTCAAAAAAATGTATATGATTATATACTCTCTATATGTTTCATATAATTATATAATGTGTATATAACATTAATTTAGGTGACAACTCTCAAATTTATTTAACTAAAATCTTCTCTGGACACTAGGAAGGAGATAGGATAAGCTTTAAATAATCCTAATATCTCATGAATGTTTTTCATCTTTCTGATTTAGAATTTTTTTTTTTAAATTCCAGATCCCATTCTCTCCATAAAGTTCTGAGACAATTTCAGTTGAGCTCTATGGCTAAATGTTTTTGTTACCTTAAACACCAGGTACTTGATTCAATGGTGCATGACAAAGCAAGAGTTCTTAAAACATTACATATATCAGAACCACCTGGAAAGTTTGTGAATTAAATGTATTGTTGCATCCTAATCCCAGACGTTATTTTTTTAAAATATTTTTTTATTTTAAATTTTTTTTCTTTAAATTTATTTATTTTTTCAGCGTAACAGTATTCATTGTTTTTGCACCATACCCAGTGCTCCATGCAATACATGCCCTCCCTATTACCACCACCTGGTTGCCCCAACCTCCCATCCCCTGCCCCTTCAAAACCCTCAGGTTGTTTTTCAGAGTCCATAGTCTTTCATGGTTCATCTCCCCTTCCAATTTCCCTCTACTCCCTTCTCCTCTCCATCTCCCATGTCCTCCATGTTATTTCTTATGCTCCACAAATAAGTGAAAACATATGATAATTGACTCTCTCTGCTTGACTTATTTCACTCAGCATAATCTCTTCCAGTCCCGTCCATGTTGCTACAAAAGTTGGGTATTCATTCTTTCTGATGGAGGCACAATACTCCATAGTGTATATGGACTACATCTTCCTTATCCATTCGTCCGTTGAAGGGCATCTTGGTTCTTTCCACAGTTTGGCGACCGTGACCATTGCTGCTATAAACATTGGGGTACAGATGGCCCTTCTGTTCATTACATCTGTATCTTTGGGGTAAATACCCAAAGTGCAATTGCAGGGTCACAGGGAAGCTCTATTTTTAATTTCTTGAGGAATCTCCACACTGTTCTCCAAAGTGGCTGCACTAACTTGCATTCCCACCGACAGTGTAAGAGGGTTCCCCTTTCTCCACATCCTCTTCAACACACGTTGTTTCCTGTCTTGCTAATTTTGGCCATTCTAACTGGTGTCAGGTGGTATCTCAGTGTGGTTTTAATTTGAATCTCCCTGATGGCTATTGATGATGAGCATTTTTTCGTGTGTCTGATAGCCATTTGTATGTCTTCATTGGAGAAGTGTCTGTTCATATCTTCTGCCCATATTTTAATATGATTATCTGTTTTGTGTGTGTTGAGTTTGAGGAGTTCTTTATAGATCCTGGATATCAACCTTTTGTCTGTATTGTCATTTGCAAATATCTTCTCCCATTTCGTGGGTTGCCTTTTTGTTTTGTTGACTGTTTCCTTTGGTGTGCAGAAACTTTTGATCTTGATGGAGTCCCAAAAGTTCATTTTCGCTTTTGTTTCCTTTGCCTTTGGAGACGTATCTTGAAAGAAGTTGCTGTGGCTTATATCAAAGAGGTTACTGCCTATGTTCTCCTCTAGGATTCTGATGGATTCCTGTCTCACGTTGAGGTCTTTTATCCATTTCGAGTTTATCTTTGTGTATGGTGTAAGAGAATGGTCTAGTTTCATTCTTCTACATAGAGCTGTCCAGTTTTCCCAGCACCATTTATTGAAAAGACTGTCTTTTTCCACTGTATATTTTTTCCTGTTTTGTTGAAGATTATTTGACCATAAAGTTGAGGGTCCATATCTGGGCTCTCTACTCTGTTCCACTGGTCTATGTGTCTGTTTTATGCCAGTACCATGCTGTCTTGGCGATCACAGCTTTGTAGTAAAGCTTGAAATCAGGTAACGTGATGCTGCCAGTTTTGTTTTTGTTTTTCAACATTTCCTTCGCAATTCGGGGTCTCTTCTGATTCCATACAAATTTTAGGATTATTCACATGGTCTGAAATGTGCATTTCTAAGAAGTCTCCAGGTGATGTTGATCAAAGCACCAAGCTTGGAGGGGGGGGGGGGGTCCTAAGATTAAAATTGAAAAACTTTTTTCTATGGGAGATAATGTTGAAATTGAGCAAAAGCTCAAAGTGAAGAAAATAGAGTAATATTAATGTAATTTTTTTTAATCTAAAGAAGTTGAGGTAAAGCAGATGGGCTGAAAAATATAACTATAAAAATGTGGTACAGAATCCACTTATCTGACCTAATTTTCTCTTAACTCCAGTTAAGAACACCTGCACTTACTTGTTCTTGTGGGGTTCACTGCTGAGTTTTCCAGCCCTTGAATTCATACAGTACATTTGTTCAATTCTCTAGATTTTGAACTAATACTTTCAAATGGATTGTCTTGTTAGATTCTCTTCTTGCCTGTGTGGTGGCAGTCAAACCTACTTCTTTCTAATTTTACTGGTCTTCAATCTTGATTTTCATTGAATAGCTACCAGTTTTATCAGCCAAATGACACTTTTTACTCATTAACTATCACTTGATTCCACCTTATCTGCCTTTTTCCTGTGCTCCTTACCATCTGTATTCTGAGGCTCTGCCTGCGTAACTGCAGCTCAAGTAAAGTTAAACAAAGAGAAGGCCTATCTATGTAGTTTTCTTCTCTCATTTCGTGCAAAGTTGACCTAATGGTCAGAGATCATTAGCTATTTAGAAAGCAGCTACATAAGGAAATTAAGGAATTAAAAATTGTTTGTTTCTTTTTTCCCCTCAAAGTATTTGTGAAGGTTTTGTGGTAGGAACTAATAAAACACAATTTTTATTTATTTGTTTTATAAAGATCATCATGGTTTTGTAGATGATATGTGTAATTCTCACTAGTATCTAGTGAGAACTTAGGTCAAATGGGATAAACGTTTACCCCCGCCCCCCCAAAGCAGGAGAGAATATAAAGAAAAGTATAAATGGAGTGTAGATAAAAGGATGAAAAGATCAAGCAGTAAGGTGAAGTGATAGAGTGCTGAGGGTTGTATATGTGTGCTGATTAGGGGAAGAATTAGTTCATAGCCAGGGATGTATTAACAAGTTAAAGTATGAAAGATAACTTTCACTATGGATGGGAACATATATATTAAAGATATAAGCATACAAGATTGAGGCCAGAAGGGAAAAAGTTTTCAGATTCCATCTGTGAATAATCACTGCTGGATCTTTATTATTGAGTCTTTTTTTGTCGTTTGTTGTGAGGAACTAAGGAGAGATTAAAAATTTAAATAGGGCTGTTAAGAATACACATCATGAAATAATTATTATTTTGCAGTGTAAGAAATGTTAAAAGAAGTATGCACTTTTTTTGTTTTATTATCTCCTAACTTTTCAATCTGTGTACTCATGTGTTCATACATTAATCTTATGCCAGTCATTTACAAAAATTCATTTATAATTTCATTACATCTAGCATGGGCTAAAAAAAGAAAGTAATCCCAAGCTTCTTCTAATTCTCAAACATCCATTTAGAAGTGTATAGAAGTGGTAGTATATTTATTATAACTCCTTGAAAACAAAATGCTATATTTTTTTCCAAAAAGATAGATGATATGGTTGGCGTCAATTACTAAAATGTTCTTACTGTGTCTCTAGAATAAACTGGTAATAGGGTGATACATATTTTTCTTATTTTAAAATTGCATAGAGCTTAGGGGTGCCTGTGGCTCAGCTGGTTAAGCATCCAGACTCTTAATCTCAGATCTTGAACTCAAGACCCACGTTGAAGATAACTAAAATAATAATAGTAATAGTAATAATAAAATTTCATAATACTTGTTATGCATATGATAATAGTCATCATCTTTGGGATCCTACTCTGCTAGGTACCCTTCAAGATGCTTTATGTGATAACCTATTAAATAATTTTCTGACATAGATTTTCTTTATTAGCTTTGTTTTATAGAAAATGAAACTGAGGGACAGTGAGTTCTAATAAAGTGGTCGAAGTTATCCACTTCATAGTGGTGAAGCTGACTCTAGAACTCATTAGCTTAATATGATATGGTGTAACAGAACATACATTTTTTTTTGTTATTGGGGTAGGTTATTTCAATTTGTAGTTACAGCTTTTCAGTTATCTATTTTCAATGATAAAAATGTACCTGGAGACAGGTCTGGGATTAAGATACGACGCCAAATTTAAGGGGAGGCATACCCAAAACTCTAAGTAGTCAAGGTAAAATATTTGGTGAATATTTTGAAAAATCTAAATAATATAAAATACTATAATTAACAAAATACAAATTGTTTTTGTTTGTTTTGTGATTCTGCCTTTTTGTTCAATGATGATCCTGTCAATTCCCACCAGCCTGGGGTTTCTAAATAACCAGGTGCTTGGGGCTTTGCTAGGTGGATTTATTTTCATAAATCAACAATGGTGTGTGAACTAAGTGGGCAATGCAGGGCTTTATATCTATTCATTTTTATTGTTGATGTAGAACATTTTTTTAAAAGATTTTATTTATTTATTTGACAGATAAAGATCACAAGGAGGCAGAGAGGCAGGCAGAGAGAAGAAAGAGAGAGGAGGAAGCAGGCTCTCTGCTGAGCAGAGAGCCTGATGTGGGGTTCAATCCCAGGCCCCGGGATCATGACCCAAGCCAAAGGCAGAGGCTTTAACCCATTGAGCCACCCAGGCGCCCTGATGTGGAACATTTTATTAACATTTTCCACATAGCTCAAATTATGGGAGGTTATTTTAGTATGAATATATAGGGGGAAAATATATTTTTTTGCCTCAGGTTCCAATATAGTTCCACGTGGTTTTGCTAGATGAATATATTGTGATTTACTGATCCAGAAAATATGATTGTGTATCTTTATTACATTGCTTTAGTTTTCAGTTATTCAAATCTCAAGTCTAGTGGTAACCTTAATTCATGCTTTCATTGAATACAGTCTGGCAAGGATTATGTCAGTTTGTTAAACCAGATTAAAACTGATTTTTTATAACTATTACTAGGAATATTTCCTGACTTATAATTTTAAGTCAGTATTTGAAATATAAGATACAACCAGTATTTTTGTTTATTCTTAGTTCTTCTGGCTTCATAGGTTATATTATCAAGATAAACAATAATAATTTGAATAAAATTCTTATAAAAATGTCATTTGTTTATACTTCCTTAGGCATAATGACAAGACAGGGAAGAAAATGATATTTAGAACCAGGCTGAAGCTGTGTTTGACACTGTCAGTATTATTTGAAATCTGAGGTTCTTCATGTTTTTTGACTAGATAATAGGAAAATAACAACTATTTAAATTTACAGTGTTGTTGTTAAGGTAAATGAGGCAATATAAGTAAAAGTGCTTTGAAAATGTTAAGATGCTATTCAGATGTTAATTATTTTTATTATTATATGCATTCATTTTTTCCTGGAAGGGAGTAGAGAAAATTAAAGCAATATAAAGTGGATGTAAAATGTAAACAGGAACATTTAAGAAGTAATCATTAGGATCTAAATTGTAATCGTGTGTCTCATTCTGCTACTTCCTAAGAATAGACTCTTGCTGGGACAATGGTTTCATTCCTAAGAAACTTCACAATGTTGAAAATTATTTTATAAAATGATTATTCCAGTGAAGGAAAAGGATTGGGAAGATGAAGAAATTTATCTTTAAAATAAAGAAGATATTTTCCTGTAGGAATTACAATACTGAAAAAATTTTATAGTGTAATTGCAGAGTTCTAAATTCTACACATCACTGAACCAGTCTAGCACTGATAATGAATATCAGCATCTGAAGAATAATGGCTTTTCTTTTCCTAAAACCACTGACACAGAGATTAACGCAGTGCTTCTTAATCATCTTTGTCACACATTTTTATGATAAATAAAACACCAAGCACTCAAATTTTTATTCCTACCCAGAAATCCTACATCTTTTTTAGTCACATTATAATCAGTAACTGTAAGATAAATACAATTCATACTTTTTAATTGATCATGTAATAGTAAATAAAATTATAAAATTTTATACTGTACTAAACTTTTATTATTACAAAAATAATCAGCTTTCTAACATACCAGGAAGAAGATAGTTACAAGGATTATTAGAACAAATAGAAAGTTTGGCATGATTTTGGGTAGTCAAGAAAGTATGTAGAGATGATACAAAATGTAATGTAGTAATGATAAACATTAAAGTAAAATTCACTTGTTTTAAGTAAATTGATATTCCTGAAACTTGAAAGCAACTTGGGGAATTTATTAGCAAGTAGCAGTGGCTTAAGGAAAAAGTGAAATATTTCATTTTTTTAATAAGTATTTATTGAGCATCTTTTAAATACCAAGCCCTATTCATGGGACAGAACCTAATTTAGACCCTGCCTTCATTTTGCTTATTTACTAGTAGAAGACAACTAGCAATAACAAAAAAAGAAAATACAAGATGTTTCAGAAAGTGATTAGTGTTATGGAGAAAGGTTAGGGAATTATGGGTCTTGGTGTAGGAGTAGGGGTGAATAAGTTATATCTAGAAGTCCTCATAAAAAGTCTCACTGAGAAGCTGACTTTTGAGCAGAATCACTAAGTGAGGGATACAGTGCAGGTATCTTGAGAGAGAACCTTTGAAGCAAGGAAGGAAGAAATGCAAAAGCCCTAAGTTGGGAGTTTGCTTGGTGTGTCTGAAGGTTAGCAAAAAGACCAATGTGACTAAATGGGAGTGAATAAATGGAAGAGTTTTAGAAGACATACAGTTTGATCCATTATAAAATTTGGGCTTTTACTTAGAGCCCGAGAAAAATCCAGGGACAAAACCTGACTTAACATTTTTATTTTTGTTTTTTAAAAAGAACTATTTAGTTGTTTTAGGGGGAAGGAGCAAAGGGATAGAACCTACAAGCTAACTCCCAACTGAGCAGAGAGCCCAATGTGAGGCTCGATCTCATGACCCATGAATCATGATTTGAGCCAAAACCAAGACTCTGACACTTAACTGACTGAGCCACCCAGACTCCACTGACTAATATTTTTAAAGTAGCCCTTTGGCTGCAGTATTAAACAGGGGTTTAAATAGGGAGAATTTAATAGATTATTACATTAATACAGGTAAAAATGAGGATTAGATCAGTCTGGTAACAGTAGAAGGATAAGAAGTGGTCATATTCTCTTGACTCTTCGAAATATATCCAGAACACAAAAATTTCACAAAACCTAAGAGCAGAGATTCACTTTGATGGCAGTAGATAATTAGAAGTAAGGTCTTGAACATTTCCAGAGAAACTAATTGAATCTCTGAATAGTTTCCATAAAGCAAAAAGATTTAAAGATTACCACAAAATAATTGAGTTCAAACTTGTAGGAAACGATGAAGAAATATATATATAAATATATTTTATCACATTTGAAGTTAGTTGAAGGAATAAGACATTAATAAGCCTAGATATAGTTTGCTTTGGAAGCTGCATTTTAAAACATTATATACTAGTATGAAGACTATTAAAATAATTATGGTTTTGAAGAGAAAGTATTATTTTGAAAATATTATTTAAAAATTTACTGAATTTAGATTTTTTTTTTAACAAAGGGATTAACTGTAACTTTACTCTGGATATGAAAAAAATGAAAAAAAAAAAGATTAAATATCCCTCAAGGAAGCAGTTAAGAGTTAATGTAAAGGACTTAATTTTTTGTGTGATGTTAGTAAGACATATTGAAAATAATGTATATTCTGCTCTCATTGAAGGATAGTATTCTATAAATATCAATTAGGCCAAGTTGTTTAAGATTTCTGTAGCCTTATTTGATATATATTTTTAAATTAACATATAATGTATTATTAGCCCCAGGGGTACAGGTCTGTGAATCACAAGGTTTACACACTTCACAGCATTCACCATAGCACACACTTTCCCCAATGTCCATAACCCCACCACCCTCTCCCTACGCCCCCAACAACCCTCAGTATGTTTTACGAGATTAAGAATCTCTTTTGTTTGTCTCCCTCCTGATCCCATCTTGTTTCATTTATTCTTTTCCTCCTCCCAAAAGCCCACACATTGCCTCTCAACTTCCTCATTTCAGGGAAATCATATGATAATTGTTGTTCTCCGATTGACTTATTTCACGAAGCACAATACCCTCTTAAGTTCCATCCACATCATCGCAAATGGCAAGATTTAATTTCTTTTGATGGCTGTATAGTATTCCATTGTGTATATATATATACACCAAATATTCTTTATCCATTCATCTGTTGATGGACATCTAGGTTCATTCCATAGTTTGGCTATTGTGGACTTTCCTGCTATAAACATTTGGGTGCACGTGCCCCTTTGGATCACTATATTTGTATTTTTAGGGTAAATACCCAGTAGTGAAATTGCTGGGTTGTAGGGTAGCTTTATTTTCAACTTTCTGAGGAACCTCCATGCTGTTTTCCAGAGTGGTTGCACCAGCGTGCATTCCCAACAGTGTAGGAGGGTTCCCCCTTTTCCACATCTTCATCAGCATCTGTCATTCCCTGACTTGTTCATTTTAGCCCTTCTGACTGATGTGAGGTGGTATCTCATTGTGGTTTTGATTTGTATTTCCCTGATGCCGAGTGATGTGGAGCAGTTTTTCATGTGTCTGTTGGCCATCTGGATGTCTTCTTTGCAGAAATGTCTGTTCATGTCCTCTACCCATTGCTTGACTGGGTTATTTGTTCTTTGGGTGTTGAGTTTGATAAGTTCCTTATAGATTTTGGATACTAGCCCTTTATCTGATACATCATTTGCAAATATCTTCTCCCATTCTGTCAGTTGTCTTTTGGTTTTGTTAACTGTTTCCTTTGCTGTGCAAAAGCTTTTGATCTTCATGCAGTCCCAATAGTTCATTTTTGCCCTTGCTTCCCTTGCCTTTGGCGATGATCCTGAAAGAAGTTGCTGTGGCTGAGGTTGAAGAGGTTGCTTCCTGTGTTCTCCTCAAGGATTTTGATGGATGCCTTTCTCACGTTGAGGTCCTTCCTCCATTTTGAGTATATTTTCATGTGTGGTATAAGGAAATGGTCCAATTTCATTTTCTGCATGTGGCTGTCTAATTTTCCCAATACCATTTGTTGAAGAGGCTGTCTTTTTTCCATTGGACATTCTTTCCTGCTTTGTCGAAGATTAGTTGACCATAGAGTTGAGGATCTATTTCTGGGCTCTCTATTCTGTTCCATTGATCTATGGGTCTGTTTTTGTGCCAGTACATACTGTCTTGATGATGACAGCTTTGTAATAGAGGGTGAAGTCTGGAATTGTGATGCCACCAACTTCGGCTTTCTTTTCCAACATTCCTCTGGATATTCGAGGTCTTTTCTGGTTCCATATAAATTTTAGGATTATTTGTTCCATTTCTTTGAAAAAATTGATAGGATTTTGATAGGCATTGCATTAAACGTGTAGATTGCTTTAGGTAGCTTAGACATTTTCACAATATTTGTTCTTCCAATCCATGAGCATGGAACATTTTTCCATTTCTTTGTCTCCCTCAATTTCTTTCATGAGGACTTTATAGTTTTCTGAGTATAGATTCTTTGCCTCTTTGGTTAGGTTTATTCCTAGGTATCTTATGGTTTGGGGTGCAATTGTAAATGGGATTGACTCCTTAATTTCTCTTTCTTCTGTCCTGTTTTTGGTGTAAAGAAATGCAACAGACTTCTGTCCATTGATTTTATATCCTGAACACTTTACTGAATTTCTGTACAAGTTCTAGGAGATTTGGAGTGGAGTCATGTGGGTTTTCCACATATAGTATCATATCATCTGCAGAGAGTGATAGTTTGACTTCTTCTTTGCTGATAGTTTGACTTCTTCTTTGCCTTTTATTTCTTTTTGTTGTCTGATTGCTGAGGCTAGGACTTCTAGTACTATGTTGAATAGCAGTGGTGATAATGGACATCCCTGCCATGTTCCAGACCTTAGTGGAAAAGCTCTCAGTTTTTTTCTATTGGGAATGATATTTGCAGTGGGTTTCTCATAGATGACTTTGATGATATTGAGGTATGTTCTGTCTATCCCTAAACTCTGAAGAGTTTTGATCAGGAAGCGATGCTATAATTTGTCAAATACTTTTTCAGCATGTATTGAGAGTATCATATGTTCTTTCTTTTGTTTTTCTTTTATTCTTTCTTGTTATTTCTTGTTCTTTCTTTTATTATTGTATTGTATCACATTGATTTGTAGATGTTGAACCAACCTTGCAGTCCTGGAATAACTTCCAGTTGGTCATGGTGAATAATCCTTTTAATATACTGTTGGATCCTATTGGCTACTATTTTGGTGAGAATTTTCGCATCTGTGTTCAAAAAGGATATTGGTCTGTAATTCTCCTTTTTGATGGGATCCTTGTCTAGTTTTGGGATCAAGGTGATGCAGGCCTCATAAAATGAGTTTGGTAGTTTTCCTTCCATTTCTATTTTTTGGAACAGTTTCAGGAGAATAGGAATTAGTTCTTCTTTAAATGTTTGGTAGAATTCCCCTTGGAAGCCATCTGGCCCTGGGCTCTTGTTTTTTGGGAGATTTTTGATGACTATTTCAATCTCCTTACTGGTTATGGGTCTGTTCAGGTTTTTTATTTCTTCCTTGTTCAATTGCGGTAGTCTATATGTCTCTAGGAATGCATCCATTTCTTCCAGATTGTCAAATTTGCTGACATATAGTTGCTCATAATATGTTCTTATAATTGTATTTCTTTGATATTGGTTGTGATCTCTCCTCTTTCATTCATGATTTTATTTGTTTGGGCCTTTTCTCTTTTCTTTTTGATAAGTTTGGCAAGGGGTTTATCAATTTTATTAATTCTTTCAAAGGACCACTCCTAGTTTCATTGATTTGTTCTATTTTTTTTTTTTTTGGTTTCTATTTCATTGATTTCTGCTCTGATCTTTATTATTTCTCTTCTCCTGCTGGGTTTAGGCTTTCTTTTTTGTTCTTCTCTAGCTCCTTTAAGTGTAGGGTTAGGCTGTGCATTTGAGACCTTTCTTGTTTCTTGAGAAAGTCTTGTATTGCTATATATTTTCCTCCCAAGACTGCCTTTGCTGTGTCTTTGAACTGTTGTGTTTTCAATACATTTGTTTTCATGAAATTTTTTCAGTTATTTAATTTCTGGTTTGACCCATTCATTCTTTAAAAGGATGCTGTTTAGTCTCCATGTATTTGAGTTCTTTCCAAATTTCCTCCTGTGATTGAGTTCTAGCTTCAGAGCATTGTGGTCTGAAAATATGCAGGCAATGATCACAATTTTGATACCAGTTGAGACCTTATATATGACCTAGGATGTGATTTATTCTGGAGAATGGTTCATGTGCACTAGAAAAGAATGTGTATTCTGTTGCTTTGGGATGGAATGTTGAATATATCTGTGATGGCCATCTGGTCCAGTGTGTCATTTAAGGCCATTATTTCCTTGTTGATCTTTTGCTTGGATGATCTGTCCATTTCAGTGAGGGGAGTGTTAAAAGTCCCCTACTATTATTGTATTCTTGTCGATGTGTTTCTTTGATTTTGTTATTAATTGGTTTATATAGTTAGCTGCTCCCATGTTAGGGGCATAGATATGTAAAATTGTTAGATCTTCTTGTTGGACAGACCCTTTGAGTATGATATAGTGTACTTCCTCATCTCTTATTATAGTCTTTGGCTTAAAATCTAAATTATCTGATAAAAGGATCGCCATCATCAAAAGAAAACCGAGGTCGTTGTTTTCCTCCCCCTCACTTTAGAAATTTTTTTTAACAATATTTTATTTATTTATTTGGGAGAGAATGAGTGAGAGAGAGCATGAGAGAGGAGAAGGTCAGAGGGAGAAGCAGACTCCCCAGGGAGCTGGGAGCCTGATGCGGACTCAATCCTGGAAGTCTGGGATCATGACCTGAGCCAAAGGCAGTTCCTTAACCAACTGAGCCACCCAAAGCCCTCCACCCTCTCACTTTAAATCTGGAGGTGTCTTTGGGTCTAAAATGAGTTTCTTATAGACAACGTATTGATGTTTTTTTTTTTTAAGATTTTATTTATTTATTTGACAGACAAGTTCACAAGTAGGTAGAGAGGCAGATGGAGAGAGAGGGGGAAGCAGGCTCCCTGATTAGCAGAGAGCCCAATGTGCGGCTCAATCCCAGGACCCTGGGATCATGACTGAGCCAAAGGCAGAGGATTTAAATGGGTTTTATTTTTTTTATCCATTCTGATACCCTGTGTGTTTTGATTGGGGCATTTAGCCCATTTACAATTCAGGGTAACTATTGAGAGATATGAATTTAGTGCCATTTTATTGCCTGTAAGGTGACTGTTACTGTATATTGTCTCTGTTCCTTTCTCTGATCTACTGCTTTTAGGCTCTCTCTTTGCTTAGAGGACCCCTTTCAATATTTCCTGTACAGCTGGTTTGGTGTTTACAAATTCTTTTAGTTTTTGTTTGTCCTGGAAGCTTTTTATCTCTCCTTCTATTTTCAATGATAGCCTAGCTGGATATAGTATTTTTGGCTGCATGTTTTTCTCGTTTAGTGCTCTAAATATATCATGCCAGTTCTTTCTGGCCTGCCAGGTCTCTGTGGGTAAGTCTGCTTCCAGTCTAATATTTTTACCATTGTATGTTACAAACTTCTTTTCCCGGGCTGCTTTCAGGACTTTCTCTTTGTCACTAAGACTTGTAAATTTTACTATTAGGTGATGGGGTGTGGACCTATTCTTACTGATTTTGAGGGGTGTTTTCTCTTTGCCTCCTGGATTTTGGTGCTTGTTCCCTTTGCCATATTAGGGAAATTCTCTCCAATAATTCTCTCCAATATACCTTCTGCTCCCCTCTCTCTTTCTTCTTCTTCTGGAATTCCAATTATTCTAATGTTGTTTCGTCTTATGGTATCACTTATCTCTCGAATTCTACCCTATTGGTTCAGTAGTTGTTTGTCTCTCTTTTGCTCAGCTTCTTTAATGACTGTCATTTGTTTTTCTATAACACTAATTCTCTCTTCTGCCTCCTTTATCCTAGCAGTAAGCCTCCATTTTTGATTGCACCTCATTAATAGCTTTTTTGATTTCAACTTGATTAAATTTTAGTTCTTTTATTTCTCCAGAAAGGGCTTTTATCTCTCCAGAGAGGGTTACTCTAATATCTTTCATGCCTTTTTCGAGCCCAGCTAGCACCTTGAGAATCGTCATTCTGAACTCTAGATCTGACATATTACCAATGTCTGTATTCATTAGGTCCCTGGCCTTCAGTACTGCCTCTTGTTCTTTTTTTTTTTTTTTTTGTGGTGAGTTTTTCCTTCTTGTCATTTTATCCAGATAAGAATATATGAAGGACAAAATAAAATACTAAAAGTGTAGCAAAGACCCCAGGAAAATGTGCTTTAACCAAAACAGAAGAGATCCCAAATCGTGGGGGGAAGAAAGGGAGTAAACAGAAGTTTCAGGGAAAAAAAAATTTTTTAAAGAAAAAATATAAAAAAGAAAATATATATATTAGACTGGTGAATAGAACAGAATCACCCACTTAATTTTGGGAGTATTTTAGTCTCTTAGAAGGAACTACCTCCCAAAAATTTAAAGAATGAAAAACACACATATACATATATATATTTTTTTTTCTTTGTGTACATATATATATATATATATATACACACAAAATAATGGTAAACATGATGAAGGGATGGAATATGACTATAGAAGTGAAAAAAATTTTTTAAGGATTTTAATTTTTTATTTGACAGAGAGAGAGAGGGGAAGTAGGCTCCCTCTGAGCAGAGAGCCCGACGTGGGCCTCGATCTCAGGACTCTGAGATCATGACCTGAGCCAAAAACAGAGGCTTAATTAAAACAATGAGCCACTCAGGTGCCCAAAGATGAAAAATTTTTTAAACAAATTTCTAAAAAAGAGTTGATAAGCTAAGTTGGTTGGGAGAATAAAGAAAAAGAAAGTGGAGAGAATTTTCTCAGGCTGGATACTAGAACAAAGCCCTGTGCTAGATTTAGGGTATATTTTGAACTATTAGAAGAAGTTGTATCCCAAATTTTTGTAGAAGAAAAAACCCTATGTGTATACAAAAATAAAGTTAGATATAATGATGGATAAAATGATTATAACAATGAAGGTTCAAGAATTTTTTTTATGAAATGTACTGTTAAAATAAACTAGTTAGACAATGTTAAAAGAGGAAAGAGTAAAAGTTTAAAAAATAGCATAAGAAAAAAAGTAAAATTTAAAAAATTAATTAACTTTGTAAGACTAAAGAATCATGGGGAGAAAGCCATGAATTCCATGCTTTGCTTTCCCCTCGTCTGGAATTCCGCTGTTCTCCTTGGTAAGTGAACTTGGTCTTGGCTGGATTTCTTGCTGATCTTCTGGGGGGAGGGGCCTGTTGTAGTGATTCTCAAGTGTCTTTGCCCAAGGCAGAATTGCCCTCCCTTACTAGGGGCTGTGCTAAGTAATCTGCTCAAGTTCTCTTTCGGGAGCTTTTGTTCCCTGAACCTTTCCGTAGAGTTCTGGAGGACAGGAATGAAAATGGAAGCCTTCTAGTCTCTGGCCCAGAGGAGCCCAGAGCTTGGGGCCCCACCCCTCAGTGTACCCTCAGAGAAAAGCACTCAATCACTCCCTGGGTGTGCACTCTGAGCACACCCAGCCTGTGACCAGGCATCTCTGTCTCCGGCACACAGCCCCACCTGGAGTCTCCAAACCCAGCAGATCCCTGCACTCTTCCAGGGTGGTCTCCCCAGATCTTGTGGGGTCCCGGCTCAAAGAGCTGTGGTCTTACTGTGCCACGGATCACAGTTTAAGGTAAACCCTGAGTTGAGAGCTCACTCCTTGGCTCCGTCTCTATAGCTGGCTTCCCCGCTCTAATACCTGTTAACTCTGCTATACTCAGACACCCACGATCCTTCTGTGACCCCACGGGACCTGGGATCACACTGTCCTGCCAGGGCTTCACCCCGGCTAACCTCTGGAACGATGTACCTCAGTGGAGTGGACTTTTTATAGTTCTGATTTTGTGCTCCGTTGCTCCACTGCTTGCCAGGAGATGGCCCCTCCCCACACATTCTATCTTCCCATCGCTCTGGATTCATTTGTCCTACCTTTCAGAAAGTGTTTCTAGAATTGCTGCTCTTCTCTTTGATCTCCTGTTGGATTTGTAGGTGTTTGGAATGCTTTGATAAACTATCTATCTGATCTCCAGCTACCTGATGTCATCTCAGCCTGGTACTCCTCTGCCATTTTGACTCCTCGATCTGCCTTCTTTGATATATTTTTATAACAATTTTTGAAAGCAGGATATTGAAATCTTCACTATAATTTTATATTTGTCTATCCTTGAAGCTCTAATAGTATTTGCTTTGTATGCCTGGTAATATTTGATTGGATACCAGTCTTTGTGATTATTTTACCTGATTAGATGCTGAATATTTTTATATTATTATAAATAATTTTGAGCTTTGTGTTAGGATTAGTTATGTTTATTGGAAACAGTAATCCCTTCAAGTTTTGACTTTAGGTTTTGTTAGGATCAGTATAGCATTTAATTTGGGGTTATTTTTCCTTAATACTAATGCCAAAGCTTCAGTAGTGCTTTATCCTATGTCCTGTGCATTACAAGGTTTCCACTCTGCCTTGGAAAAAGGAACTTCCCAGATATGGTTGAGCTCCACTTACTGTTCCCGCTGACATTTTCAGGTGATTCAGTTTCCAGTCTATTATAATTTATTCACATGGGAACAATGATAATACTAAAGACTCAGTAGGTACTCCTTGTGAATTTGGGGAGCTCTGTTTCTTTCTGCATTTTTCTCCTCTACAATAATCTTCTCTTTGTAATCTGGCCATCTTAAACTTTCCTGACTCTTGGATATGACTTTTCAGTTCTGAAAGACTGAGTTCCCTCTACTCATGCTGCAGCATAGAAATTTTCTTTCTTCTGTGCAGTAGGGAAATCATGCATCTTACCTTCGTTTGTATTTTGTTTCCAGGGATCATGATTTTTCTCTGCCTGATACTCAGTGCCTGTAAAACCATTATTTTGCCTATGTTATCTCATTTTTAATTGTTTCAGGCAACAGAGTAGAACAAGTCCCTGTTAATCTATCTTTCCCAGAAGCAGATGCCTGAAAGTATTTTCCTAGGTTTTTTTTTTTTTTTTTTTTTCCCCTGTAGTGATTTGGATCAGTTATCTACTTGGAGTGATCACTTGGCATATCTCACTTTCTAAATCTAAAACTAAATTCTTGTTCATTCTACTAAACTTTCTTTTTCTGAAGCCTTTTCCATCTCATTAAATTCCACCACCACACTTAAAATTTCCTAAGTCCGGAACCTGATAGTCTTCCAAGATTTTTCCTCTTTCTCTTCAACTACTCAATCTAATTAAGAAGTAAAAATACTTCCTTACGAGCTTCATTCCATGCCCTCATCCTAGCCATCCATCACTCTTGCCATATCCATTTCAAGCTCTTCCAAAGTTAAAAAACAGAAAAACAAACCACTGAACAATGACAAAAGATATTCTTCTTAAAAAGTGCATAAAATTGCCGGGGAAAAAACAACAACAACAAATCTGTTCTTTGGATCTCATATTATTCAGTGGACCACAATACAATGTTCCTATTTTAAATTTATTATAAATTTGATTATTATTTTAAGTGGTTTTTTGAATCCTTACTCTTATTTTAAATTTATTTAAGTAAATCAACTCCTATTTTAAATGTAATATATAGTATACCTTAGCTAACATGCTTGATGTGTCTTGACACTAAATTTAGCTCAAGCATTTTTATGCATCCCAGAAGGAAATAGAAATGCATTAATTATTATTAGTCTAAAAAAATCCATTTGAGTGTCAGATGTTTCCTGCTGAGAAGCAAATATTGAAGTACATAATTGACAACATTATCCAACATTTTAGTTTTTCTTTTTACTCAATGCCTAATGGATTTTCTCTATATTGTCATTTTCTTATCAATCTACAAAAAAGCAATATTTTTATATTTAAAAATTAAAATATTTATATAGCCATATACTAGCATATACCTACAGATATTTATCTATATCTATGTAGATATAGATATATATATACATCTCACAGATACATATCTGCATATATTTGAGATATAGATTTCAATATCTATTTCAATGTCCACCTATAGATATGTATCTATATTTTCAGATATGTAGAAATATGATGTTCAAAATATCTGTAGATAGATATTGAAATCTAGACATGTAAATATTTTAATTACACATATGTCTGCAACTTTACCTATCCATCCATCCATCCACCCATCCATCCATCTATCCATCAGATACATGTGATGATTTGTGGCTTTGCTAAACCTATATTTCACCTCAAATGCTGGAAAAGTTTAACTAACCTAATTAAATTTAAGTTTGTAGATATTCATGGCCCTAGCATTAGATAAGGATATAATATATCTTAAAAAGTATGCTAAAGAGGGGAATAACAGGATATCTCTAATATTTCATTTTTCCTTTTTATCATTTTGACAGTAACTAAGATGTGGTCAGAAATTTAAGACACTAAACATAACAGATTATTTTGGACTGGAAATTTTCAGACTGGCTTACCAGTCAGCTATCCTGACAAAGGAAGTCTCTCCAGTCATGATATTGATAATATTGGTGATACCAGTGTTACTCCTGTGGGAGGACGATTTGCCTGCCTAACAATGAGTTATATTGTATTTTGCTTGGTCCATTAAATTCACTTAACATATTCCAAACTAATTTTAAAAACTTAACCTACTAAATGGAATTTTTTCATATATAATCTGCATAACCTAACTTTAGTGCATTAGTTTTACAATACTCTATTTCATTCTCTATAGTCAGAGTGAACTTTCAAAAATGCATATCTGTTCAGTTATTCCTCTCACTAAAGCCCATGCATATCTTTACCTTTCTTTATGATAGAGTCTAAAATTCTTCACAGGACTTACATGCCCTCTAGAATTTCCCCTGGCCTTTTGTGTTAGCCTCACTTTATGTCCAATTTCCCCATTGCCCTCTCTGCTCCAACTACTCTGGGCTTTCTTCCCTAAGCATTTCTTGAATACTTGATTCTGGACCTTTGGACAAGCAATTACTTGTGCATGCAACACTGTTATCTTCCCTTTCTTCATTGCCCAATTTATCCTTCAGGTGTCAGTTTACACACTCTCATTTCTGGAAATATTTTCTGAGCACCCTAGACTAGGTATGTCTCAGTATTTCCATGGAACACAGGGCTGTACACTTTCACAGACATAAGTTGTGTTTAATGTCTGACTTTCTTTTTGGATTAGGGTTCTATGAGACAAGACACATATTTGTCTTTACTTTATTGGATGCCAAATAATAGAATAATTATTTATTTAGAATAATACCTGAAATTAACCTTTACACAAAGCTATTTGTCGAATAAAAGAAAGAATGAATGTTTAAACAGTAGGGGCTATTTTTTAGGTGACCTCAAAAATCCAAAATGTGGGTAGAAGCTGTTGTTTGCCTCCTGAATCTGACACATAGTTATTATGTTCCTTTGAGCACAGAAGAGAGAAATAAGGTGATAATTTTAAGAATAATTAAGGTTCCTAACAAAATTGCTTGTCAATGTCTTTTACAGAAAAATCCATGTCATCAATTTTGTGTCTTGGAAACAGTCATTTCAAATGTCCAAGCATAAAAAAAATATAGAAAACCTTAAACAAAAGTTCTAAACATCTGTGTGTTTTGGTAACCCATGGATATTTTGTTTACTGCGGCTGAGTGTGTTCTGGGAGTGAGTTTACAGGTAACTTTTGAAGTACATTGACCCGTGAATAATGTAGGGGTTAGGAGCATCAACACTCCCCCAACCCCCATCACTATGTAGTTGAAAATCCATGTATAACTTTTGACTCCATAAAAACTTAAAATACTAATAGCCTACTGTTTACCAGAAACCTTACTGATAACATTAGCAGTCTAATAACATATATTTTGTATTTTACATGTACTATATACTCTATTCTTATAGTATGCAAACTAAAAAAAAAACTTATTAAGAAAAATCATAAAGAAAAGAAAATCTGAGTGTAAGTTGACCACACACCTCATACCTATGTTTTTCAAGGGTCAACTGTTTTGAGACCTAACTTATACCCTTTTTTGTGTGGCTGTTAGAAACACTCAGGTCTTATGGGTTGAATTTGTGAAAGTGCTCTTTAATGAGGTGTTTTTTTTTTTTTTAAGATTCTCAAAATTCTCAGGTTTGGGTGTGGAATCATGAATACGTAGAAACTTAAGCTGTTTGAAACTTGTTTTATGATGCCCCCACACTTTTTTACAAAAATTCCAATTAGCAGCCTAATTTATTATTTTCTTCAGACCTGTCCTTGTGAAGTGAAGGGAAATCTGCAATTCTATTCTGGTGGTACAACATGTCTTTTAAGGAAAGGAAATCATCCTTTCCAAACAATGAGGAGAAAGAGACATTTTTAAAAAATACCCTGTTTTCTAATCATAAAATCATTTTTTTAAGCTTGAAAGGAAGAGTTAAAGTTGCTGTCACTGATCTTTCAATTTTCAACTGTGTATTGGAATAGCAAAGAGAACCAGCTCATGCTGTGATTCTGATGTCTGCACTCCATATGAATGACCAAATTCAATTTCTGGAAAAACTGATAATAATCGACATTTGTCATATGAATTTGGATGATCAAATAAAATCAATTGTTATTCTGTTCATTCATCCTTGACTGATTAGGCAATCAGATGGGAAGTCAGATAGAAGGTGATGTGCATATTAATGATTAATGATTCACGAAAAATTTCAAGTGCACACAAGATTGCAGAAAAATAATTTTATAGTGAATTACTCAAAAACATACAGAATAAATGGATAAATAAATGACATGGGGGTCACTTTTTAAAACTGTTTTAACTAATTTTTATAAGTGCCATAAATGCTGCTTTGAAAATTACTGAGGAGGCCCAAGAGTATGCATGTGTGTATCCTTGAATTAAATTGATCTTTTTAGCTAGATTTTTCTGTCCCACTAATCTCTGGCTCACAAAACACTTGAAAAAATGTGGACCTTCTAAAGCCCAGAGATTTTAGTTGGGCAGTTTCTGAAAATGTTCTTTTATGGGGATACACATCAGGGCATCAAATTCAAGCAAGTTTTTGGAATCTTTTAGGAATTCGTGTGACTGGGCATACAGGATATGTGTTCTGAGGACAGATGTATCCAAATTTAACAGACTTCCAGGTATTCTGCTCTCAGCTGATGATTTACCATGCCATTTCTACCATTTTTTCCCCTAATTTAAATTTGAGGCAATTCCTCCACAGTCTCTGATTTTGCTCTGTGTTCCTTACTTATATTCTGTCTCTTTTATTTTAACCTATATTTTGCTCTAGATTCAACGCTCTCTCTTTTTAATTAAGCATAATTACCAATCCTATTTTTCTTCTTGTTGTTTCTTTTGCTTGACTCAGAGGTAGATTTACCTTGAAGATAATGAAGCTTAAACTGTAGGTCTGTTATTTGATTTGCATATGTCCCATCCAAGACCCTGGGAGAAGCCCTAGAAATGAATTCGCATGTTCGTAGTTCCTGTAAAATTTGCAAAAATGAGCTATTTTGACTGTGATCGCTTCTTTCCCTTTGCCTGCCAATTTCCTTTACTTATATTTCACTTTCATGGCACCCGGCATTGGAGTGGCTTTAGTCATTTGGGGGATTCAGTTTATGGAAAAAGGCATTAGAGATACATTTCAGTTTGGTCTAGTGAGATATAATTTTTGGTTCTTAGTCACTGCTACATATGCCAGTTAATGCTTGTTAGGCTTGTGGATGAATGACTATCAGGAATAGCCCTACCAAACATAGTGGACTCAACAGCATCTTGAGATTAAGAAGCAGAACCAGAGCTCTTATCACCATATACAACTGTTCTATGGAAGCCTGATACCAGACATGTGTGGGCCATGGATTGGCACATACTTTAGAATGTATGGAGAGAGTTAAATTTGTGGAAGAGCTTTCCAAATCTTATATATCATAGATGAAAGAAATGTAGTTATGGATTTTTCCAAATTTGACAAAAATACTGAAATTTTATGTTACTCTACTAATAATCAGTTGTAAAGCTAAAAAAATTTAAAATTATTGACTAATTAAAAAAATCTACCAATCAAGCTCAAGAGAAGACTCTATTCTGTCAATAAAAATTAATATAAGGGGCACCTGGGTGGCTCAGTGGGTTAAAGCCTCTTCCTTCAGCTCAGGTCATGATCCCAGGGTCCTGGGATTGAGCCCTGCATCAGGCTCCTTGCTTAGGAGAAAGCCTGCTTCTCTCTTTGTCTCTGCCTGCTTGTGCTCTCTCTCTGACAAATAAATAAATAAAATCTTAAAAAATTAATATAAAATTGCTCTCATGCAAAGAAGTGAAAATATATAAGAAATTCGGGACAAATTCTATAAAAATAAATATTATAGATATATGTAGGCAAATAATCAATAAAAGTATTGTAACATTTTTTTTTCTGGGTTTTTATGGTGATTTAAAACCACCCAACTTTTAAAAATTGTAATTTTTAGTGCTTTCTTCTCTTTCTAAATAGCTATAATTGGCTCTTGAACACACAGGTTTAAACTGAGCAGGTCCACTTATACACACAGTATTTTTATTGGACAAATACAGTATGGCATGGTAAATATATTTTCTCTTCACTATTATTTTCATAATAATGTTTTATTTATATATACTTATAGATGTAATATATATATTTTTATATACAACATAAAATTTGTTAATCATCCACTTATGTTTAACCAATAAATTTCTCATCAACCGTAGCTTATTTAGTACATAGTTTTGGGGAAGTTAAAAGTTACATGTGGATTTTTGACTGCGTGGGAGGTTAGTGCCCCTAACTCTTGTGTTGTTCAAGGGTCAACTGCATTTTGTACCAATTTTTTAATTTATGTGTCTGACTCAGCAAAACCTGGAACAGACCCTGCCTTAGCTCAATTAGCCTAATAACTGAGAATAAATGAAAATCACTAGAAAACTTGACTTAGTATGGTGGCTAAGTAGATGGGGATCTGGATTCTGGAGTGAGACTACCTGGGATAAAATCCTGGCTTTGCTATTTATTATCCATGTAACCTTGGGCAAGTTACTTAACATATACAAGACTAAACTTTATCATTTTAAAAGGAAAAAGTTGGATTTGAAAATGTAATTTGTTATAATTATATGATAATATAAATAAAATGAAATCAACTAATTAAAAAATAGAATATTCATTTTGAAAGGAAGCTTGGATATCCCATAATTTTCCATCAGATTTGTGGATTCCTCACAGCTCCTTCAGGTGAACATGTTGGTCCATGTGGAAACTATACCTTGTGTAGAAACGGATATGTTCTCCTATTCCTTAAACTAGTATAGTTATGCTTTTTTTTTTAAGTTATGCTTTTTTTTTTTTTTTAAAGATTTTATTTATTTATTTGACAGAGAGAGAGGTCACAAGTAGGCAGAGAGGCATGCAGAGAGAGAGGGAGAAACAGGCTCCTCACTGAGCAGAGAGCCCGATGCGGGGCTCGATCCCAGGACCCTGAGATCATGACCTGAGCAGAAGGCAGAGGTTTAAACCACTGAGCCACCCAGGCGCCCCTTAGTTATGCTTTTATTGACATTATTTATGAATACTTTATGTAAGATTTAGTTTGAACAAACCACTCTGTGACTGTTTGTGTGTTTTTGAATACTACTGCTCTTGTACAATCCTTGTATAAAGAATCACATGATTGGGGCGCCTGGGTGGCTCAGTGGTTTAAGCCTCTGCCTTCGGCTCAGGTCATGATCTCAGGGTCCTGGGATCGAGTCCCGCATCGGGCTCTCTGCTCGGCAGGGAGCCTGCTTCCCTCTCACTCTCTCTGCCTGCCTCTCTGCCTACTTGTGATCTCTCTCTGTCAAATAAATAAATAAAATCTTTAAAAAAAAAAAAAGAGTCACATGATGATATTAGTGAAAATATCAAAAATTGAGACAAGTGGTAATCTGTTCTCTATTTGACCTGACTTACACATAGAAATGAATAAAACGTTATTTAAAAGAAGACAAAATAAAACTGACCATAGCTGATTCTGCCTCCAAGACCAGAAATTAAGCATTTAGTGAAAACAGGAAAACAGCAAGGAACTACAGGGAGAAACATAAGCTTTCCCAAGTTCTCAGGGATATTAGAGGATTATCAAGTTTCCAACAGCACATGAGACTGAGCCTCCTGTTGATTTCTGTTTAGTTGATTATTTTTAACCATTATTAAAAGAAAGTGTGAACCCAAACAGTAGGAGGATTTTGATAGGGAACTAACACTTGAATTTTGTGTGTTTGTATACACACACACACACACACACACGTATATATTTCCCAAGGATCTGTTTTATTGTTCTTAATATTTTAATTGTACCTTTTAATTAGGAAAAATTGACCTCTTTATAACCTCTGTTCATAATTGCCAGACAGAATAATCTTAATCCCTCTTTACTTTGACAGCTCTTCAAATTTTGAATCAGCTCTATCTCCATATACCTTTACTTCCAATTTAAAAAAATGATTGTTTTGGGTCATGTGGGTGGCTCATTTGGTTGAGTGTCTGCCTTAGGACCAGGTCATGATCCCAGGACCCTGGAATCAAGCCCTGCCTCAGGCTCCTTGCTCAGCGGGGAGTCTGCTTCTCCCACTCCCTCTGCTGGTCCCCCTGCTTATGCTCTTTCTGTCTCTCAAATAAATAAATAAAATCTTTCTTTAAGAAATGAATGTTTTATAACAGTACCTAGAGATATTTTCTTTGATGTTTATAAGTCCTTGAAAAGTAAAAATATTATCATTTCTGACATTTACTTTCATTTTAGAGACCTTGGGCCTTCTGGGAACACTTCCTGAATGAGGTCTTGCAATCAGAATTACTCCTGTTTTTTTTGCTTATTTTTCTTTTCTATTTGACCAGCCGGAATAGGAAGCTGTCTTTTCTTTTCTCTTTTTCTTTTCTTTTTTTTGAGAGAGAGAGAGAGAACACATGTGAGCTGACCGACAAGAACGGCGTGGGGGGGCTGGAGATTGTGGAGGCAGAAGGAGAGGAAGAGAGAGAATCTTAAACAGGCTCTATGCCCAGTTTGGAGCCTGTCACTGGGCTCCATCTCATGGATCTCATGGAGACCCTGAGATCATGACCTGAGCTGAATCAAAAGACTGACTGAGCCATACAGGTGCCCTGAATAGGAAGTTGTCTTAACAGAATTTCTAATACCTACATACTCAGAGAGTTCTTCAAATTAAACAGCTTAGGTATTTTAAATTAAGTGTAAATAAAAAACAAATAATAGACCATGCAGTTCTTTTGCCAAGCTATATGCAGCAATTTAGAATGATAGTTTAATGGATGAAATTATACTTGATAATTATTATTTCAGGTATGGCCTAGTATATAGTTATCTTGTTTTAAAGGAAAAGGAAACCAGATGGTGGCAATAACTGATGAGATAAGTTAACACTTTAAATTTAATCAGTTATGTAAAGGAAACAATCTTAAAGAAGATAGTAATTTCTGAATCATTAAGTTCTGGTTCATAAAATGGAATGTCTGCAGTGAATATTTTAATTATGGTATTTTTCAATTATAAAATCAGATCATTAAGATTTAGTTATAATCTTGTCCCTAGAGTATTTCTGATATATTTGCAATCATGCAATGTATGCCTTAATAACATGTCACCAATACTGCAGGTTTGTCTTTCTACCTAGGATTCTGTATTATATCCCTGATTCTGTAATATCCTAAATGATATCTTCTTGAAAACATGCAGTAGAATACTTTTTCTCTATTATTGACTACTTATTTTCAACTTTTAATATATTACCTAAAGCTATCATGTGTACCGTTCCACATATAATATTTGACTCTGTTTTAAATAAGAAAGCTGTGTGCTTTTTTTCTATTACATAACTCATTAACTTGAGTGTCTGGAATTATTCTATTTAAATTTAGTTTTTGTGTGTGTGTGTTTCTGTACCTGTGTGTTTGTGTGTAGTGTTTGTGCTAGCAGCATGATTTGCTCATAGCTGAACAATTTTTAGTATTTCAGTTTCTTTTTTATTATTATTAGTTATGTGTCCTTGAGGAAATTAACCTCTTTGATCCCCAGTTTAAATATTATTTCTTATAGCATATTCCCCTTACTTTATCCCCTTATTTGTATTTGACTGTTCAGATTTACTCTTGTTTCATTGACAAACATCTTGCCCAAGTTTAATGGCTGTGTTTATGTGTTCTGTAATAAAAGTTGATTATATGTCTTTGGCAAAATTTTCAACACATGCAGACCAACTGTTTCTCTAACCAGTGCCAGGAGGACAGAGTCAATCCTGAGATATACTTGCACTACCTCTTGGAAAAATGTAACTCTGGAAGACTAAATATTTTTACTAAACAGTCTTTAAGTCCTTGAAGAAAAACCATATAAATCATAGTATGGGAAGCTAGTATGGGAAGCTCCATGTACCCTCAACATTTAAGTTAAATGGCGCCTGTATCAGAAGGCATGTAATATTTTACGAGGAAAATGCAAGGATTTTTTTGTTTTAACCCTAATCCAGTAAATGGGGGACTCTTAGACTATAGTTAGAGAAAAATGCAGAAGTTCCATTTCATTTGCACATCTGAGTAAATGTGAGTGAACTAGTATTAGGGATGTAAAGGTCTTAAGAGAGCCCTAACCAGTGTCCCAGTGTCCAGAGATACTCACTGAAGCAATCGTACTCTCCTTACCACAAGAAATGTGAAGAATTAGCCAAGAGTGAAAAAGTCAGCAGGTTTATAAGAGCTTAACAAAAATCTAGATGATGTGTACCTACAACTGGAAACATTTAGGAATTCAATGGGTGCCAGCATGAATGCCAGTGGTTATATATAGTAGTTTCATCTTATCAGATGCCAGTGCCAATTATGTAACTAGTCATGACTCTATAAGCTCTTAGGTTTGATGTAATCACTGGGAGAAAAAGAAGTAAAGGGAAAATCCTTAAATTATTTTGTTTCCAACTAATGTTTCTAAATACTTAGAATATACTAACATTTTGTTTTTTTTGTGATTAGTTAGTTGGATTTAGAGCTAGAAATACACATAGAGGTGGCTAAATGAAAATTCAAGAAAATAACATTTTCTTTCACACCATTGTATGTGGTCTGATAACTTGTAATGATAATAATGACACTATTAATTTAAAAAAAACTTCTTTTCTACTGATAATAATTAGGACATTATAGTTTTCCTAACATCTCTCAATGTATGTTGTATTTTTTTTTTGTTGTTGTTGTTAATCTAATTTCTTTCCTAAGAGCTTTTGTAGATCGAATAGGTAAGGAAAGAGTGGGTATGATTTATGTAAAAAACATTCCTGGGGCGCCTGGGTGGCTCATTGGTTTAAGCCGCTGCCTTCGGCTCAGGTCATGATCTCGGGGTCCTGGGATTGAGTCCCGCATCGGGCTCTCTGCTCCGCAGAGAGCCCGATTCCCTCTCATTCTCTCTGCCTGCCTCTCTGCCTACTTGTGATCTCTCTCTGTCAAATAAATAAATAAATAAATCTTTAAAAAAATACAAAAACATTCCTGACAAATCGTAAAGGTAGAAATGAGAGAGAAGGAAGGAATGGATGAAGGAAGGCCGTGTTTAAAGAGAGAAAGTGAAGGCCAAGTTTCAGACATGAATGTCTTGATTTATCATCTTGAGGATGGTAAACACAGGAGTGTATGTTAGAATCAAATGAAAAGTTCCATGAGAATTTCAGAACCATGGACCATGTGGATCATTTGTCAGTGTTTCTGATCTGTCTCCAGTATCTTCTGCATACCAGTAACCAAATCCAAGGTTCTGTTCTAGACAATGTTTTTAAATCCTTGTTTATTTCTTCTCCCTGTGCCTTCCTCTCTTTTAATGTAGGCTACTTTAAGTTCTTCTGTAACAACAGGCTTGGTTGAGAAAGCAAAGCTTCTAATTAGGACTTTAACACAGGGTTAAGGGCCTTTATTTAATTGAGAAAATGTAATAGATCTTTGATAGTCAAATATCTTTCAATTTTTTGTTGTTGTTGTTATTGTGTGGAATCAAGAAGCACTTGGCTTTTACATTTATGCCCCACATTGCTAGATCTCTTCCATTGCTTTCCATTTATGCTTGAAAACTGTCCAATTTTAGGCCCCTGATAATACATTGCAAGAAAGAAGTAACCTCGAGCAAACAAAACAGTAACTTTCTGGCTTTTTCCATCTACTTTCTGTGAAACAGTGGGTTTCCTAGGTACTTGGTATGCCTTCCAACTTCCAATAAGTTATTGCAGACAACTTATATATCAAATGTTTGGCTTTATTTTTTTGCTGTGATATTATTATTTTTTACCACCTCCTGTTTTATTGCTAAATCAATGATACATATTTTAGTTTTTGGTTATAAAATGTTATTTAATAACACTCATCTTTATTACTGCATCTGAAGTACACACTTTTAAATGATGTTAACTAGGAAGCCAATTTTCTTGAGATTATTTCTTAAGACTATCTACTACATTAGTATTTTTCCAACTTCTTTTTTGCTAGAACCCACAACAAAAAGCACAATATATTGTCATCTAGTAAATGTGTGCACACAACCACATGCATACCAGGTGTCTCAACTGGACATTACATCTAAACTGGGACTATTTCTGGCAAACCTGCATTTATGAGTATTCCAAATTCCCTTTCTGTTGCCAAACTGATTTTTCAAAATGATTTTTAAAAATTGCTTGAAAAATATTGAGCATTTAGCAGTGGTATGATAAGTTAGTCTCTTGAGAATTTAGGATCAACATGAATTTTGTAACTTTATTATGATATTATATATATATTAAATAGTGAATTTAATGATTAAAGCAAATAAATATCATCCATCACATGATGATTGTGTTTTATTTAAAATTACATGTGCATTTTTTTCAGTTAAAATATTTATCAAATGTTAAATTGTAGCTTCATTTAATTTAATAGTACTTGGAAAGAACTTAAAGTATACACTGGATTAAAAAATCAATCCTTTTACTAAATGAAAGAGGTTTTTATTATTAATAACTAATAATAAAAGATATAGTCTTACAATTGAAGCACTGAGTAAAGTGCTTAAAGGTAAAGGCATTAGATAATTTCCTTAAGTTTCAAGTTTCACGGATGTACATCTTAGTGCTGGAAGGAGAATAAATTCTAAAGTTGATTACCAAGACAAAAATAGAGTATCATCATAGGTATCCTTAAGCAAACCTGGAATAAAAAAAGAAATGCAAATTTGAAAGCTTGAAAATCAGGAATTTTTGGTTTGTCTCTTTGTAGTTAAGCTGTGTTCTCTCAATTTGCTAATCTCAATTTGCTAATATACACATTTAATCTTTTTGATGTTGTTTTTAAGGCCAGTTTATAGGACATTGCGTGAACACAAAACTGTGTGGAAAATGCTGAAAACAATTCCAGATTTGACTTGTCAGTTACCTGAGGAGCATCTGAAAATACTTAGTAAGAGTGTCACTTCTGAAACCTGGGTAAAAGGCAGCACAGGTAACAGACTAATCTGGAGGGAATTTAGCAACATAGATTGTGTGTCACTATTTTGAGTTCTCTATAATATTGATATTTTCACTTGATACATTAAAATGTGCTGTTTGTGTATATTTTGTTTGTAGTTATAAGTACTGAAATGAATACCATTCCACATTTTAGTATGGATGTCTTAATGATATACACTAGTGTTTTCTCTACCTTGAGCATGCATCACAATCACGCAGAAGACTCACATTGCTGTGTTCAGTTCTAAAATTTTTAGTTTGGTAGGTGTGGGATGGGCTTAATTGCATTTCCAGTAATTTTCCAAGTGACACTGCTAGTATGGGACTATACTTTGAAAACCACTCATTGATATACGCATTTAATGACAATCTAGCTTTGGATTACATAGTTAAGAGAGCAAATGGTCATAGCAATTGACTTATCCAGATATTGCCCCAGATATTGGGCACAAAACCTCTCCAGACAGATTTTCCAATTTTAAATTTCCAGTCCCTTTACCAAGGATACATTGGGTACATTAATAGAAGTACTTCATATTGTAATTTTTTAAAAATATTTTATTTATTTATTTATTTGACAGAGAGATCACAAGTAGATAGAGAGGCAGGCAGAGAGAGAGAGAGGGAAGCAGGCTCCCTGCTGAGCGGAGAGCCCGATGCAGGACTTGATCCCAGGACCCTGAGATCATGACCTGAGCTGAAGGCAGCGGCTTAACCCACTGAGCCACCCAGGCGCCCGCCCCTTCATATTGTAATTTTTGAGAGGTATACAAATACACACACACACACACACACACACACACACACACCTGACACAACAGAATTCAATACCATTTTTTTGGTTTGTGAAATACCTATTATAAGAGTAGAATTAAGTTTATTTAATATATTATTTATGTCAGGGGATATCCCTAATTTATTCCTCACAGACACAAATAAAAGTATTATTATTCTCCACAGATGAGAACCATAAGGCAAAAATATCATGCAGAATATTCCTGATTAGAATTGAATTTCAAACACACTTTAACTCAGTCTGTGTCTAATATTTTGCTGTTTTTATAAAGTGGTTCATCAGGATCATGCCTTAAAAATATAACTGTAATTTCAGAGAACATGTGTCTTTTGAAATATGTCATATGTCTGTTGACGTATTTCAAGACTTTTCCCCCAGTGGTCATCTCTTATAATTAGTTTCATTTAATCTGACATCAAGCAGTGAAAACTAAATGATAGGAGTTTGCAAAGGGCAAAATGATTTTGAAAGGCAAGAAAGAACCTTCACTATTGCTTTGCATTAACTAGGGGATAATAACTTAAAAATTAATTTGTTTTTATCATAAATCCCTGAAATTATACTTACTATGGTAAAAATATAGAAACAACCTAGGTGACCTTCATAGAAGATAGATTACAATGATACATATTTTTCACAGAATAAAAGGCAGACTAAATTATGATACATGTATTCAATGAAATTCTAGACAGTTGTTAAAAAGAATGAGGTAGATCTCTCTGTATATTGACATGGAAACTTATCAAAATTATTAAAGACAGTAGATAAAAATAGAGCAATTTTGGAGTTATATAAATAATATGATTATATTTTCACATATTTATACAAATCTAAAGTTATATATACAGATGTATCTGCATATATACATATATAAAAATTCATAGTAAAAAGTACATAGAAGTAGATCCAGTAAAACAGTCCAAAAATAAGTATTTTAAAAACCATTACCTTGGTGGAGGGAAGAGTTGAGGGACAGTGAAGAATTAACTCTTTCTTCTACATATATTTTTGTTGAATTCTTCACAATAAAGATATATTCACGGGTTAGTGTTTGTAACCATGTATTTGTTTTTTTTCAAAAAGGTTTTAAAATTATAATTCAAAGCAAAAACTGTATTCTCATGGTATCTTAAAAGTTGGGTGATTGACTATTAAAATGTGAACTTTCATTCCTTGACAAATATGTATCAACTTTTATTTCATCTTTCATATTAAATAAGGTTTTTCAATTCATATTTCAATAGAACATATTTTCGAACACTTCATAAAAAATATGTTTCTGTCTTTACATATACCTGTGTCAAAATCCTTCTCTTGAGTTTTTAAGACATCTAATTCAGATAGTCCAGATCTGTTTCACTACCCAAACAGTCAATTCATTAAATATCTGACCTCTGTAAATCTCTTCATTCATCCGACTTAAAAAACAGGTATAACCAAGTGTCTTTCTCTCTTTTCTTTACTTATGTGTGCATTTCACCTCTGCTGCTGTTATTTAAAGTATTCCCCCTGTTAGCCCTTCGTCACTAGGCTGCTGACTTTAATCTGAGGCCGAGGCTTTGGTTTCTCTCCTGCAAGTCTACACAGCTGTTTGCACCTTCTGGTCTCTTCTGGTGGGTGCTTTGGAACTTTGGAATTTAAGGCAGATTCCTAAACTCCCCATTACTCACCCACCCTCTCATTCAGCTTTCTTAAACAATAAAATATTAACAGGATAAAAATATTATGATTTTAAGTACTAGCTAACACATATACATATCTCTAGTTTAAGTGAAAATGGCACTACAACAGAATATAAATATATAGCCAAAGATATATGTTACTTAATTCAAATGATTTCAAGAGTTTTTCCGTTGGGTCTCTTATATTTTGGCCTGAGCAGCAGGGGTTTTTAAGATTGGCAACCTAAAGCTCATGAAAGCTAAGAGAATTAACTTACTTCAGAATTCAATTTAGTGGGTAACATGGAATTAGATCCCAGATCAAAATTTTATTACTGTCTACCTTTATATTAACATTGATAGATTTCCATGAAATAATTACTATAAGGGTTTTTTTTCCTTATATCTTTATCATCTTTACTGTTTTCTTTTTGATGTCTGTTAAGTCTTAGGAGTAATTTCTCTTTTATTTCTTTCATTTTTTAAAATTTTACTCCCACCTTTTATGAGGTTATATCTCAAAAACACCACAGTTCCTCACTTAAGTAAACTCTTGTATTTATTTTTAATGCTAAAAAATATTTTTATGTTACTAAATTTTAATTTATTTAGCCTATATAGATTGTCTTTTCTGTTGTGGTTTAAATTTCATGTAACATATAAAAACACAGTAGCCAAATCTCATAAAAAAACTAGTGGGCATCTTTTCCATAAGTAAATTAACCATAATTCAAATAATATGCTCTTGTAATAGAAATAGGCAAATATTTAGGCCTATCATAAAGACAAAGGTTCTCTTAAAAGCAAACATACTTGAAGAACATGCATTGATTCTAAAGCATGGATATACTTTCACTGCAACTAAGGTGGTGTGCCCTGATTCATGAAGATTTGTCCTTGAAATCTGGCAAGAAAGATTTTTCAGTCTTCATCTGCATTGTGAGGGACTAGCTCCATTTCTGTCTTTCCCTATCCAAGAGATGGTTGTGAGACTTTGAGAAAATTAATGCAAAAATTAATGCAAACTCTTCAGTCACATGATGATACCAGAAAGCTTTGCCATGATATTTATTTCTCTAATCTTGCCATGGAATCTTACATTCTAAATAGTGAAACTGAAACCAGAGATGATAGAACTATTCAACAGCTGATCAGAACGTGTGTTACCCAAGCACAACAAATGACTGCTCTGAGCATTTGATACAGGAGTATTAGTAAGTAATACCAGTGTAGAAGTCCCATATGCATAACTTTCTCCATTTCTGTATTGGAATATTTTCAATTAATAAAAAACTACTGGGGTGCCTAGGTGGTTCAATATTCACAAAACAATTAACGTGATACATTGCATCAAAACAAAAAGGATTAAAAAAACCCCACTTGACCATAGATATAGAAAAAGCATTTCACAAAGTACAATATCCATTTATGATAAATATCCACTTATGATCTCTGCAGAGTAAGTCTAGAGGGAACATACCTCAACATAATAAAGGTCTTATACGAAAAACCCACCTCCATCATCATACTCAAAGTGCAAAACTGAGAGCTTTTCCCATAAGGTCTGGAGCAAGACAAGGATATCTACTCTCACCACTTCCATTCAACATATTGTTGGAAAACCTAGTCACAGAAAGTACACAACAAGAAAAAAAAAGGCAACCAAATTGGTTAAGAAGAAGAAAAAAATCTCACTATTTGCAGGTCATATTATATTATAAGTAGGAAACTAAAGACCACCCAAAAACTGTAAGAACTGATAAAAGATTTCAGTAAAGTTGCAGGATACAAAATCAACATACAGAAATCTGCATTCCTATACACTAATAATGAAGCAGCAGGAAGAGAAGTTAAGAATACAATCCTATTTATAATTGTACCAAAAACAATAAAATATCTACAAATAAACTTAACCAAACATGTGAAAGACTTGTTCTCTGAAAACTATAAAATACTGATAAAAGAAATTGAAGATGACATAAGAAGATAGAAAGACATTCCATGCTCATGGATTGGAAGAAAAAATATTGTTAGAATGTCTGTACTACCCAAAGCTAATGCTGCCCAAATTTAATGCAGTCCCTGTCAGTACACCAACAGCATTTTCCATGGAATAATTATATATTATATAAAATATTTTTTGATCTGACACTACTCCTAATAATTTATAAATACTACCTTGCATAATACTTTTTTATAAATACAGAATTATAGACTTATTATATTATAATTATATTATATATAATTATTATATTATAAATATAGAATACATAATTCTATGACATGTATGGTTATAATCCTCATTTTACAAAAAAGGAACTTGAGTGACAGATATTAAGCAAGCTGGACAAGGTAATACAGGTAGAGTGGTCAGATAACACATGCATAAGATGCCTTGCTATGTCAACATGCAAGATAAGAACTGAAAAAATGACACTGTTAATTTAATATTTGAAAGACAACAAGACTTTTGAAAGTAATATTTTCTTCAGTGTTTTAGGATGACATTTCCTAAAGAGTTTTCATGGAGTTCAGCTGCAGATAGTGGATATTAAAACAAACAGCTACAAAAAATAAATAAGCCAGAGAAGCACTTTTGGAATGGAACATTAAGGACCTCCAAAAAAAATTCATAAATGAACAGAGTGGCAAAAACTGTGAATATCCACTTTTTCATAACTCTGGAAAAGACCTACATCAATCTAGAGGTGTTTATTCCAGAAAAATGGTGGAATCTTGCTAAGAAGAGTGAATTTTACAACATTTTGACTTCCCCTCTTCCCATCTCACTATAGCTTAACTCTGCAGTTACCTGAAAAGCAGCAGCCTTGAAGTTATGGTAGCTGTAAAAACCAGACTAACAGCCACTGGTGGTGGCAGAATAGGTTTGCATCCCTCTTAAAAGTTCCATCCAAATGATTTGACCTGTCTGGTGACTAATTTGACCTAATTTTATTTAGATGGTAATACTCCTATATTGATCTACAGATGTTTTTTTCCCATTTTATTTATTTTTTTCAGCATAACAGTATTCATTGTTTTTGCACAACACCCAGTGCTCCATGCAAAACGTGCCCTCCCTATTACCCACCACCTGTTCCCCCAACCTCCCACCCCTGACCCTTCAAAACCCTCAGGTTGTTTTTCAGAGTCCATAGTCTCTTATGGTTCGCCTCCCCTCCCCAATGTCCATAGCCCCCTCCCCCTCTCCCAATCCCACCTCCCCCCAGCAACCCCCAGTTTGTTTTGTGAGATTAAGAGTCATTTATGGTTTGTCTCCCTCCCAATCCCATCTTGTTTCATTTATGATCTACAGATTTAACACAGTCTCTAATGAAAATACCAGCTGTCTTTTTGTAGGGGTTGGTAAGCTGATTCTAAAATTATATGGAAATTTAGAGGGCCCTGAAGAGCAACTTTTTTAATAAACCAATGATAAATTTGGAGGACACACACATCTGATTTTGCAACTTATTACAAACCTACAGTTTCAAGGCAGTATAATACCAGCACAAAGATAGACATAGAGATTAATGGAATAAAATTATAAGTGCAGAAATAAAGCTTTAATTTCATGGCCAAATGATTTGCAACAAGAATGTCAAGAAAATTCAATTCCAGAAAAGGTAATTTTTTCAAAAAATAGTACTGGCACATCTGTATATCAATCCACACGCTGAAGAATGAAGTCAGACCTTTAACTCACACCATATATAATTACAATCTAAAATGGATCAAAGACCTAAATCTGAGAACAAAACCACAAAACTCTTACAGGAAAATTTTCAAATTAATCTTGTGACCATGGATTAAGCTATGTTTTCTTAAACACGACACAGAAAGCACAAGTGACAGAAGAGAAACCAGGTAATCTGGATTTTAGAAAAATTTTAAATTTTGAACTTCAGTGAGCACAATCAAGAAAGATGAAAAAGCAACCCTTGGAATGGGAGAAAGTTTTTGCAAATCATACCTCTGACAAGAGACTCATATCCAGATTATGAAGAACACAGCTCAATAATAAAAAGGCAATTAACCAAATTGAAAAATGAGCAAATTATTTGAACAGGTACATTTCAAAAGATTATATACAAATAGCCAATAACCATATTAAAGTGACCAGTATCATTAGTCATTAGAGGATTGTAAATCAATCTATATACCACTCCCTTCCCATTAGGATGATTTAAGTATGAAAAACAGATAATCATAAGCATTAAGATTTAGGCAAATTGAAACTCTCACACATTTATGATGGGATAGTAAAATGGTGAAGCTACTCTGGAAAATATTTTGGCAACTCCTCAAATGTTAAACATAAAGTTAGCATTTGACTGAGCAAGTCTACTCAGATATACCAGAAAAATGAAAACTTACATTCATTCAAACTTGTACACAAATGTCCGCAGAGATTTATTCACAATATCCCCCAAATGGAAACAGCCCAGATTTCCAACAAAAGATGAATGAATTTTTAAAAATGTGCTATATCTTCATAATGGAATATTGTTTGGCAGTACTAGGGAAAAAAGTACATGTTACGATCTGGATGAATCTTGAAAACATTATGCTAAATGAAAGAAACTAGTTACAAAAGATGCATATTTATAATTTCATTGATAAGAAATCTCTAGAGTAGGCAAATTTATTTGAGACAATTAGTGGTTGCCAGGAACTTGGGGGAATACGGCCTTGAGTCATGACTGCTGATGAGTATGAATTCCCTTTGGGGATGATGAAAATATTCTAACATTAGATTATGATGCTGACTCGTTGAATATACTAAAAAAAAAAAAAAACCCTATGGACTGTGTATTTTAAAAAGTGAATCTTGGGGTGCCTGGGTGGCTCAGTGGGTTAAGACGCTGCCTTCGGCTCAGGTCATAATCCCAGGGTCCTGAGATTGAGCCCCATGTCGGATTCTCTGCTCAGCAGGGAGCCTGCTTCCCTTCCTCTCTCTCTTCCTGTCTCTCTGCCTACTTGTGATATCTGTCAAATAAATAAAATCTTTAAAATAAATAAAATAAAAATAAAAAGTGAGTCTCATGGAATTTGAATTTTATCTCAATAAAGTCATTTTAAAACTCAAAGTAAGGGGTGCCTGGGTGGCTCAGTCTGTTAAGCATAGGACTTTGGTTTTAGCTTAGGTCATGATCTCTCAGGGTCATGAGACTAAGTCCTGCATCAGGCTCCACACAAGCCTGCTTTCTGTTTCCTTAGATTTACCTATTTCAGAAAATTCATATGAATAGAATCATATAATATGTGACCTTTTGTGTCTGGCTTCTTTCACATCACATGTTTTTGTGGTTCATCTACATTGTATCATGTACTTCATTCTTTCTGTGGCTGTAAGGTATAAGCTATTTTTTAAAGTACCTTTTTCTTTAAACAATCAGAAACCACTGGACACCACTAATACCTTAATACATGCCAGCACCTGGAAATCCCTGAAATTTGAAGTCAATAAATCTTAATAAATGTTTAACCTTAAAAATATGAAGAATAAACAAACAGAAATGAGTTTTCTGAGGAAATAGACGTGTGAAAATTTAAAGACTTCAAAATGCCAGCATGTATTGAGTATTTCCTGTAGGACACTACACAGAGGCTAAATGACTTCTGAAATAAGTTATCCCCGTGTTTTCTTTCCCCACCACAGGAAGCAGCTCTGTGCAGCATATCTGGGGGAATACTGCCATAGGAGAAAAAAACTTCTTTCTTATTAGCTTTTAAAAATACCTTATATTAGAATAATAATGTTTCATGATATGTAAATTCCTTCTACCATTAATTATTTGAGAGAGATATCTTAGCTTTGTAGCTTTATAGGACTATCCCTTTATTGTGTTTGAAGACTGAAATTCAGCTTTACTAGTTTAACTCTAGCATAGGGTTGAACCAGGGCTTTTGATCCTGAAGCCAACCTTTTGTATTCTCTTGCCTTTGCTGGCTCTTCAAGCAAAAATAAAATAAAGTAAAATTAAATTAAATCAAAGTAAAGTAAAATAAAATAAAATAAAAAATCCCTTCAGTAATTAAACTCCTGCAATTCTGCAATATCAAGAAACTTTTTTAATGCATATCATCAATAAGCCTTCACAAAGGCAGTATGTATCATTAACTGATACACTTTTTTTATGGATAATCTAGAGTCTGCCCACATGATGGATCACAGAAAGCAGTCTTCCTTTTCTGATCTTTCCTAGTGTGAAAACAGTTCTGCATGGTGATGCTCTTATCTACTATTGGAATGGTTCTTGATGTGATATGTCCTTTTCATGGCACTGGCCTGGATTTAATGTTTAATGTAAATTTTTATCTTTAAAGTTCTATAAAATATACTGTGACATTTTGTAAAATTGATACCAATAAAATGGTTAAGATGGCTTTTAGTAGTAAAGGAAAATAATACAGAAATATTTCTTTAAGTTTATTTTTAAACTTAAAATAGAACATTGAAAAATGTGATTATAGGGAAGGTAATGGTAGTTTTCATAAGCCAGAAGTTAGAAAAAACATGTAAAATGATAAAAGTTACTTAAGTGATATATTGGCCCCAATCTTTGTATTTTGAAGAGGAAATGAGTCAAATTATCAGTCAGTTTTATATCCATAATTTTTGCCATGAATTTTAAAAAATTACTAAAATTGATCCATTTAGGATTAGAATATTGTTTTAAAATTGACTAAAATTGATCCATTTAGGATTAGAATGTGGTTTAGCTTAATGTTAGGGAGCACAGTGAAAATTTCAGAAAAAGAATATTTTTTTTTATTCGTTTATTTGTTTATTTACAGCATAACAGTGTTCATTGTTTTGGCATCACACCCAGTGCTCCATGCAGTACATGCCCTCCCTATTACCCACCACCTGGTTCCTCAACCTCCCCCCACCCCGCCCCTTCAAAACCCTCTGGTTGTTTTTCAGCGTCCATAGTCTCTCATGGTTCATCTCCCCTTCCAGTTTCCTTCAACTCCCTCTCCTCTCCATCTCCCCATGTCCTCCATGTTATTTGTTATGCTCCACAAATAAGTGAGACCATATGATACCTGACTCTCTCTGCTTGACTTATTTCGCTCAGCATAATTTCTTCCAGTCCCGTCCATGTTGCTACAAAAGTTGGGTATTCATCCTTTCTGATGGAGGCATAATACTCCATCGTGTATATGGACCACATCTTCCTTATCCATTCATCCGTTGAAGGGCATCTTGGTTCTTTCCACAGTTTGGCGACCGTAGCCATTGCTGCAATAAACATTGGAGTACAGATGGCCCTTCTTTTCACTACATCTGTATCTTTGGGGTAATTACCCAGCAGTGCAATTGCAGGGTCATAGGGAAGCTCTATTCTTAATTTCTTGAGGAATCTCCACACTGTTCTCCAAAGTGGCTGCACTAACTTGCATTCCCACCGACAGTGTAAGAGGGTTCCCCTTTCTCCACATCCTCTTCAACACACGTTGTTTCCTGTCTTGCTAATTTTGGCCATTCTAACTGGTGTCAGGTGGTATCTCAATGTGGTTTTAATTTGAATCTCCCTGATGGCTAGTGATGATGAACATTTTTTCATGTGTCTGATAGCCATTTGTATGTCTTTGTTGGAGAAGTGTCTGTTCATATCTTCTGCCCATTTTTTGATATGATTATCTGTTTTGGGTGTGTTGAGTTTGAGAAGTTCTTTATAGATCCTGGATATCAACCTTTTGTCTATACTGTCATTTGCAAATATCTTCTCCCATTCCGTGGGTTGCCTTTTTGTTTTGTTGACTGTTTCCTTTGCTGTGCAGAAGCTTTTGATCTTGATGAAGTCCCAAAAGTTCATTTTTGCTTTTGTTTCCTTGGCCTTTGGAGACATATCTTGAAAGAAGTTGCTGTGGCTGATATCGAAGAGGTTACTATCTACGTTCTCCTCTAGGATTCCGATAGACTCCTGTCTCACGTTGAGGTCTTTTATCCATTTCGAGTTTATCTTTGTGTACGGTGTAAGAGAATGGTCGAGTTTCATTTTTCTACATATCGCTGTCCAGTTTTCCCAGCACCATTTATTGAAGAGACTGTCTTTTTTCCATTGAATATTTTTTCCTGTTTTGTCGAAGATTATTTCACCATAGAGTTGAGGGTCCATATCTGGGCTCTCCACTCTATTCCACTGGTCTATGTGTCTGTTTTTATGCCAGTACCACGCTGTCTTGGTGATCACAGCTTTGTAGTAAAGCTTGAAATCGGGTAACGTGATGCCGCCAGTTTCAACATTTCCTTAGCAATTCGGGGTCTCTTCTGATTCCATACAAATTTTAGGATTATTTGCTCCAGCTCTTTGAAAAATACTGGTGGAATTTTGATCGGAATGGCATTAAAAGTATAGATTGCTCTAGGCAGTATAGACATTTTAACAATGTTTATTCTTCCAATCCAAGAGCATGGAACAGTCTTCCATCTTTTTGTGTCTTCTTCAATTTCTTTCATGAGTGGTCTGTAGTTCCTCAAGTACAGGTCCTTTATCTCTTTGGTTAGGTTTATTCCCAGGTATCTTATGGTTCTTGATGTTATAGTAAATGGAATCGATTCTCTAATTTGCCTTTCTGTATTTTCATTGTTAGTGTACAAGAAAGCCACTGATTTCTGTACATTGACTTTGTATCCTGCCACGTTACTGAATTGCTGTATGAGTATTAGTAGTTTGGGGGTGGAGTCTTTGGGGTTTTCCATATAAAGAATCATGTCATCTGCGAAGAGAGAGAGTTTGACTTCTTCCTTGCCAATTTGGATACCTTTTATTTCTCTTTGTTGTCTGATTGCCGTTGCTAGAACTTCTAATACTATGTTGAACAAGAGTGGTGAGAGGGGGCATCCTTGTCATGTTCCTGATCTCAACGGGAAGGCTGCAAGCTTTTTCCCATTGAGGATGATATTTGCTGTGGGTCTTTCATAGATAGATTTTATGAAGTTCAGGAATGTTCCCTCTATCCCTATACTTTGAAGCATTTTCATCAGGAACGGATGCTGGATTTTGTCAAATGCTTTTTCTACATCAATTGAGAGGACCATGTGGTTCTTCTCTCTTCTCTTATTGATGTGTTCTATCACACTGATTGATTTGCAAATGTTGAACCAACCTTGCAACCCAGGGATGAATCCCACCTGGTCATGGTGGATAATCTTTTTAATGTGCTGCTGGATCCTGTTTGCTAGGATCTTGTTAAGAATCTTTGCATCCATATTCATCAGTGATATTGGTCTGAAATTCTCCTTTTTGGTAGGGTCTTTGCCTGGTTTGGGGATCAGGGTAATGCTGGCTTCATAAAAAGAGTCTGGAAGTTTTCCTTCTGCTTCAATTTTTTGGAACAGCTTCAGGAGAATTGGTGTTATTTCTTCTTTGAAAGTTTGGTAGAATTCCCCAGGGAATCCGTCAGGTCCTGGGCTCTTGTTTTTTGGGAGGTTTTTGATCACTGCTTCAATCTCATTACTAGATATCAGTCTATTCAGGTTATCAATTTCTTCCTGGTTCAATTTGGGGAGTTTGTAGTTTTCCAGGAATGCATCCATTTCATCTAGGTTGCTTAGCTTATTGGCATGTAACTGTTGGTAATAATTTCTGATGATTGTTTCTATTTCCTTGGTGTTAGTTGTGATCTCTCCCTTTTCATTCATAATTTTATTAATTTGGGCTTTCTCTCTTTTCTTTTGGATTAGTGTGGCCAATGGTTTATTAATCTTATTGATTCTTTCAAAAAACCAGCTTCTAGTTTCATTGATACGTTCTACTGTATCTCTCGTTTCTACCTCATTGATCTCTGCTCTAATCTTGATTATTTCCCTTCTTATGTGTGGAGTTGGTTTGATTTGTTGTTGATTCTCCAGTTCTTTAAGGTGTAGAGACAGCTGGTGTATTCTGGATTTTTCAATGTTTTTGAGGGAGGCTTGGATGGCTATGTATTTCCCCCTTAGAACCGCCTTTGCTGTATCCCATAGGTTTTGGACCGAAGTGTCTTCATTCTCATTGGTTTCCATGAATTGTTTAAGTTCATCTTTGATCTCCTGGTTGATCCAAGCATTCTTTTTTTTTTTCCCATTTTATTTATTTTTTCAGTGTAACAGTATTCATTCTTTTTGCACAACACCCAGTGCTCCATGCAAAACGTGCCCTCCCCATTACCCACCACCTGTTCCCCCAACCTCCCACCCCTGACCCTTCAAAACCCTCAGGTTGCCCCAACCTCCCACCCCTGACCCTTCAAAACCCTCAGGTTGTTTTTCAGAGTCCATAGTCTCTTATGGTTCGCCTCGCCTCCCCAATGTCCATAGCCCGCTCCCCCTCTCCCAATCCCACCTCCCCCCAGCAACCCCCAGTTTGTTTTGTGAGATTAAGAGTCATTTATGGTTTGTCTCCCTCCCAATCCCATCTTGTTTCATTTATTCTTCTCCTATCCCCCTACCCCCCCATGTTGCTTCTCCATGTCCTCATATCAGGGAGATCATATGATAGTTGTCTTTCTCCGATTGACTTATTTCACTAAGCATGATACGCTCTAGCTCCATCCACGTCGTCGCAAATGGCAAGATTTCATTTCTTTTGATGGCTGCATAGTATCCAAGCATTCTTAAGCAAGGTGGTCTTTAGCTTCCAGGTGTTTGAGTTCCTTCTGAACTTTTCCTTGTGATTGAGTTCCAGTTTCAAAGCACTGTGATCTGAGAATATGCAGGGAATAATGTCAGTCTTTTGGTATCAGTTGAGTCCTGCTTTGTGACCCAGTATGTGGTCTATTCTGGAGAAGGTTCCAAGTGCACTTGAGAAGAATGAGTATTCTGTTGTTTTAGGGTGGAATGTTCTGTATACGTCGATGAGGTCCATCTGGTCCAATGTTTCATTCAATGCTCTTATTTCAGAAAAAGAATATTTTGAATCATTATGTACTTTTTTTTTTTTTGAATAAATGAAACAAGATGGGATTGGGAGGGAGACAAACCATAAATGACTCTTAATCTCACAAAACAAACTGGGGGTTGCTGGGGGGAGGTGGGATTGGGAGAGGGGGAGCGGGCTATGGACATTGGGGAGGGGAGGCGAACCATAAGAGACTATGGACTCTGAAAAACAACCTGAGGGTTTTGAAGGATCAGGGGTGGGAGGTTGGGGGAACAGGTGGTGGGTAATGGGGAGGGCACGTTTTGCATGGAGCACTGGGTGTTGTGCAAAAAGAATGAATACTGTTATGCTGAAAAAATAAATAAAATGGAAAAAAAAAAGAATCATTATGTACTTTAATCAAGATTTAAGCTAGATTATAATTATGTACTTTAATCAAGGTTAAGCTAGAATATAATTTGGGGTACATGATGTTTCATAAAATTGTTGGTATATTTTAAAGTAGAAATTTATAATCAATTGTATTTGATATGTAGCCACAAAGTTTTTAAATGTCAATGTATGAAGTGATTTATATATTATATTCATTGGAGACAATAGAAATAATGACATTAATAGACAACTTTTCATGATATTTAATTATTATTAGAAAGAATCTCCCTGGATAAGCCAATAATTCTAAAGCTCAAATTATGAATTATATAGATTTCTTTAAAGATTAACTGACTTTTATTAACAACAATGAACAAAAAATTGACCTTGCTATGCAGGGATATATTTTAAAAATCAGTGGAAAATCCATCTGGACGTTATATTTCTTAAGAGAAGATATTTTTTAAAACCCTTACTGAGACGTTTTTTCTTTGTTTTAATAGACCAGAACTTTTGATAACTACTTTAAAATGTTCAAATTTATGTAATTTGAGGTCAGAAAGAACACATTCTTTGTGTGTTGTAGATGCTTCCATTTATTTTTAGAGGTAAAAAATTTCTTAATTTACCACCTGCATACCTCTAGGCAATATACCATAACACACTCTTTAGGCATGATTTGGTCTCAAGTTCTTTAGCTTCCCAAGCTATCTTTTGATCTTCCCATGTAGAAATGATTTTTTACCTTTAGATTACTCTGGTTATAACCTGGTACAAGATATTTTATTATTTATTTTATTTTTTTTAAAAGATTTTATTTATTTATTTGAAAGACAGAAATTACAAGTAGGCGGAGAGGCAGGCAGAGAGAGAGAAGAGGAAGCAGGCTCCCCTTGGAGCAGAGAGCCCAATGCGGGGCTCGATCCCAGGACCCTGGGATCATGACCTGAGCTGAAGGCAGAGGCTTTAACCCACTGAGCCACCCAGGCGCCCCCAAGATATTTTAAATAATGTGTTTTGTGAAAAATTTAGCTGTGTTTACAGTACATTGTTTTCTTTTTTTGAGAACTCCCAGGAAATTCAGTGGTATTGAGACTTCCAGTCAAGTCAATTTTAAAAAATCTCTTGTAGTTGCTAAACTACAGGTAACTAATAATATTAAAATTTCTTTTAAAGTAAGGAAAATGGAGTAAAAATAATATATTCCTGCCTCCATCTTGTTTTTCCTTGTTCCATTTCCTTACTAAATTTTAAAACAATATTGTAGGGGTGCCTGGGTGGTTCAGTCTGTTAAGCATCTGCCTTTGGCTCAGGTCCTGATCCCAGAGTCCTAAGATCCAGTCCCACATCAGGCGCCTTGCTCAGCAGGGAGCCTTCTTCTCCCTCTGCCTGCTCAGGACCCTGGGATCATGACCTGAACTGAAGGCAGATGCTTAATGAACTGAGCCACTCAGGTGCCCCAGCCTTGGTCTTAATATAGCATGTTATGGATATGAACAAGCAATTTGAAATATGGAATTTTCTTGTTTTTTTTTTTTAAGAAGATCTAAGTAAAAATATCAAATAATGTTTTAAGGTTATTAAAAACAATCAACAATTTGTGAAATTATAAATTCTCCCTTTATGAAATCTCTACAAATATTGGACAGGAAGTGTCAGTATTAATACTATTCCAGTGGAAAATCAGTGCCTAAAATAAAATGAAATAAATTTCTCTTCATTCCTGCTACTTAGCTCTAGATTTATTTATTTGAGTTTTTTTTTTTAAAATCTTACAATAAATATCCAATGTTACTTGTAGATTATTTTCCACAGGTTATAGCAGTATTCAAAAAAAGGTGATGAGACATACTTCATATAACTTCTCCTGGTACCTTATGGGAAGAAAAATAGCCCAAAGAGCAAAATCCCATCTCCAAACATACCTTAATATAATAAAAGTTGTGAAAAATTATTAATTGCTTTTGTTATGTTATCTCTGGGACCATTTAGACCTTATAATATGAGAATTCCATGAATAAAACCATCTTGCTTAAAAGTCACATAACTTTCTGGTATTTTCCTAAGTTCCCACCTAATGGTCTGAGAAGAAACTAGGCCACCCAGGAATTTTGTCTTATTTCTCAATAGACAGAATTCTAAGGAAAAAATGAGTTGTTCCCCAAATGTTTTAAAAGATTCTTTGGAGAGAAATACAATAAGGACAATTAATTTTTTGTTCATTCTAGTATTTGCTAAATGCCTAAAGTAATCCAGGCAATATGCTCTGGGCTGGAGATACTGAGAGCAAAGTTAGAAATCCTTCTCCAAGAGGTTAGAATCTGTTGGCAGACACTGAAAACACAGTGTCATGACAGGAATTCTTTGAAAAAAGGTCACAAAGGAGGGGCGTTAATTAGTATGGATGGCAGCAAGGCAGAGGTCAGGCAAAAGCTTCCCTGGTAAATAGATAACACTTAAACTCAATTTTACAGGCCAAGTAAGAATTATACAGGTAACAATATGACTTTATTCATCCAATTATAGTTCTTTGAAACATTTAAATCCTTTTAAAATGGTTGATTTTAGCTTAACCAGAGACCAGGAAACTCTTAGTCAGGAATTCACAAACATGTTTCCTTTAATCAAACTTCATATTTGGCCTTTGACCTTTTGAAAACTCAGTACCAAAATGAGTAAACGTTCCATTATTAGTATTCTCAGTTCCTTTTGAATGCCTTTTGTTCAGCAAATTCAAGTGTGGTTAAAAGATATTTTAAGACATTAGTTCCGTCCTATACAAGGAAATTTCTTCAAGCCCTTATGAAAATATGTTTGTGTTTTTGTTTGTTTGGGTTTTTTTTTTTTTGTCTTTTCATGTCATGGAGTTTGGCTAGATAAATAATAATATGAAACTAATTCTTAACCAACTTGATTTTATTGAATTCTTTTACTTTTGCAAGACCTGGGAATCAAGATTTAAAGCCATTTTGATCTGTATTTTAATTCTTATAGTCAAATTTTTCTTAGATGCTTAGAGTGCTTTTATTTCTTTAAAAGTTATATAATGTAATTTTGTGTATTTTGAAAATTTGAATAAGGAGCCTGTGTTATAGGTTCCTTCTCATTGCTTATGAATTTCAAAAGTTTGTATTTATCTTACATTGTTAATAAATATATTTTTGTCACAATTCATAAGTTTAACACACTTTGTGATTTTTAAGTAATATTTCAATTGTTATTTGAAAGCTTGACTCTATTGCATTTTTTCTTCTAGACCTTTTTTAATTGTGTGTATATCATTTATCTATATATTTGAGGACCAGTTTCAGATGTTACGTGCATTCTGGGAATTTTCTGTTATCTTTTAAAAGATTTTAAAAATTTGACAGAAAGAAAAAGAGGGAGAGAGGGAGAGCACAAGCAAGGGGAGCAGCAGGCAGAGGGAGAAGCATGCTCCCTGCTGAGCAACAAGCTGGATGCAGGACTTGATTCCAGGACTCTAGGATCATGACCTGAGCCAAAGGCAGACACTTAACTGAGCCACCTAGGCAACCCAAATACAATCATTGTCTTTATATATAAGGGAGAGTTAGCAGCTTCCAGAATAGCTTAATTTGACTTATTTTTTGTGAGTTATAATTTGAGGGTTGATAAAATATTTTCTGGCATGAATCTCAAATTCAACTCCCCTGCTAATTAGTTTAACTCCTTAAAGGCCTCCTTAATATTACAGATATTTTTTGAATATAAATGTGAAAATTAATGCATTGTAAGTAGAGATTATTTAATCATATTCACTGTCACCAGGCCAAACCCTGAATAAAAAGGAAGGTTTTCTTCAGAGCACCAGAAGAGTCATGTCCATCAGTAAGGCAAACCTGTGTTATGGTTAGAGTCAAGTGAAATTACAACAATATTCACAGAAATTGTGTTCAGTTGTGAGTAATAGAGAGCTAAATGACACCAGTTTACAAAAATTTCAGAATTTATTTATGTTACATAATGAGAAGTCACAAGATAGATTTAAAGTTATCAGGGTGAATATCCTGAGGTTCTCCTTGCCATTTCCTTTTAGAAACAAGATGCTTCTCCAGCTCTAACATATCTTTGTTTTGGTATCTAGGAAGGAGTGATATGCATATTTGGAAAGCAAAAATTCTCCCAATGTTTTGTTAATCAGAATCGAGTCACAGAGCCATGCATGCAAGAGTATTGGCAAATGTAATATTTAAACTGGCACAGGCAACACCTGATAAAAGACCTCAATGTGAGACAGGAATCCATCAGAATCCTAGAGGAGAACATAGGCAGTAACCTCTTTGATATAAGCCACAGCAACTTCTTTCAAGATACGTCTCCAAAGGCAAAGGAAACAAAAGCGAAAATGAACTTTTGGGACTCCATCAAGATCAAAAGTTTCTGCACAGCAAAGGAAACAATCAACAAAACAAAGAGGAAACCCACGGAATGGGAGAAGATATTTGCAAATGACAGTACAGACAAAGGTTGATATCCAGGATCTATAAAGAACTCCTCAAACTCAACACACACAAAACACAAAAAATGGGCAGAATATATGAACAGACACTTCTCCAATGAAGACATACAAATGGCTATCAGACACATGAAAAAATGCTCATCATCACTAGCCATCAGGGAGATTCAAATTAAAACCACATTGAGATATCACCTTACACCAGTTAGTATGGCCAAAATTAGCAAGACAGGAAAACAACATGTGTTGGAGAGGATGTGGAGAAAGGGGAACCCTCTTCCACTGTTGGTGGGAATGCAAGTTGGTGCAGCCACTTTGGAGAACAGTGTGGAGATTCCTCAAGAAATTAAAAATAGAGCTTCCCTATGACCCTGCAATTGCACTTCTGGATATTTACCCCAAAGATATAGATGTAGTGAAAAGAAGGGCCATCTGTACCCAATGTTTATAGCAGCAATGGCCACGGTCGCCAAACTGTGGAAAGAACCAAGATGCCCTTCAACAGATGAATGGATAAGGAAGATGTGGTCCATATACACTATGGAGTATTATGCCTCCATCAGAAAGGATGCATACCCAACTTTTGTAGCAACATGGACGGGACTGGAAGAGATTATGCTGAGCGAAATAAGTCAAGCAGAGAGAGTCAAGTCTCATATGTTTTCACTTATTTGTGGAGCATAAGAAATAACATGGAGGACATGGGGAGATGGAGAGGAGAAGGGAGTAGAGGGAAATTAGAAGGGGAGATGAACCATGAGAGACTATGGACACTGAAAAACAACCTGAGGGTTTTGAAGGGGCGGGGGGTGGGATGATGGTGAACCAGCTGGAGGGTAATAGGGAGGGTACGTATTTCATGGAGCACTGGGTGTGATGCAAAAACAACGAATACTCTTATGCTGAAAATAAATTTAAAAAAAAACTGTGGTTTTGTTAGTAAAGGAAAAGACTATTCCTATTGGGTAAGCAACTAGGGGCCCTTGGAATAAAATTATTTCACACAATGTAGCTCTTTCTACAATTTTTATTCTATGCTAAGAAATGCCAGTTAAATCTATACAAAAACAGGGGTGCCTGGGTGGCTCAGTGAGTTAAAGCCTCTGCCTTCGGCTCAGGTCATGATCCCAGGGTTCTGGGATCAAGCCCTGCATGGGGCTCTCTGCTCAGCGGGGAGCCTGCTTTCCCCTCTTTCTCTGCCTGCCTTTCCACCTACTTGTGATCTCTGTCAAATAAACACATAAAATCTTTTAAAAAAATCTATACAAAACAGAATACAAATTTATTTATCAGAATACACATTTCACCCAAGTGCTTTTTTCACCTATGTAATTGGTCAAAATCATTAATACTCTTGCAAAATTTTATTACCTTTTACCTTTACAGTGTTCTTTCTACAATGTAGTTCTCATACAGCTCATCTGATAGCTATTTAAAAGCAATGTTTCTACAGTGCTTTCACCACATAGATTAGATGTTTAGTAAGAAGTGATATTGTGCTATCCAGAAAGGGATCTATTTTAAGCTCAGGCATTCAAGCAAACACAACCCTTGCTTTAAAGAAGACTGAAAATCACTATCCTATAGTCACTGTGTACAGATGATTATCAAGAAAGCCCCACTAATAAAGCACTCATTTAGAAAAAAGCAGAGAAGGCAAGCAGTTAGGAAAAAGAAAAAAAAAAAACCCAAAACCTACAATTGTTCCTAAAAATCAATTTGTAAAGTTTCTATTTATCACAAGATAATAAGTAAAATTTAAGAAAAGTCCTTCTCACAACACTTGAATAATTTGCTCTAATCCTATAAAATAATGTAAACAATTGGAAAATGACATAATCCAGTCCTATGCTCTGCTTCTTTAATAGGTCAGGCTTCAGAAGAACTAGAACAGATTTAAGTCGCATTCAAAATGCTCACAACTGAGTAAACCAAACTGACAGGAGCATAGTTAAACTTTAGGAAAATTATGGAGAGTTACAATGTGGAGTAAAAGAAATACTGGAAAAACTTTTCTTTCTAATAATGATCTCTCTTTCTAAACCAGTGTCTATGAGCAATCATCATCATATCCAGAGGAAAGACAAACAAAAATTTATATATATATATAGTTACTTATATAAAATAAGCAAAATTGCATTTTTTTTTCTTCATTTTATTTATTTTTTCAGTGTAACAGTATTCATTCTTTTTGCACAATACCCAGTGCTCCATGCAAAACGTGCCCTCCCCATTACCCACCACCTGTTCCCCCAACCTCCCACCCCTGACCCTTCAAAACCCTCAGGTTGCCCCAACCTCCCACCCCTGACCCTTCAAAACCCTCAGGTTGTTTTTCAGAGTCCATAGTCTCTTATGGTTCGCCTCGCCTCCCCAGTGTCCATAGCCCACTCCCCCTCTCCCAATCCCACCTCCCCCCAGCAACCCCCAGTTTGTTTTGTGAGATTAAGAGTCATTTATGGTTTGTCTCCCTCCCAATCCCATCTTGTTTCATTTACTCTTCTCCTAAATTGCATTTTTGAGGGGAAGATAACATTTTAAAAAATTCAAAGAATTTTATGATCCTATTTTTATTAAAATATCTTAAATCTATTAATTGTAACATGTTACCATGATTCTTTTTCTAGAATCTATCATTTCCATAAGAGGATTGATTATTATAATCATCAGAAAAGAATTCTCCAAATATGGAGACATGTTTTTACTATTCTTTTTTGAGTATAGTATTTGAGTATAGTGTTTTTTATTTTTATTTACTATTCTTTTTTGAGTATAGTATTTGAGTATAGTGGTTTTTATTCTTATTTGAGTAAATTATTTGTGAATGCCTAACTGCTACATTAGAGTTCTCATTGCATAAACTAAGAGAAATCTACTAAAAGCAAAGCAACTGTAATATATGTTGTGGTCATGTCTATATCAAAAAGCCTGGGAAAAAAGGCAACAGTATAGCTTTTTTTTTGGTTTTGTTTTGTTTCAGTGGTTGGAAATGATGGATTTTATATAATACTGAAAGGTTCAGCTAGACCTCAAACAAAGGTACATAGCAATCTGATTGAAAAAAATGAGTCAACAGCTTCTTTCATACCTCAGCGTTTCCAAGGATTTGTCAATGAAGACTTCAAAAACTTTATGCTTGCTGAGATGCACCCACCTTCATGTGATGTAAAAGTAAGAAATGAGTTTTTGCTTTTTCTGTAAACAACAAAGTATCATTATTATAAAACTTGATCTCTTTTAGATATTTAAATCCAAGTATCTTCAGTGAATTTTTAAGTATTAAAGATAATATATCTTTTAAAAATGAAAATTATACTATTAATATTGAACTTGAGATTTGTTTAAGAAATTTTAATGAGGGATGCCTTCAACAACATACCACCCACTGGCAGGGATTATATAGTGTATTTGATAACTAGGACAAAGCCAATGTGGTTGGATCACCGAATGAGGAAGAAGGGTAGTTTGAGATAAGGGAGAGGGAACAGATGGTTTGAGGAGAGGAAAACAGAGGACAGATCATGAAAGGTCTTTTTGACAAATTAAGAATACATGCTTATCCCGTTAATCTCAAGAGCAAAGCTAAGGTGATCAAGGGATTGATTCCTTTACAGTCGGAAGGTTTTACCTGAAGAAAATCCTTGGCTTGTATTTATGATTTTGACACTATCAGCCAGTCAAAAAATTAAAGTTCAATATCTTTCTGGGTCTCTGGATATTCTCCATGGAGATCAAATGTGGTCTGACTAGAACTGTGGCTAAGCGAAAGCCAATTTCAGATTTAAGGTGGTCAAGATATTCAGAGTAGAAAAGAGCCAATGAAACCAAATAAAGCCAAACTATTTATCACTATGGACTGAAGTCAAAAAACCCTGCAACATTCTCAGGTTCAAAAAGAATGAGGATGGATAAAACTATGAAAGAAAGGAAAAGATAAAAAATGATACAATATAAAAGCATATGGTTGTTGATCACATTTGAATGGGTAATGTTTCTGATCTTTCTTGATAGAGATGAAAAAGAGTACATTTGCCACTAATGGCCACATATCATGTACCTGATGCCATTTCAATATGCTTTAGAAAAAATACCGCACTTGGCACAGCAGCTATAATGAGAGCTACTTCTTGGTCCATGTAGTAGACCAAGCAGTAGTCAACTGTAATATTTCAGAATCTATTTGTTTGTTTGTTCATTTGATGAGGGCAAAACTCATGAATTAAAATGGGAATGTGATGGGACCACCACCTGTGAATTCTGTAGTGGGTCTATGAAGGTAGCACTTATCTGCCATTCTGCCTGGGATGTAGTATTTTTTTCTCCAGTTTTGTTGAGGTGTAATTGAAAAACAAAAATTGTATATAATTATCTCACATGTAAATAAAGCGAAATTATCAAAACAAGCTAGTTACCATAGTCATCATGGCACATAATTAACAATCTTTTTGAGGTGAGACCACTTAATATCTAACCTCTTAGCAAATTTCAAGCATACAGTACAGTATTGTTGACTTTAGTCACCATGCTGTACATTAGATCTGTACAATTTACTCATCTTGCATAACTGAAACTTTGAGCAATAGCTTTTCATTTCCTCTAACCCCAGCCCCTGGTAACCAACATTTTACTCTTTGCTCCTATGAGTTTGACTATTTTAGATTATACATATAAGTGAGATTCTATAAAATTGTCTTTCTATGTCTGACTGATTTCATTTAACATACTGTCCTTAAGATTTATCCATGTTATAGCAGTTGAGATCTTCTTTATGCATTCATCCATGCATAGACCTTTAAATTATTTCCATATCTTGGCTATTGTGACTAATGCTACAATGAACATGGGAATACAGATATTTCTTAGAAATCATTTCATTTCATTAGTTGTCTACACAGAAGTGAGATTGCTGGATTGTATAGTAGTTCTATTTTTAAGTATCTTGGAGAAACTCTACACTGTGTTCAATAATGGTTGTACCAATTTACATTTCTACAAGCGGTGTACAGGTGTTTTTTTTCCTCCACATCTTTGTCAATACCTTTTGTCTGTTTGGTGATAACCATTCTAAGAGGTGTAAAGTGATGACTCATTGTGGTTTTGATTTGTTTTTTCCTGGTAATTAGTGATGTTGAACACTTTTTCATATACCTGTTGGTCATTTTTATGTCTTCTTTTGAGAGAGAGAGATGGTTATTTAGATTCTTTTCTCACTTTTTAAATTGAGTCGTGCTTCTTATATATTTTGGATATATATTAACCTCATCCAGATATATGGTTTACAAATATTTTCTTCTATTCTGTAGGTTGCCTTCCACTATGTCAGTTTTTTCTTCTGCTGTGCAGAAGCTTTTTAGTTTTATGCAGTCTCACTTGTTTACTTTGCTTTTGTTCCCTGTGCTTTTGGTGTCATATCCAAAAAATCATTGCCTAAAACAAGGTCAAGAAGATTTCTGTTTTTGTCTAAGAGTTTTATGGTTTCGGGTCTTATCTTTAAATCTTTAATCCGTTTTGAGATGATATTTGTATATGATGTGAGATAAGAGTCCACGTTTATTGCTTTGCATATGGATACCTAGTTTTCCTAACATTTACTGATGAGACTGTCCTTTACTCAGTATGTTTCTTGGTACTCTTGTGGAAATCAGAAACCATAACTGTATGGATTTTTTTCTGGGATATCTATTCTGTTCCACTGGTCTACATGTCTGCTTTTATGCCAGTAGCATATTGTTTTGATTATCATACGTTTAAAATATAATTTGAAATCAAGAAATGTAATGCTTTCGTTCTTTGAATGTGGCTTTTTAAAATTTCACATATAAATGGTATCATACAGTTTTGTCTTTGGGCTTATCTCACTTAGCATAATGTCCTCAGGGTCCATCCATGTCACAAATGACAGTATTTTCTTCTTTCTCATGGCTGAATAACATTCTATTATATAGATAACGTATCTTCTTTCTTATTCATCCATTGGCAGATAAAGATTGTTTCCATATTTGGGGTATTGTGAATAATGCGATAATAAACATGGAAGTGCAGATATCACTTCAATATCTTGTCTTCATTTCTTTTGGGTATATACGCAGAAGTGGAATTACTGAATTATATGGTAGTTCTATTTTTAACTGTTTTGAGGAAATTACATATTGCTTTCCATATTGACTGAACCAATTTATATTACTACCAACATTATATAAGGGTTTATTTTTCTCCATATCCTCACAAACACATATTATCTCTTGTCTTCTTGAGGATAGCCATTCTGTTAGAATGTGTGAAGTGATTTCCTATTCTGGCTTTGATTTGCATTTCCCTGATGATTAGATTGGTTGAGCATCTTTTATGTATTTATTGGCCACTCAGTCATCTTTGGAAAAATATCTAGTTCTTCTGCCCATTTTAAATAAAATTGTGTCTTCTTGGTGTTGTCATTGAGTTGTAGGAGTCCCTTATATATTTTGGATATTAACTCCTTATCTGATATATGGTTTACAAATATTTTCTCTCATTTTGTGTTTTGTCTTTCATTTTGTTGATTGTTTCTTTTGCTGTTAAGAAGCTTTTTCAATTTTGATATAGTCCTACTTGTTGATTTTCACTTTTGTTGCATTTGCTTTTGATATTGTATCCAAGAAAATGATTGTCAAGATCAATGTGAAGAAGCTTCTTTCGTATGTTTTCTTCTAGGAGTTTTAAGGTATCAGATCTTATCTCTTAGTCTAATTTTTGTGAATAAGGTAAGAGTCCAATTTCATTTTTTTGCATGTTTTCCCAGGCCTACTTGTTGAAAAGACTATTGTTTCCCCCACTGAATGTTCTTGGTACCCTTGTTAAATATTAGTTGACTATATATGTGGGAGTTTATTTCTGAGCTCTCTATTCTGTTCCATTGTGTCTATGTGTCTATTTGTAAGCCAGTATCTTACCATTATAATTACTGTAAGTTTATCATATGGTTTGAAATCAGGAAGTGTAATGACTCCAGCTTTTTTCTTTTTCAGGATTGTTTTGGCTATTTAAGGTCTCTTGTGATTTCACAGAAAGTTGAGGATTGTAAACAGAGATAATTTCTCTTCCTTCCCTCCTATTTGCATGTCTTTTCTTTCTTTCTTTGTTCCTCCTCTTTTCTCCCTCCCCCTTGTCAATCGGGGGTGGTGGTGGTGGTGGTGGTGGTCTTCTGCTTCTGCTTCTGCTTCTACTTCTACTTCTCTTCTTCCTCCTCCTCCTCCCTCTCCCCTCCCCCCTCTCATCTTCCTCTTCGTCTTCCATTCAATTTCTTTGTCTAGGAATTCAGACTATGTTGAATGGAAATGGCAAGCCTGGGTATTCTTCCTTGGACTAGATACTAGAAGAAAATCTTCAAGATTTTCCTTCATTGATTATACTGTTAGCTATTAGCATTTTTTATATGACCTTTATCTTGTTGAGGTACATTCCTTCTATAGCTTAGTGTTGATCATGAATGGATGTTGAATTTGTCAAATGTTTTTTCTGTATCTATTAACATGATCATTTTAATTAATGAAAACCCTTTAATTCTACTGTGGTGAATCACATTGTATAATTTGTGAATATTGAGCCATCCCTGAATTTCAGGGATAAAATCCACCTGGTTACAGTGTATAATCCTTTCAGGGTACTGTGGAATTTATTTTATTTAGGTTTGTTTTTGTTTTTGTGCTTGTGTTATTCAGAGATATTGTCCAAAGTTTTCTTTCCTAATGGTTTCTTTGTCTTCAATATCAGGGTAGTGTTGGCTTCATAAAATGAGTTTGGAAGTGAACTTTCTTCTATTTTTGGAAGAGTTTAAGAAAGATTGGTATCCTTTTTTGAATGTTTGGTAGAGTTCAGTTATGAAGTTATTCTGTCTTAGGCTTTTCATAACTGGGAAATTTTTGATTACTGATTCAGTCTCCTTATTTGTTACCCATCCACTCAGGCTGCTATTTGTCTGATTTACTTTTGGTAAGATGTATATTTCTAAAAATACATCCATTTTTTTCTAGGTTATCCAATTTGTCGGCATATAACTGTTCATATTAGTCTTTAATAAGCCTTTTTATTTCTTTTTTTTAAAGATTTTATTTATTTATTTGACAGAGAGAGATCACAAGTAGGCAGAGAGGCAAACAGAGAGAGGGGGGGAAGCAGGCTCCCTGCTGAGCAGAGAGCCTGATGTGGGGCTTGATCCCAAGACCCTGGGATCATGACCTGAGCCAAAGGCAGAGGCTTTAACCCACTGAGCCACCCAGGTGCCCCTAAGCCTTTTTATTTCTGAACCATCTGTTGTAATGTTTCCTTTTTCATTTTTGATTTTATATATTTAAAACTTCTCTTTTTTCCTTAGGCTAAGAGTTTGTCAATTTTATCTTTTTTAAAAGAAAACCTTAGTTTTATTGATTTTTATTTTTTTTAATCCTCTATTTGGTTTATCTCTGATCTAATCTTCATTATTTTTTTCCTTCAGCTAATTTTGGGCTCAGTTTGTTCTTTTTCTAGTTCCTTAAGGCATAAAGTTAATTTGAAATCGTTTTAATATAAGCATTTAGCATTATGAATATTCTTTTTAGGACTGCTTTTGCTACATCCCATAAGTTTGGTATGTGATATGTTTTTTTTTTTGTTTTTTTTATTATTTTGTCTTGAGATATTTTTTTAAATTGCATTTTGATTTCTTTTTTGACCCAGTACTTGGTGAAATATGTTGCTTGGTTTTTACATATTTGTGCATTTTCCCATCTCTTTATAGTTATTTATTTCTAGTTGCATTTCACTGTTGTTGAAAAATATATTTGTAATGATTGTGATCTAACATGTAATCTATCCTGAAGAACATTCCTTGTGCATTTGAGAAGACTATACTGCTGTTGGGTGGAAAGTTCTGTATATGTCTGTTAGTTCCATTTGGTCCATAGTGTTGCTCAAGTCAGCTCTTTCTTCGCTGATTTTCTGTGTAGATGCTCTGTCCGCTTCTGAATGTGGGCTATTAAGGTCCATTATTATATGTGCCCTTAAATCTAAAGTAAGTGTCTCATAGTGTATTATTGGTTCTTGTTTTATTTTGATCTCTTCAGCCACTCTGTGTTTTTTAATTGAGGAATTTGATCCATTTACATTTAAAGTGCTAATGATAAGAGGATTTACTATTGTCATTCTATTAGTTGTTTTCTTTCTGTTTGGTAGTGTTTCACTATCATCATCATTTTTTTTTATGATATGTTCATAGTGATTTGCTTTGATTCTTTTCTCTTTATCTTTTGTGTATCACTAAATATTTTGTAATTTCATTTCTTAAATTGATAACAACTTAACTTCACTCACATAGAAAGTTTCTACACTTTCACCTCTCCCCTACCTTGTGTACTTATAGTCAGTTTACTTCTTATATTGTGTATCCCTTAGCAATTTTTTTGTGGTTATAGTTATTCTTAATATTTTTGTTTTTACCATGTTGCCTTATTTTGTATTTGACTGTATGTTTACCTGTATTTGTGAGAGTTATACTTTCATGTGCTTTCACATTGTTGTTTAGCATGCCTTTCTTTCAATTTGAAGAAATTCCTTTAGCAGTTCTTCTAAGGTATGTCTAGTGGTGATGAACTTCCTCATTTCTGACAGATACTGTCATTGGCAGGTTGTTTTTTGTTTGTTTGTTTGTTTGTTTGTTTTTTGGTACCTGAAATATATTGTTCTACTCTCTCCTGATAATCTTTAGTGCGATAAATTGCTTTTCTCTTTTTATTTTCAAAACCATCTTTGTCTTTGACTTGAAAATTTAATCATAGTATGTCTTGATAGAGACCTCTTTATATTCAGCCTACTTGGGTTCTTTCTGTTTCTCAAATCTTTATGTCTTCCTTCTCCATGCTTTGGAAGTTTTGGGTCATTATTTATTAAGTAGGCTTTCTGTACCCTCCTGGGATTAGGGTATGTGTGTGGTAATGGCTCTGGGTCCAAGGTGTCCATGTGCCAATACTCAGCTATAGAGGTGCTGGCTCTGGAAGCACAAAATAGCTCCAATTCCAGGGAAGTCTAGCAGTGTTGGCTCTGTTGTGTCCAACAGGTGGGTCCACACTAGCAAATACTGTGGATGTCCTCAATGGTGAAGGATGATCAGGTCACCTGCTCTTCTTTACACCCACCAGAGAATTCACCATGGAGAAGATTCCTCTTGGCACTGATCTATGCTGGCCTGGGGAATGAGGTGACACAGGTGAAATGTTTCCTTCCTTTTTCTATATGGCCATTCTTGTTTTTTGTGCTTTAGTGGCATGTTGCAGCATCTTAAGTATATTCCAGCATTCTCTCACAGCTATTTTCATTTGTAGATTGTGCTAAATCTTTTTTTTTTTTTTTTTGAGGGAATTGAGACAGAGTAGGACCTCTTAGTCTGCAATCTTGATGATGTCTGTGACATTGTTTTAATTTACTGTGTTGGCTAAAGTTGAAGAGGGTAGGAAGAGGACCATTTCAGAGGCTTCCACATAAACTTCCTTAATAGGAGCTCTTATCACGAAGACCAAGAAACCAGTGTAAAGACTCTACTATGTCTCTATTCAAATTATACATTTAAGGCCCATGGAAATTGCCACGAGGTAGGTCTATGGATCCCATGGAGTTACTGTTAACTAGACCTAGGTGAAAACTCCATTTTTAAATGCATTCTCCATGTTTCTCATGTAACAGGTGGTCATTGTGACACTTAATGTATTCAGATTTTAAAGCCATTATTCCAAGTTTTAGGTTCAACAGAATACTTCTTTGGGCTGTGACTACACCCTTGTCTTGAGCTATGCTATCCTTATAATTAAATACTAGGCCCAATACTCAGCTTTTTCTGTCTTCCAACTATAGAAGAGGAGATTTCATTTATATCCTGCCATGGAGCCCTTGGATTACATACTTCACCTTAAGCTGATGATTGATTTTCTTCAACCTTCTCGGTCTTTCTCCAGTGTATTGATATCACCAAGCAATAGTCATTCTATTCTGTAGTTCTTAAAATTACTCATCTCCCAATATCTCAAAGGTCTGAGATATTGTAATTTCCTATGCATTCTCATCTGCCAATACCGCATTCCTGTTCAATACCATTAAAAGTTTTATCAGTTGTAGTACTACAGTATGCCAGGGACTATCAGTACTACAATAATAGATTTTTATTGCCAACTGGCTGACAGGCAGTTCATAGCTCTAAAGTCCTTTTTTTTTTTCCTACTTCTTATAGAATATTTTGAAAAAATAGGATAGAAATAAAGGCAGACAATTTCCTTAACTGTTAGAAATCCTAAGGCTTTAAGTCTGCTGAAGAACAAGTATGTGATTGTTAACTAAAGTTTATTTCAGATTGCTAAAAATTTAAATTATCCTTCCCAACACTGTCTCCTGTAAGAAATGTAAGTTTTAAGACATGTTGCTCTTTGCCTAATTTTAGTAACTTTACTTATTTATTTATTTATTTAATGGGACATTAACAAATAAAAATATTATGACTCTCAAAGGTTTGTGCTAAGGAGAGTTTTTTTATTTTTCTCAAATAAAAGTTTATTTTTTTCCCTCTTTCTATTTGGTTTCTTTGCCATTATTTGCTTTTTTTATTATGTTTACCAGAGAATCAAACTGCAAAGAAAAAAAATAAGTAATGATATCTTTACTCTTCAATTTAAATTTCTAACAGTTTTATAAACAAGTGAGCATTATCTGAGTATAATGAACATAGGTGAAAAAATACAGTTTAAGGATCAAGTTCATTTTTCATTAGATACAAACTCCTGTCCTTCCTCCCTGCTATTGATGTAAACTGGACTAAAAAAAATTAGTGTTAAAATGTTGTTAAAAATAGTGTTAAAATTAGTGTGATACAAGTATATATAGAAAGAATTTTTGGTTTTGCTTTTCTTGAAATTTATTTGTACATTAAAAGCAAAATATGTTTCTATTATATTGTTTTAGATAATGAAAGGAGAGAAAAAATTATATTCCTTTACAAGACCACCAATTTAATGATTCTAAGTATTTTAAAATTTTAAATTCATTTTATCCTTTCTAAATTTTCAAAGAACAATCATAAAGAAAATCAAATTTCTTTTGAGTCATCTCAGTATGGTATGGTATAATGATAACACACACACACACACACACACACACACACACACACCCTCACACATGCGATTGTAACCATATTTTATACTTTACAAACTTTTGTATTTAATATATATATATATTTTTCTATGCCTCATATTTTATTAAAATGTATTTTTGACATTATAACATTTAGCAACAATTAAAAAGCAAATATTTAAGTTGAAGAAGCTCAGTATTTATTAAAAGAAATTTCCAGGTAATTAATAGAAGTTTTCTTTTAAAAATGCACATTTGAGGGGCACCTGGGTGGCTCAGTGGGTTAAAGCCTCTGCCTTCGGCTCAGGTCATGATCTCAGGGTCCTGGGATTGAGCCCCGCATCAGGCTCTCCGCTCAGCGGGGAGCCTGCTTCCTCCTCTCTCTCTGCCTGCTTGTGATCTCTCTCTGTCAAATAAATAAATAAAATCTTTAAAAAAAATGCACATTTGAAATCACATGAAGAGAAAATCATTTATTTAAAAAATGTGTATTGAAAAAGTTGAACACAGTAGAGTGAAATTATAAAATAGCTTTATTTCTTTTTCATACTGAAGTTTTTAAACAGGCCATGTAGCATTATTCTTCTTTGCTCTCTGGATGAAATCTCAGTCAGATCTTATGCGTTAACAAATAGCTGTATTTTTTTAGATATTCAAATTTCCAGTCCTGTCTTCATATCAAAAAATTTCAAACTGCTGTGCTGTTTGAAAGCACAGGCTGTTCCTTATTGTGCCATAATTCTTCAGTGTGGGGAGGGGTTGTTCCCATTTTTTAACTGTGCATCCCATTCAACTTCTAGATGCTTTTTGAGGCTCCTCTCAGCCAGGATCAAGAAGGAAGGGAGGGTGGATATTAGAGGTAAAATTCTATGGTTATCCTTTGTGATTTGATGTCTAAATGCAGTCTTTTATATATTCTTTTTCCTGTAACTCCCTGGAAGGGTGCTCTTTCCTATAGGGGACAATTTAATTCATCCATGGCTTCAGGTAATGGAAGACCTACCATCCTTTCTTTTATGTCAGTTTACATTTTCTGGCAATTCTCCAGTTTTATTCCTCTCTCTGGACAGTCCTACACTGGTTACCTCTTGTGAGTCCTCCTTACTCACCTCCTGTGAGTAAGTGTGAGGGAGAGTCACACACTTACTCTCTCAAATTCCTATCTCATCGCTTTGATTTCCCAGGAGAGAGGAAAAAGTCAGAAAGGAGAAGACTGTGGGACTCCGACAAAGTCTCACCGAACAAGCATTGTCATCAGTTTCCTGATCTCAGCTTATAATCTCTTTAGTTAGAAAGTGAGTTAAAGTTCACAAAACTGATCTTACAATTTCTAAATCTCTGAGCAAGTTCTGCAGACTTAAATCCTTGTAACTCTGAAACAACAGGAAAAAAGTCCTTTCACAATAAAAATTTCACCAAGCACTCTGTTACACAAGTAGCTATCATCTCTCTAGCCTTTATATAAATAAATTTTATTTTATACAACTTAAATTTATAAAAATATAAGGTTAACATTCTGGGATAATTGGAAAAATTCCACTTAATAGTCTATGTTTCATTGGTATACATACAACATCCCATTTTATTTATATATGTATGTGTATATATATTTGTAATAAAATTCATATGTAATAAAATATGTGCTTATCCACAACACATAGAACATTAAATGCAAATGTCCCAATTGTTACTTATTATATATTCTGTAATCATATATAGCTTATTATATTTATATTACATATTATATAATTATATATATCCTATTACATATATATAATACGATGTTATGATATACATATATACATATAATATATGTACATAAGATTATTATTATACATATGTATATATGTACATATATACATATGTATTATTATACATAAGATACATATAATTCATAGAATGCAACAGGGCACATTTTCCATTTTCTTATTTCCACAGAAATTTTACATATAATTTTATTTTTTCCTTGAAACCAACTACAATTTGGCAAAAGCTATGATATTGAATTGTAGCTCTTTACCATGTGTGTTTTGCTACATAAAAAATCAATTTTAAAAAGCTGGCTTTTAAAAGGAAAGTTTTTTTTTCCCTGATACTACAGATTCACAGTTAAATTCACTAGTTTTATTAAGTACTTACACTATATAAGTTTTTTTGTGTGTTAAGTGCTGTGGTGGGTTTATGATACAATCTTGAAATGACTACAGATGTAGATTTGGGAATTGTCTACAAAGAAATATGATATTCAAACCACAAAAATAAATAAAGACTGATAAAAACAGTATTAAAAAGAAAGGGCTGAATTCAAGGAGCAAATTTGATTAATTCCATACTTCAAAAGATGAAAAGAGCCACCAAAGAACCCAGCAAAGGAGCTGTGACTAGAGCTATGACAGGGTCCTAGAACCCAAGGGAGAAGATGATTTCCAAAAAGATGAGATGATTAAATAGTCATTGACATTTTGAGGCTCTTTCTTAACAATAAGAGCTTTGCATGGAGCTGTCTTGCCTGGTTGTATCTTATGACCCTATTGTGAGCATTTGTTAGATGATTGATAGCATTCTAGATGGGAGAAAATAAGTTTCCCTTGAATATATATATATATATTTTAACTAATAAAGTTCAAACATTTAATCTGGGAATTTTTTTAATGCTCTTCTTTAGCAAGTTAGCTCATTAAATCTAAAAATAAGATGTGAGTGACTTAACTAATTGTACATTATTCTTTAGCTTAAATTGGACGGTTTGCTGCCTTGATAATTCTTAGAAAACTAGTATTTCTCAATGATAAAAATTATAAATCATAAAATATTTATTTTTGTCTCATTCTCCTGCTCTTAATGTTGAGACAATGGTATTCTATTCATGTCTCTCATAGATCTGGCTCTTTATTTTTGGATTTTGGTAAACATGTCTCCAAGCAGGCATACAAATCAACACACACACACATACACACACACACACCCTATTATTTGACAATATTGTGGTGGAGCCAAGGATTACTGAAATAAAACCTGAGAAATTCTCCTTATCTGTAATAGGGAAACAAAACCAACTCTTATTACAAGAACAGGAAAGACAGTACATGATTAAGTGGAAGTTGGTTTTGACTAGGACTATGGTATTTGGAGGAAGAGCAAGTTCCTTGTCAATTAGAGTGGCCAGGAACATGTCATGTAGTTAAGGAGCTTGAGTTATGTCTCTAAGTAGAGATAGTTTATAAATCAATGAAGAGAGGCACTATCCCTTTATTTTATAGAATTCCATAGACTAGAACATATATTGAAGGAGTCGCCAGGGTCATCTGTGCCTTCTCACATTGTGTAGTCTTATGCAGTGACCATGATAACACCACTCTAAGAACACAAGTAATGCAGTCAGACCATACTTTATAGCTCTGGAAATGAACAATTTACTAAGACACTATGCTTCAGTTTCCTTATCGGTAAAAACTGAGCTTAGTAATAATGCCTACCTCATAGATCATTGTATTAAATGAGATTATATAAGCCTGAGAACAATGTCTAGCACATTATAAGAACTGAATTTTTATCTACAATTATTATTATTGGTGTTTTTACTTTTCATTCCATCTTTTTTAATACCAATTTTATCTTCAGGCTCTCCTTATTTCTTCTTTCATTTTTACTTTTTATTTTATTTTTTTAAGAGTTTATTTATTTATTTGACAGCCGGAGATCACAAGTAGGCAGAGAAGCAGGCAGAGAGAGAGGGGGGAAGCAGGCTCCCCGCAGAGCAGAGAGCCTGATGCGGGGCTCGATTTGGGATCATGACCTGAGCCAAAGGCAGAGGCTTTAACCCACTGAGCCACCCAGGCACCCCTCATTTTTACTTTTTAAAAAAGATTTATTTATTTGAGAAAGGGAGAGAGAGAGAGCAGTAGGGAGGGCAGAGTGTGAGGGCGAAATAATCTTAAGCAGACTCCATACTGAGTGCAGATCCCCATGCAAGGCTTGATCCCAAGAACCAGAGACCGTGACCTGAGCCAAAACCAAGTCAGCTACTCAACCAGCTGCACCACCCAGGCACCCCATGGGCTCTCCTTATTTCTTGCCAATACATCGTGACCACCACTATCTTATATGAAGGATATCCAATATATGAAAACCCTCAGTTCACCATCCACATTGTCACTAGAATGACTTTTGTAAAAGTCATATATGATTATGTTGCTCCCTTGCTCCAGTTTCCCTTTTAGTCACTTCTAAGATAAAATTTAAGTTTCTTTGCATGGGTTTCAAGGCCCTTCATGAATGAATTCACCTGTCCAGTGTACCTTTCCCCAGCCATGAAGAACTACTTATAGATCACTGAAGGTTGTTTTTTTTTTTTTTTGTCTCCATGCCTCTGTACATCTTGTTTCCTGTGCCTGCAATGACATGCTTTTTTGAGTTTTTTTTCACAAACTTTCATGCATTCTCAAGAAACTCATCAAGCTTTCCTTTCTCTGACAAAATGGTCTCTCACTTTCCCCTATGCACTGATTTATTTTGTGTATACTCTTAGATTGTGGTGTTAGTTTTGTCATGTGACTTTTTAATTTGTTATGTTTTTGTTTTCATTCTACTGTGAACTGTGAACTCATTGAAATTAATCTAATCTTTATACCCCTTTTCCATAGGTATAGTGATTGATATAGACACATACATTATTTAAAACAAAGGCATTTATAAGGGGATGACTAAGAGAATGAATAAGTGAGTAAATGTAAATACTCTAAGTAGGTAAACCAATATGAACAGGGAGAGATAATATGGACAGTGAGGAAAACTTCTGGTCTTTAGAAATAAAAATGTTACAGGTAATTTAGGCAGATTCAGGTAAGTTTGTAGTTCATTTTTAGAGCCAGTGGGAAGAATTCATCTTTGATGAAAGGACAGTAAGGAACTATACTAGTCACTTGAAAAGAACATTAACTTTATATATTTTAGATTAACCTGACAGTTCATGGCATACGCTGGTGTCTTTTGATTATTATTGTTTTCAAGAGATTTGATGTATGCTCACAGTAAGCTAATCTTTATAATATTTTGAGCAAATTTAATATTTTCATGTTGGAGCCAATGGAATTCCCTGCTTATTTAATACTTTGCTCTGTGTCAGGATGTGCTTTTAAAATTAAACATTTCCTCTCCCAAAGAATGCCTTAATAAATTTTGCACTAAAGATAAACAACCTAACTAATATATGATTGATATTCATAATGGATAGAAAAGTTAAGACTTAAGTGGAAATAATCCTTGTCTTTGCTCTATATTTTTTAATAACAAATTATGAGCATTCAGTTCTTGATCTCAGGGGTTGTGAGTTCAGGCCCCACATTGGGTTCTATGCTGGGTGCAGGGCTTACTAAAAAAAAGAAATTATGAGTATTTTAAAGAAACAATCAAATCCTATCTTTTGGGTTCCATTAATTTTTCATTTCAATATGAAAATGGCAATGCTATGTTTTGAATATTTACCAGCTTTTTTTTTAAAAAAAAGCAGAGGAGTATTCTATACTTTATGTGTGAAAAGTCATTTTGTCTGCTGTGGTAGAGTGGATTTATTCGCATAAGGAAGGCCCTGATACACTTCCACCTGATCAGATTCTATTGGGATGATCATTTCCCAAGTCTGACACTTACAGGTGGACTTCCTTGGCAATAAGTTTACTAAATGTATCAAGACTTAAGTATTTTCATTCCCACTTGAGAACATCTCTAGAGTACATTTTCAGGTGTTATAAGGATGGGAGTAGAAGCTTGTGCAATATGGAGACACTGTGTTTTTCTTTCCTCCTTGCCTTTGCCTCTAAATCAGCTCACAGCTACTTCCCTTCTGTGCTCCCCTATCTACTGAGTCAGTCCTTTCTCACTTCTGTGGTTCGTTTGTTAGAATTTATTAGCTTCTCATTCATTTGTTAGGTTGTAAAGAAGCTTAATCAGTTTTCCAGTTGGGCTATCTGGCTAATTCATAATCTTAACTCGTCTTTGGATCTTATTTAACATGATTATGTGTAACCATCAGTGCTTTCTGTACAGGGTTTAGTTTTGTTGTGGCTATCTAGCTTTGTCACAATCTCCAAAATTTAATATTACTACTTTGAAGTAGATCTCTGTGTTGTAGGTACTTATATGATGACAGAATGTATAGAACACCTGTAATGTAATACATTCATACCATAATATATACATTCATACCAAAAGGAAACTATACTTACAAGAAAGAGGAGGTAGAGATTAAGGGAAATACTAAGTGCAATTTGAAATAATAGTAAAAGTGTGATAAAAATGATAAAAGAACCTAGTATGAGACAGTTCTACACTTGAAGCCTGTCTCTGCTATTTACTGGCCGTTTGACCTTGGATATGCTCCTTAATTTTTCTAAAGGCTTTCTTTCCTCCTTTCTACCTCACTTCCTCCCTTCCTCCTTTTCTTCTTTCCTTCCTTCCTTCCTTTCTTCCTCTTTACTTCTTTCTTTCTTCTTTCTTTCTATCTATTTATTTTACAGAGAGAGAAAGAGCATGCACACATGAGAGAGCAGGGAGTGAGGCAAAAGAGAAGGAGAGAGAATCTCAAGCAGATGCCACACCAAGCATGGAGCCCCATAAGGGGCTCAATCTCACAACCCTGAGATCTTGACCTGAGCTTCAGCTCAAGAGTTAGTTGCTCAACCCACTGAGCCACCCAGGTGCCCTGTTTCTTTATTTCTAAGATAAATTCAGTGGTAGTAATAGTACTATCAATATCTTCCAAGTAGTGTTGTTTTAAGGATGAAATAAAATGATACATGAAAGTGCTTAACACACAATAAGGGCTTAATGTTGTTTTTGATTATTATGCATTCACAATATATATGAATTGCCAAATGAACTTTGTAGGCAACAAATAATTATTAAAGAGTCTAAAGGAAAGAGTAGTAGCTTTGGCAGGCAATAGATTAAAAAACGGGGAGGGGGGTGGGGGGTTGAGTGAGTGTGGTGGTGGGTATTAAGGAGGGCACATATTGCATGGAGTACTGGGTGTAGTGCATGAACAATGAATCTTGGAACACTGAAAAAGTAAAATTTAAAAAAAGATTTAAAAGTTAAATTTAAAATGGATAGGCATGACATATTAGAGGAAGTATTTTCTATGGTTAATAAAGGCTGCTAGGACAACTAAGTCAGAATTCACAAAATATTTGACAAAATATTGTTGGTGACAATGAATTAACTAGAATGATAAATCCACCTAAGGAAACAATTTGGAGATAGGACTAGAACAATAGGTAAGAGAGTAGTGGATCTTGTATTTGAAGTTTAAGGGGTTCATACTTAAATTGGGCATTGAATAAAATTATGGACATTGACTTATAGCCACAATTGCTTTGAACACAAAAATTTATATAAGGTATAGTTTTGAAAGAATAATAATAGAAGTACCTAGCATGGTGTCTGGTACATGAAGATGGAAGAATAATTATGTGATCACTACTGTGGTCCAGAAGTAATATTATGAGGACATGAATACAGTGATTAAATTCTTAGCCTGTGCCTGTATAAATCAAATAATTAAATAATATGATACCAGTACAGTGCATAAAGAAAACAAAATGATATTTATTTGCAATCATTTGGAGGGCTTTAATTATACCATTTATATCTTTGTTAAAGATATAATAGGAAAATAGGAAAAGGCAAGGGTTCTACCTTCCTTTGTAATCGTATAAATTGGATAACCAGAGATAATGAGCACATATGCATAATATAATGGTTGCCTCAGAAATTTAATTGATATTTACATTAATTTCTATGTTTTATGGGAATTGATCCACGCTTTAAAGTCTTCCTTATTGGTTTATATCATTTGTTAGCTAGTCAGTCAATAATAAGCTGTGTGAATGAGAAGTGGGTGATAGGGGTTGTGGCGGTCAGAGTTCATTAAAACCAGTTTGCAGCCAGTATGCATGTATCTTTAATTTAGAGTGAAAACATTTTGAGTAAGTTAATAACTCTACTATTAAATCCTAATTTTTCAGTCTCCCAACTGCAAAATATTTCTAATCTGTGTTATCAGCACAGAGTATATCTTTCTTACCTGAGAGTAATTGAGACGTGAGGGTCTTATTCATACTGTCCAATACATTTCAGATTTTATCAGGTATTTGGGGAAAAATGAGGGTGACTTCAGAGGCATTGATAAATGTTTGTTCCCACAGTATAAATAATGCACCTCTCTTATAAGGCAGTTGAATAACAATTTCATCTCTAGACCCAGAATAAAACTCAACCAATAATTTCAAATGGGAATTTATTCCAATTAATTTTAAGTTCTGAGCCCAGCAGAGTACTGGAATATTCAGAAGAGTAAAGAGAAAATCATGTTTAATAAAGATAAGGGTAGGTATCTAATTCCTCTGCTTCCAGATTTCTGAGAATGGGTACTGCCTAACTGGGTTCTGGGTATATTATTCTCTAAGTTACCCTCATTCTTTTTCTTTCATTACTCCATATCACAATGCTCCTCAGGGATTAAGTCCCAGTCCAGACTTCTATTAATCCCCTCCATCTCTATCTCATTTATTCATATATTGTTTTGAATGTTTCTTTGCTGTGATCTTAGATGTTGTTCTCCCCAGATGCCTAAAGAAACTGCCAAATGAACTTCACCCCCAATGAGAAGGTGACTTCTTTGGAATCAGGGAGCTTATTTTTTCTGATGCCTGTACTATAGTATTCCAGAAATTTTTTTTTAAGATTTTATTTATTTATTTGACAGAGAGAGATATCACAAGTAGGCAGAGAGGCAGGCAGAGAGAGTGGGGAAAGCAGGCTCCCCGCCAAGCAAAGAGCCTGATGTGGAGCTCAATGCCAGGACCCTGAGACCATGACTTGAGCCAAAGGCAGAGGCTTAACCCACTGAGCCACCCAGGTGCCCCGTATTCCAGAAATTTTTAAGGTATTCAATAAGAAAACCTTAAATTAATTCAGTTTAATCAAGGAGAGGTTTTAAAATATCAAAGGTGAACTATGAAATGAGTTTTGATTCAATTAAATTGCAAATGATATAGGATTTAATCTCCAATGATTTAAAATTCTTGTTTTTATATACTGCATTTATTATATCTAAATTGGTATGTTTAAAACATATGCAGTTATTTTCTTAAAAATGAAATGTGATTACTGGAATAATTGAAAGTTAAAAATTAGGAAGTCACATAGGAAATATTTTTGCTATAATAATGGAATTGAAACAACATCTAGGTGGCCCTCCAGCATTTAAAAATTTAATAGAGATAGCTTGTGATTTATTTAAAACATAAAGATATTTTTTATTATGGTCTTTTATTTTTACAGAGGTTTAGAATGTGTTGTGTAACTGGTAAAGATCAGGTCATAGCACATTTACCACTATTGGAAAATAAATTAGAGAAAGAATAAAAACTATACTATCTATAAGATGTTCTTACAGCTCTTCTATTATAAAAGCAATTAAAGAGAGATGTTTATTGGTACATATTAAGTCTGTTTACCAGTAATTTTTTAATAACATCATAAAAGGACTTCATACAGCAGCATTAATTCAGATAATATTTTACTTCAAAAACATATAGTTAATTGAATTAAAGCTTGCAATTTGTTTTATATTCTCTTGATCATTTTTTAAAAAAGACTATTTCTCATTTGACTAGAATTTTGAAGACATCAAAACATATTCAAGTATACTATTGTTTTTCTTACCTTTTTAAATAGTGGATTTAAGGAACTTGTATGATAAATAATTTCAACTTTGTATAGGATTTAAAATAGGTGTTAATTTTATAACATTTATTTGGAGGTAGAGAACTATGTATAGTTTCTTGTTTGTAGGTATTTGCATGTCTTCTATGTAATGCCTGCTTCATATTGTGCTTATTTTACCTTTAAGTTTTTCTTTGTCCTTTTGCTTATTAATTTGTAAGATCTTTGATTTAGTGACTTAACTTTTTTCTATTACATGTATTGCATATATTATCTTCCAATCTGTTTTTTTGATCATGCTTTTACTTTATGGTTCTTTTATCATGACAAGTATATCAATTTTTATGTTATAAAGTATATTGATTTTTGTCTTAAAGGTCTCTGAGTTCCTCTGTCACCATGATTTTATAAAAATGTTTAAAAATTTTTTTTCAATCCATACCTTTGTTGATTCTATTTTTACGTTTAGAGATTTTAAAGATCTCATATGTATTTTACTTTTCTTTCTTTCTTTTTTTTTAAGATTTCATTTATTTATTTGTCAGAGAGAGAAAGAACAAGCAGGGGGTGAGGCAGGCAGAAGGAGAAGTAGACTCCCCAGTGAGCAAGGAGCTGGATGGAGGGCTGGATCCCAGGGTCCTGGGATCCTGACCTAACCTGAAGACAGACACTTAACCAACTGAGCCACCCAGGCAGGCATCCTTTTTTTCTCAAATGTATTTTTCATGTGGTTTGCAAAGTAACTTTGTTGTTTTTCAATGGGAGCCCTATTGGCCCAACACAACCACTAAATTTCCAAATAATTGTGATTTGTTTGACTTCCTCTTTGTTTTGAAAATTATTTTTAACAAACTTTTTAAAATTTTGGTTGCATCATTATATTCCTTGCTATTACACACATTTTTGTATGCTTGATTTGTCAAATTCTGAAAATGTTCTATTAAAAGTAGATGACACTGCATGTTAATGAAACTGTAGTCATAATTTTAAGTGTTTTTAATATACTCTTAAATTGAACATTTTCAAATTTTCTCTTCTCCCAAGTACTTTTGGAAGATTTACTATTTATATATGTATTTTAGTAATGTTTACTTTCCCATAATTAATAACATTCACGATGATAAGTGTGCTAATAATTACTGACTGTTTACCATATGCCAGGATTTTATTTAAAACTCTTAATAGGGATTAAATAATTAAATATTTTGATCATATAATAAAAAATAACTGTGAATTAGGAATTTTTGTTTTTATTCCATTTTATAATTAAAAAAGCCAAAGTAACAAAAAATCAAGTAAACTGCAAATATATAGCTCCAAAATGGTAGGATTTAGACTCAAACCTAGACAGTCTGGTTTTGAAGCCTAAGCATTTAAGCACAACTTTCTTTAACCTGTCCTAATAATCACATTTTTATCTTTAATTATAACTTCCACTTTTTCTCCTTGACATATGTTAGAATTTGCATTCAATACTTCTCAGCTATCTTTCACTATTTAAAAAAAATTTCACTAATGATTCTATTTCTTAAGAATTTTGCTTTGTTATGTAAATGCTCTTCAATTTAATTTCCAGATTACAAATTCAGTTTTAGAACTGTCCGTTTTTTCAGTTCCTCTACTAAATTTGCTAAATTTGAAAAATTATGTTTGAATCCAGAAACTCTTTTGCTTCTATCATTGTATCTGCTTTTAAAAAATTACATTTTTAAAAAAGTTTTAATTTTGTTAAGAGCAGTTTTAGGATCACAGCCGAATTGAGAGGAAAGTACCCTCATCCCACACATACATAGCCTCTTCCATTATCAACATCACCCACAAAGTGATACACTTGTTACAATTGATGAGCCTACATTGACACAGGAAATCACCCAAAGCATTTTTCACCCATTACATTTTTTAAAAATATTTTTATTTATTTGAGAAAGAGTGAGAGCGGGAGAGATCACAGAGGAAGAGGGAGAAGCAGACTCACCGCTGAGTAAGGAGCCCAATGTGAAGCTCGATTCCGGGACCCCAGGATCATGAACCTAAGGCAGACACCTAACTAACTGAGTCACCCAGGCACTGCACCTATTACATTTTTAATTAATGTTTTTCTGGACTTTTTTATTTATTCTATCTTAAGAGGCAGTTCACTTCTGTGTACTGAGGTGATTGACATAGTTCGTCCATCCCAGATTCCTCAAGCAGCTTCTGCAATTGCAGATGGTCAGACCAAACTTCTTGAAAATAGTGTATTAGGAAAGCAACTTTCTTACTTTTGAATGTCTGTAACTTGTCCTCATTCCCACCCAAAATGGTTAACAGTAAATGCCCTGACACACTTCAATACCACCACCATGCAAACTCCCTTTTCCAGCTCATGTTTTCAAGATTATGCTTTACATTAAAAAAAAAAAAAGAAAGAAAACAATATTCTCATCAGAGAGTTAAGCAGGAGAAGGCATCCCAGCTGCCATTATTTCCCAGGTATATATTTTGAGTATGTAAATAGATCTCTTATTTGTAAGATTCATGCTTACAACTTACACTATTAGATAAAAGTAACTATTCATGTAAAATGGGTTCATCTTTTTAGAAATCCAGCAGATTCTTGGACTGCTGTGTCATAGTTACAGGTTTGCTTTACTTTGGTGCCTATTTCACCTGTAGAAAGGTTTCCAGAAATAATGCCTTCAGGTTGTAGTTCTTTTATTTATTTTTTTGCAACTATCTTGGAATTCTTCACTATTTTGCTATTTAAATTTTTCTAACAGACACAGAATGAGGAAATGATGAGGGCTAAGGCACTGGCAAACCTGTTCAGTAATTTTCCCACTACTTCTAAAATAAGCTAATTTACATTCTTTTTGTTTCTCAAGTCATTATTTCCATGATGTCTTTTGGTTATTGATCATGGGAATTGATCATACTGGGAAGCTATAGGGTTTAATTTTTAGCAAACTAGATCATGCAATAACTGCTAGAATTTTTACATTAGCATAATTTTTTAAATATGTTGTCACTTTTTGAATATAGAAAATTTTTTCTTACAGTTGAAATCCAAGTTATGAAATGTGCTTAGACAATTTGGTCTTACCCTCTGTATCAGTTAAGATTTTTCAATGTGTATAATCTAAACCCTTATCAGTAATGGTTTAAGCAATAAGTATATTTATTATGTTACATAAGGGAAATCTGGAGATAGATGGCTCAGTGATTGTTAATATAGCACCATAATGATGTCACCTGGATGCAGGAACTTGCTTATCTTTCCATCCTGCCATCCCTAGAATGCTGGTTTCTTCTTCAGATTTGTCTTTCAGTTGTCACTTTTCCAGGCATAGGGTGGGGGATGGTTTTTCATCATGTGTCCTTTTATCAGTGAAGAAAACATTTTCACAAAATCCACACAAGGTACAGACTTCCACTTCTTTCTCATTGGCCAGACATGGTCATTGGTCCACGCTATGGTCAGAATTATTTGTATCCCCTCAAAATGTGTAAGTTGAAATACTCTTTCCCAAAGTGATGATATTAGTAGGTAGGGACTATTGGAAATGTTTAAGTTATGAGGGCAGAGCCCTTTGAATGAGATTGGTGACATTATAAAAGAGGCTTCAGAGACATTTCTTGACCCTTCCTATATGAAGATATAGCAATAAATCTGCAATCCAGAAAGCTCTCACCTAACCGGGCTTGTACCCTGATCTTGGACTTCCAGCTTCCAGAACTGTGAGCAGTAATTTCTACAGCTAATTTCTAATAAGCCACCCAATCTTTGGTATTTTGTTATAACATCCCAAATGGATTAAGACATTTTACTTTTCAATTGAAAATTGACAAAGTTGAATGTGATCACCATTTATAAGCTTAGAGCAATCAAGATTCAGATCCAAGGGCTTAGTCATTATCTCTGGGCACTTTGTAGCCTGATGCCTGAACAAAATCAGGCTTAGCAAATAAGGCAGGACTGAGGAATTGCTATTGAGTGAGTGAATATGTTTCTGACAAAATTCTCAAGAGTTAGTTTGACATTATGAAAGGTAATTTAATCATTCTGCAGATTGACGAAACTATAAAAACAGGACACGTGAGATCTTTGGTGTAATTTCAGTTCTCTAGCTTTTGTGGTATTGTCTTCCTAGTATTTTGAATGTTGAATATGGTTGGTGTTTTTGTTATATGACATTCTTTCTTAGAAACTGAATTGACCACTTCTATCTAGGTACCATTTACTGTTTATTCTTTTCAAATTCTGTGGTAGTACTCAAAGGCAGGTGGCTATAAATATGTTTCATCAAACAGTTTTTCTAAATTTACTCCTTAGTCATTTTAGGACCACTAAGGACAAAGTTTGGGTAGGACATTTCATTGCTGCCCACAGTGGCACCCATATCTTATGTCAAGAAGAACCCTTTTGTATTTATCTTTTAATATTCTTCTTAGTAAGATTTCTTGAAGTGAATACTTTTCAAATATTGTGGGGGGTAGGTATATTTGAAAAGAATCATTATAGAATCTATCTTGATTATAATCTGATGAGCAGATTATGTATTCCCACCTAAACTGATAATAACATCAGTGTTTTTGATAGAACGACAAATACATAAAAACATTTAAATTAGACTAAGTCCCTAGTATCCGTTCTGACATTCATTTCTACTTTTTCCTTGCTGCTATAGCCAGAGTTATATACATTATTATGATAAATATGGTTCAATTGTAGTTCAAGATATACTGGGTTTTATACAGAAAAAGGAAAGGTAAAAGTTTTTCCTTTTTGTGTTTACATAAATGTGAAACAAGGTATACTTTTTCTTTATATTCAGTTCAATGAAATTGGTTGACTAACATCAAACAATGATAATTGACTTTCAATATTTTGTTATTATAGTAGGAGTTTTAACATTATTCAAAATCAATTATGTTTTTATTTCTATGATTATATTTACATGAAGAAAAACAATTTCATATCTAGACTCTGTAGACTTCTTTATAATCAGAGAAATAGTTTGTTACTTAGAGAATAAGTTAATAGAAGCACATAATTTATTTTTTTCACTGGTTATTTTAATGTAGTGAATTCAACAAATCTTAAATAAGCATCCACTGTGTGCTATATATTGACTGCTGAGTACTGGTGAAGCAAAAATGAATTTGACATTCTTGGGACACCTGGGTGGCTCAGTTGGTTAAGCAGCTGCCTTCGGCTCGGGTCATGATCCCAACGTCCTGGGATCGAGTCCCACATTGGGCTCCTTGCTCGGTGGGGAGCCTGCTTCTCCCTCTGCCTCTGCCTGCCACTCTGTCTGCTTGTGTTCACTCTCGCTCCTCTCTCTGACAAATAAATAAAATCTTTAAAAAATAAAAAAAAATTTAAAAAATGAATTTGACATTCTTATTCTTACTTTTAAAATCTAATATACAGTATTTATAAGCTCTGTTAGATGTGGGGAGTCTAAAACTTAGAAAAAATTTTTTTCTTGCCTCTGAAGAGCTTACAGTCTGGTTGGGGGCTAGATATATGTACACATACAAATTAAATGACAATATGAGATAGTCTCTATTCAAGTGTGTAATAACTGGAACACAAAGTTGGATAGTATGTCATGGGTGGAGTAGATTTTTATGGGCTGAGTTTCAAATAATGCCTGTTGATAAGGGGGATCTTATGATATCTTTAAAGGATAAGTAAGATTCAATTATATAGAAAAGAGAGTGGGCACATAAATTTTCTGTGTAGAATTCTGTCTTAAGCAATGATTTAGAAATGAAAATGAGCAAGCATCCGGGATGTGCAGAGTTCAGGAAATTCAGTGGTAAATGAACAAAAAGCAGATGTGGAGAAGGAGAAAAGAGAGAGAAAGTAGTAAGGTAGGGTTAAGCCTGATAGTAAAGGCCAGTTTAAAGGATAAGCTGAAAATCTAAGGCAATGACGTTTCTCCTTCCCTTCTCTTAGTCATCAGAACCAGTCTCCTATTCTTTTCTACCTTCCTCTCTACCCTGAGGCTAACCTGTAGGGATTAAATCCAAGGGCTCTTTTTCCCCACTGACCTACAATTGGATTTAGTCCAGGAAGGGGACCAGTGGGAGATCAGAAGGAGGTAGGTGAGTGGAGATATATGTATTTATTCCCTGGCTCCTTGTCTGCAGTGTCACTGACTGAATCTCTCACCTGAAGGTCACAGCTCTGATCAAATGATCCTCATAACACAGTTCTCCAAGCCTTCAAGTTCTCCTCTCTTCTCAGGCCTAGGAGAGATGTACTCTGCCATGTACTCTGCCCTTCTTAGCCCCAGGTTATGACACTATCCCATCCGGTTTCCCAATATCCTTAATAAGTAGTTCTGTTAAAAGAAGTCATGGCCAGCGATTGCAAAAGTCAGAGGCCTGTCCTGGCAGTACTCCAAGACAAAGCCACAACAAACCATAAGGATCAAGATGGCTGAAAAAAGTAGGCCAGAAACCCCTGACCAAACAAGGAAGAAAAAGCACCAAATCCTGCATCAAAGAAATTCCCACTCCAAGTAATAAATATTCCACTTTCCTGTTAACAACTGTCAATAAAAGATAAAAACCCAAACCCCAGAGGCATAGCTCTCTCTCTCTCTCTCTCTCTCTCTCTCTCTCTTGAACTGACCAGCTCTCACATCTCAGGAGTGTACTTTCACTTTAATAAACTTTTCCACTTGTGTCTTTCCACTGTGCTAATTTGTCCTTGAATTCTTGTGAATAGATCTTTGGCAACATCTTTGGGATTGGCTAGGTTGAGGACTCAGGGCTTGGGGTTTCCCCTGTCCACCTGGCAATAGTTCCTTCATTTCATTGTTCTCATATTACCCAAAAGGCACATTGTATCTTCCCCTGACTGATAAACAGGAAAATATTGAAATAACTGTTATAGGATGATTATTATTGTATTAGAGATACAGAAATAGATTGGTAAATGAGAGCTGCAGAAAGAATTAATAAACAGAATTGATCACATTCAGGGAATGAAGACCAATTCAGGGAATGAAGATTTAGAACCACTATTGGGGAAATAATGACAGAAAGGGACAGATAATAAAGAAAAAATATTTAAAATGACTTGAATAGTCATGATTGCAAGATGTGGGATTTATGAGAAAATGAGAATTTAGTTAAATAGAGACTGGAGGGTTGAGTTTAAGTCATTGATAAAATTATTTTATCATATACAAAATAGAGAAAAAAGAAAGGTCTCTGAATTAGAGAAGACAAAGAATTTTAGATTGGGTTTTATATGAATTATATTCATGGAAAAATGCCCAGTAGGCAATTTAAGAAGTGACTGGCATTGTAGATACAGGTCAGAAATGTAGAGTGATTTGACAGTATTCCAAATAATGGTGATACCTTGTCATTAGAATCGAGTTCTCAGACAGTAGAGCTACCTAAAGTGTAGACCAGAGACTTGAGGACTAATCTTTGGGAAAGACTCCTACTCACTGAGCATGAGAGGAAAGTAGGAGTGGTAAAAAGAAGCAGAGAAAGAGATTTCAGAAAGACTGTTGTAACAGTGAACAAAGATGTTATTTCAGTTCCATCTAGCTTATTTGTATTGTCCAATCAGTAGTCAATTATTTGTTATAATCATATGTTTTGGGTTATGTCGTCTATCTCTATCTCACACAAAGTAAATGGAAGCGCTTGTAGGGGTAAGGGGCTTGGAAATTGCCATTCGTTGTATCAACAAGTAAAAAGCTGAATAAGCTGTAATATCAACACTCTACTTGTATCCATGAAAGAAGGGAGGGCAAAGGGCAAACAGCCTGTAAGATTAGAAAGATAGAGGCAAATATATGGCACAAGTTTACAGGAGCACAAACTCAGAAGTAGAAACCAGGTAGGGAACTAGTGTGGGGTTAGATAAAGCTGAACCCTGACAAATTATTGGTAACTCAGTATAGACAACTCTGAGAGGTAAAATCTCTAGGGGAACCTGGTCTTAGTGGGACCTACCCAATATTGTGAAATCCAGAAGTACAGAGAACACAAAGCAGGATAAACACCAACCAACCAAACAAACAAAAACAAGACTACACATTATCAACTGTCACTGATATGCTAAGGGCTCTCATAGGTAAAGTAGACAGCATGTAAGACTGAATGGGCAATGTAGAGAGATTGAATCTTAAAGAAACAAAGAAAAATGTTAGAAATCAAAAACACTGTAACAGAAATGAAGAATGCCTTTGATGGGCTTATTAGCGTATTTGACATGGTTGAGGAAAGAATCTCAGCATGAGGATATCACATTAGAAATCTCCAAAAGTGAAATGCCAAGAGAGGGAAGATTAAAAACAGAACAGAATATTCAAGGACGTTGGTAGAACTATAAAAGGTGTAACATGCGCATCATGAGAATACCAGAAGGAGAAGAAAGAGAAAAGAACTGAAGAAATACTAGAAGCAATAATGACTGAAAGTTTTTCCAAATTAATGTCAGAAAATAAACCTCAGATCCAGAACCTCAGAGAACTCTAAGCATGATAAATGCCAAAATAAAACAAAACAACAAACATCTACATGTTGGCATTTCATTTTCAAATTATAGAAATTTAAAGAAAAAAATTTAAAGAAAAATTTTAAAGAAAAAAATTTTGAAAGAAGTCAGAGAAAATAAAATCATTTTACATATAGAGGAACAAAGAATTTCTTCTGATTTAACAGATAGCATGTAAGCAAGAAGAGAGTGGAGCAAAATATTTAAAATGTTCAGAGAAAAAACCCCCACCAACCTAGAATTCTGTACCCTGGGAATTATTTTTCAAAACTGATGAAAAACAAAGACTTTCTCAGTTTGTTGGTGGTATAAGTAGATGCCTGCAATGAATGTTAAATCTTTAGAGAGAAAGGAAATAATATAAGTCAGAAACTAAGATCTACACAGACGAAAGGAAGAGGATCAGAGAAGGAATAAGTAAGACAAAATAAAAACTCCTTAATTTTCTTCTTCTTACTTTATCTTATATATATAACAGCTTGTCCAAAATAATAATGCAACTGTATTTGACTATGTATGCTTATGAATATATATACATATGTGGGTATAAATATATATGTGCTTCACTATGTTTATGTATAAACAAATGACAGTGATGATAAAAGGAGTAAGAGGGAGAATTAAGATTGTTATTATGAAGTGCTCACACTATCCAAGTCCAAAAAAGTATACAAAGAATTATACATCATGACCAAGTAGGATTTATCCCAGGTGTTGAAGGCTGATTCCACATTCAAAAATCAATTGATGTAATTGATCACATCAACAGATGAAAAAACAAAATTACATGATCATAGCAACAGGTGCATAAAAGGCATTTGACAAAATTCAATACCCATTCTTGACAAAAGCTCTGAGTAAACCAGGAAGAGAAAGGAACTTTCTAAACTTGATGAAAACTATCTATAGAAAAACCTACAAGTACCCTCATACTTAATGATTAGAAGCTTAAAGCTTTCCCACTAAGATCAGGTATGAGGCAAATGTTCTCTCTCACAATTCCTTTTAAACATTAAGTGATAGTTTTTGCTTATTCAATAAATAAAGAAAAGGAAAGAAAAAAGAAAAGAAAAAAGAAAAGGAAAGCAAGAGGTATACAGACTGAGATGGAGGAAATAAAACTTTTTTATAGAGGACATGACTATCTATGTAGAAAGTCTGAAAGCATCAACCAAAAACTCTAGGAACTTAATACAGCAAAGTTACAGAGTATAAGGTTAATATAAAAAGTCAGTTACTGGGGCGCCTGGGTGGCTCAGTGGGTTAAAGCCTCTGCCTTTGGCTCGGGTCATGGTCCCGGGGTCCTGGGATCGAGCCCCGCATGGGGCTCTCTGCTTGCCAGGGAGCCTGCTTCCTCCTCTCTCTCTCTGCCTGCCTCTCTGCCTACTTGTGATCTCTGTCTGTCAAATAAATAAATAAAATCTTTAAAAAAAAAAAAAAGTCAGTTACTTTTCTGTATACTAACAGTGAACAAGTGGAATATGAAATGAAAAACACAAAACCGTTTGTGTTAACACCCCTAAAAATGAAATATTTTGATATGAAACTACTGTAATATGTATAAGATCCATATGAGGAAAACTACAACATTCTGATGAATAAAAGAATAAATGGAGAGATATTCCATGTTTAGGATAAGAAGTTTCAATATTGCCAACATGACAGTTCTTCCCAACTTGATTTATAGATTCAATGCAATCCCAATCAAATTCCTAGAAAGTTATATTTATAGATATCAACAAATAGACCCTGAGGTTTATATGAAGAGGCAAAAGACCGCAAAATTGTCAACACAATATTGAAGGAGAACAAAGTTGGAGGATTGATACTACCCAACTTCAAGACTTCCTATAAAGCTACAATAATTAAGACAGTGTGTTACTAGTGAAAAAACAGATAGATAAATTGAACAGAATAAAGAGGCCAGAAATAGAGCCTTATAAATGGTGACAACTGATCTTTGACAAAGGAGCAAAGCAATACAATGGAGTAAATGCAGTCTTTCAACAAATAGTGCTAGAACAGCTAGACATCCACATGCAAAAAATGTCTAGACACAGACCTTACACCCTTCACAAAGGATAACTCAAAATAGATGAGAGACCTAATTGTAAAACACAAAATGATAAGAACTCCTAGGTGATAACATAGCAGAAAACCTAGATGACCTTGGGTATGGTGATGACTTTTTAGATACAACACCAAAGTAACAATCTGTGAAAGGAATAATTGACAGGCTGTACTTTACTAAAATTACAAACTTCTGGTCTACAAAAAGATAATATCAAGAGAATGGGAAGACAAGCCACAGACTGGGAGGAAGTATTTTCAAATAATGAATCTGATGAAGGTCTGTTACCTAAAATATTTAAAGAACTCCTAATTAAATCTCAACAGTAAGAAAACAACCAACCTGGACCAAAACAAAATGGATCAAAAACCTTAACAGAGACCTCACCAACAAAGAATGCTGGTGGCAAATAAACATATAAAAAGATACTCCACATCATATTGCATCAGGGAAATGCAAATTAAAGCAGCAATGAAATGCCACTATACACCTATTGGAATAGCCAAAATCTGTAACAATGTTTTTAAATAGGTGAATGGAAAATTAAACTGTGGTGTATCCTGGCAATGAAATATTATTTGGTGTTAAAAAGAAATGAGCTATCAAGTCATGAACAGATATGGAAGGAGATTAAATGCATATTACTAAGTGAAAGAAGCCACTTTGAGAAGGCTACATAGTGTGTAATTCTAACTATATGACATTCTGGAAAAGACACAACTATGAACACTTTAAAAAAAATAGTGGTTGCCAGGAGTAATAGTGGGAGAGGGAAAGATGAATATGCAGTGCACAGAGGATGTTTAGGACAGTGAAAATAGTCTGTATCATTTTATGATATATGTCATTATACATTAATGTCCAAATTTTTAGCATGTACTACATCAAAAAATGAACCAAGCAGTTACTTAGGGAGTTTGGGTGATAATGATGTCTCAATTTAGGTTCATCCTTGCTTAAAAAATTGTACTATTCTGTTGAGTGACGTTGATGATGAGGGAAAGTATATATGTGTGGGGCAGGGAATATATGGGAAATCTCTGTACCTTCCTCTCATTTTTATTGTAAACCTAAAATTACTCTAAAAAATAATCTCCAAAAATGTAATTGGGGCACAACAGTTGTGACCCAAGGAGTCAGGGACAATTTGAGGCCAGTGAAGGTGGTGGGAAGAAAGGACTAAGGCACAGAAAATTAAGAAAAGATCACAGGATATAAGATGTTAGAGGTCACAGAAATAAACTTTGTGCATGTTGAAAATTTACTGAATAGTTATAATTTTTATTTACTGTTTGATTTTTATTTACCTGATTAAAGTACATCTGTGCATGAAAGTAGAGCTATGCTGTAAAGAGGGAAAAAATGATTACAGTTTTTCAAGAGAAAGGAAAGCCAATTAGAATAATTTGTTCCTTTCATTTAACACATAGATTTCAAAGTCTGAAATTTTTGAAGAATATGTAAGTACAGCCAATTTTTAAAAAGATAATTAATATGAAAATCGATATCTGTAATTATCATATTTCAATATTCACTATTTTTCCTTACCTATCCTGCACCTGGCTTTGAGCATACACAGATAGCACAGAGAAGTGATTGAGCCAGCTCAGGTTCTGAAGCCAGATTGACTGCTTGAGTTCCAATTTCGGTTCTGCCACTTACCAGCTGTGTGACCTTGGAAAAGTTGCCTAGCCTTCTGAGTTTAATTTTCATCCTAAAAATGAATATAGCAGGGGCGCCTGGGTGGCTCAGTGGGTTAAGCCGCTGCCTTCAGCTCAGGTCATGATCTCAGGGTACTGGGATCGAGTCCCGCATCGGGCTCTCGGCTAAGCGGGGAGCCTGCCTCCCTCTCTCTCTCTCTCTGCCTGCCTCTCTGTCTACTTGTGATCTCTCTCTGTCAAATGAATAAATAAAATCTTAAAAAAATAATAAAAAATAAAAACAAAAATGAATATAGTAACAAACTCACATCAGAGTGTTGTTATGGGTATTCAGTGAGCTAATATTTATAAAGTCTTGAGTATGGTGCCTAGTATCAGGAAATATTTTATGTCTTTATTAAAAAGAATAAGATACAATAAACAGAATAGATGCTGTAAGATTAATGTGCATATAAAATGTTTAAAAAAAACAAAAACAAAAAACAAAAAAATAAAATATGTTTTCTTATGATATGATCATAACTATAAAACCACAATTTCAAATTAAGAATATTATACTGATGTCTATGTGAAAGAAGTACTTACTTGAATAACTGCATAATTAAACCTTTTGCATCCAGGCATCCTGGGAGGCTCTTTCATTGGCCAGCAATGGAAACTTATGCAGTTGACCAGACTTACTCTATCCCAGGTTGCTCTTCAGATTGATATAGGTGTCTTACCATTGCAGTTGTTCCACATTTCCAATAGTTTATTTCCTCTTCAACAAATCCAACCCTTCTTGCTCTCTGAGTCAGCAGTTTGAGGACCAACGTCTTTCTTTCCACGTCTAAAGATCAGTAATTTAAAAAAAGATCTTAAACAATAAAAATGATTTTTTTTGGTTCTGTATAGCAAATGTTTTCTTCACTAGCACTGTAAATCTTTAAAGTGCTCTTTTGAGATTCTTTACAGCTGGTGAAAATACATAGTAATAAATTCCTTGAAATTGGCTTTCTGTGTTGCTCAAAGTTCCTCCATCAGTTTGCCTTCCTTAATGGGTGGTTTTCCTTAAGAGTTATTTGATTCTTCCCACTTGTGCAAGCAACAAACAACCTCAATGTTTTATTCAATGTTCTTTGACATTTCAATTCACCTCAAGTTCTTTGTAATAGAGATTTCTTACTATATACTATTTCTTTCTTTGGAAACATTTGAAAGTAAGCCACCAATTATTTGAGATGTGTCTGAGCATAGTAGTTCTCTAAAGATCAAAAACTGTTTTTTTTTGTTTTTTGTTTTTTTTTTTTCCCCTATAAGACTGGGCTTGACCATGAAAAGTGTTCTTTTGGTGACTGGCATATTTCTTATAGATTAATGACAGCTAGACATGTGATGATACCACTTAGAGTATCACAGAAGTGAAATTTGTGCTTCTTTTTGCTTTGTTGATGGCAAAAAGTCCAAGTACATTAAGGCATAATTCAAGAACTGTGCTTCATTCCTAATAAATTCTTTATTGAACACAGTATAGAAGATGGCTGAACATTATATTTTTATTAATTATTAGAAGTTTAAAAAATGGAATTAGAACAGCAAAAACATTCTGACTGAGTCTCAGGCAAGGTTCCTCCCTTTAACAGCATTCTTTTTCAATTACAGATTTAATTATTTTATTTCCTTTCCCTGCTTTTGAGAATCCCATTAACATAGGCCCTGGTCAAAGGCAGCAATATAAACTTCCACTTGGTTCTGCCAGTTGAGATAGAGAATCATGAAATTTGCCACTTTAGTATCCATAACCTTTGAATACTTCATGAGGTCTTTATCTATTCTGATAAAAGATTATATTTTGACATTTTTCTAATGTTCCGTTTAGTTACAACAGACATTTTTTAACACCTACTATGTGTTTGGTGCTGAAAGTTTCAGTTTGATGGTGTGAATTGGTGAATAAATAAACATGCCTTTTTGTGGGAGCAAAAATTCAGAGCACCAGGCCCTGCTTTGAGAATGAGGATTGAACTTCCTTGATTTATGTGGAACTCCCTTTATATGTGTTTATTACATGATATTGCCTGAAAAGTATGGTCACAACCATAGTGGTATATGGTGGTCTCAACTCTGTTTTTCTTTAATTAAAATAATTTTTGTATTTAATTAGTGTCCTTGTCAATTATGATGACCATTATTCTCTTTTATAAGCTTGTCATTTGTTGTTTTTTTTTAAGATATTATTTATTTGACAGACAGAAATCTCAAGTAGATGGAGAGGCAGGCAGAGAGAGAGAGAGGAGGAAGCAGACTCCCCCACTGAGCAGAGAGCCCGATGCGGGGCTCGATCCCAGGACCCTGAGATCATGACCTGAGCAGAAGGCAGAGGTTTAACCCACTGAGCCATCCAGGTGCCCCTATAAGCTTGTCATTTGTATGGAAACTGTGTGTGTGTGCGTGTGTGTGTGTGTGCATGTATGTATAATAATACTGGAAATCAATTCTTATTTTTAACTGGCTTAATTAACTGGTTTATATTTTTCCCCAAACAATTGTTTAAGAAGCTGCTTTTACCGATCTTCAGAAATCTATCTGCATAAATGAAACTGGACAAAATATACAGCTAACAGACTATATTATTGAAAATCAGAAAATGTTTAGTAAAAGTTTTAGTAAGCCTCCACTGTAACACATTCTGGATGATGACAATTTCTTAAAAAGTTGGCTAAGACTTTACTCAGCCAACATATAAATGAACACATACACACAGATAAATACATGCACAATTATTTTCAGAAAATATTGTGTGTAATTGTTTTCTAAAAGGATTTGCTTTATATTCACATACAGTAATATTTCATCTAACAAGAGTGGATCTGTCAATTTCTTCTAAGATAAGCAGAGTGATAAACCTAAAGGACTTTGTAGGAGATTAGTTATATTTTACCAAAGCAAACAAATTTCCCAAACTTCATACTTTATTCCTAGGAGAGTTCAATAGATGTTTTGATGACATAGTTCACTTATATTTAACATATAATAAGCCTGAAAATATGACTTCCAAGGCCAAAGAAAATTAAATGTAAAACATTTTGAGGAACAGAAGGGCTACTACAGGAGGAAATGTATCAATTAAAAAATATGGAAATAAAATTTTTAAAATGTAAATTATATGAATATCATATTTGAGTAGTCCTCTTTTATACCGTATAGTACATCATGTAAAATATATTATTGTATGTTAAATATTAGTCATTTTTACTTCATCTTACGGAATGATTTTTTATACATTTTTAAAGTTAAAACATAAATAATAATAAAGTATATAGGACTTAATAATGTTAATGAAGCTCTGTGGGGTTGACAAACTCAAGTCCTTGGGCAAAATCTGACTACAGCTTTTTTTTTCTTTTGTGGATAAAGTTTTATAAGTATACGACCACACCCATTTGTTATTTACTGTTTGTGACTACTTCTACTCCAAAATGGAAGAGTTGAATCATAGTAACAGAGACTATAGGTCCCATAAAACTGAAAATGTATGCGTTCTAGTCCATTACAGAAAAAGTTTACGAACACCTTCCTCTAAATGAAAACAACTAAAGAACTGACTAAAATATAACAAATCATTATTTATGTTATAAATACATTTTTCAAAAGATTTTATTTATTTATTTGATAGAGAGAGAGCAGAGGGAGAGGGAGAAGCAGTGATGCAGGACTCAATCCCCAGAATCTGGGATCATGACTTGAACCGAAGGTAGATCCTTAACCATCTGAGACACCCAGGCACCCCTAAATGCATTGTTGATATTACAATAAAAGAATTCACAGAAGTATAGTTAGAAAATATCATTAATAAAAATATTCTATTAAATAGATATGTAAAATATTGAGTACATGAGAAAAATAATAAAAATGGTTGTTGTGATACTTTTTGGAGAACACTATTTGTATTCACTAAAACATATAAGAGAAGACTTAAATATAGTTACCCTACATTTAGGGATAGGAACATTTAATATTTTAAGATGACGAGTCTCCCAAAAAGATCTTAAGGTTTCATGCAATTTCAGTGAAAAAAAAATCCAAGTAGTTTTCTTGTAGAACTTGCCAATTAGTCCTAAAAATTATACTAAACAGCCAAAAGCTAAAAATAGCTAGGTACTCTGAAGATGACACTTGGGGAAGGGATTCCTGTTCTACCAAATATCAAGGCTTAAAACTAGGCTATCTAATTGATAAAGTGCTTTTATAGTGACTAAGTGACTTAGATGAACATGTGAGCAATCAGAGTCCAAAAATAAGATCCACATATGTAAACACTCTTGATGTAAACAAGTATCATGAAAAACAGTGGGGAAAGTTATAGGTTGATTCAATAATATGAGCTAAGGAAATTGGTTACCCATGTAAATAGAATAAATAAACCTACTATTTGCTTCACATCATACATAAAGATCAATTTAGGATCAAAGCTTAATTATAAAAGGAATTAGCTAAAAAATATTCTGAAAGAGTATGTAGCAGAATTTCCTCATGATGTCATGATAACAAAAGCTTTTAAGATACTTACAGAAGTATACTATAAGGATATTTGTTGAAAATCAAGAAAGTTTTGGGACACCTAGGTGGCTCAGTCAGTTGTGTCCTGCTCTTGATTTTGGCTTAGGTCATGATCTCAGTCAGTGTTGTAAGATCGAACATGCATCAGGCTCCACACTGGGCATGGAGCCTGCTTAAGATCCTATCTTTTCTTCCTCTACCCCTCCCCCCAAACAAATTTAAAATCAAAGTTTTAACTGGACCACTTTATTAAATCGGACACAAAAACAAATTCAAAATGGATGAAAGACCTAAATGTGAGATAGTAAACAATCAGAATCCTAGAGCAGAACATAGGAAACTTTCTGACATCGGCTATAGCTACCTCTTAGTATACACGTCTCCAGAGGCAGAGGAAACAAAAGCAAAAATAAACTGTTGGGACTTCATCAAGATAAAACGTTTCTACATGGTAAGGGAAACAATCAACAAAACTAAAAGGCAAACTACAGAATGGAAGAAGATAATTGCAAATGACATATCCGAGAAAAGGTTAGTCTCCAAAATCTATAAAGAACTTAACAAACTTGATACCCCCCAAATTCTTAAATAATCAGTTAAGAAATGGCATGAATAGACATTTTTCCAAAGAAGGTATCTAGATCGCTAACAGACACATGAAAAGAAGCTCAACACCACTCATCAGGGAAATACAAATCAAAACTACAATGAGATAACACATCATACCTCTCAGAAAGGCTAAAATTAACAGCACCAAACAATACATGTTGGCAAGGTTGTAGAGAAAAAGGAACACTTTATATTGTTGGTGGGAATGGAAACTGGTGCAGCCACTCTGGAGAACAATACAGAAATACTGATTTGAAGGTGCACATGCTCCCAATGTTTATAGCAGCATTATCAATCACAGACAAAATATGGAAAGAACCCAAATGTCCATTGACTGATGAATGGAAAAAGAAGGTGTGGTATATATAAGAATATGACTCAGCCATCAAAAGGAATGAAAGCTTGCCCTTTGCAATAATGCAGATAGAGCTAGAGCATATTATGCTAAACAAAATAAGTCAGTCAGAGAGACAAATACCATATATTTCATACATGGTATTTAAGAAATGAAACAGATTAACTTAGGGGAAAGAAAGAGATGGAGGCAAACCATAAGAGACTCTTAACTATGGAGAGCAAGCAGGGTTGCTGGAAGGGAGATGGGTGGGAAGATGGGCCAAATGGGTAATGGGTATTAAAGAGGGCACTTCTGATGATCACTGGGTGGTTATATGTAAGTGAAGAATCACTAAATTTTACTCCCCAGACTAATATGACACTATATGTTAACTAACCAGAATCTAAATAAAAACTTGAAGCATAAAAATAAATACCAATTAGGTTTTATTCATCCCATGATACCCTAAGTAAAGAAAAGGCACACTTTCAACGAAGATTTTTTTCAACACACATAAATGGGAAAGAACCAACATTTGGACTATATAATGATCTACAAATCCAAAGGAAAATAATAACGAAAAATACAAAACATATACATCAATCTTATGCAGAAGAGAAATTATGAATTAAGGACTTGACAAATTCAATGAAGTTCTACCACTTTAGGAATCCAGTAAATATACAGTAAATATTTTTGCACTTTAAAATAAATGCAAATAAATAACAAAAATGTATAATCAATACTATTACTTACTACCAAATTGGAAAATATTAAAAATCAGAAAATGCATAATTTTGGAGAAGCTGTGCAGAAAGACATTGCATGCATTTATGATGTATGTAAGAGTATAAGTTAGAACATGCATTTCAGAAAACAGTTTGGATATTAGATGTTAAAGTGATAACACATCCTGTAGCACAGAAACTGCATCCTTAGGCATGTATCTTAGAAAAATAGCTACATATTGTATAAGAACACATGTATAATAATGCTTATATCATCATTTTATAGCCAAATACTGATGACACAAATGTTCATCAGCAAAATAATTAGTAAATAATCTGAGCTTAGTCATGCAACAATGAAAAGTGAATGAACTACATTAACATGGTTGTATTTCAAAAACTTAATATTCAGCAAAAATAGAATAATGTTTATTCTAATGTTACTTAAAATAATAGGGAAAGAAGAAATAGGTAAAACTATACTATAGGTAAGACTATACTATAGTAATAGGTAAAACTGTTTTAGAAATAGGTAAGAAATAGGTAAAATATACTCTTGTAGAAATAGGTAAAACTATAGGTAATAGGTGAAGAAAAAGGTAAAACTATACTATATTGTAGTTACATACAATTTTACCAAGATATAGTTATAAATTAATATCATAATAATTAACATAATGGCTACCTCTGACTAACTAGGAAAATTTGATTTTTTAGTCAGATAGTGAGCACATAGAAGTTCATTTTATTGTTACTTTTATATGCTTATTATTCATTGAAAAGTTTAAGAAGTAGACTCTATAATTATAAAAGTAGAGAGTATAGTTAAGAAAATTATAATTCTTTAATGGTGAATATGGAAAATCCCAAAGTGCAGTTCAAAGTACTTATTTTAGCTATAAGCAAAAATGTAAATATTAAATAATTTTCACATTGAGATTAGGCTGGCACAGTTATTTCACTTTATATTTAAGTTTGTTCAACTGAATCTTCTTTATAAGATCATATTAAACTCAGAATAAATGGATATATGAGCCATTGAATTTCGCATTATGTGGATAAAATGTTCTATTTTGAATATAAAGTCAGAAAGCAGTGTTTCTGCTTTATTAGAAAGTCTGCTATACAAAGCTACCAAAATATATCATTTTTCATATAAAATTCAAATCACATCAGAGCAATTAATTTAAAAATGAGAAACCATATAACACATGAATGATGTTGATACATTAAGGGACATCAGATTTCATAAGTGTTATAGCTAGTGAACATGTGATGAGCCCTTATGTATGAATAACTATAATGTATGCATTTCAACATATGCTCCATTAATTTTTTACTAAGCTTTACATGCTAATTTTTAAAAATTTATGATTATTTAAAGTAATATTAGCTTTTATTTTAACTGACATTGTTTTTCATATCATAATATGGAAGTATTTTTAGTTCTTAGTGCTACTTTTAAATAATTGTGACTATGCCACTCTGTTATATTTTCTGCAGTATAATATTGCAGTGAAAGAGCAATATCACTAAATGACATGTTAGAATGATTATTTCTAGTGGTTGAATGGTATATTCCTACATATCAGAATGATTAATTTCTCCCTTGTAATAAGAAAATAAAAATATCTTAAATATTAATGCTATAAAAATGTTTTTCCTCATCTATAACTAGTCAGCAATACTTATTGAGCACCAACAATGTTTAGAAAATTATGAAATATATTTTATTTGTCTAAATGTTATCTTTTAATTAATTGGTTTAATTTTTGAACTATACTTCTGATTAAATAATACATTCAGTATTTTCAAATTAGATAAATGAAAGCGCTGAATCATGCTTGTGATCCTTCAGAATTAAGTGTAGTAATTTAGGACCTCTGAGAACATAGACAAAAAATTTTATCTCTTTGGCAAGAAAAATCAGCAGTCCAGTGCTGAAGATATTGTATGAGTTGTTCCCTCCCAAACATAAAAAAAATTAATGCACAAAGAAATATTTGGGATGTATCTGATATTCTGTTCATGGTTATCAGCTAAGCTGTGCTCATGTGCTAATAGGATGCAGTCTGGGCCGTTCAGGAGTTTTTACATTGTAGGTACTGTGACACTTACACAGGAACATGTTTCCAGTGAGTTCATCAGGTACTATTTTTCATTGTTGATCCACTCCTTTCCTGCACTTGTAGATATATCTTTTACATGAACTAGAAAATTTATGATTTTTAAAAGACTTAAAAAAATTTAACTGACAGAAAACTCAACAGGACACACAGGTACATATGACAAGTAGCAAAGAGTGCTTTGTACTTACATTATTCTTATGAGTATCTGATGTGTATGAATAACTCAGACATTCGAAATTTTGCTATCAATACATTAATATTCATTGATTAATTTATCATGTATATGATCTATCCATCTACAGAGAAAGAGAAAAAGATGAAATATGAAGTATTTTGAAATATGAAGCATTTTCCCCCTTTGTATGCCTACTAGTTCCTTCCTTGTGTTAAGAAGCTGCCATCTAATTTCTCTCCATTGTTTTTTAGGAAAAGAAAGTCAAAACCAGGATAAGGCTCTTCAGAATATTTTTCTAATTACAGATACTAATATTTTAAAAATTCCTGGACAATCTTGCCAGAGTCTCTATCCTTCCTTTATCTTCTATGAAAAAGGTTTAGATATTATTGTCCCATTGATTATTCTGAGTGATTTTTGTCACTCATTTTATATAAGGATGATAAGAGCAAGCTAACAAAATCTAAACAATACAAAGAGAAGTAGATCTTGTTTTAAAGAAACAGTCACTTTAGTTTGCCAAAGCTCATGCTTTTGACCATGATGAGTAGCTTGCATCAACCCAATATCCCTGCTGAGAACACTAAAAAGGTTGGATAACAGCAACTAACCAAACAAATGTCTGAAGGTATTTGAGAGCAAGAAAGGGAACCAAAGGATTTGAAGGGCCATGATTCAAGAAACAAAGGAAATACAACATTTTGAGCCAGACATTTCCTGTTGCTTTCCTTTGAGGCATCTGCCAATTTTTAAGCATTATAGGGATGAATAAGAAGAAAACAGTAGTTCAGGACTTTCAGGAGTCTTGCAGTACAAGAGTGACAAAATTTGGAGTTCAATCTACCTAGACAATCAGGATTTCAGGGGCCAAGATACTGGGAAAAGAAAAGCAGAGGAAAGGTAGCTTGATAGGCCTTTCTTTTCTTTTAGGTATTTGCTAATTCCTAAGCTTTATAGAACTAGGGTTATCAGAGCCAGTAGGATGGATGGATAGATGGATTGAAGGATAGATAGATTATAGATAAGTAGATAGATAGATAGTAAGGAATTGGCTCAGACAATTATGGCGACTGGTATATCTAAAATCTGCCAAACCAATATCCAGTTTGAGTCTGAAGTCTGGAAGATGCTGTAAAACCAGGAATCAATGATATTTAGTGAGATCAGCTTGAAAGCCACTGGATAGAGAATTTCCTAAATTCTCTCTTACTTGGTTGCAGATCAGTCTCTTGTTCTAATCAGGCCTTCAGCTGATTGGATGAGGCCTGCCACAGAATAGAAAGCAACCTACTTTATTCTGTGTACAAATTTAAAAGTTCAACTCACCCAACTGGCATAAAAACAGACACATAGACCAGTGGAACAGAGTCGAGAGCCCAGATATGGACCCTCAACTCTATGGTCAAATAATCTTCGACAAAACAGGAAAAAATATTCAATGGAAAAAAGACAGTCTCTTCAATAAATGGTGCTGGGAAAACTGGACAGCGATATGTAGAAGAATGAAACTCGACCATTCTCTTACACCGTACACAAAGATAAACTCGAAATGGATAAAAGACCTCAACATGAGACAGGAATCTATTAGAATCCTAGAGGAGAACATAGGCAGTAACCTCTTCGATATCAGCCACAGCAACTTCTTTCAAGATATGTCTCCAAAGGCTAAGGAAACAAAAGCAAAAATGAACTTTTGGGACTTCATCAAGATCAAAAGCTTCTGCACAGCAAAGGAAACAGTCAACAAAACAAAAAGGCAACCCACAGAATGGGAGAAGATATTTGCAAATGACAGTATAGACAAAAGGTTGATATCCAGGATCTATAAAGAACTTCTCAAACTCAACACACCCAAAACAGATAATCATATCAAAAAATGGGCAGAAGATATGAACAGACACTTCTCCAACGAAGACATACAAATGGCTATCAGACACATGAAAAAATGTTCATCATCACTAGCCATCAGGGAGATTCAAATTAAAACCACATTGAGATACCACCTGACACCAGTTAGAATGGCCAAAATTAGCAAGACAGGAAACAACGTGTGTTGGAGAGGATGTGGGGAAAGGGGAACCCTCTTACACTGTCGGTGGGAATGCAAGTTGGTGAAGCCACTTTGGAGAACAGTGTGGAGATTCCTCAAGAAATTAAGAATAGAGCTTCCCCATGACCTTGCAATTGCACTGCTGGGTATTTACCTCAAAGATACAGATGTAGTGAAAAGAAGGGCCATCTGTACCCCAATGTTTATTGCAGCAATGGCTACGGTCGCCAAACTGTGGAAAGAACCAAGATGCCCTTCAACGGATGAATGGATAAGGAAGATGTGGTCCATATACACAATGGAGTATTATGCCTCCATCAGAAAGGATGAATACCCAACTTTTGTAGCAACATGGACGGGACTGGAAGAGATTATGCTGAGCGAAATAAGTCAAGCAGAGAGAGTCAAGTATCATATGGTCTCACTTATTTGTGGAGCATAACAAATAACATGGAGGACATGGGGAGATGGAGAGGAGAGGGAGTTGAGGGAAACTGGAAGGGGAGATGAACCATGAGAGACTATGGACTCTGAAAAACAACCAGAGGGTTTTGAAGGGGCAGGGGGGTGGGAGGTTGAGGAACCAGGTGGTGGGTAATAGGGAGGGCACGTACTGCATGGAGCACTGGGTGTGATGCCAAAACAATGAACACTGTTATGCTGTAAATAAACAAATAAAAAAGAAAAAAAAAAGAAAAAAAAAGTTCAACTCGCCCAGAAATACCCAGAATAATATTTGACCAATTTATCCAGATATTCCATGACCCAATTAAGTTGACATATAAGATTAACCATCACAGAACACAAGTAAAAATACGCAGCTAAAAAATCTAACAAGAAGAACTGTCATCAGTCTCATAGTGCTTGACAGGTAGCAATTAAGAGTTCTATATCTAGGGGCAGCTGGGTGGCTCAGTGGGTTAAGCCTCTGCCTTCGGCTTGGATCTTGATCGCAGAGTCCTGCGATCAAGCCCCAAATTGGGCTCTCTGCTCAACGGGGAGCCTGCTTTCCCCTCTCTCTCTGCCTGCCTCTCTGCCTACTTGTGATCTCTCTCTCTGGCAAATAAATAAATAAAATCTTAAAAAAAAGAAGTTCTATGTCTAGTAAGGTAAGAAGTTCTGATACATGTTAGTCTATCAGTAGAAGCCCAGAACTAAAACCAGCTTCAAATACCTCAATACCCAACGATTGGATCATGTTAATCTGCTTCTACACTCACTACTTAACTGTCAGTAGGAAAAGCATCTCAGAGGAAGATGATATCTATAGCAATAACAGTTTTTCATACTCCATGTTCAGTACTGAATAAAAAGAATTAAATGACACATGAAAAATAAAAAAATAGACACATAGCAAATATTAGGAAGGCAAATTTAAACCAAATATGTCTGTAATTACATTAAATATAGAAGACTATTTTAATTAATAAAGAAATATTTTCAGAATAGATTAAAAAAACTCCTGTATGCTGACACATATTATTACAAATATACTGGAAATTGCAAAATAAAATAATGGAAAATGGTAAACCAGAATACACTAAACCAAAGAAAGCTGGTGAGGCTCTACTAATAGCAGGCAAAATAGATTTTACTGCAAGAATATTATTAAAGGTAAAAAGAGATATTTTATATTAGTGTGCAATTTATATACACTAAGAATTGTTACCTCAAAATATATAAACATTGATGGAAAAAAAAGAGAAAGAGAGAGATAGAAAGAGAGGGAGTGAAAGAGGGAAAGAAAGAAAGAGTAAGAGAAAGAAAGAAAAGGAAAGAAGTAGAGGAGAGGAGAGGAAAAGAAAGGAAAGGAAAGGAAAAGAAAGAGAAAGAAATGAAGGGAGGAAGTAAGGAAAGAAAATAAGTAAACAAGTCCATGACTATAAAGGGTAATTTTAATAAGTATCACTGAATAACTGATAAGGGAAAAGGCCCCCCCACAAAAAAAAGTGTCAGTGGATATATGGAAATTCTGAACAACACAATTAACAAACTTGATCTAATAGACCTGTATTCAACATTGTAAACAACAATTGCAAAATGTATATTTCTTTTAAGTGCCCATGGAACATTTTTTAAATTTATTTTTTCAGCGTAACAGTATTCATTGTTTTTGCACAACACCCAGTGCTCCATGCAAAACGTGCCCTCCCTATTACCCACCACCCGTTCCCCCAACCTCCCACCCCTGACCCTTCAAAACCCTCAGGTTGTTTTTCAGAGTCCATAGTCTCTTATGGTTCGCCTCCACCTCCATTTTTTTTTTTTATAAACACATAATGTACCCAGGGGTACAGGTCTGTGAATCGCCAGGTTTACACACTTCACAGCTCTCACGATAGCACATACCCTCCCCAATGTCCACAACCCCTTCCCCCTCTCCCAACCCCACCTCCCCACAGCAACCCTCAGTTTGTTTTGTGAGGTTAAGAGTCACTTATGGTTTGTCTCCCTCCCAATCCCATCTTGTTTCATTTATTTTGCTCCTATCCCCCTAACCCCCCATGTTGCTTCTCCATGTCCTCATATCAGGGAGATCATATGATAGTTGTCTTTCTCCGATTGACTTATTTCACTAAGCGTGATATCCTCTAGTTCCATCCACGTCGTCACAAATGGCAAGATTTCATTTCTTTTGATGGCTGCATAGTATTCCATTGTGTATATATACCACATCTTCTTTATCCATTCATCTGTTGATGGACATCTAGGTTCTTTCCATAGTTTGGCTATTGTAGACATTGCTGCTATAAACATTCGGGTACACATGCCCCTTCGGATCACTATGTTTGTATCTTTAGGGTAAATACCCAGTAGTGCAATTGCTGGGTCATAGGGTAGTTCTATTTTCAACATTTTGAGGAACCTCCATGCTGTTTTCCAGAGTGGTTGCACCAGCTTGCATTCCCACCAAGAGTGTAGGAGGGTTCCCCTTTCTCCGCATCCTCGCCAGCATCTGTCATTTCCTGACTTGTTAATTTTAGCCATTCTGACTGGTGTGAGGTGATATCTCATTGTGGTTTTGATTTGTATTTCCCTGATGCCGAGTGACGTGGAGCACTTTTTCATGTGTCTGTTGGCCATCTGGATGTCTTCTTTGCAGAAATGTCTGTTCATGTCCTCTGCCCATTTCTTGATTGGATTGTTTGTTCTTTGGGTGTTGAGTTTGCTAAGTTCCTTATAGATTTTGGATAGTAGCCCTTTATCTGATATGTCGTTTGCAAATATCTTCACCCATTCTGTCAGTTGTCTTTTGGTTTTGTTAACTGTTTCCTTTGCTGTGCAGAAGCTTTTGATCTTGATGAAATCCCAATAGTTCATTTTTGTCCTTGCTTCCCTTGCCTTTGCCGTTGTTCCTAGGAAGATGTTGCTGTGGCTGAGGTCGAAGAGGTTGCTGCCTGCGTTCTCCTCAAGGATTTTGATGGATTCCTTTCTCACATTGAGGTCCTTCATCCATTTTGAGTCTATTTTCGTGTGTGGTGTAAGGAAGTGGTCCAATTTCATTTTTCTGCATGTGGCTGTCCAATTTTCCCAGCACCATTTACTGAAGAGGCTGTCTTTTTTCCATTGGACATTCTTTCCTGCTTTGTCGAAGATGAGTTGACCATAGAGTTGAGGGTCGATTTCTGGGCTCTCTATTCTGTTACATTGATCTATGTGTCTGTTTTTGTGCCAGTACCATGCTGTCTTGATGATGACAGCTTTGTAATAGAGCTTGAAGTCCGGAATTGTGATGCTACCAACTTTGGCTTTCTTTTTCAATATTCCTTTGGCTATTCGAGGTCTTTTCTGGTTCCATATAAATTTGAGGATTATTTGTTCCATTTCTTTGAAAAAAATGGATGGTATTTTGATAGGGATTGCATTAAATGTATAGATTGCTTTAGGTAGCATAGACATTTTCACAATATTTATTCTTCCAATCCAGGAGCATGGAACATTTTTCCATTTCTTTGTGTCTTCCTCAATTTCTTTCATGAGTACTTTATAGTTTTCCACGTAAAGATTCTTAGCCTCTTTGGTTAGGTTTATTCCTAGGTATCTTATAGTTTTGGGTGCAATTGTAAATGGGATTGACTCCTTAATTTCTCTTTCTTCTGTCTCGTTGTTGGTGTACAGAAATGCAACTTATTTCTGTGCATTGATTTTATATCCTGACACCTTATGGAATTCCTGTACAAGTTCTAGCAGTTTTGGAGTGGTCTTTTGGGTTTTCCACATATGGTATCATATCATCTGCAAAGAGTGATAGTTTGACTTCTTCTTTGCCAATTTGGATGCCTTTAATTTCTTTTTGTTGTCTGATTGCTGAGGCTAGGACTTCTAGTACTATGTTGAATAGCAGTGGTGATAATGGACATCCCTGCCGTGTTCCTGACCTTAGTGGAAAAGCTTTCAGTTTTTCTCCATTGAGAATGATATTTGCGGTGGGTTTTCATAGATGGCTTTGATAATATTGAGGTATGTGCCCTCTATCCTTGCACTGTGAAGAGTTTTGATCAGGAAGGGATGCTGTACTTTGTCAAATGCTTTTTCAGCATCTATTGAGAGTATCATATGGTTCTTGTTCTTTCTTTTATTAATGTGTTCTATCACATTGATTGATTTGCGGATGTTGAACCAACCCTGCAGCCCTGGAATAAATCCCACTTGATCGTGGTGAATAATCCTTTTAATGTACTGTTGAATCCTATTGGCTAGTATTTTGGCGAGAATTTTTGCATCTGTGTTCATCAAGGATGTTGGTCTGTAGTTCTCTTTTTTGGTGGGATCCTTGTCTGGTTTGGGGATCAAGGTGATGCTGGCCTCATAAAATGAGTTTGGAAGTTTTCCTTCCATTTCTATTTTTTGGAACAGTTTCAGGAGAATAGGAATGAGTTCTTCTTTAAATGTTTTGTAGAATTCCCCTGGAAAGCCATCTGGCCCTGGGCTTTTGTTTGTTTGGAGATTTTTGATGACTGTTTCAATCTCCTTACTGGTTATGGGCCTGTTCAGGTTTTCTATTTCTTCCTGGTTCAGTTGTGGTAGTTTATATGTCTCTAGGAATGCATCCATTTCTTCCAGATTGTCAAATTTGTTGGCGTAGAGTTGCTCACAGTATGTTCTTATAATTGTCTGTATTTCTTTGGTGTTAGTTGTGATCTCTCCTCTTTCATTCATGATTTTATTTATTTGGGTCCGTTCTCTTTTCTTTTTGATGAGTCTGGCCAGGGGTTTATCAATCTTATTGATTCTTTCAAAGAACCAGCTCCTAGTTTCATTGATTTTTTCTATTTTTTTTTTGGTTTCTATTTCATTGATTTCTGCTCTGATCTTTATGATTTCTCTTCTCCTGCTGGGTTTAGGGTTTCTTTCTTGTTCTTTCTCCAGCTCCTTTACGTGTAGGGTTAGGTTGTGTACTTGAGACCTTTCTTGTTTCTTGAGAAAGGCTTGTACTGCTATATATTTTCCTCTCAGGACTGCCTTTGCTGTGTCCCACAGATTTTGAACCGTTGTGTTTTCATTATCATTTGTTTCCATGAATTTTTTCAATTCTTCTTTAATTTCCTGGTTGACCCATTCATTCTTTAGAAGGATGCTGTTTAGTCTCCATGTATTTGGGTTCTTTCCAGCTTTCCTCTTGTGATTGAGTTCTAGCTTCAGAGCATTGTGGTCTGAAAATATACAGGGAATGATCCTAATCTTTTGATACCGGTTGAGACCTGATTTGTGACCCAGGATGTGATCTATTCTGGAGAAAGTTCCATGTGCACTAGAGAAGAATGTGTATTCTGTTGCTTTGGGATGAAATGTTCTGAATATATCTGTGAAGTCCATCTGGTCCAGTGTGTCATTTAAGGCCTTTATTTCCTTGTTGATCTTTTGCTTGGATGATCTGTCCATTTCAGTGAGGGGAGTGTTCAAGTCCCCTACTATTATTGTATTATTATTGATGTGTTTCTTTGATTTTGTTATTAATTGGTTGATATAGTTGGCTGCTCCCACGTTAGGGGCATAGATATTTAAAATTGTTAGATCTTCTTGTTGGACAGACCCTTTGAGTAGGATATAGTGTCCTTCCTCATCTCTTATTATAGTCTTTGGCTTAAAATCTAATTGATCTGATATAAGGATTGCCACCCCAGCTTTCTTCTGATGCCCATTAGCATGGTAAATTGTTTTCCACCACCTCACTTTAAATCTGGAGGTGTCTTCATGTCTAAAATGAGTTTCTTGTAGGCAACAGACAGATGGGTTTTGTTTTTTTATCCATTCTGATACCCTGTGTCTTTTGATTGGGGCATTTAGCCCATTAACATTCAGGGTAACTATTGAGAGATATGAATTTAGTGCCATTATTAGCCTGTAAGATGACTGTTACTGTATATTGTCCCTGTACCTTTCTGATCTACTGCTTTTAGGCTCTCTCTTTGCTTAGAGGACCCCTTTCAATATTTCCTGTAGAGCTGGTTTGGTGTTTGCAAATTCTTTCAGTTTTTGTTTGTCCTGGAAGCTTTTTCTCTCTCCTTCTATTTTCAATGATAGCCTAGCTGGATAAAGTATTCTTGGCTGCATGTTTTTCTCGTTGAGTGCTGAATATATCATTACAGCTCTTTCTGGCCTGCCAGGTCTCTGTGGATAAGTCTGCTGCCAATCTAATATTTTTACCATTGTAGGTTATAGACTTCTTTTCCCAGGCTGCTTTCAGGATTTTCTCTTTGTCACTAAGACTTGTAAATTTTACTATTAGGTGACAGGGTGTGGACCTATTCTTGTTTACTTTGAGGGGGTTCTCTGCACCTCCTGGATTTTGATGCTTGTTCCCTTTCCATATTAGGGAAATTCTCTCCAATAGACCTTCTGCTCCCCTCTCTGTTTCTTCTTCTTCTGGAATCCCAATTATTCTAATGTTGTTTCGTCTTATGGTGTCACTTATCTCTCGAATTCTCCCCTCGTGGTCCAATAGGTGTTTGTCCCTCTTTTGCTCGGCTTCCTTATTCTCTGTCATTTGGTCTTCTGTATCACTAATTCTTTCTTCTGCCTCATTGATCCTAGCAGTGAGAGCCTCCATTTTTGATTGCACCTCATTAATAGCTTTTTTGATTTCTATTTGGTTAGATTTTAGTTCTTTAATTTCTCCAGAAAGGGCTTTTATATCTCCAGACAGGGTTTCTCTAATATCTTCCATGCCTTTTTCGAGCCCGGCTAGAACGTTCAGAATCGTCATTCTGAACTCTTGATCTGACATATTACCAATGTCTGTGATGATTAGGTCCCTAGCCTTCAGTACTGTCTCTTTTTCTTTTGTTTGTGGTGATTTTTTCTGTCTTGTCATTTTGTCCAGCTAAGGGGATATGAATGATCAAATAAAATACTAAAAGGGTGGCAAAGACCACAGAGAAATGCGCTGTAACCAAATCAGAAGAGACCCCAAATTGTGGGGGGGAGAAAGGGGATAAAAAGAGGTTCAGGAAAAAAAAAAGAAAAAAAATTAAAAAATAAAACAAATAAAGAAAAATATAAAAAAGAAAGAAAAAATATATATATTTAGATAAACTAGTCAAAAAACGTTAAAAAAGAAAAAGGATAAAAGTTTTAAAAAATTTAGCAGAAGAAGAAAAAAGAAAAAAAGAAAAAAAATTGAAAAAAGAAAAAAAAAATTGAATTAGCCGCAAGACTAAAGAATCATGGGGAGAAAGCCATGAGTTCTGTGCTTTGCTTTCTCCTCCTCTGGAATTGCGCTGCTGTCTTAGGAATTGAACCTGCTTTGCTTGATAGATGAACTTCGTCCTGGCTGGATATTTTGTTGATCTTCTGGGGGAGAGGCCTGTTGTAGTGACTCTCAAGTGTCTTTGCCCGAGGCGGGATTGCACCGCCCTTACCAGGGGCCGTACTAAATAATCGGCTCAGGTTCGCTTTTGGGAGCTTCTGTTCCCTGAATGCTTTCCGTAGAGTTCCAGAGGACGGGAATGAAAATGGTGGCCTCCTAGTCTCCGGCCCGGAGGAGCCGAGAGCCCGGGGCCCCACTCCTCAGTGCACCCCCAGAGGACAGCACCCAATCACTCCCATAACCCCAGCCTCTAGCCACGCTCCGAGCTCACCCAGCCCGCGACCAGTTCAAGGTAACCCTGAGCTGAGAGTTCAGTCCTCGGCTCTGTCTCTGTAGCCGGCTTCTCTGTTCTAATACCTGCGAGCTCTGCGACACTCCGACACCCCCGATCCTTCTGTGACCCTGCAGGACCTGGGGCCACGCTGACCCCGTGTGGGCTTCACCCTGGTTTAGCCTCTGGAGCAATGTCCCTCAGTGGAACAGACTTTTAAAAGTCCTGATTTTGTGCTCCGTTCCTCCACTGCTTGCCGGGAGCCGGCCCCTCCCCCCACGGTCTATCTTCCCATCATTTTAGATTCACTTCTCCGCCAGTCCTACCTTTCAGAAAGTGGTTGATTTTCTGTTTCTAGAATTGCTGTTCTTCTTCTCTTTGATCTCCCGTTGGATTTGTAGGTGTTTGCAATGTTTAGATAAGCTATCGAGCTGATCTCCTGCTACCTGATGTAGTCTCAGCCTGCTACTTCTCCGCCATCTTGACTCCTCTCCCCCATGGAACATTTTTAAAATTGATTTGATATTAGGGCATAAACTGAGTCTCAACAAATTTCAAATTATTATGTCCTATAACCACAGCAGAATTAACCAAACATCAGATAAATTCCACAAACCAAGTTTAACATTTATCTAAAAGATCAATTAATGTTTTACAGCTGAACTTTTAAAACTTAAGGATATTAGATTATAATTGTACTGGTCTTAATGTGTCACCAAATGATAATTATTCAACCCAGGCCCTTTGCTGCTGAAAGTCTTCCTATATTAGAGAGAAAGAAACACATTTCTTTATCCTCAAAGTTTTAAGATAGTAATATAATATTTTTGATAGGGTGCCCATACTTATGAGAGCATTGCATGTTATAGAACAAACAATAGAGTACATAATTTATTAGAATTCAGAAGGGTAACTGGATTACCCAGGGAAGCTTAGAAAAGTAATAGGGATTAAACTGGGTTTTAAGCTAGGTAGAATTCAAGTCAACACTCAGGGTGTAAGGTATTTAAGACAAGTGTTTCATGTGAATGATTGAGGAGGTAGGAATGCCTTGAGAATGCCTGAAGAAACTATTCTTTTTTGAAGAAAAAAATAATTTCTTCTTCTATTTTTCTGATCTGATATCATATCTAGACCTTTCTTGCCAAAATGCATGAGGGACATAATAGGAAGCTTTATTTAGTTGACTTTAAAGAGAACTTTATTTACCAAATCTACATATTGACTTGATTTGTAGGTTTTACTCAGAGACTGCATAGTTTTTCATATAATCTTCAAATATCAATTCTTTTCCTACAGACTAGAAATGTCTTCCTCTTTGGCTCAGCATATGGATTTAGAATGAATGTACCCAGAGAATTTAAGTAGGCAGGCCAGTCTCTTAGCCAGTGGGTTGAGTGATCCCAATCAGGCTACCCTCACATTTAGGTTGATTCCTGTTTCTACCTGTTAGATATCATGATATACCCCTAATATGGCCCAAATCCTCCATAAGTATATGAGAGATTATAAAATGCAGCATTTCCATATCACTTTCTTATTGTACAACCTCATTTGGCTATGAAATATACTTTCTAAATAGGTCATTTAAATCATAGGGGAATGTTGGGTTTTTTTTGTTGTTGTTGTTATTTTTTGTTTTCTGAGACATAGACAACTTTAAGAATCTAATGAAAGCTATAGGAAACCATACAAGGAAAAAACAGAGATTTACAAATAACCACTATCTTGCATGAGACATTAGGAGTTCAAAAATATTCTAGAAGTCCATCCTTGTCTAAGGTTATGAATCCCTGATCTAGAGAGGCTTTGTATTTCATGTCTGCCTCTTCAGCCCCTTAGGAGGGAAAAATGATTCACGGGATTAAAAATAGTACCCTTCCTTGGTTTAAAAATAGCAATTCTAATTTTAGTTATTGATCTCATTTAATGTGTAAATGCTTGAAAGCTAGAAGCGTTGGAAAAATAATACAGGAAGAACAAAAATTATACCTGTAAAATCTACTATTTTTCAGAAACAGTAAATGCTGTTTGAAACAAATCTCAATGTTTTCACTCAAAAAAAATCTTAAGGATTTACCAACTCTTACCATTCAGAAGCAAATGTTTGGCTCATGTATTATTAGAGAAGTATAACCATTTTTAATCATGGGAATACATCATTTCCAGGGTGCCTGGGTGGCTCAGTTTGTTAAGTGTTTGCCTTTTTATTTACTTCGTTAAGTGTTTGTTTGTTAAGTGTTTGCCTTTGGCTCAGGTCATGATTCTGTGACCCTGGGATCAAATCCCTCATCTGGCTCCCTCCTGGGTGGGGAGCTTGCCTCTCTCTCTCTCCCCTTGCTCCCCCCCATCATTCATGCTCTTGCTCTGTCAAATAAATAAAATCTTTTTAAAAAAAAGGAATATGTCATTTTCCAATAGAGGGAATTATCAATTTATTTTTCATTAAAATAACATGAGAATTTAGAAGTGAGAGGTATGGCTCATTTTGTGCACTTCCAACAACCATCTCCAGCAAAATAGAATTATTTACCTAGCTTTAATGCTTTCCCCCAAATAGAGAAAGATTTTCTTGAATATAATTTAAATAGCTTTGTAATGTTGCCAGATTTCAAAATTTCTCTATTTATTGAAAATTTCAGAAAATACAGAGTTACAAAGTAGACAATGACAGTTACCCGCACTTTCATCTTCAAAAATAACTATACACATCTAATATGTATCATTTAATATATTTCCTATATCAGTATAAAGATATCAAGAGGGTTAACAGGTATGGAAAGTAACACAGCATGTTGTTTTGAATCTTCATTTTAAATGTTTTTTTAAAATGTCCAAAACTTAAAATTAATACATACTCAGTGTTGTAACTGAAAGAAAATATAAGTTTTAAGGAAAAGGTAGTAAGTCTTTTGTCATTTTAGCTCCACCTCTCACCTTAATAGGTTGGTGCTCACACTTGCACAACTTCCTCTGAGCTCACATAAGCATATGAACAATTATATAAATGTATACAGATTACTGTTTTTGTGGCTGTTCAGTTTATAAAATTTTTCAACATATATTTTTACCTGCTATTTGTTTTTTTCATTGTAAGGATTCTTACAGGATAAGATACATAGATGTCACTTATTTTATACAGTATATAAAAATTTAGATTTAGTTGAATACACACACACATACATACTCTAACTGGTGGCCATTAAAGATTCCAGTTGGGGGTTATTAAAATGTGCTGCATTAAACTTCTTATAAATATCCTTAAGAATGCATTTATTTCTATAAGGTAGATAGATCCTAGGAGATGGGTGTCTGGATAAAACACTTCATACATTCTTTATTTATTTTAGTAAATACTGCTAGATTATTTCCCATTTTTAAAGGTTTTTATATTTTCAAGTTATGCACAAAAGTATTGCCCTGGTCTCATAGGTTAGAGTACTTTAATATTTTCAATCTGATAGATGAATAAATATTTCTCTGTCTACTAGTAAGGTTGAGAATATTTCTTTTGTGTGTGGTTTATTTAGTTGTTCTCTTCTATAAATTCTTTTTTTAAAATGATTTGGCATTTTCTCTAGTTATTTGTTTTGCTTGTAATTATGTCAACTTATAGCTGTTAGATATTTTAGGGACATAGTAAATTTCATCACTTTATTTTTGTGTCATTATGTTTATTTTCTTTTTCTATCCATAAAGGTCCAATTTCTATATTATTACATTTTCAATTTTAACTAAGAAAAGCTATATAATCTTTTTTCTTTCCTAGTTCCAAAGTATAAAGATCCACTCTCAATACATTTTTTTTTTGTCTTCTTGCTCTTCTCTTTGGAGTTATTGTTGTGAAACAATTTTAAATCTATGTTATTTTAAAGTACCACATATTAGTTCATTATTTTAAAAATAGTTATTCATTTAAAATATTAGCTATAAAAATTAGTTATTTTAAAATATTATATGCTAATAAATTTTATTTACATTCACCAATTTTTTTTATCAACTGTTTTGTTCTCCTCTTTGGATTCCGTATTGGTCTAACTAAAATTCTTCTTTTTAAATTTGTTTCACATGATGTCAAAAATTAGCTTGATGCTTGTTTTTCTTCATTCCATGTTCCTATTTCAAGTAAATATAGAATTCTATCTTGAAACTTATTTTTTCTGAGCACTTTGAAGATGACATAGTTATAGGAGAGAATGGAAATATAAATATTAATAATTTAAATAATTCAGTAATATAATAATAATTCAGTTGTACAGTATATATAAATAAATATATAAATAATTGTATATATAATATATAATATATATAGTTACATATAGACCATATGTAAAAGATATTGGAAATGTGATACTTTCCTAATAATATTAGGGAGTTTGATGATATCGTTAATACATCAAGAAAGAAAGCCTTAGAATATTAAAGTCATAAAGGACTTATGCTTTCATAATGGTTTATTATTCACCTACACAAGTTACAGACCTAGGATCCTGATTTTGTTACAACTGCACCCAGTTCCCTAGCTAGACTAGTGGAGACAACAAACTAGACTTTGTTGCCTCCATTTCACAAAGAGGTGATCTTCCAAGGTGCCGCCTCCTGATGGTGCACAGGAGAAGAATGAAGCACAAACAAGTCAGCTGCAGCTGCAAGGGAAGTGGAGCAGGGGTCAGTAGAAAAGACTGTTGCCCCAAACAACTACTTGGTCTCATGTTTATTAGAAAGTGGGTAACAATCAGCAAAGAAACCGGAGATAACACATGGACCATGAGTCTGGTAGATACGTAAGAAGAAAGGCAAAGTATGTCTGGTCATGTAGTACATGATCTACAGTGAGCAAGCCCAAACAAAAGGATTGTCTGACTAACTACTGGTGCTCTTCAGGAAAGGGGAGATAATGGAAAAATGAAGCAGGTGGCATTGCGCCCTGAGCGAGCCAGGCATCCCCAGCTGCTCGGCTTCAAGGATGTATATCATCTTCTCCCCCAGAGGCCTATTGCCAGTACATGTATTTCTTAAGGCTATATCTAAGCATGCTTCATAACTAGTATATTTTCTCATAGGTTATATTTTAAGCAGTATTTTGTTCTTAGGGATAGTTACACAAGGTCTTGGGCTTTAGGTAAGAGGGCTCAATTCCATTTCCTTGCTTTGCATGGTCCTGGGTCTCATCTCCTATTCCTACATGTATGACAAATCCCAGAGTTCCACCCTTTAGGCCTTTATCCTAGTTTGAGATCCCTGGAACCACTGCAGCTTCATCAGTGTCTGTTTAAAATTCCTCTTTAATTCTGAACTTGCAGATTCAAGCTCAGCTATCCATTCAACTCAAAAGAAAACAATTCAGCCTTTCTATGGATTTGAAATGGAAGAGTGGATGTCCTTTCATATTATCTTAGGCATATAGACCTGATGTTTTTCCTAAGAAGCTTCTCAATTTCATAGATATAGATTATCTATGCTATATATTTTTCCCCAGGCAAACATGAATACAGGTCCTCTATGTAGCTATATATATTCTCATTATATAGTAATAATTTACAATACATATCCTAGTGCAACATTTTGAGGATGCTAAATATTTATCTTTTACATATTAAATTAGAAGAACTATGTGTGAATATGTGTGTGTATAAATATATATACTTATAATTTATATACTGCATAACAATATATTCATTTCATTATTACTATTAACATATGAGGATAATAAAATAAACAGAAGACCAAGCATGTAAGTGTACTTTTTTTCACTCTTTCAACACATATTTATTGAATATTTACTATATTCTAAGCATTATTCTAAGTACTTAAAATGAATCAGTGGATAAAACAGAAAATCTATTCTTTTTTTTTTTTTCAAAGATTTTATTTATTTATTTGACCGAGATCACAATAGGCAGAGAGGCAAGCAGAGAGAGAGAGAGAGAGGAGGAAGCAGGCTCCCTGCTGAGCAGACAGCCCAATGTGGGGTTGGATCCCAGGACCCTAAGACTGTAACCTGAGCCGAAGGCAGAGGCTTAACCCACTGAGCCACCCAGGTACCCCCAGAAGATCTATTCTTATAAGTTATTTCTTTCATGCTAGTGAAAAATGGAAACTTTTTTCTTGCCTTGGGAAGGTAATATTGGGTAGAAGTATGACATCCATGCAAGACTGTTTAGATCCCCTTCTTTCACAGACTTGGAGTTTGATCTGCCATCATCTCTTTTGCAGACTCTTCTAGATTGTTTCTTTCATCATCACTGATATTTTTATGTTGATGAGTGATAATTAAGTTTAAGGTACTTCTGTATTTTTTACAGCTTCGACAATGGAGTACCTTTGGAACCCTAGAAGTTGAAGCTCAGACTGAATCACAAACAAAGGAGTACTCGGTGATCACAGAAGAAGATTGTGAAATTCTTAAAATCTCTGCAAAGAATTATGCAAGGTTTAAATCGGTATGACCGTATCTAATACACACACACACACACACACACACAATATGTGTGTAAAGTCAAGCTAAGTTTTGCCTTTAGACAGAAGATGTCTATATCTTTTTAATGTTTTAATATACTTAACGTGGAGACAAAAATATGGCTTGTTTGATGAACATTATTTAAGCTTCTGATGATGATGGGTAGTTGAAGTGGAAAGAAAGGTCTCTATGAGTATATTTCATGTATATTTTTAGCACTTTGGGTTTTTCATGAATTTCAAATCCATTCATTTATACAGGTATAAATGAATTTATTCATTTATTCAGGTATTTATTCAACAAACATATGTTTTGGGTGTCAGCAGCTTGTCACGTGTTAGGGATACCAGACAAACATACAGAGAGATCTCTAAATCTGTACAGTCCACCTGAGGAAAAAGAAATACTTGGGAGTGGCTGACATGCTATTTCATTGTTCTAATAGATATTAAAAACCCAGAGTTGGATGAATAGGTGATCACAACTTAATTCTGGCCCCCCAATTCTGGTACATTAAGATAACTTATTTACTTCAAGTTTACCAATTTAGTCTCCTTTAATCAACTCCAAAATTTTCCCTCTTTTTGATTTCTCCTTTCTTGGTGACAGAGTAAGTTTTTTTTTTTTTTTTTTTTTTTTTAATAAATGACTGCATTGAAAGGCCCCCATTGTCCTGCTCTGCCAGCTTTTCTGATAGGATCTAAGTCTGGTACAGGGGCAACAGAGCACTGGTATCAGCTATGATTGTGTGCTCAGGTTGGAGGGAGATGAAGAGACATCCATCTTTTTTATTTAGGTCTCTAATAATAGTTAGGGTTTCTTTTGATACAATTGTCTCAGTGTCAGTGGTACAGATGACTTTCTCAGAATTCAGCTTCCTTCCAAATCCCTGGTTTCAGAGTGGCTAGCTTAAAAAAATTGTTTTGTATGTTTTATTTTCAAAATATAAGAGTCAAGGATTCAATGTTATCTAGTACAACTTTTGAGTTTAGTCTTGACTATGACAGGATTTCTTAATGCTAATACATTTATGGAAGTCTAAAAATATTATGAAAGGGGGAAATACAATTTTAGTAGCAAATCTGAAGATTAAGATTTCAGTATGGTTATGTGATCATAGAATGATGCTCCTACAAAATTCAAATGTATTTTATACAATTTACAATTGTATAACTTTTATTTTTCTGTTACTGCCACTTATCTATCTACTGTACATTTTCCCTTATTTTTTAATAACCTTTTTCAGGAAAAAATAAAACTCGAAAATAAAGAAAAGGTGAAATTAATTCGTAAATGTCCATATTATGAAGAGTGGCCCACTTTATCCATACGTGAGCTAGTTGCACTCATTAAATGGAAAAAATTTCCTCCAGGTCATGGTGAGTTTAATGCAATTTTGGATCATTTTCTTTATATAACATATTATTGGAATTAGTAATTTTTCATGGTTTTAATGTTTTATGTAATATATCTTCATATGAGTGTTTCTCTAACTTCTTAATGTAGTCTTTTATTTGGACATTTAGATTATTGCCTGTTTTTTTATTAAAAAATTATTATGTATTGGTTTGAAGAGTGATCTCAGAACTTGCCTTACTTTCATATCTCTCTGTATTTCCTCATGTCCCTGCCCTTCTTGCCCTATCCAGTCAATGTAAGGACCAAAAGTAGAAATGCAGTGAGAAGTTATATTCATTTTTCCTGTTCTCCTGATTGAACACCTACTTAAGGAGCAAATTTGCTTCTCTGTACTTGTACTACACATTATCAGTGGAAAATATAGAGAAAAGGTGAGGCTGAAATAAGGAATAGCAACAGTGAAGCTGCCAACATTTCTAGTATTTGGCATGCCACGGATGTGTGAATTTCCTGCTTACATGTACAGAAAGAGTGTAGGTGGCATTAAGTCGTTTTGTATAATTATTTCTATCTATGAAAGCCCATTAAATGAGAGATGTCAGCTGATATGGACTGAATGTTTGCGTCCCACAAAATTCATTTTTTGAAATCCTAATCTCCAATATGATGCTATTTAGAGGTGGGACCTCTGAGAGGTGATTAAGTCACTAAAGGAGAGTCCTCATGAAATGGGATTAGTGTCTTTATATAAGAGACATGAGAGATGATCTGTCTCTCTCAGCCATATGAGGATATAAGAAGGTAGCTTTCTGGAATTAAGAAAGAGGGATCTTACTGGACACTGAATCTGCTGGTGCCTTGATCTTCGACTTCCCAGCATCCCAAACTGTGAGAAATAAATGCTTTTTGTTTGGGCCATCGAGGCTTTGATATTTGTTATGGTAGCCCAAACTGACTAAGACACCAACAAAAGAGGAATTGTGGTAGGTGGGTCAGAGCAGCTTTAGATCTCCTTCTAGTAAGAATCCCTACTGCCCTACAAGAGATAGTCACAAATAACAGAGAGAGGTTTGCAGCCTTGCCTGGCTTTTCTCTTAGTTGGACAGTGGATTATAATGGAATATATAATGTTCAAGAGAAATACTTCCATTTCAAGGCAACAGAGCCATAAATATAGTAAGGGATATGTTGCCAGGAGGAGAGCATTTCTGAATTAAATTTAAAATTAAAATGCTAAAAAGAATGAGTCTGAGTTGCAAAGTCCATAATGTGACTGTTAATAAAAATATGGTGGAGTTAAGAAAAATCTGGCTAAGATATCCTTTGAGGGAGTCACTGTGTAATAGAAAGGTGAGGTGTAGCGTAGAACCAATACAGAAGGTTCTTTTATTAGAAGAAAAGTAAATATCACTAGAGGCAAGGTTATCCTTCAGAAACCAAGATTCTCTAATAAACTTGTTAAATTTGTTGAGATTATAGTCGTTTATAGAATTTGTTCCAAATTTCTTTCCTGTGCTTATTTTTATATTTTATTTGTCACTTTTTGAAAATACAGTGTTTAACCCATAGTTAGCAAAATATATATATTTTTCTTGCTTGCAAAAATTGAATTTTAGATGTATATTTGTTTATGAGACCTTTTTTCCTAATGTGTTATTAATGCCACTTTTGGTCAACAGTATATTTAAGAAAGCAATTCCCTAACTTGGGAAAAATTAGGAACTGGACATTTCTAAAGCCAGCATATTTATTGTATAGAAACTTTCTTTTTAATATGGGTGTTTTGATTTATCATTGGTTCCTCCTTTTGTATCAGAAATGTCACATTTTGATCCATGCCTCATTTCCAGGGATATTTTGTATAAAAAATAATGTCTTAGTCTTATCTATCTGTAAAGACATTAATATTTTTAGGTGATTAAAAAGGAGGAAAAAGGGACACCTGTATGGCTCAGTCAGTTAAGCATCAGACTTGATTTCAGCTGAGGTTATGATCGCAGGGTCATGAGATTGAGCCCCATGGTGGGCTCCATGCTCAGCCTAGAATCTCGTGGTTCCTCTCCCTCTGATCCTACCCCTGCATGTGCTGTCTCTCTCTCCTTCTCACTCTCAAATAAATAAAATATAATTAAAAATTAAATAAAATAAAAAGGAGGAAAGAAACTGTAACAAAGATATTTCAGTTATGTATGTGAGACAAAAGAATATGGAATTTTAAAAAGAGGAATAATTATGAGCTTTTAATGTATTTGATTACTAATGATGACTAATATGTGCCTCACTCTAAAATATCAACCTAAAATATTTAAAGTTAGCATCAGAATTAAAGTAGGCTTTGCTGGGTTCAAGTTCTTTTTGCAAATGTCTTTAAAAATAATGGTGGAATCCATCTATTGCATTGGACAGTCTGTGATTATATTGAATAAGTCAAAAGTAGCATCATTTTCCGACTGATTCCCAAATAAAAATATTTAGTGCTTACATTTATACAGTTTTAAAAATCATTTGTCCTCCTTAGAGAAGAATGACAATTATAATAAATGATCTTTAAAGCCTCTTTCAGCTCTGAAATACTGTGGTTCTTATAAATAAACATACGTAGGTGAAGAATAAGTTCTGTCAACCTAATCAAATTTTTTTATATGGCAGTGACAAAAATGATATATCAAAGAGAAGCATTATATGTAATACTTCTTGACTTTACTCAAGATTTATTTTGAATTTTTATCAGAAAGTGTAAAAACTCTAGCTCAAATTATACTTTTATTATCTTGGTTTAAAATTGGCACTAGTATGATTTCCAAAGCATAATTATGTGTGTTTTGGTCTTCTTTTAGGAATGTGTATTGGATGAAGTTTAAGAGAGATTTAGTTAATTACTCAAAAGCTTGATAGAATTTAGGATTAGTCTTTGGCAATCTATGAAATAAGTAAGGCTTATTTCTGGCTCTATTTCCTTTGTTAACTTCCTAAGTCTTCTTACTTTTGCTTCACTTGCCAAAGGATCCTGACTGTAAGAGATGTGTACAATGTTGCTGGTAATTTGGGCATGTCCAGCTCCTATCACCCTAATTAAAGTCTTCCCAGGTGTTATTTTTTTTCAAAGTATGACTTGCTGGAAAAAGACAACCAGCTTATCTCACTAATCAGCTTATTTCTGTGGTTATTGTGTATAAGAAAAAATGTTAACTTCGTATCAGTGAACTATTTATGTATATCTTATTGTTATCCTGCATACATCATTATGCTCCATCTTTTCCAGGCATATGATGTAGCAAACAATAACTAGAGATACTTTAAAAAAAGTAGTAACCAATTTAGTTCTGAAAGATAAAATAGACTAATAAAATAGACTAATATATTCTTCACCTACGTATGCTTATTTATAATATAACCAATTTAGTTCTGAAAGATAAAATAGACTAATATAAAAATAACTTCCTGGATAGTATATTAGGAGTAAGTTTAGTTTTATAAGAAACTACAAGTTGTCTTCTAAAGTGGTTGTACTATTTTGCATTTCCATTGTCAGTGAGAGTTCCTATTACTCCACATCCATGTCAGCATTTAATGTTGTCAGTGTTCTGGATTTTGGCCACTCAAGTAGATTTATGGTGGTATTTCACTGTTGTTTTAATTTGACCTTCCTTGAAAACATTTGAGTGAAGCATCTGTTCACATGTTTATTTCTAATCTATACATGTTCTTTGTTGAGGTGTCTGTTAGGATCAGGGCCCATTTTTTAACCCACTGAGCCACACAGGCGCCCCTCGGTGCCCATTTTTTATTCAGATATTTTGTTATTCTTAAGAGTTCTTTGTATATTTTGGATAACAGTTTTTTTTTTTTCTCAGATATGTGTTTTGCAAATATTTTCTCCCAATCTGTGCTTTGTCTTCTCATTCTCTTGACATTTTTCTTGATGGGTGGACATGAGGTACTTTGTAAATAGAACTGCTATAAATAGGCTTTAGTAATATGGTTATAAGGTGTAGGGGAAGAAGTGTTTTATAGTCTTGTGATTAGGGATCAGTCTTTTAGTGGGCTTATGTCTCTGGAATGGGAATTTCACTCAATACTTCTTAGTCCTCTCCACTCACCTCTACCCCCACATTAGATAGAACAGGATGGTCAGAGTGGACTGATGTTAGGTACTTCCCTTCTCTAGTTCAGTTAGGTTCTGATAAAATCCCATTAGTTTAGGCTCTGGTTAACCAGTTTTCCTCAAGGGCAGGTCTTGTTAAAAACAGAGTGCCTTGCCTATTTCATTCCAGAAGCTTAAGGAATTTTCCTCTAATATTTACTGTAGGAACCTAACAGAGATCCAGAAGGTAAAACTCACAAAAGTGTGGGATTTCCTGAATCCTGTGTCTCCCTGGAATTTTAAACTCAGATTTGGCCACAGTGAACCTTCAGCAATTTGTTAAGTACGGTTTTGATTTTTTTACCCCAGCACTGGTTCCTGAGGAGGTTTCTGTTCTGGCAAGTTGCGATTCTTGTATTTACTTATTAGTTGCTCCAGTTTGTGGGGCAGCAGTTTTTCCTTTGATCTCACTCCTCTTAGAAATTAAAAATTCTTGATTTTTCAGGATTTTTGTTTGTTTTGTTTTGTTTGTTTGTTTTTAGCTCTTTACTTATTATTAGAATGAAGTAGTGACTCCCAAGTTCCTTGGAAGCTGGATCAGAAAAACTGATTTTCACTGTATTTATTATTTCCTTTATGTTTGTTCCAGAGCTAACCATACACATCACAACTTAGCTGAATCTACTTCAGATTTTTACTAACTTAATTCCAGTTTGATATAGAAATATTACCATATATAACTATGTTTTCATTCTTCATATGCTATTATCACTATACATATTACATCTATATATGTTCAAACTGAACGATAAATTGTTATTATTTTATATGATTTTACATCTTTTAAAGGAACGGTGAGAAGGGAGGAAAAGTATATGTTTATAGTGTTTATTATGTTAAATGACTTATTTACTAGTTCTAGCTATCTTCACTTATTCCTGTGGATTTGAAATATCACCTGACATCCGTTCCTTAGCCCAGTATTAGTTTACTCCAGTTTACCATCTCATGCTATTATTGGCAAACATATATACACATGTATATAATAGACCCCAAACCAGGATTACGTACTTAAAATTACTCTCTAAGTCATTTAAAAGAAGAAAGGAGAAGAAATATGCACTTAACACTGATCTCTATAATTACATATTTACTTTTAGCAGTCCTCTAATTTTCTAGCAGAATTGAATTACTGTTTGGTGTTCCTTTCTTTAGGTCTGAAGAAGTTCCCTTAGTATTTGTGATAGCAACAGATAATCTCAGGTTTTATTTAACTGGGAATGTTTCTCTTTTTTGAAAGATACCTTTGTTGATAGTGTTGTTGTTGTCGTTTTTTGACACACTTTGAATACATTATTCCACTGTCTTCTGGTTTCAAATTGTTTCTGTTGAGAAGTGAGGTCTTCATCTTATTGTGGTTCACTGAAATTGATGAGTCATTTTTCTCTTGTTGCTTTTGAGATTTTCTCCTTGTCTTTGACTTGTATCATTTTTACTATAATGTGTCTTCCACTTACTTCATCTTACCTAGGTCCAGAATCCTGCCACCACGTTAACTTTTTCTCTCCTGTCTTCCCCACCTTTCTTTCTCTCAGCTACACTATATCCTATACACTTTAGTATACTGACTGGTACTAAAATAAAATTTTATCTCATCGTTCATCATTTATCATATCATTCATCAAAATTTATCTTATCATTCATCTCCTTAATAATATTCTTTCTTCCCATTGTTATTAGATTAAAATACAAAATCCTTAATATAGTTTAAAAGGCCAGTTGCATCTGGGCCTTGCCTGTGTCCCCAAGTTTTATACTGAATCATCCTTTTTTCTGTTCATGTTTCAATTCTCCTTGAAAATTCTGGATTTTTATGACCTCTAGCGGCTCCTTCCCTCAAGATCTTTATACATGCTGTTTCCACTTTTTAGAGAATATATTTTCTCTATATGAGGGAAAGGGTATTCACTAAATAAACCTTAGTATATTTGAACACTTTTGTTGTTAAATCTCGAAATTTATGTTTTACTGTCTTTGAGTAGAAATTTAAGAGAATTATATGATTTCAATCAGTCAACAATGAAGAATGCTGGGGGTGGGTCAGTGTTTTAAACTAAGGATAGTAAAAGCTAACCTTGACTTGAGATGATATCAAATAAAACAAGCATTAGCATAGTATTAAGGTCAACACCAGTTAAAGGCAGTTGAAAGAATGATCTCCTCAAGAAATCATCAGGACCAAAAATTGTAGAATCTATCATTTAATCATTTTTATTTTTAGTCATTATTTTCAAATTTATGAACTATATATGCAGCCAACTTTCTACAACCTAAGGCAATTAGGAATGGAATGATTATATATTTCAGTGATAAATATAGTTCAAGTATAATCTCCTTTATACTTTTTATATTTGTCATTGTATACACTATTTTTATAAATATCTCTGTAAGAAATATTTTCTTAGTATGATAGATACTGCAGATTATATTTGCTCGATACCCCTCTCAAACATCTTTAACCTGCCTTCCTCTATTATAGAGGCTAGAAAAGCTAAAGACTACGTCTCCTAGAATCTTTTTTGAAAAGATATAATTTTGATTATGGCCTGAATTCTTTCCAACAAACACAACATTTGGAAGAAGTCAGGGAGCGACTCTTTACAGGCATGGTGATGAGGATTGTGGTTCTGATTTAGTATTGAAACCTAGTTTCATGGTCCTCCTAGAACTTGCTAACACCTTCTAATTTTTCTATTTAAACTTAGATAGAGTCTATGTTATATACTTAGAAACCAAAAATAGTACTTTAGTCATCCAGTCTACCAAAGTTGATCTCTTTTGTAAGTGCTTTTAAAGAATTTCTTCATTTGGCTTTAATCATTAATATTTTTATTGAATATCTATTATGTACAAAACTTTGTATTAGTTGCTTTTGTGAATATTAAAAGAAATGTATTCTAAAATTACATAAAATCAAATATTTGAGTAGCTACAATGCATTCAGTACTATATAGGGTAGTTTGGATTTATTTCAGGAGATTTAATAATTATAAAAAATAATGACTGATTTTAAATTAATGAGATGGGTCACAAATATCTTGCATTAAAATAATTTTCGGTAACTCATGGACATATATATTATTTATCATGATAATTGTTAAATTACTATTTTTCAACAGGTACAATAAATATTAAATGGAAGAAAGGATTTTTTTGGATATAGTTGGACAGAGGGTAGGAATGATAATTCTAGGAGAGAAAGGAAAAATAGCATGAGCCAGTATATGCTTTGCATTTGATTCACAAGAGTGGATCAAATAGCTCAGCTGAGGTCAGGTGCTCATTTGTAATCAATATGAGCTCAGTCAAAACTATAGATAGTCTGAGGCTTTTTAAATGCCATATTCATGTACTTGTACTTTATTTTATGGCTAACATGGTATCATTAAAGATTTTTTAATAGTAAAAGATACCTAGTAAATGTTTTAGGGGAATGAATCAGGCTGAGCAATATGAATGATGGTTGAACCGAGAGAGGCAGTAGAAAACCAGGAAAACAATTAAGAGTCCATTTTGGTAGTGCAAAGGCAAAAAGATAAAAGGCAACAGTGATACTAATAATGGCAAGAAATTAATGTGAGATGCATTTTAATTATTCAGTGTATTGTATGGAATGGACCTTTACAAATACATTTTCTCTATTCCTTAGTACCTTTGGCGTTATGCACTTGTTTGGGATGCTTTGTTTCATTTTTAATTTCAACCGGAGTACTTCGTTGCTGCATAGATATATGCAAATATGTGTATGTCAGCCCAAACTATTACAAACAGCAGGCAGGATCCTCAAGTACAAATTTAAATAAACCTGTGCTCTCACCTACCACCTCAAAGATAGAACAAAACTTTCCTAGCATTTCCCAGAATAATTTAAATGTGGACCATCCTATCCCCTCTCTCAAGTCTTTTGTCAGTATAAGCCATTATTTATAAATATTCATGAGAGAGTTTCTTTTCATCCTATCCCAGAACTCAAGCTAAACATAATTTTCTCAGTAACTTGTTTGGCCATGGGTGGATATTTGTAACTAATGCTTTCATTGACAGATATTTATAATTTATGTTTTTATTATGTAGTATGTGTGTTCTTATTCTCTAACTTGTAAGAGAACACATTTTTCTTTCCCTTTCATTTTGGTCCTTAAAACTCAAACCCTTCAGTTGTTGCCACCTGCAAATGTTACCAAGACTACTTAAGGTCCTTACCACTTGACTTTTCAGTTTCATCTTTAATTTTTATTTCCATTAAAGGATTTATGGTGATATTATCTTTAGATACAAGTGAGATTATGTGTTTTTATTACTTTATTTTCTAAATTTATTTGTCAAGATCATTTAATTATGATCCAGTATTTCTACCTGGATCTTTCTATACTACAGATTCTTTTGCAACTCAAGAAACTAATTTTCTCCCATGAAACTTCAGCTTCTTTTTTTAAAAAGTTCTTTCCTCATGATTTCATAGTACATCTTTTTGCTAGAAGTAATTAGTAATGGAAATGTGCAACTACTAGGTACAATTTAGTAATTTTAACATTCTATGAAAATAGCTACTGTTACTATCATATGCAATTTAATAATTTACTTCAGAAATATTGTGGATAGAAATATCATTAAATATAATGCTTCTGTTAGTTTTCATTATGAAATTTTGTTTCACTTCATAATTAATATAAATAATAATATAAAACATGTGGATTTGGATGCGTGTACATGAGATCTCTAAAACTAAGTCAAGTTTATTAGGGTCTGGATGCAAATTCTAAAAATTTTGCCAATAGAAATAAAATGCATTATTAGTAAGACCTAAACATATTTGTTGCTTGAAAATATAATTTTGGGGAAGTTCTTAGTTATTAGACAACACTCATGTTTGAAAAATTGCAAGTGTCTGAATGGCTCAGTCTGTTAAGCATCTACTCTTGATTTCAGCTCAGGTCATGATCTCAGGGTTGTAAGGTCGATCTCTTCATCAGGTTCTACACTCAGAAGGATGTCGGCTTAAGATTTTCTCTCCCTTTCTCTCTCCCTACCATGCACTATCTCTCTTAATTTCTCTCTGCCTAAAATAAATAAATAAATAAATAAATAAATAAATCTTTGAAAAAATTGCAAACATTTGATCAGCTTGATGAATACAAATTTAAATATTGTAGTTAGATTATGCTTTTTATTATTGTGATAGGCAGAAAAAATGGCTTCCCAAAGATATATTCACTTCCTAATTTTAGAGCCTGTGAATATTACTATATATGGCAAAAGATATGGAAACCTTAAGGCTCTTGAGAGGAAGATCTTATCATTGATTAATTAGGCAAGCTCTATGTGTCATTTGTGTATCTTTATAAAAAGGGTCCAAGAAGGATTTCATTGAGGCACAAGCAGAAGAGAAGGTGAGGTGAATAGATTGGAGTGATGAGCCAACAGGCCAGGAATGTTAAGGCATGCCGCTAAGAAAGGGAAGAAATAGTGTCCTTACCTAGTGATTCTTTGGAGGGAGCAGGACCCTGCTGACACCTTGATTTCAGAGATCTGGCCTCTATAACTACCAATAAATAAACTAATAATAGAGCACTCATCTATTCAACTGCTTCATGAGTAAATAGAACTTTTCTTGAGCAAACCAGGCAATACTGAAGCTCTTTATAGAGCACTTTCTTCCACTTCTTTCTACTTCCCACATATGACCATGGTCTCTTTTATTTTGTTATAAAAATTATAAATTATAAAAATTATAAAAATTATAAAAGATTATAAAAATTATAATCTTCCTTATTAAGGCAATTGAATTTTGGCATTCTATCTCTTTACATTTCAAAGTAAAGTTGCATTTTCCTCCATCAAAAAAATAAAATGGCACAATTCCATTTTCTCACATTTTAAAACCAAATACAGGAAATAATTTTTTTCTAAGCACACCAAATTTATGGACATTTAAATCTATATAAATGTTAATTATAAATACCATTTACTTTAATCAAAGTAATTTCTAAAAATTTCAGAGTAGAACTTTAAATGTTAATTATTGAACTGCACTAAAACTGTTATTTATAACTGAATTGTGAACAATAATCTTTGTTACTTGATAGTAAAGATTTTTTTTAACTTTCTGGTATATTGAAGATATTCCATAATAATTATTTATTTTTACACTTAACTAACTAAATAAGTATAATTGTAATTTGGCTTATAAAAACCCAGAGCAATCTGCTAATGAAGAAGCTATCTATGTTGGATCCTGTGATGCATCCATCCAGTCTTCCACCTGCAGAAAGGCATTGACATAAGTAAGTCCTTGCGATCTTGAGTTTGACAGTTTTCATCATTTTTGAAGAAATCATGCTTTTTGGAAGGTTCTTTCACACCTGAAGAGATAATATGAACAAAGATAGACACCAGAATAATGCAAGTAGTTAGGTAATTAATGTTTGATATGTTATACAGATTTTACAGAGGGAGAGAAATGAAAATTTATTAAAAGACGTCATTTTACTGGTTTACAAATTCTAAGGCCCAGTTCATTAGAGTATGAAATCAAACAAAAGTTCTACTAAAGGTTTGTCCAGGAAAAGATCATGCATTAGACCAAAGTGTTCCTTTTGTGTATGGTGAAATCTGGAGTATGTCTAACAAGATGAAATAAAGAAGCTGGAATGACTGTCTGTTGAAACAGTAATTAGAAGGAGGGAGCTAAGGCAGTGGCATAGTAGATGGACTCTACGCTTGCTTCGTCCCTTGAACATGGCTAAATAATTATTAAATTAGGGGCGCCTGGGTGGCTCAGTGCTTTAAGCCACTGCCTTCGGCTCAGGTCATGATCTCAGGATCCTGGGATCGAGTCCTGCATCGGGCTCTCTGCTCAGCAGGGAGCCTGCTTCCCTCTCACTCTCTCGCCTACTTGTGACCTCTCTCTCTGTCAAATAAATAAATAAAAATCTTTAAAAAATAAAAAAAATAATAATTATTAAATTATTCTGAATACCCAAGGAATTTACCTGAGGACTGATAGAACAAACTGCACAACTAGAGAGAGAGAGAAGAGGCCACATTGAGGAAAGTAGGGAGTGTGAAGGTACGGTTTGAAGGAGAAACAGATTGCAGGTGCTGTGGAAGGGAAGGAACCCTGGCCCCAGAGAAAGGTGAGAGAATAAGGTGCACAGAGATATGCACAAGAAAACTTCCACAATGCCATTGGCTAGGAGAACAAGAGGGGCTAATTTTTATGAGTTTTTGCAATCAGGGAAGTGCAAAGACCGGAGGTTTAGAGGTCTCAGGCTTGGCTGGGATAGAGACCTCAGATGCTTCCTTATTCCTGGAGAGAAAGAAGGCAAGGCAACCCTGAGGCATGCTGCATGATCAGAGGATTGCCTAAGGTGCACAGGAAGAGACTTTTCTTCTTGGAGCATATCAGTGAAAAGTGAGATTGCCTCTTCAGGGTCAAAAGAACTAGCCAGCACCATTTCTCTCCCTGCCATTCAACATAGGCACAGAGACACTTGCTGAGGGCAGCTAACCTGTTTGGCCTGCTATGCTCCAAATCCCATGTCCCTGTGCTCTAGCATGACTGCCTTTCTAGATCAAATTTGCCTCAATCCCAGCATGGTGAGATCCTTTCCCAGAGGACCAGCACAGGTCCCCCTGCCACACCAGGTCCCGGAGTTTTAAAAGTCGGTAGGTTTGACTGGGATAGACGTGTGCTGCACCACTCCAGGTAAGCAAGCAAGCAACCCAGAGACAGACAGTATGAAAGCAATGATCTGAAAAATGCCTGTGATGCATTTTTTGTCCTTCTGAAAGTGCTTCCCTGAGAGCAGCAAGTATAGACTCCCTTCTTTAGGAACAAAGATACTGGCTGGTGCCATTTCCCTTCCCACACCTCAGCATAAACCAACTTCGTTAAACAGCACAGTGCCAACACTTTGCCTAACTTGCTTAGACTAAGTTCTGACCCCTTGCACTCCATTGGGACTGCTTTTCTTCAGCTGGTGTCCCTAAGGACTAGTGCTGTGGGTCCCTTGTCCCCAGAGACCAACAAAACCCCCTATATGTACCACATCTACCAATCATAGAGTTCTGCAAAGGTTCAGTTCTGTGGAAATAGCATCTTTTAACAAATAGAGCACACCTAATTAAAACTTGCCACATTCTGGCCAAGGTCCAAACACTGCCCACTGCAGGCAAGGAGAAACTCTTCAGATGACTGACTTGAGGGATAAAGCAGCCAGAACACAGCAGCAGAGTGCAGAGATCACACACCATAGATACTTCCTGAAACACTAAGCCCTGGACACTATATAATCTCTTCTTCATAAAGCTGTTACTCTCAAGAGCAGGAAACATAACAGTTTTTTCTACCACACAGAAGACAGAGAGAGACCTAGACAAAATGCCAAGATGTATTCATCCTAAAAGAATGAACAATAAAAGGCAATGGCCAGAGATCTAATTGAAACAGATATAATAAAGATGCCTGATCCAGAACTTAAAGCAATAGTGATAAGAACACTAGCTGGGCTTGAGAATAGCATGTAAGACATCAGGGAAAACTTTACTGCAGACATTAAAGAGCTAAAAAACAATCAGGCCAAAATGAAAAATGCAATAACTGTGATACAAAACCAACCAGATGTAATGACCACAAGAATAGAAGAAACAGAGGAATGAATAAGTGGTATAGAAGAGAGGGACGCCTGGGTGGCTCAGTGGGTTAAAGCCTCTGCCTTCGGCTCAGGTCATGATCCCAGGATCCTGGGATCAGGTCCCGCATCTGGCTCTCTGCTTGGTGGGGAGCCTGCTTCCCCCTCACTCTCTCTGCCTGCTTGTGAACTCTGTCTGTCAAATAAATAAAATCTTTAAAAAAAGTGGTATAGAATAGAGAATTATGGAAAATAATGAAGTTGAACAAAAGAGAGAAAGAAGAATGATGGATCACAAGCGTAGACTTAGGGAACTCAGTGACTTCATCAGACACAATAACATTCATATCATCAGAGTTCTAGAGAAGAAGAGAGAAAAGGGAGCAGAAGCTTTATTTGAGGAAATAATAGCTGAAAACCTTCCTAATCTGGGGAAGGAAACAGATATCCATATCCAGGAAGCACAGAAAACTCCTATCAAAATCAACAAAGCAGGCCAACACCAAGACATACTGCAGGTAAATTTTCAAAATACAGTGACAAATTAAAAATATTAAAAGCAAAATGATAAAAGAAGTCCCTAACTTACAAGGGAAGAGCCATAGGTTAGCAGCAGATCTCTCCACAGAATTTAGCAAGCTAGAAGAGATGGCATGATATATTCAATGTGCTGAAGGGGAAAATCTGCAGCCAAGAGTACTCTATCCAGCAAGGCTATCATTCAGAATATAAGGAAAGATAAAGAGTTTCCCAGACAAACAAATACTAAAGGAGTTCATGACCACTAAACCAGGCCTGCAAGAGATATTAAAGGGAACTCTTTGAGTAGGAAGGAAAGGCAAAAAGCAAAAAGGACTAAAAAGGAGCAGATAAAATCTCCAGGAAAAATTACAATACAAATAATAAAATGGCAATAAATATCTATCAATAATTATTCTGAATGTAAATGGATCAAATGCTCCAATCAGAAGACATAGGGTGTCAGAATCGATAAAAAGGTAGGACTCATTGATATGCTGCCTAGAAGAGACTCATTTTAGACCCAGATATACCTGAAGATTGAAAGAGAGGGGATGGAGAAATATTTATCATGCTAATGGACATCAAAAGAAAGCCAGAGTAGCAATACTTATATCAAACAAAATAGATTTTAAGCCAAAGCCTATAACAAGAGATGAAGAAGGGCATTATATCATAATTAAGGGGTCTATCCAACAAGAAGATCTAACAATTGTAAATATTAATGCCCCCAACTTGGAAGCACTGAAATATATACAACAATTAATAATAACAAAGGAACTCACTGATGATAATATAATGATAGTAGGGGACTTTAACCTCCACTTACATCAATGCAAAGACGATCAAAGCAAAAATTAACAAGGAAACAATGGGTTTGAATAATACACAGGGCAAGATGGACTTAAGAGATATATTCTGAGCATTTCATCCTAAAGCAGCAGAGTACACATTCTTTTCACGTACACATGGGACTTTCTCCGAATTAGATCACAAACTAGGTCACAAATTAGTCTTCAACAAGTACAAAAAGACTGAGGTCATACCATGCATCTTTTCTGACCACAACACTATGAAACTTGAAGTCAACCATAAGAAAAAATTTGGAAAAACCCCAAATACATGGAGGTTAAAGAGGTTAATATAAGGAAGGGGTCAACCAGGAAATTAAAGAAGACATAAAAAATACATGGAAACAAATGAAAATAAAACATAATGGTTAAAAACATTTGGGATGCAGCAAAACTAGTCATAAAAGGGAAATATATGTCAATACAGGACTACCTCAAGGGGCAGGAAATTCTCAAATACACACCTAACCTAACACTTAAAGAAGCTCGGAAAATAACAACAAATAAATAGAACAGAATAGAAGATCCAGAAATGAACCCACAACTATATGGTCAACTAATTGTCAACAAAGCAAGAGAGAATATCCAATGGTAAAAACAGTCTCTTCAACAAATGATGTTGGGAAAACTGGAAAGAAGCAGAATGAAAGTGGACCACTTTCTTACACCAAACACAAAAATAAATTCAAAATGGATGAAAGGCCTACATGTGAGACAGGAAACCATAAAAATCCTAGAAGAGAACACAGGCAGTTAATCTCTTTGACCTTGGCCATAGCAGCTTCTTACTAGGTAGGTCTCCTGAGGCAAGGGAAACAAAAGCAAAAATAAATAATTGGAACTTCATCAAGATCAAAATCTGTATAGCAAAGGAAATGATCAATAAAACTAAAAGACAATCTACAGAATGGGAGAAGATATTTGTAAATGAAATATCTGATAAAGGGTTATTATCCAAAATCTACAAAGAACTAATCAAAATTCAACACCCAAAAAAGAAGAGCATGTTTCACTTCCCAGTAAAAACATGGGAAGAAGACATGAATAGTAATAGCCATAATAATTAGAAGCAGTGTCTGTATTAGTTTGGTAAGACTGTGTTGACCAGTGATGACTCAGTTCTTTTTTATTGCGCTTATGATGGCTATAAAATAGAAATAAGATTTAAAAACCTAAAACAGAACCTATAATTTATAAAGGATCATAGTGTAAAATATTTGGTTTTGAGGAAGTATAAATCTTAAAGTAATGCTGTCCAAAAGAAATATAATACAAGGTACATATATAATTTTAAAGTTTTTACTGGCTACATTTAAGAAAGTGAAAAGAAACAGATGAAATTAAATTTAATATATTTTAACTCAATATGTCTAATTTCGACAGGCAGTCAATATAAAATTACTAACTAGATAATTTATATTATTTTACTTGTATTAAATTTTTATATTAAATCTTCAAAATGCAGTGTATATTTTGTAAGTACAGCTCATCTCCATTTGGTCTAGCCACATTTCAAATGCTTAATAATGTACCCGTGACTCATGGCTCCATATTAGATAGTGCAGACTTAGAATATGCAATACTTTTTCTGATATCACAGAACAAAAAAAGGACAAAAATAATGGTGTAATAGATTTGCAGAACTGGATTTTTTCAATCTACTGAACAGTGAATAACTATATGGCTACATTTTTAAAGATTTCATATATCATTTTAATGACTACTTTGTAAAGAGTGAATACAGCTAAGAAAGCAAACTGTGTCATTATCGTTTGTTTTCTTTGTTCTGACATTTGAGCATCCTAAATTTTTCTGGAATGTCACGTTTACAGATGAGAAAGAGTGTGTGCCGGGGGGGGGGGGGTTTAAGATAATCTCAGAAAAATGAAAACATAGTCACATGCAATATTTGTATTTTCATTTTTTTAGCAGGCTATGTTGACGATATTAAACCAATAAACCTATGGAATACAACAGATCTTTATCTTTACGAATGTTAATGACTTATAAAGTGATATTCGTATTTCTAAACTTATTTAGGTAGAATTACATAAATTCTAAACTGTATTCTATAATTATCAAGGAAGTTAGCATTTAAAGGCATTCTCTAACAATTTATTTGAGAAAGGAATCTTCAAAATTTATAAATCTGTTTATCATTATTAAGATTATAACTACATTGCCATACATTTTATCATAAAGATAATTTGATTTTCTACAAAACTGGACCCTAACTGCAAATATATATATTCTTTGTATCATATGTTTGGAACCTGTAATACCTCCCCATCCCCTCCTTTACTACACCCCACCAAGAAAATGGTATTAGTTGCTTAGGTTCCTAGGAAAGTAAGCAAAACCTTCTAAAATCATGTCACCCCTACTTATGATGGAGGACTTGAAAAATATCTTTCTCTGTTTCTAAAAATAAAATGTAACCCTTTACCCAACCCATCACTACCACCTTGAGCTATTGAACAGCATATCTGGTCATTCGTTGTTTTGTTTTTGTTGTTGTTGTTGTTGTTGTTTTCCAGAATTCATCTTTATGTCCTACCTGCCCCATCAGTGGGAAGTTTAACATCATGATTTTTTAGACATCTATACTTATGTATATAGACATATAAACTTGTATTAGATGACAGCTGATTTTTTTAAGTCCAGATAGAGAGAGAAGCAATCATTTTTAACTAAAACCCTTCTATGTTTTTTGATTACGGTTCATTTTCTACCATTTAGCAAAAAAGCAAAATTTCCATAGTGTTCATCTCAAATCTTATTGCTTTACAACTGTGGTATACCTTCCATTAAAAATAAAAAGGTGAAGCAGTCAATCCAGTGATATTCTGACATGGCTTTCATTGGGAAGGGGTGGGAAAGAGGGGGGATGGCAAAGAGAGGACCAATAGACAAAAAGGCAAATTAAACTTTGAAGGGTCAGGGGTGGGAGGTTGGGGGAACAGGTGGTGGGTAATGGAGAGGGCACGTTTTGCATGGAGCACTGGGTGTTGTGCAAAAAGAATGAATACTGTTACGCTGAAAAAAATAAAATGAGGAAAAAAAAAAAAAAAAAAAAAAAAACAGAGGACTTTAGTCAAAATATTAAAAATACGTTCTTTAGAAAAAAAAAAAAAAAAAAAAAAAAACTTACAATGGTTTTCTTAAAAAAAAGAGAGAGAGAATGTTATTTTCAAGAAAAGGAAAAAAGCACTGAAAGTCCATGAAAAACAAAAAGATGGTCAAGAAGTCCAAACTTGAGAGAAAAGAAAAGAAAATACCCAAACCCCGGCTAAAGGCCACAGTGACACCAAGCCCTGTGAAAGGCAAAGGGAAGGTGGGGCGCCCCACAGCTTCAAAGGCATCAAAGGAAAAGACTCCTTCTCCCAAAGAAGAAGACGAGGAACCAGAGAGCCCTCCAGAAAAGAAGCCCTCGGCAAGCCCTCCGCCTGAGAAATCCGGGGACGAAAGGGCCCGAAGATGAAGCCCAGTCTGGGGAGGATTAAAAAAGTGATGATGGTTTGGGGAGAGATTTTATTAAAAAAAAAGAGAAAAAAAAAGAAGAAAGAAAAAGGGGGAAAACAAAGAAAACCTACTTAAGATAGAACTTGGTTTTGGCTATGGCTTGACTCATGGGCTTTCAGTGCTTTTTTCCTGGTCATTCTTTTAGCTTTAAATTTATATTGGTTACTTCACTCTACTAAGAAAAGGAATACAACTGATTGGGTCAGGAGAAAATGAGCATTTATTGAACATCCACTCTATGTCAGCTACTTTTTGGTTACTTTTATATTTTCTCATTTACTTATCATAAATCTCTATTAGGTAAGTATATTTTATATTAATAAAAAGAAACTTCATGAGAAAGAGAAAACAAAAGCTCAAAAATTTATTTTTCCAAGGTTAGACTTCTAGTAAATGTCAAATTTGAAATCCAGAACTGATTAATGACAAAATGGAAATATGATATAATGGAAAATCTTCTTTCCATCATGTTATTTTTCCAAGAGATTTTCTAGAATTTGGAAGAGCCAGAAGCAGTTGCCTATTTGTTAGCAGAAGAAGGCATGTTAGACTCCAGGAAGAAAAAATCTGGAGTTTAATTTTTTTTTTTTAACTTGTCAGGTTCCTGTCATTTTCATATATTTGCCTCTGTGCACTCTGAGGATTAACCTTCCTTCATCAATGCCCATGTTTTTTACTCTGCTTCTGCTGATGGCTAGACTTCTGTAGTCCCCATGGTTTTGTTAGATCCCATGCAGTTTACAGAATTTGCCTTGCTCTCTCTTTTAGAAGGATATACCAAAGTGTTTGATGTTTCAGGAAACTCTTATTACTATAATAAACAGTGAGAAATAGGCATATGGTTAAAAAGCTCCTCACAATATTCTGTCCCCCCCCCTTTTTTTTTCCACTTAGGCCTTACAGAGAACAGTATAAATGAAATGATAAATCTTTGGGTATAGACATCTCTGATTTATACTCAAATATGTTACCCAGAAAATCATAGACTGAAAGAAGTTTATATTGTAAATTTGGTAAAATTTATTGGGTCCTTGGCTTGTTGGAGAAAAATAGAATAAGGACAGAAGACAATCCAATATGAGACAGAATGAAGAGTATGGGTTAGTATGTTAGAACCAGCAACTGGTAACATAATTGAGAAAAATTAAATAATTGTGTAAGATGACATATAGGTAGCTTAAGAATTTTAATTTAAAATAGTCCACATATTCCCTATTTTCCATGTTTCGATGGAAGTTAAAGACATCTTTGAATATGAGATCTTTACTTTTTTAATACAGCCTTAGAGATCTTTACTTTTTTAATACAGCCATGAATTCTAATATTAATTCACTTAAAGAGGAACAAGAAATAAAATATTTTGTGAAGATTAGATTTTGCTTTTTTTCCAGTTTCTTTCCTTTATCTAATTAGGATATTTTCCTGTGCAGCTCACAACTATTATGTTTTTCTAATGCACTCATGTTTAGATTTCATAGAAATAAACTCTCACATAGAATATTTATTGGTTTAATATTTTATTAAAACTTATGATTACAATGAGAAATACAACTGACATAAACAGCGTATTTTTGTGTTGAAGCAAACACAATCCACTGTTGTCTAGAATACAGCTCTTTTGATTGTACTTGAAACATTTGAATATGTTAAAGTATAACTTACTAGCTGCCAGTACTCAATGAGACATGGGCATCGGTCATGTTCTATAGTTTTTTTAGCTTGGTATATCTCTTAAGCGGAGTCTGCTTAAGAGAACTTTTGCTGGTTGGGGCAACCTGAGGGTTTTGAAGGGTCAGGGGTGGGAGGTTGGGGGAACAGGTGGTGGGTAATGGGGAGGGCACGTTTTGCATGGAGCACTGGGTGTTGTGCAAAAAGAATGAATACTGTTACGCTGAAAAAATAAATAAAATGAGAAAAAAAAATAAAAATAAAAATAAACAAACTGAGTCAAGAGAAAAAAAAAAAAAAAAAAAAAAAAAAAACTTAAATGATCAGAGCCTAGCAAGGGTATTCAAGAAAGGCTTCATGAATTCTTACTTTAATGTGTTTTATTAGATATATTTGCATCCTAAATGACAGAAATCAAACTCATATATCAAGAGGAAATATACTAATAAACTCAAAGTAATTTATTGGTATATGTAATTGGGAAGTTCAGGAACTTATCTTTCAGGAAACCTTGATCCAAAATCTGACCTAATTGCACTATGATTGTTTGTTCCAGTCCTTGGTTTGTTTTGCTTTGTATTCATTCCCTTCTCCAGCAAGTTTCCCCATGTTAAGGCCAAAAATATCTAGGGGATACATTTTTGTTACAGCAAACAATCACTGTGAAAAGGTTTGTTCCTGATTGTTCCAGGAAAAATCTAGTAAGTCTAGTAAGGCTGGGTCTGAGTCACAGATATACTCAACAACTCACTCTGGCAAGGAGAGAGATTTTGTCATTCAGATGGAGCTTGATCACAGCCCTGTCCCTGGAAAATGGTAAAGTTCTCCTTGAACCACTTGGATTGCCAAAGAGGTTGAGTGTGTCTCTACAGAGATGCTGAGACAACAAAAAATGCAAACTTTATCCAAGTAGAAGTGTGGCATTATCTAACTTTTAAAGTTTGGGGCAGTACTTAAAAGCAGAGAGGACTGCCTCCTTTTAGACCCAGATATGTTTTGTCTTCTCTGTGATTTTATTTCTTCGTGACCCCAAGTCATTTCTCCTGCTGTATCACACTATAACGTGCATCAGACCTGGCATTTTCCGGTACATGAAAGCATTTTCTGCTGTTAAGTTTAGCCGTTAAATCACAGATCTTCCTCTAACTTTTTCAGAGACAATGTTTCTTAATGATATCATTTTGTGTATTTGTATTTGCACCTGCCTTTATATGACTCCATGAAATATAATCCCCTGCATGAATTTTCTGGAATCTCTAGAATGACTCTTGCTCAGGATTATTATAAGAAGAGTTTTGCAGGCTTCCATAGTTTAAACAAAGCAAAAGTCTATATATCTATACCTCTATCTAACTATCTAGTTATCATCTATCTTGTTCTATTATCTTCTGGACTGAGCACCTAGAAGTTACTCTCTTGTATTTTCTGTCTCCTCAAAGCATCGTATCAGAAGTTTTGAGATAATAATCTATTTTTATTTTTTTAATTTTGAAAATATTTTATTTTTATTTGAGAGAGAGCGAGAGATCTCAATGAGGAAGAGGGAGAGGGAGAAGCAGACTCCTCACTAAGCAGAGAGCCTGCCTTGGGTGGGGCTTAATCCCAGGACCCTGAGATCATGACTGAGCTGAAAGCAGATGCTTAATCGACGGAGCCACCCAGGCACCACAATAATAATCTATTTTTAATAAATTGATACCTTGCTCCAAGGTACTAGTGCTTTTGTTTTAATCATTTCTCATTATATATGAGAATTATATATGTTATATATGCACAACCTCCTGTATGTTCTTAGGTCAATAGCACATGATTAGTTTTATTTCTTTAGATATTAGCACTACTGAATTTATGTCAGTGGCATTGTTATATATTTTGGATACCAAACAAATGTTTATGCAAGGTTTTCCAAGCTACTAGCTAATAACAAGGAGCGGATCTTAGAGCTAGTGAAATATAGTGGAGATTTACATTGTTTATAAAAAGAGAAGAAAAAAAACTGCTAGGTGCAGTCTACCTCTGCCTATAGCATTCTTATTTACTATTTTAATTTTTTTTGCATTTCTACATGCAAATGACAGCCACGAGTCATTAATTATTCATAAGTGCACATCTTGCTTTTCAGACTTTAATAAAAGTCTGAAAATAAAGATGTTATTTGCATCTTTTTATAATCTAGCATTATGGGGAGCACCAGCATGGCTCAGTCAGTTAAGCATCTGCCTTCAGCTCAGGTCATGGTCCCAGGGTCCTGGGTTCAAGCCCCACATCATGTTCCCTACTGGGTGGAGAGCCTGGGTTCAACCTCTCCCTCTGCTGCTCTACCTGCTTGTGTGCTCTTGCTCTCGTTCTCTCTCTCTCTGTAAAATAAATAAATAATTTTTTAAAATAAATCTAGCATTTTGGAAAAATGAAACATTTCAGATAATAATAGTCCATAAAGTCTTTTGTTCAATCAAGACAAATCTTGGATTAGTAGAGGGCAGCCATGTCAAAGATCTGTATTTTCTTTTGGTCTTTGTAGATACTTAAATCTTACAGGAGACATTAAGAGATAGTTACAGCTCTGAGAAGAATGTGAGCATTAACATAAATTTAGGCTGAAGTGCTATAGTAGTTCTGTTTAAACATCTCAAATAACATACTTTTTATTTTCTGAATTATTTTTAATACTTAATTTTTGACCATTTTTGTAAAGATAGTCCTATTTTCTGATGTTTATTTATTATTACTTAGAGATTTAATTTATTTATTTGATAGAGAGAGAGAAAGCACGAGACTAAAGAGGGACAGAGGGAGAGGAAAAAGCAGACTCCCTGCTAAGCAAGGCGCCTGAGCAGGGCTCCATCCCAGGACCCTGGGATCATGACCTCAGCCCAAGGCAGACGTTAACCACTGAGCCACCCAGGCACCCTTCTGATGTTTATATATATATATATATATATATATATATATTATATATAATATTTAATATTATATATTATATATAATATAAATATATTATATTATATAAATATAAATATGTACATATTTGACAGAGAGAAATCACAACTAGGCAGAGAGGCAGGCAGAGAGGAGGAAGCAGGCTCCCTGCAGAGCAGAGAGCCCTATATGGGCCTCGATCCCAGGACCCTGGGATCACGACCTAAGCCGAAGGCAGAGGCTTTAACCCACTGAGCCACCCAGGCGCCCCTTCTGATGTTTATTTTAACATTAAGTCAATTATTCACCCAGAAAACTTGGCAAGGTTTTATATTAAAACATCATATACTTAAATTCCATTTCAGACAGAACAAAGTGATATTGAATTTGAGAGGTTTGCTTCTTTTTTGCACATACTATATTAATATTAATCCACTTATGTTTGTTTGACAAATGTTATTTTAGAAAATATTGCTGCAACTTACCTTGAGATAATATTTGCCATAGAATATAAAATATAAATCAAATTTGAGTTACACTCCAAGAATAAATGATATGTTTTTGAATAATGTGACAATAGTTATTTAGGCATTTTACAAGGAATAATTTTGTTTATGTGCTTAAGTAGTTATTTTCAAGAAGCACTTTAGACCCTTATTTGTCCATGCTATTTGTCAAATATTTAAGACACAGTTTTAAAGAGAAGAACTATACCTTACTTGAACAAATCTTTCAGTTGTGAAGAAACTATCAATAGTTTTTATTGCATTTGAACCACAAGTCACTTAACAAACCACCTCAACCACTTACTCAATGTCCTGCATAACCTGCATAAGTGATGTTTTTGTTTATCACAGGGAGATCTGATTCCTTATACTTTATTCTTATGCTTTCTTTATTAGATTGAAAGTTACTTATAGATTTTTTAATTACTTGTTAAAAAGTAGAAAAATATTAGAAAATACATTATAATAGTTATATAGATTTCACATTTCTAACATTTTAGTCACTTTTCTTATATAATGACAGTAGAAAAAACATGTCAGCAACAGAAATAATTTCCATAATGGTACATCAAGACAAAAATTTGTCTTAGCCCCAGTTTTTCTATCTCATGTTTTCTAGTATAAATTGTTGGTTTTGCTTTGTCTGTTTGTCTCAGAAGACTAATCATAGCATCCTTTTCTAGAATATTGGAAAACATCTTACTGAGTATCAGAAGCACACTGTAATAACAGTATGAATATTTTAGTATGGCTAACATTAGTTAATTTGATTAAATTTTTAAAAGAGCAAGTGATACCAATGGTTCTTTCAAATTTAGTAAAACATGGAAGTTAAAGCTGATGAAGATAATACAAAAAATATATAAAAATATTGAAAAAGACTAGGAATCTCAAATGTAAATATCAATATAAGAATCCTGAAAATTATATTGGATAACATAATCCGGTAGCACTTTAAGGAATAAGTCATTAAAAAAGTTGATTCATTTGAGGAATTCAGTGGGAATTAGCTCAAAATATTTTTTTTAAAAAGCCATTAGTATCTTTTACTAAAATATAGATCAAGGTAGGAACATAACTTGTGTTCATGGCAGTTAAAATGCCATTGAGGAAATGCTGACACAAAATCCTAATAAATTAAAAATAGATAAAATGTTCTATAATATAAAATGATTCAGATCTCAAAAAATAAGTTAGCTATGTTCTTAATAGTAAACAGCAAAAGAATTATTAAAGTGATAAGGTTACTAACATTTCTCTTTATTTTTCAAGCTTTTATTTAAATTCCAGCTTAGAATTTAACATACAGTGTAATCTTGGTTTCAGGTGTATAATTTAGTGATTCAGCACCTACATACAATACTCGGTAAAACGTTTTTAAATAAAATAAGTAATAAATATGAACTTGTAAAAGCGGGAGGTAAAATCATCATTCTTTACTTATTATATTATTTATTTATGAAGTCAATGAGAAAATTATTAGGAACCATGGAATTCAGTGAAACTTAATATTTAAGTTTGGCAATCTTAATATTTAAGTTTTATTTTATAAAACCTATTTAAAAATTTAAAGGAAGAAGAGATTTTATATATATAATAGCAACCAAAAATATGAACTATCTAGAAATACACTTAATAAGAACTATATGTAAAAGTCAACTGAGTTACATGAAATAAGACAGTAATTGAAACAAAACTTTTTCTTGAATAGGAAACTACATTACTGCAAAGATTATTTTTTTCACAAATCTGTTAGCCTAATGTAAACATAAAAAAAAACCAGCAGCAGGAATTCTTTTTAAAGTTGATGTTGATACTGATACTTACATACAAAATAAAATAAGTGAACTTTAAAGGTGATTTCTTTTTTTTTTAAATTTTATGTTATTTTTTCAGTGTTCCAAGATTCACTGTTTATGTGCCAAACCCACTGCTCTATGGAATATGTGCCCTCCATAATACCCACCACCAGGCTCACCCAACTTCCCACTTCCTCCCTTCCAAAACCCTCAGTTTGTTTCTCAGAGTCCACAGTTTCTCATGGTTGGTCTCCCCCTCTGATTTCCCCTAATTCACTTTTCCTTTCCTTCTCCTAATGTCCTCCATGTTATTTCTTATGCTCCACAAGTAAGTGAAACCATATAATAATTGACTTTCTCTGTTTGACTTATTTCACTCAGCATAATCTCCTCCAGTCCCATCCATGTTGATGCAAAAGTTGGGTATTCATTCTTTCTGATGGCAGAGTAGTATTCCATTGTATGTACGGACCATATCTTCTTTATCCATTAATCTGTTGAAGGGCTTAAAATACTAAGAGAATGTAATATAAATCAAATATTTTATTTGGTAAGCAGACTAATTGAAAGACTAAGGAAGAAAACATGGCAATTCCGTATGACAAATTTAGTATGGAAATTTAGTATAATATAGAGGTGTTATTTCAAAAGAGTAGGAAAAAAGATAGTTTATTAAATATCTGATTGTTAGACAAGTAGGTACAGAAACAAATACATCTCAGCTGGATTAAAAACCTCTGTGTAAACAATGATGTCATAACATTGCTATAAGAAAACAATAGCAAATTCATTTTCTAACCTTGGTGGAGGAAATCCTTTAAAACATGACAAAAGAAAAAGGTAAAAGACAAATTGAAATATTAATCTTTGCATAACAAAAATTCAGTATTCTAAATGGAAAAATGTTCCATAACTATTAATATATAAATATCAGGCTAATAAAGTTGCTGCACACATAAGAAATAAATTATTTTAATTTAAAAATGACTGTTACCAATAGTTGTAAAATCTCAAGGAGGATGGATAGGGGAAAGAGAATGAAGAAAAAAGAGAATAAAAAGTTCTCTTGGGGCTCCTGGGTGGCTCAGTGGGTTAAGCCTCTGCCTTTGGCTCAGGGCATGATCCCAGGGTCCTGGGATTGAGCCCCACATTGGGCTCTCTGCTCAGCGGGGAGCCTGCTTCTCCCTCTCTCTCTGCCTACCTCTCTGCCTACTTGTGATCTCTGTCTGTCAAATAAATACATAAAAATCTTTAAAAATTTTTTTTAAAAAAGTTCTCAGCAGGTTCTCTTATGTTGACCATCTGAGAGTTGCACTATAAGAACAAACAACCTCTTCCTCTTCCTCTCTGCTATCTGCTCAGCAGTCACAAAGCAGCAACCACACATGAATGCATCTCCCTCCATGTTGGCCAGGCTGGTGTCCATATTGGCAGTGCCTCCTGGGAGCTCTATTGCTTGCAATATGGCATTCAGCCAGATGGTCGATGCCAAGTGACAAGACCATTGGGGGAGATGACTCCTTCAAAACCTTCCTCAGTGAGATGGGCACTGGAAAGCATGTGCCCAGGGCAGTGTTTGTAAACCTGGAACCCACAGTCATTGATGAAGCTCATTACAGGCAAGGAAAATGCTGCCAATAACTATGCCCTACGGCTCTACAAGGAAATCAGTGACCTTGTGTTGGACCAAATTCACCAACTGGCCCACCAGGGCACAGGTCTTCAGGGCTTTTTGGCTTTCCACAACTTTGGAGAGGAATGGTTCGGGGTTCACCAACCTACTGATGGAACATTTCTTTGTTGATTTTATGGCAGGAAGTGAAGCTGGAGTTCCCCATTTACCCAGCTCATCCCCCCTCTCCGCCCCCACCAATTTCCACAGCTGTAGTTGAGCTTTAGAGCTCCATCCTCACTACCCACACCACCTGGGAGAACTCATTGTGTCTTCATGGTAGACAATGAGGCCATCTATAATATCTGTTGTAGAAACCTTGATACTGAATGCCCAACCTACAATAACCTAAGTAGGCTGGTTATAGGTCAAATTGTGTCATCAATCACTGCTTTCCTCAGATTTGATGGATCCCTGAATGTTGATCTGACAGAGTTCCAGACCAACTTTTGGTGACTTGTCCTTACATTCACCTTCCTCTGCTCCTGTCATCTCTGCTGAGAAAGCTGACTCTGAACAGCTTTCTGTAGCTGAAATCACCAATGAATGCTTTGAGCCAGCCAACTAGATGGTGAAATATGACCTTCACCGTGGTAAATGCACGACTTGCTACCTGTTGTACTTTGGTGACTTGGTTTCCAAAGATGTCAGTGCTGCCATTGCTACCATCAAGACCAAATGTGCCATCCAGTTTGTGGACTGCTGCCCCACCAGTTCCAAAGTCAGCATTAATTACCAGCCTTTGTACCTGGTGGAGACATGGCCAAAATACAACGAGCAGTGTGCATGCTGAGCAACATCACAGTCACTGCTGAGGCCTGGGCTTGCTTGGACCACAAGTTTGACATGATGTATGCCAACTGCCTTTGTTCACTGGTATGTGGGTGAAGGCATGGAGAAGGAGAGTTTTTTTGAGGTCTGTGAGGATATGGCTGCCCTTGAGTAGGATTATAGGGGGTTGGTGTGGACTCTGTTGAAGAAGAGGATGAAGAAGGAGAGGAATACTATAGTTAAAAAGGTCACAAATATGCTGCCCTTACAGGGTAGCTTATTCTGTTTTAAACACTGAAAAGTTGTGCTCTGATCAGTTGATTTGTATATAATAGTGTATACTTTCATGTAAAATGACTGATCTATGCTTTAAAACACAATACTTTCTGGGGCGCCTGGGTGGCTTTGTTGGTTGGGTGACCAGCTTTTTATTTTAGCTAAGGTCATGATCTCAGGGTCCTGGCATCAAGTCCACTTTCTGGCTCCACCCTCTGCAGGGAGCCTTCTTGAGGGTTGTCTCTCCTCCATCTGCCCCACCCCCTGCTTAGGTACTCTCTCTGTGTATCTTTAAAATAAATAGATTTAAAAAAAAAAGGAAAGAAAGAAACAAAACCACAACACTTTATTACAGACTCAAGCTGTCCATTTCTCTGATGGGTTTGAATAAAGTATTCCTGTCTTAAATGAAAAAAAAAAAAAAAAGACAGTTCTCTATGAGGTAATAAAAACCTTGTGTAATTCAACTTCACTCATAATTTGAAAATTTTATTTTAATTAGAATTTTCTACCTATCCCATTGACAAAAATTGAAAATAATTTTAATATACGAGATTCTCGAGGAGTTAGAAAGCAAGAATCTTGTGCATTTTAGGTGGGCATGTCAGCTGGTACAGCATGTTTCAAGACTAATTTGTCAAAATCTACAAAAAATTAAAAAAAAACTTTATAGCAGCAAATTCTATTGCTAAAAATTTATACTACCAATAAATATACACTATTAATTCAAAGGTATATATATAATAATTTTAATTGTACATTTTTTAGCAGTGGGAAACAAATTAATGTCTACCAGGAAAGGGTTGGTTAAGTGAATTATGGACATTCATTGAATGGAAATATAAAGAATATAAGAATGAAGCAAATATAAAGAATGAAGCTAGTCATATATGCAGATGTATATAGATGTTCAAGATATGCCTAAAAGTGAAAAAGAGGCAGAATGTGTTTAGAGATTGGTTCTAGTGGTATGTAATTATTTACTAAATTATATCCATATATAATTATGTAGCTATAGAAATACTAATGAATATGAATTTATAATTATATAAATAAACATTACATAGCATAATATATATTAAAGAGCATCACTGGAGGAGGATAATCACTTGGATTTGAATTCTGGTTACACTACTTATTATATGTGAGATATTGAACAAGTCGTGTAACTTTGTGCCTCATTTTCTCCTTTGGAAATGGGGATAATAATAGTACTTAATCTCTGATGGCTATTATCAGAGTTTTCTGTTGTGATTTGTCTAGCTTGAGGTATATTAATTTTATTGACCTTCTCAAAGAATCAGCTTTGGCTGTTTATTGATTTTCTGTATTTTGCTATTTTCCCTTTGGTTGATTTCTATGCCTCTCTTTATTATTTATTTTTCTGCATATGTTGAGTTTCATACACCATTATAGGATCAAGATAGAACCTGAGGTTTTTGTCTTAAGAACTTTTTCCTTTGTTAATATAGCCATTTAGTGCTATTCCCTCTATGTCCTGCTTTAGATGTACTGCACAAATGTTGATTATTGGTCTTTGTTTTCATCCCACTCAAAACGCTTTGTAATTTTCCTTTTGACTACTTCTTGACCCATAGTTTATCTGGAAATATGTTATTATGCTTCCAAGTATTTTTTCCAGTTAATGATTTTAAATTTAAATTTTATTTTTGTCAAAGAGCATATTTTATGTGTTGTTAATTCCTTAAAGTTTGTCAAGGCTTGTTTTATAGTCCATAATATGGTCTATATGGTAAGTGTTCCATGTGAACTTGTAAACAATATGTATTCTGATATTATTGAGTGAAAAATTCATTTCAATCAAATGTAGACTATTTTGGCGTTATTTTTTCAAATATTCATTCCTTTTTGGGGATACCCCAGTTTATATGTATATTAGGCTAATGGAACTGGTCCTCTATTTCACTATTGCATCGTCCTCTGTGTGTGTATGTGTGTGCGTTTCTTTTTTCTCCCTATGTTCCATTTTGGATTCTTTCTATTACCATGTCTTCATTTCATTAATATTTTTTGGCACTATCTAATCTACTACAAATCATATCCTGTGTTTTCCACCCAGTCATTTTAGTTCTCATCTCTAGAAATTAGATTTATATCTTCTGTAGCCACAGGAAAAATTCACTTTTTCTCAACAGATAAGTTTTATATATATATATACATATGTAATATACACACACAGATATTATATATTATAATTTATAACAAATATGTTAATTTATGCATAGCACATTTTATATATTTGTATTTATTATTATAATTATTTATAATATATATACAGATAATTATACATATATGTAGAGAGAAAGTTAACATAATTTTACCTAAATTTAATTCTAATACTTTAATCAAAAAATACTGATTAATTACAAAATAACATTGCTCTGTGAGAAAGAAATTAACAGTGAAAGTTGTAGAGTTTGAAAATAGAGACAGTGCTAACCAATCAGGAAAAAGATTCTATGTAATTTATAAATGTTCTTATTTTATTATAAAAACATTTTATAAATGCTTATATTTTGATAAAGGTAATGTGCATGAACCTGTGTAATTTATTTTGATGTCTTTTCAGTGAATTATGTCTTTTTTCTTTTTGATAATTGCACCATTTTAAAGTGATCTGAATAAATTTTTATTTTTATTATTTTTTTTTTAAGATTTTATTTATTTATTTAACAGACAGGGATCACAAGTAGGCAGAGAGGCAGGCAGAGAGAGGAGAAAGCAGGCTCCCCGCTGAGCAGAGAGCCTGGTGCAGGGTTTGATCCTAGGACCCTGGGATCATGACCTGAGCCGAAGGCAGAGCCTTTAACCCATTGGGCCACCAGGCGCCCCCTGAATAAATTTTTAAAAAAATGTTTACGTCCTCCAGCTTGAAAGCTTCTTAAAATAGTGACACATTCCAAAACCAAGTCCCGATTTCACACCATATGAAGAAAATATATTGAATGGTTGCTGTTTGCATTACATGACATCGTGAAGATGTTCTTTTAACTCCAAAAGAGAAAAAAAACAACAAAATTTATGTGGAACCAAATAAACATTTTACTGTCCTATACTACTGCTTTATTTTTCATTATTTGCCTCTTCTAGGTAACTATTTTTCAGGCTTTTCAAAAACATGATTAATAGTGTTTTGTGCATGAAAAAGGTACATACTAATCATTTAATTAAATTAGATAATTTCACTGGTTCTTTTGTTTCTACATTTGCATTTTTAGATAAGGGGAATAAGATCAAGTCCTCAAACTTGGAAAGTAACATATTTTCAACAACTTTAAAAATTTAACTAAAAATATTTCTAAGACTTTTCTCAGTTGTCTCTGTAAACACATCTGGTGTGATTATAATTCTGGAGTTTCAATAGAGAAAAATTACTTTGTCAAAGTTAAAATTATGTGCCATCTCCTCTCAGTCAATGATTGATTAACAATATTTCAAAAACTGAATTTTTGTTGATAGGAAGTTGCATGTGTGTGTGTATGTGTATGTATTATTCAAGCTATGTTTTAAGGCAGAAATAATGAAAAAAATATTAGTGACTCAAGTTACTTAGCACCAATTTCTTTTTTGTTGTGGTAATAAACACCAAGCACAGACTTACACGACTTTGAAATATATGGGGTTGTTAACTATATGCACAGTGTTGTACAGCAGACCCCTAGAGTTGCCTTGTATGTGGTAGCTGTTTTTACTTGCTGCTTTCACAATTCTCTACGTGACTGGGCAATTTTATTATGATTTGTCTGCGTGTATGCTTTCTTCTAGTTGGAGTGAATTGAGCTTCTTGAATGTATATATTCATATTTTTTTCTCAAGTTCAAGAATTTTTTAGCCATTATTCCTTCACATAGGATCTCTGCCCCTTCTTTTCATCTCCTTCTGGGACTCCTATAATATGCATGTTCTGTGTAATGCTGTCCTACAAGTACTTCAGGTTTTCTTTGTTCTTTTCTATTATTTTGCTTTTAGCTCCTGTGCATCAGTAATTTCAGAAGTCCTATCTTCAGGTTTGCTGATTATTTCTGTTGTTTGTTCAATAGCTATAAAATCCCTCTAGTGAAATTTTCATTTGTTTTATTCTTTAGTTCCAGAATTTCAGTTTGGTTCTTCTACATTTTTTCTATCTCTGATGATATTCTCATTTTGTTCATACATCATTTTCCTAATTTCATATAATTGCCTCTCTGTGTTCTCTTTTTTTTTATTTTAAATTTATTTATTTTTTTTCAGCATAACAGTATTCATTGTTTTTGCACAACACCCAGTGCTCCATGCAATACGTGCCCTCCCTATTACCCACCACCTGGTTCCTCCAACCTCCCACCCCCGCCCCTTCAAAACCCTCAGGTTGTTCTCTTTTAATTCATTCAACATCTCTATGACTTTTTTTTTCTTTAGTTCCATGTCTGGTAATTATTGTCTCCATTTCTTTACGGTCAGTTTCTTGTGATTTAATTTGTCCCTTTGAATGGTTCATATCCCCCTGTTTCTTTGTATATTTTGTTATCTTCTGTTGGGACTTTGGAAATTTAAAAAAATATCAATCACTTCTCCAGTCTTTGTGTTATGGTCTTTGCACTGGGAGGTTTTTCTTCAGTCAGCCCAGCTGGATATTCTAGACATCTTTCAAGGCTTTTCTGGGATGTATTCTCTCTGAGTTTATATGTGTAATTTTACTGAAGAAGTTTGCCAAGTTCTACTAATGAACAGTACCTAGTTAGTGTCTGTCTGTGGTACTGTAGACTCTGGTATATATTGAACATTTTTGTTCTCAGTGGATCCCAACCTGGCATCCCTTTCCCATCAGTGCTTAAATTCAGACAAGATAGAAATCAGTCCCCTGGGCAGCTTCCCAAAAGTTAGAACATTGTATGTACATTCCATTTCTTTCTCTACCCAGGGAGAATCTGGGTGTTAATGGTTTCTTCCTAATCATGCCACAACATGACTAGAAGGGGATCTAGTGAGAAAGTGCCATGAATTTTCCTACCAGATTTTATGTGGTTGGTTTTGTGCTTGCCTACAATACAGGAACTTCTTAATTATTTTCTGGATTTCTCACAAAGGCAATTAGTCGTGTAATGTTAATTCCATTTCTCTGAGGGGAATACAGGTCTGAGGCTTTCTCTACCATCTTGCTAGCTTCTACTTTCTGAAAATGTTTATGCATGTTATTTCTTATTCTTTGCTAGGTAATTCATATATTTCTATTTTGGGGAGTTGGTTTCTGAAGATTCATTTTGCCCCTTTGCTTGGGAATTGGGAAATATGGAAAAAATATTTTTCCATATTTGTACATTTGAAAAAAACATCCACCTCTCCCAGTTTTTATGAACTATGATTATACAGGGAAAAACCTTCACCAGTCCGTCTAGGTAGGGAATCTGGGACCATTCAAACTTTTCTGTGGGTATGCCTTCTCTGGATTTATGTGTGTGGATTCTTAATTAGAGGAATTTGCTTGTTAGTTTTTTTTTTTTTTTTCAGGAACTCATAATCTCTTGCACTTTCTGGTATCTTCTGATGTACAATGGGTACTCTGAACAAGCAACATGCCACCCTGTTCTTTGTTCTTAGCAGCCCCCATACATCTAAGAAGATGCCAGATACCACCCATTATCCAAGAGAAATGGAGCAGAAGCCAACACATCAAGCAGCCTAACAAACAGCAAGCAGATCACTGAATGATGTACCACAATTCTCATTCCCTGTGAGGGAAAGTCTACCAAGCTATTTTTTATTGGCCTATCTGCTGTACCATGAGTTTTCTGGAGAAGCAGCATGCTATATACCTCCTATTTGTTCTCAGTGGCCCCAGACATCTACTCATGAAAGTAATTTATATTTCAGTGTATACATTTTGGAAAAATGAAAAATTATAAAGCATATGTAACTTCTAATTAGGCTCTTATAGAATTATTAAACTTTACCTATGTTTCTTCCAGTGTTTTAATTCAAAAGCAAATAATATTTATATATTTTGTCAAAGTTGAATACTATAGAGTTAATGGAACTCTTTTTCACTAGCTCTTATAAAATGAATATATGAACACCAATAACAGTTTTGAGCTCTGAATTTTAGTGGAAGCATAATATAGTTTATGATTTATTATAATTTATTTAAACATTTTTTCTTGATTATCATTTAAGTTGCATAAAATATTACATGCTCGGTTTTGAATACTTAATACCCAAGTACCTATTTACCTGATTATTTCCTTAGGAAAAATTCTTAGAAATATTTCATCAATGTGTATAGTTATATCATTCTTGACACATGCTTTAAGTTTACTTCTTACAAAAGTTCTAACAACTTTTTCATACTCTTGGCTTAGGTTTCTATTAGGGTGTTATCTTATATAAGACACTAACCTGCAGAAGAATATTGTATAGTATATAACAAGAAGTACCATGCATCGTGGGAAAGATTAGTATTTTTTTGAAAATAAAGGGTGTTAGAAAACAATTTGCACATGTGGGGAAGAAGATATTTAATTAGATATCATGTGGCACAAACAATTTAAAATGTTAGTTGTTAGTTAAAAATAGAGATGACAATAGGAAAATTATGGGTATACAATTCACATTGAAAGTTCAATATGTAAAAGTAATGAGATTAAAAGGAAAACAATAGTTTCAGGGTAACAAATAAGTATTATAAAAATGATTAGTATAAAAATTTTAAATAAAATCTTATAGGAAAAACATTAATATTCCACTTTTAAAAATGGAAATGGGATTTATTATATCTTTTTAAAGTTGTTTTGAGAAATACTAAAATATTAAAAACAAAAATTTTCACATACTTTTCAACCAGAATATTGTGCACAAAAATAATGACTGGTTCATTAATAGATATATTAAAGTATACATTTGCATAAATATCATAGAGAATGATTGAACTAATTTGAGTATAAATAGCCAATGTTCTGAAAGCATATAATAAAATAAATCTCTTTACTTGAACAGTTTAGCTACACTAGTCCAGATTACATTAACATATACCAAATGGAATATCTCCTGAATCAAAATTAATTATTGTGAAATTAATGAAGTAAATCATTATCTCAAATAATGAATAAATTTAATTATCATATATACTAGATACAAATTATGAATACATCATACTACCCATGTATTCTTTTGGGCCAGTCCATTTAGTATGTGATTATTCATCTCTGAGATAATGTTGCTTAAGTAATTGAAATAAAATCAATGTAGGATGGTTAGGTAGTGTCAAAATGAAGTAACTAATCAGAGTATCATTGTTAAATGGACAATTACCATGATTAAATAGAATTTATGATTAAAATATATGATTATCAGTGAAAATAGAAAATAATTTTCTTCTATTAAATTAGTGCTATTTATAAAGCACTGTCTCTTGCAGATTAGGTTAGATTATTTCTTTAATCCTCTAGATAATTCTGTGAGATAAAGTTATTTTTGCCATTACAACTGAAAATTGGCTATATACAATGGTTACTTTCAGTAACCCACTGAAATGGGTTTCATTTCAGTATCCCACAGAAATGAAATATATATATATACCTACTTTTGTGTTTAACTAACCATATGTGTGTGTGTGTATATATGTATATATATATCTTATATATATATATACAAAGATTAATCATCCATCTCCATATATATATATATATATATATATATATATGATATATATCAACATTAATCACAGTTCTAGGGGGAAAAAACGATGATACCAGTGAAATCAGAAATATTTTTGGAAGATGGTAATTATACAGTTCCTGTGTTATTTGAAATGTTTCCTTTTAAATATTTCTATTTGCTTAGCATCAAGTTAGTCATTAGTAATGCCACCAAAATTCTTTGATGATCAACACATCTTGCACAAAAGGAAGTCCTCTGTGGATCTTCCATCTGATCCACATTTGCTCAATACTACTTTTTCTTGTAGAATAAACTTCTTGAGTATAACAATTACTATGCTTTATTTATTCTGACTGTGACACTGTAATTGAAATTGACTTTGGGTCAGATGTCAGTCTTTTCCTCAAACCTCTTCTTTTATTACATCAACAGGAGTCAGTTTCCCTTTCTTAAATCAATATGTCATAGTTTTTACAAGAAACAATAACTAATTTTGCAAAATAATGGGAAACATCACTTAAAATATAAAAAATTTAAGTATCCAGAAATGAACTCAGAAAAGTGTAAACCCCTTTATGGTCCAAACTATACACTTTTTTGAATGGTATAAAGAATACTTAGGGAATAGAAATTAGAGTGGAATGTTGTAAACATTTAATTCCACCTAAAAAAATACATGAGCTGAATAGAATGCTAATGAAAATATTGACAGAATATCTTATGGGACTTGAAGCCCATAAGTATCAGTAAGAGTCTGGCAGTAAATAGACAACATATTACTTGGGAGTGTTGGAAGATAGTTTAAGGAAGAGACTACACGCAAAGGTGAGGGTAAGATTGAGGAAAAGTACCAAAAGATAGTGAAACACAGATACATATATAGTAGAAAACCACTACCATGTCTAGGTCTGAGGGGGAAAGACTAGAAAGAAATTATCAGTATCTGACTGCATTTATAGGTATAAGCACTTTGCTGTAGCAGTTGGTGACCTTAGGACAGGTATTCAGCCTCTGCTACATAGTAGTCTATCAGGGAGGCAGATGGGGGAATAAGTATCTCAAATTCCCTCTTCTATAGTCGCCTTCATTTACATCCCATTGGCCAAATTCAAACAAAACCAGAAGGATGAAGGAGACTGGTTGATGAATTATAGGAGTATTGGCATTCTAGGGCAAACAACAGAGTAGAGAAAGTTAAGAGAGTGGGGTTGGAGAGACAAAATATTCAGCACCATAATTTTATCTGGAAGAGCAAATACAGTATGTTCCAGGAAAATTTTGGTAAAATTTCAATAGGAAAACTTATCTAACAGTACTCAAGACAGTCTAACATTAAACCAATTTAAAAAGTGTTGGAGCACAGGATCACAATAATCAGAAAAACTTTCATAATTTTATTATCAATTTCTACATGATAGCAGGGTCTTTTCAGATCAGTTAGGCTAGGATGGAATTTTCAACAACTGTTTTGGGAATTTTATTCATTTGAGATAAAACCTCTTACCTCATACGTTATTCAAATTACAAATATATGAAATTTTTAAGTTAAAAAACCTTAAAAATTTATTGAAACAAAATATGGAATTATTGGTCTACCAACTATGCCAGCCAGGTGTCTCAAAATATGGAATTATTATTTTAGTAATTATTGTCTCTCTCAGTTTCTAGTTTATCAATAGAATTTTAACAGGTTTGATCATATACTAAATAGTAAAAATTATGTGGTAAGATTATAAATAAATGAAATATTCTTGGGAAACTAGAAGTAAACCTTTGCAATGTGTACAATAATGAAGATTAAATAACCATACTCTGGAGAATTACTACAAATAAATAAAAAAGACAGAAAGCTCAGTTTTAAAAATGGACACTATATATGACCAAAAATTCATTAAAATATACAAATAGTAAATACATAAATAAATGGATTCTAACTTTCAGTAAATATCAAGGACATAATAATTAAAATAATAAGAATTCATTTGAAAATTTATCAAAAATATATCAGAATTTACTATTAAATGCTATATGAAAAATTTCATTTTTTGTAATTTCAAGTTTTTATTTAAATTGCAGTTAGTTAGCATATAGTGTATTATTAGTTTCAGGAGTAGAATTTACTGAGTCATCACTTACATTTAACACCCAGTGCTCATCACAACAAATGCCTCCTTAATGCCACTACCTATTTAGCCCATCCCCCATCCATGTCCCTTCCACTATCCCTCAGTCTGTCCTTTATAGTTAAGAGTCTGTTTTACAGTTTCCTTCTCTCTCTCTTTTTTGCCCTATGTTTATCTGTTTTGTTTCTTAAATTTCACAAATGAGTGAAATCATGTGGTATTTGTCTTTCTCTGAATGACTAATTTCACTTAGCATAATACTCTAACTCCATCCACATCACTGCAAATGGCAAAAGTACCTTCTTTTCGATGGAGATTATACACACACACACACACACACACACACACACACCACATCTTCTGTATCTATTCATCAGTCAATGGGCATTTGGGCTCTTTCCCTAATTTGATGATTGTTGATAATGCTGCTGTAAACATCAGGGTATACGTGCCCCTTTGAATCAGCATTTTTGTATCCTTTGGGTAAATACCTTGTAGTGCAGTTACTGGATTAGAGAGTATTTCTATTTTTAACTTTTCGAGGAACTCCATACTGTTTTCCAGAGTGGTTGCACCAGTTTGCATTCTCAACAACAGTGTAAGAGGGTTCCCTTTTTTCCACATCATTACCAATCCCTACTGTTTCTTGTGGTGTTAATTTTACCTATTTTGACAAGTGTGAGGTCAAATCTCATTGTAGTTTTGATTGGTATTTCCTTGTTAATGGGATATTGAGCATCTTTTCATCTGTCTGTTAGCTGAAAAATTTTAATCTATAGAAAATTTTGCACCTATCTGTAGATGTTCATACAGGCAATTTATTATAGAATATTTTTAACTAGCAAAACTTGGAACCATTTAAAAGCTTAATTTTAGAAAAATTATTACATTCCCCTAAATTATAGTACCTCTACACCATGGAGTCTTAAAAATAATGTTTCTCTATACATATAGAAGTGGAAGTTGACTAGAAAACATTGACAAGCATAAAAGAAGAAATAATTTAAAAAGGAACTCATACCACAGAACAGTATAAATGACATGATACATTTATTTTAAAAGAATGTGTGTTAAACTGATGAAACAATCTTAAGATACAGCAAGATAGAATTCAATGAAAATATTGTGGTAAACAAATAAGGCATTATATATTGCTAAGAGGAATGAGAGAGAGAAATATGACTCTTAGGAATATGTACAAATCCAAAAGCCTCAAAGTATATAAACAACTGATAGGGTTATAGGAAGAAACAAGTATCATAATCATTATAGTTAACTATTTATATATAGCTCTCTCAGGAACTGATAGACCAAATAGACTAAAACTGAGGACAACTAGGAACTGAACGTTACAAATAAAGAATTCAAGCCATTATTTTTATGTAGAGCAGTTTTCCCCCAGCAAATAAGACATAAGCAACATTTATGAAAATACATTGTGTATCGTGTTCACATAGAGTCAAGAGCAAAACTAAAAAAAACCTTAAAACTAGGGACAGAGGCCTCAGAGAATTAAAATGTTTTTCTATATATTAGAACTATTTTTTGATAAATTATATATATTTTACTTCCTAGTTGAAGTGTTCCTGCCTGTGTGTGACTAGCTGAAAACACCAGTGTGGCCTCATCTGCATTCTGTGTACCCGTACGTCTCTGCTAAGGGCCACAGCAGCTCGCAGACACCGCAGGTGCTCTCAGGGCCTTCCGAGAGGGCTGAGCAGGGACTTCCTGGGACACCCAGGATTTCCATCCCGCGGGGCCCCAGAGTGAGGTGGTGGCAGAACTAGCACAGGCGGGGCCCTCTTCCCCTCCCTCTTCTCTTCACTTTTATTTAAGCTGTGCTAAATGTTTCCTCACAGGAACCACAATTGGTTCTTCATACAGATTTTTCCAGTGAAATAAAATGTGTTGTAGTTAAAAAACAAACAAACAAACAAACAAACAAACAAACAAACGTTAAACTGATTGTAAAAGGACAGTCCTTAAGTGTTTGGAAAATTACATATCATTGTACCCCACTGATTAAAGGCTATTAAGAAAAACTCTCAGCCATATAACAAAATCACTTTACTTCAAAATATATGAAATGCAATTAAAACTGTAGATAAAAGACATGTGTGGTGTTGAATGCATAAGAAATCAGAAAAAAAGAAAAATGAATGATCCAGGCATTTGAAACCAGAGTTTTGAAAAAAGAAAGCAAGACTAAATAAATAATATTTTAAAAAATAATAAGTGCAGAGATCAATGAACTATGAAGCAATAACTGCACAGAAATAGTAGTTATTTGTGAAATGAAATGCTGTTTAGAAAAAAATTACAAATAATAAACCGTGTTACAAACAAATGAAATATAATAAAGACACAATAAAGTTTTAAGGATAATAAAATGTTATAAACAAGTCCATTTTAATGATTTAAAAAACTGGATGGAAAAAACTATACTTCTATAATATATTAAAAGTCAAAAGAAAGAGAAGCACAAATTAGAAAACTTGAAGAAGGCCAAAATTCATTTTAAAAAGGGATTTTTTAATAATCAAGATAAAACAATCAGATGATCTAATTCTCCCAAACTTAAAAGAAAAGTTTCTATCTTACACAAGTCCTTCCAGAAATCACCTTTGTATTATTTAATATTTCCTGAATAATCACTTTATGTTCTATACCTCCAGAGTTAGAGGTATTTGGAAGACTGTATCTATAGTTTTGGGTTTATGCTGAATCTTGCTATTTAATGATATTTAGTTAAAGCCCAGATATGGTTAAAATATCTGGAAAACTTAAGGGTCAAAATTTAGTATAATAATAGCAAATTCATATATAGCATTTTCTTTCTGGTAGACACAGGTAAATGTATGTTGTATATTTACTAAGGTAATCCTTAAGCGTGAGGGGATTCAAATCTAATATTACAAAGCAGTGCTCCAAATTCAAATGAAAAGGCAAAACCAAATGTGTAATTCTGAAAACACCAAGCTCATCAAAATCTAAGTAACAAAAGCAGCAATATTAACCAAAACACAATATAACAGATGCTTAAACATCAGTCCTTTTACAAGATCATAAGCAGACAGGATATATGTGAGGAAGGAATATGGAATCCCATGAAATATATACACACACTTCCCCTATACAACTATATGTGTATGTATATGTATATGTATATATATTCAAACCTCTGGTTTTGAGCATATATATTCATATATATGCCTATATAGAAGCAATCTATCTATTTATCATCTATCTATCTATCATCTACTGAGAAAGAATAGAGAAATATAGAGAATTCAAAGTTGGAGTTGGTGGGAGTTTAAACTGGTGCACCCACTATGGAAAACAGTATGAGGGCTCCTCAAGAAATTAAAACTGCAAAAAAACAACTATTATATGATCCAGCAATTTTGTTTCTGCATATTTACCCAGAGGAAATGAAAACTCTAATTCTAAAAGACACATGCACCCCTGTGTTCACTGGAGCATTATTTACAATGACCAAGATATGGAAACAACTCAAATGTCTATTGATAGATGAATGGACAAAGAAGATGTGTTTTATATGTATATATACAATGGAATAACTACCTAGCAGTTAAAAAAAGAATGAGGTGGTGTAATTTGCAACAACATGAGTGGACTTTGAGGATGTTATACTAAACAAACTTAAAGGACAGAAATACCATATGATTTTGTTTATATGTAGAATCAAAAGAACAAACAAAACAAAACTCAGTTACAGAGAATACGTTGGTGGTATCCAGAGGAGAGAGGGGGTTTGAGAATGGGAAAATTGGGTGAAGGGGATCAGAAAGCACAAACCTCAAGTTATAAAATAAATGTCATAGGGATTAAATGTACAGTATGGTGACTATAATCAATAATGTATTATAAATTTGAAAGTTGCTAAAGGAGTAGTACTCAAAGTTCTCATCACAAGGTATAAAATAAATGTCATAGGGATTAAATGTACAGTATGGTGACTATAATCAATAATGTATTATAAATTTGAAAGTTGCTAAAGGAGTAGTACTCAAAGTTCTCATCACAAGGAAAACAATTTGTAACTTTGTGTATTGACAGATATTAACTAAAGTTATTGTGGTGATCATTTTGCAAAGTATGCAAATGTTGATTCATTGCATTGTGTACCTGAAACTAATATAATGCTATACATCACTTATACTTCAATAAAAATATCAATCAATCGTGCTATTCTTCTATATCATTCTTTTTCCAGTAGCCTAGTTTTACAAGGAAAACTGATACCCATTCAGCTAATGCATTTCTTGCTTGAAGCTGTATCAGTCTTACAGATCCTCAGATATACTTCTGCTCCAACACTGTGTTTTGGTCTGTTAGGCTAATGGGATGGGGTTTATCTTAATTAAGAAGATGTCCTTTAACAATCTTTCTAATCACTAGTTTCCATTTAAACTGTCCCAGTACTGATACTAATAGCCAGTAAGGAATTTTCCTTCTTATCATGACTCTGATCTGAAAATTGGAATAAAATAGTTTTATTGGACTCATGACTACTTTCTAGTGTATAATAAACAAAAGAAATAAAAAGAATAATGCCTAATGTTTAGTTTCTATTTACCTTAAGATAAAATCAAGTTTGTTCTTTTCATAATGGTCTAATGATTTCAGGTTTTAGAATATGGGTGTGAATTTTTTATGAGGAGCTTTAAAAACTAATTTTTTTCCATTTTAAAAGAAAATTGACTTTATCAATGTTCTTGAATAAAAAATCTTGAAAATTAGATTATCTTAAGAGCCTTTAAATTTGTCATCAGATTAAAAATATATTAATTAGATTAGTGATGAAAATCTTAAAATTTAGTTTATAAATACAAAGGCATTTTCACTAGTCTTTTTTTCTGATACATCTTTAATTTTTGCACTTTTTGTCATTGATTGCTTCCTTTACATTTTCCTGAAATTCAAATAGCTTTTTTTTTTTAACATTTATGACAAATGGAACTTGTACCTCACTTTTATTTTAGTTAAGACAATTTACTCCAGTGATTCCCAAGCTTATATTTAAAGAGGGAAGATTTTTTTTGGTCAATCATTATAAATTATGATACAAATCTATAATTTTACATGTATACATATATATTCCCAGAATTTTTCAAATATTCTGGAAGTGTATGTGATAAAAATATCAACAATAGTTATCTTTATGCTATATATTTTTGAGCATATATATTACACATACACCACATTTTTATATATTTATACACATGTATGTGTATGTATATAAGATACATGTAATTTATGTATTCTTGTATATTTTCTGATTTTTTATGAGCAAAATAATTGTAATAACAGAAACAATAAAGGTATTTAAAGTAATACTTAAAATAATACTCTTCTGGATTTTGATATTAGTATGTTTACTTACAGAGATTTTGGTTTTGTTTACTCTTTGAAGGTTGAACCTCTTGTATTTCTTCCTTTCAACTCCCTTCTCACATGCAAAGATGTACATCGTTTTGGGCTTAAGGGTGGGGAGTAGTATCAACTGTGATATTATAACCAACAAAACTCTTGTTCAGAAGAGGTTTGCTATTAGTGCCTTCCTTTAGTTTTATTCATATTTGCAAGAACCAGTTGCATCAGGACACGTGTATAGGAGAAATGCAAGTCATAATACTAGGGCTGATGTATGTTACTACATTTCAGTGGAGAAAGTTCTGGTGTTTACAGCAAGTCTCTCCATGTAAACCCTTGCTTTCTGTCGATCAGTAGGCTATCTTAGATGACCTAAGGCTTACAGATGCACTGTATGTCTCTGAATATTCTCTTCCTTTCTTCTCCTATCTTTTAAGATTCAATTCTGTGCCTCTGGAATCCTAGTAAAATTCCAAACTTGTTAATCTACATTTTCTTATGGGTAGTGTATCCACTCATATGAATGAATCTCATGTCGAGTGGAAGAATATCAATCTTAAGCAATCATAAACATATGTCCTCCATTCTCTCCAGATAGGGTTCTGGCAAAACCTAATTTTTAAATACAAATCAACTTTAATTCCTTAACATCAATGAATATGACCTTTAAATAATAGTAAAATTTAATCTGTATAGTTCATGTCTAAATCTTTTCATATAATATTGTGTTATAATCCTTTGGATCTTATGTTGTCATTTTCTATGTATCCTAAGAGAAATGAGTATAAGATGGCAATATTAATCTTGACATCACTGACTTAAGTTCTTTGTAACAGGAAGCAGGATCAGAGGTCAAATGGGTGAAACTAGGAAACATAATGGGTGGGGTTAAATCTTTACAAGTAATGCATATGATTCTTTTTCTAGTCAAAAATAGTAATACTTAAAATCTTAAGTGATGATACATAATTTTGTAATGTTACATCTTATACATTTTGTAATGTTATTAATTAATGTTATTAAATTCAAACTACTTACCTAGATGAAAATGGTTTTTCTGTATTTTCTTCACTAAGATAAACATTTGCTAATATTATTATAAAGACCATAAACAATGACTCAGATAGCAAATATCCCTTCTCTGGAATGAGACTGCCTCATGAATGCTTCAGCCTTTTCATTGTTGCCTTACCTTCAATATGAAGAAAAATTTCTTTGGTCTTTATCCTCTTTGATATTATGTATGCTTCTCTATGATCTATATAGGACTTGACTTTCAAGAAAAAGTTTATAATATTGCAGTTCTGAACGTTTGAAATAATGGTCTTCTTTAGTGTCTATTTAAGTGTATCCTTTTCTTACAATTACCAAGAGGCTCTATGCCTCCCTTTATGTCCTATTGATTGACTAAAAGAAGGAAAACAGTTATATGATAGTCTCTATTATCATATAACATTTTCTCTACTATCATAACCTTTTGGTAGAAAGATACTCTTTGCTTTTCAGAGTACAATCAATGAGAAAATTTCTTCTTGTCTACACAATTTACACATAATTTTACAGACATACTTTACTTTGGTGTCTTAAGATAAATGTATAGTGTCAATGTTTGGCTGTAATAAATACAATATAAGACAGTAGAAGCATTACCATAAATTTTCATTTAAGCAAAATAAATGATTGGTGATAGCAGAATAACCTTTTAATTTTTTAATTATAAACTTTGAGCTCTGAATATTATATGAGGAAAGGGAGATTGAATATTCTCATAAACATGTCAGCAAAATAATTGAAATGTCACTTGATTTATCTTAAAGTATTTTCCATTGTATGTTGGCATTCATTTTTTGCTTATGATAAATTATATTTACCAACTTCTACCTTGTTCTTTTCTAACCATAATTTTTAAAGAGCTATGCTATTCTCTAGCTTATTTTTCAGTAACATCAGTATTTTTCTCATGTTGATATATACTCTTCTACACTATGAAATAAATGCTTTTGAATAATTGAAAATATTTTTTAATTGTCTACTTTATAAAATCACAGGAAAGATAACATATACATCTTTGCATGTATATTATCACTTTTGTGTTTGGGGTTTATATTTTTTTATTAAAGATTTTTACTTATTTATTTGACAGAAAGAGATCACAAGCAGGCAGAGAGGCAGGCAGAGAGAAAGGGGAAAGCAGCCTCCCTGCCAAGCAGACAGCCCAATGCGGGGCTCAATCCCTGGACCCTGAGATCATGACCTAAACTGAAGGCAGAGGCTTAACCCACTGAGCCACCCAGGCACCCGTGTTTGGGGTTTTTAGAAAAAAATATTGATATGTTTTAGAACGAACAAATCTGAAATTCAATTTGAAGTAGTAATTTCAATTTATGTAAATCCAAATGATTTTATTATTTAAATTATGTTGATAATTTAATGTTATATAGATCAGATTTTTTTTATTTACATTGCTTTTTAATCCACTGATAGTTGTAAAGGTATTATCCAGTTCACCTTCAAGTATATCTTGGCCTTAGGGTGGTTTCATAAATCTGAGAAAATAATAATGATAATAATAATATGGTTTTTATGTAATACTATGTGCCAAAACTTATGATAAATTATATACATTTAATTACCATGTGTTAAGTATAGAACAAGGACCCCCAATTTTGCCATTTTAAAGATGAAAAACTTGAAGCTCAGAAAAGTTCTATTATCTATTTGAGGTCACATTATGAAGTGAAAGAATAGAGTTTTAAACCAGGCCAGTATGGCCTCAAAGTCCTTGTCTTTTTGTTTGTTTCTGTTATTTGTTTTTTGTTTTATGAAAAAAAAAAAAAAAAAAAAAAAAAAAACCAAAAACCTGTATAAAGTCCTTGTTTTTAACCACTGCCGTATTTAGTGGAGTGCCAGCCCTCATAAAGTCAAAAGCTAAATATTCAGCGATTTTATGAGTTGGTTGTTAAGCCACTAGCAATTTGAAATTAGCCATGGTAGGAATATTTATATCATAAAAAATCAGCAAATGCTACAAATTGGGGCTTGCTTCACACTTTCATCTCCTCAACCTGACAGTTTATTAGCATGCCATTGCTTTTACTGCCAAAGTCTTGTCAATATTTACCTATATATTAGGTTACAGATATAAATACCAGATGTAAATTTTTTATCATTTGCTGAGTACTGCTTATGAACTGCCAGCCATTAAAAGACTTGCCATTAATAGTTCCTGAATTAAATATGTCATCTTTCATTGTGATATCTAAAATAATTTTTGTAGAGAAGAATGCATAAAATAATGAATTATCTCTTTTATTTTCAGTGATAGTGGAAAGTGGAAAGGTAATTTCTTTTGTGGCTTATATTAATTCTGGATATTGTGACATTTATAGAAATATTGTAGGACTTATGAAACTACAGCCAAAAAGAGTGGTAAGTTTTAAACTTATGTATTTTCTTTAATCATAATTGAATCTAGCCTAACTATTGAACATTTTTTGTCTCCTGTGAAATTTCTGTTCAACATTTTTTACTATTTTTTGCTATTTCTTTTTTTTTTACTGAGTTGTAAGATACAGGAATGTAAAATACATTGTATACTGAGTTGTAAGACATAGGAATGACCAAAAAGCACATTTAGAGATGTTTAATATCGTTATTTCTTAGAGAAATGTAAATAAAAACCACAACAAGGTACTGCTTTAAGAATATCGGATTGGTTAAAATACACTTAACATATGACCCAGAAATTCTACTTTAGATATTTACTCAAAAGAAATAGAAATATACATCTACATGAATCTTCATAAGCCAAAAACTGTAAGTAATCCAAATGTCCATTGACAGTTAGATGGATAGAAGCATTGTGATATATTCATACAATGGAATAACATACTTAATAAAGAGAACTAATGCATACAAGAATATAGATAAAACTCAAAGCATTATGGTTGGCTAAAACATCCAACCCAAAAGAGTGCAGCCTATTTGATTTGTTTTATGAAGTTCTAGAACAGGTAAAACACTAATGCAGTGTTAGAAAAGTTAGAGCTAATCCTTTTTTTCATTGGTCAGGCAGTCTTCAGTGGCATTCAATTTAATATGTAAAAGTTGAATTCTGCCACACAGATTATATTCAGTGTGAAGATTTGCCAGGCGGCAATTCTTCAAGTTAGATATTGGCTTTTGACCCCAGGATGCTCAGTAAAGGCTTTTATCTCTTCCGAGTTAATGTCATCAACCTACTTCAAGAACTACACTTTTTTTTTTTTTTTAATCTTACTGCTCATCAACTCATCCCCATTTCAAAGCTGTTGAGATCTCCATGAAAAGTTAATTTGGAGTTTCAACTTTTTCTCCAGAATCATGCATACTGAAACCTGGTAGGCCCTTTTACAGTGTTTCTAATTTGGACCTAAATTGCTAGTTCCCTGGTAAAACTCACTTTCCATGTTTCTTTTTTATTTAAACAAGAAAGTCTTGATGGAGTTCCATCTGTGGCCATTAATTCCATCAATTCTGGTCCTAGCCATCTGTGCTTATTTTCTTATTCTGTGTTAGTCCAACAAATGTGCCTTGCCACTGGGGATGAGGTAATAAATGGTAGCTCAGAAAACACCAAAACTAAGCTATATTTACAAAATGCTATCCTAGGACCTTGAAAAATGGAATGAGCTCAATATTTCCTAAACACCTGAGTGGATTAAAAATTTAATTTGCAGATCACTAAATGACAGTAGTAGTACTTTGAATTACCTTAGATACGCTGAAATTATCTATCAATTTACTATTGTTCTAATATAATTTAAATACATGTATATATAACTTTTCTCTGACTTGAATGAAATTGCAATTTATTTTAAATACCATACACCAAAATGATTTCTGAACAGTGAATTTCTGAAAATAATGGTATTTATCCATTGACTAAAAGTAGTTTCATTAAACATCAATTATCTATATCTCTTACAGAAAAAAATTCAAAAACTTGTTTGTATGGGTAGACTTCAGGAGAAGGAGTCCTTTGGTGAGATTAGTGTTCTTCTTCAAGTTCCTTTCACATGCACAGTAGTTACTGGAAAAGAGGTTGAGATGGCAATCATTGAAGATAAGGACCTATTTGGTAAATACATACATATCTTTTATACCATTTTTATTTGATGAGCTTTTGACAAGTGTGGATATATTTCATAGAAAGATAACTAAGTGTAGGTGTATATATATATATATGTTATTTAAAAAAACAATGTATCTATAGATAGTCCCCTTTAACACTTCATATTCTGATTTAATTGTGCTACTTTAAGAATGTATTAACACTATTTCAAAACACTTTGATTTGAAATTAATAAAAACTCTAATTCCTGAGTTACCATTAATAGCATCATTCCTTCCTTTTATGGAGTATCTTTTGGTTTTTCTTATCTACAAGTATTGCTTCTGTGTTTCTGCTTCAGGTCAAGAGTGTGCTATCTTCCAAGGTACAATCTAGATCAAGTGTATATGAAGAATCATGGCTTGTAGCATTTAAGCCTTTACCTGAAGTTCTAGCATTCTAGTAGTATTAAAAGAATAATCATGTAGCCACCCATGTTTGGTCCTCCAAAAGTTATACTCAAATGAGAAATGCCAGTGAGTGTGAAGGATAAATGAATAGGGTTTAATAAATGATGATGTAACAGCATATTAAAGAAAAATACAGTTTTTTATATAATGAAACTAAGAATAGCAAACATCAGATCAAGGATAAGAGAGGAAAAACTCATGGAATTGAACATGGGTGAGAAATTTGCTTCAAATAAACTCAGTTAGAAACATTCCCAGAGTGCCCGGGTGGTTCAGTTGGTTAAGTGTCTGCCTTTAGCTCAGGTCATGATCCCAGGGTCCTGGGATTGAGCCCCATGTTGGACTTCCTGCTCAGCAGGGGAGTCTGCTTATCCCTCTCCCTTTCCCTCTGCCTCTGCTCCTGGTTTTCTCTTTCTCTTTCACTCACTCTCTCAAATAAATAAATAAATAAATAAGATCTTTAAAAACAAAAAGAAACATTCCCCTTATTATCCATGTATGATTGACTGAATCCCCTTATCTTGAATTTCAAGCTTTTTGTTTTTTAAAAGAATATATACTCTACCAGTTTGTGATTTCACTTAACTCATATATCCATTTTTATCCATGATTTCACAACTCATATATCCATTTTTTTTAAGATTTTATTTATTTATTTGACAGAGATCACAAGTAGGGAGAGAGGCAGGCAGAGAGAGAGAGAGGAGGAAGCAGGCTCCCTGCCAAGCAGAGAGCCCGATGCGGGGCTCGATCCCAGGACCCTGGGATCATGACCTGAGCGAAAGGCAGAGGCTTTAACCCACTGAGCCACCCAGGCGATTTGAAATAGGATTGACTAATTTTTTTTGTTTCTATTAACTGGTGCAAGGCAAATACATTGTGGACTGTTTTATGTAAATCAACATTTCACACATGAAAGTACTTCCTTCAAGCATGTATTAGAATCTTCTTTGCTGTCTGGCAACCTAAAATTAAAATGGCTTAGTATAAACTGTAGTTGTGTTTTGTGTGTGTGTTGTCCATACTTAAAATTTCTTTCTACGTTTTGTTCATTTGAGACTGATGTTTTAAAGCTACTGATGCGTTGTGTGCCTAATTAAACATTTTAAACAGGAATGTTCTTAAGGATTACATTTTGCTTGTTTTGCCACAAACTTACAAGAAAATAAAATATTTTACAGTTGACCCTTGAACAACATGGGTTTAAACTCTATGGGTCCACTTATATATGGAGTTTTTCAATAAATACATTACAGTACTGACAATATATTTTCTTATTCTTATGATTTTCTTAATAACGCTTTCTTTCCCATAGCTTACTTTATTGTAAGAATACAGTATAAAATATATATGACATACAAAATCTGTATTGACTGCTGACTATCAGTGGTTTAGTGTGGGGAAGTCAAAAGTTATGCCTGGATTTTTGACTGCTTAGGGGTTGGTGTCCCAACCCTCTGCTCTTCAAGGGTCAGCTGTATTTAGTTTAAGAGTCTTTTTTTTTTTTTCTTAAGGTTTTACTTACTTATTTGAAAGAGAGAGCGTGTGCTCAAGTTGGAGGGGGAGGGGTTGAGGGAGAAAGAGAATCAGACTCTCCGCTGACTGCAGAGTCCAACACAGGGCTCAATCTCAAGACCCTGTGATAGTGACTTGAGCCAAATTCAGGAGTCCATCACTCAACTGAATGAGCCACCCACCTGCCCCTAATTTCAGAGTTTTTAAATTTCTACATTCTAATTGTTTTACATTTTATTCCAAAAAAATAGCTAAATAATTTTAATGAGAAATGTAATGGTTAATTTTACTGAAAGAATCATCTTCACACATGAACAATGTTCTTTATTTCTGCATTTTCATGGTACTTCATTTTGTTTCCCTCTGTTCTACTCCTTATTATTGGAAATATGAATCCATCTCTGTAAAATGGCACAGGGAAGGACTTAAGAGAAAGTAAAATGTGCCTAAAATATATCAAGTATATGTCATCTTGCAATCAAGATAATATTGTTATTACCTGGTGTATTTAATTGGTGTTAGGAATAATTGTTTATATTTGAGGTGGCCCATTAAAAAATAACAAAAACTAATAAAAACCAATGTGTTCTAACAGAATTCTCACCCATAGTGGATTACATTGCCTACACTTTCTAATTTATCAAAAATTGTTAAATATGCTGCTTCTTTTTAGAATTGTAAAATGTATTACTGGATAGCTAAATTAAAGTTCATGTCTTAAGTATACAAGTCACACTCTAATTGTTCCCATATATATCATATTAAAAGGCAAGTATCAATTAAATGATCCAGTTTATCAACAATATTTAGTAAATACCTAAAAGGAACAATGAATTCACTATATCTATACTTGGGAATTGGTAGAACAGAATTGGGATATATAAGAGATTGCATGAAAGTTAAATAATTTATCTGGAGAATTATATATACTATTATCTATATAATCATAAAGGAAGTTGTGCAATAATCAGTTTTGAAGTATTTAAAAATACTTGAAGAATGATTTCTTTGTTCATTTAAGTTGTTACCTTTTCGAAAATTGCAAAAAACTTTTGCAATCTGTGTTCATGCTTTTCAGACATTACCTTGAACATCTAAATAAAAATGAGTGTAGAATAATTATTAACTTTAAGCAAATAAAAGTATATTCTCTTTTATATAATGCCATTGGGAATATAGTTTATGAGATTATTATTTTTGTGAAGGTAATGTATTTTTGTCCAGATTCAGAACTTATACCTCAAGTCATTTAGACTAAAATTATGAATACCAACAATTTTAATTTTACTGGTATCTGAAATTCTTATCCTACAATTAAAACAAGTGTATTACTTTTGTAGTGATAAAGAATTGCTTTTAATATTAAAAAATGAATTACCATTGTTTTTAATTATATCTCAATTCAACCATCCATGTTTGAAAAAATAAGAGATAGCTATGTATTTAAATTGTCTTTCTCAAAAGGAAAATTTCAATTGCAAGGTGACATTGCTACAAATTATCTGAAAGTTTCTATTTGTTTCTAAACAGAAAGAATGTCCAAAGACTTTTATCTCTAATAATGATTCTCTTAATCAAAAGCTTAGGAAACTAGATTTTTTACTATAGATAGGTCTTTTAGACATTTTAGAAGTAATGAATACATTCTTATCCAGAAGATCTACTTCCCAGTACATCAGTATTTCTCCTTCTTGCTGAGACAGGTTATAACCAGGTGTCTCCTTGGTAACAATGTTAATCAGAAGAGCCTAAATTCTTGAACAATTTGGCAGAGTAAATATGTTTCCCTTTTCTTTGTATTTTGGTTTGGTTTATGATAAAATTTTGATATGAAAATATATCTCCAAGTAAAAAACAAGGTATGACACTTAAAAGTATTTTTTTCCTCTTATGAATCTTTTTTTACTTATTACTAATAATGTTGAAAGAAAAAAATGCTAATTAATTTGAGTAAAATTTGTGTTTTAATTTGGGCTTTTATGGACATAGTTTTGAGTGAAAAAGTTATATTTCATATAACTTCCTCAGTAAATTATTTTATTCCATTAGGTATTTTATAAATATATTGAAGAACAGTTTTGTTAATGATAAAACCAGCCAAATATTTTGAACATCTTGCAGACCTTTAAAAGCAGTTCTTAGGGATGCCTTGATGGTTCGGTCAGTGAAGAATCTGCCTTCAGCTCAGGTCATGGTCCTAGGGTCCTGGGATCCAGTCCCTCTTCTGGCTCCTTGCTCAGCAGGGAGGCAGCTTCACTCTCTGCCACTGCCCCTGCTTATGCTCTCTCTTTTTCTCTGACAAATAGATAAAAAAATATTTTACAAAATAAAATAAAATGAAAGTAGTAATTACTTGAAGAAATTATCTTATGAGATATCACAAAAGATCATGAAATAATAATGTATCCTATTTTGATTGATGGAGTTCCATTTTCCTCAGTCTTCAATGGCATGTATTGGAATTTGGAGCCTAATAGGTAACATTCCTTTTATTTGCCTGAATTCTAAAGCAAATAAGAACAGGACAAAAGAACAGAGTAGAAAGGAGGTCAAAATAGCACCTGCATTGTTGATATAAATTGGAGAATGTGGTTTATATCTGCAGACTAGAGTCCTAATCCTGAATCCCAAAATTCACCTGGATTACCTACAGAGTCATTGGCATTGCTACACCACCAAATGTCTCTTCACACAGGAGATGGTGCAGGGCTTTCCAGTAAAGATTATGGGGAAACAGGAAGAAATATCCTTCTTGGTAGACAAGCTGGATCCCAAGGGGAGGTGGAAGGGAAATGTTAGAACTCAGTATCTCAATCTTTGCTCCAGGCTAGGAATGATTGACATGGCAGAAAGAGGCCATAAATGTTAAATTTTTCACTATCCTGCATCCTGAAGAAATTAGTAATAATGTATTTCCTCTAATACTTTGTAGGAATCCCCACATCCACTGGGCCATTGTATTGGCCAGGAGAACCCACCATTTCACTGCGTTCTACTGTAGATATACACACTCCTGGAGTTTAGCAAAGTTGTAGTACTACAAAATCCTATCAAGTCTCCCTCCTAAATACCTCTTAAATTTCTTTCTTCATCTTTATATCCAATGCCATATCTTAGTTCATAATTTAATAATCTTTTACTGAGATTTCCAGGAACCACTTAATTAGTCTCTCTGTCTCTGGATCTTTTATCATTTCTAATCCATTATTCATACAATCCCTAATTAAATTTACTACAGTGCAAATCTGTTAGTTCCCCCCCACCAACGTGAACCCTTTTATTGACTCCCCTCATCTATAGCAGGGCTTCTTAAAGTCTTCATCATGGAACACATCATGGAATACATAAATATTGTAATATTTATAATTGTAATAAATATTGTAATATTTTAAAGAAATTCTGGGGAAATAGAGTAAGATACTTTCCTTTCTTGATCTAAGTTATGACCTATCTGACTCTCTGCATCTCAGTCCCTTGTAGCTGCATCAGAACAGAGGAGATCTGTATCTCTGTACACTTTAACCCTTTTGTTACATACACATTGATTGAGAAGTTCTGAGTTCTATAGAAAAGTTGAAAGTTCTCAAGATGGCTTAAGATCCATTGCAATACAGGCTCTGCCAAATTACTTCTCTCTTCATTCTAATTGCCTAACTGTCCAGCAGTATCAAATTAAGTATAATTTCCAGAAAATATTGTTTTATGCTTCTAAGCCCTTTGTCTATTCTATTGCATTTCTCTGAAATAGATTTTTTTCTCCTTAACCAGCTGGAAAACCATTATTTTTTTCAGCTGAAAAACCATTATTTACACTTCCAAATTCCAAATATGTGTTCTCGGGAAAGTTTTCCTTAAAAACGGTCCTCTTGGGTGCCTGGGTGGCTCAGTGGGTTAAGCCTCTGGCTTCAGCTCCGGTTGTGGTCTCAGGGTCCTGGGATCGAGCCCCACATCGGGCTCTCTGCTCAGCAGAGAGCCTGCTTCCCTCTCTCTCTCTCTCTGCTTGCCTCTCTGCCTACTTGTGATCTCTCTCTCTCTGTGAAATAAATAAATAAAATCTTTAAAAAAAAAAACAGTCCTCTTGCTACACATACTATAGTATTTTATTTTATGTCTCCACCTCTTAATAAACTTTGAAGTCAAAAGACAGTCTTCACTATAAATGCTCAGTAGGTGACAGGACATTACTAGAATACTCCTTTGTACAGTTGTACTGATGACTTTAGATTATGTTGACACTTTAACACACTGACACTCATTTAAAATACATAATGAATGCTTTACTGAATATCATTCTTTCATTGTTTTTACATATTACTTTTTAGAACTAGTATTACACAATTTCCAGTTCAATTCCTGTTTATTTCTTATCCTGCTAATAGGATTATAAATTTCTTTATGTCAAGGAATATGCCATTGTTAATCTTAATATCCTGTAACACCTAGATTCTTTCTGAATAGTCAATACTTTTTAATATTTTTTCCACAAACCCATTAATTTCCAAATACGTTCATAAAATATGGTTTCCAAATACGTTCATAAAATATGGTTAAAGGTTGCTATTGACAATGCCCTCAAGATGGATTTTTTGGGAGATCATTTTACAGAGAAAAGAACCTATTGTTTAATAAATATTGATGACACTGAAAGTCAAAGAACAACAGTTCTTTGTTACATGATACTTTATTTGTCCACAAATAAATGGTCTACTCAATCCTCAAGACTTTTATCTATAAATAATCTGTCCCATTATTAAAAATTCCCAAACTTTTATATAGAAAACTTATTTTTCTTTAAGTTTTTATTTAAATTCCAGTTAGTTAACATACAGTATAATATTGGTTTCAGGTGTACAATATAGTGATTCCACACTTCCACACAACACCTGCTGCTTACTACAACCAGTGCACTCCTTAATCCCCATTATCTATTTCACCTATCTTCCTTCACCTCCATTCTGGTAACCATCAGTTTGTTCTCTATTGTTAAGAGTCTGTTTTTTGGTTTCTCTCTCTCTCTCTCTTTTTCCCTTTGCTCATTTGTGTGGTTTCTTAAATTCCACATATGAATGAACAAACAGCAAAATTCTCAATGATTTAAGTTCAATCAATTCACATACGGTACATTCTAAAGATTTCCAGAACAAGTTTTTTTTTTGGTGAGTGAGATGGTGTGCTTCCTCTTTATAAACAGTGTAATCTATATTTTTTCTTAGACTCCCAGAAAGAACAATGTCAGCTTTGCCTTTAATTGTGGTAACTTCCCTTATCTAGATAAACTCACATTAGTATTTCTTCCTTTCTCTCACTATTTTCCATTTCTGCTACTTTAATCATTTTTTAGTTATGATTACATATTTACTTTATGTCACATTCTTTTTTTAGTAGATATGTCATAAATTTTAAAAATACATAACTATTATGATATGTGATATAGAAGTAGAAGGATTTACTCTTTCAATGATAAAGAAAAGCAGAGTTTACTTATTCTTTTTAATTAGTGGGTTTCAATATTGGTCAGAATTTTTTCTCAAGATAAAAACAAGTGCTGTTGGACATTGGACTTTTCTAAAGATGATGATTAATGACCTGTGATACTTCTACTGATCCAGAATTATAGAAGTACCAGCTTAGGAGATTTAGGTGAATCCACCAGCCTCATAGGTGATATTGAAATAGAGAGTTGATCCTGATTACAAATAACAAAATTTGAAATGCAGCCAGGCAGAATTTTGGGTTTAAGATATCATCACCAGCAGAGTTAGTGGTGCATCTCTTGCACCTGGACATGAAGCATTTTGATAAAAATAATTAGTTCAGTTTTAGCCCTTCACCTTTATAGGCTTTAATTCTTCAATCTTGTAAGTATATGAAAGCTTAATCATGAATTTATTTTCAGCAAGGAATCTGAATGGACAAATCATGTAAAAATAGTTAATGTATTATATTTACTTAGAAAATGTTTTGTATACTTCAAATTTGAAATACTTGTCAATAAAGAAAATTACTCATTCATCTGTTGATGGACATCTAGGTTCTTTCCATAGTCTGGCTATTGTAGACATTGCTGCTATAAACATTCGGGTACACGTGCCCCTTCGGATCACTATGTTTGTATCTTTAGGGTAAATACCCAGTAGTGCAATTGCTGGGTCATAGGGTAGTTCTATTTTCAACATTTTGAGGAACCTCCATGCTGTTTTCCAGAGTGGTTGGACCAGCTTGCATTCCCACCAACAGTGGAGGAGGGTTCCCCTTTCTCCACATCCTCGCCAGCATCTGTCATTTCCTGACTTGTTAATTTGAGCCATTCTGACTGGTGTGAGGTGATATCTCATTGTGGTTTTGATTTGTATTTCCCTGATGCCGAGTGACGTGGAGCACTTTTTCATGTGTCTGTTGGCCATCTGGATGTCTTCTTTGCAGAAATGTCTGTTCATGTCCTCTGCCCATTTCTTGATTGGATTGTTTGTTCTTTGGGTGTTGAGTTTGCTAAGTTCCTTATAGATTTTGGATACTAGCCCTTTATCTGATATGTCGTTTGTGAATATCTTCTCCCATTCTGTCAGCTGTCTTTTGGTTTTGTTAACTGTTTCCTTTGCTATGCAAAAGCTTTTGATCTTGATGAAATCCCAATAGTTCATTTTTGCCCTTGCTTCCCTTGCCTTTGCCGTTGTTCCTAGGAAGATGTTGCTGCGGCTGAGGTCGAAGAGGTTGCTGTCTGCATTCTCCTCAAGGATTTTGATGGATTCCTTTCTCACATTGAGGTCCTTCATCCATTTGGAGTCTATTTTCGTGTGTGGTGTAAGGAAGTGGTCCAATTTCATTTTTCTGCATGTGGCTGTCCAATTTTCCCAGCACCATTTATTGAAGAGGCTGTCTTTTTTCCATTGGACATTCTTTCCTGCTTTGTCGAAGATTAGTTGGCCATAGAGTTGAGGGTCGATTTCTGGGCTCTCTATTCTGTTCCACTGATCTATGTGTCTGTTTTTGTGCCAGTACCATGCTGTCTTGATGATGACAGCTTTGTAATAGAGCTTGAAGTCCGGAATTGTGATGCCACCAACTTTGGCTTTGTTCTTCAATATTCCTTTGGCTATTCGAGGTCTTTTCTGGTTCCTTATAAATTTTAGGATTATTTGTTCCATTTCTTTGAAAAAAATGGATGGTATTTTGATAGGGATTGCATTAAATGTGTAGATTGCTTTAGGTAGCATAGACATTTTCACAATATTTATTCTTCCAATCCAGGAGCATGGAACATTTTTCCATTTCTTTGTGTCTTCCTCAATTTCTTTCATGAGTACTTTATAATTTTCTGTGTATAGATTCTTAGTCTCTTTGGTTAGGTTTATTCCTAGGTATCTTATAGTTTTGGGTACAATTGTGAATGGGATTGACTCCTTAATTTCTCTTTCTTCTGTCTTGTTGTTGGTGTACAGAAATGCAACTGATTTCTGTGCATTGATTCACAATGGAATACTATGCAGCCATCAAAAGAAATGAAATCTTGCCATTTGCGACGACGTGGATGGAACTAGAGCGTATCATGCTTAGTGAAATAAGTCAATCGGAGAAAGACAACTATCATATGATCTCCCTGATATGAGGACATGGAGAAGCAACATGGGGGGGTAGGGGGATAGGAGAAGAATCAATGAAACAAGATGGTCTTGGGAGGGAGACAAACCATAAATGACTCTTAATCTCACAAAACAAACTGGGGGTTGCTGGGGGGAGGTGGGATTGGGAGAGGGGGAGCGGGCTATGGACATTGGGGAGGGGAGGGGAACCATAAGAGACTATGGACTCTGAAAAACAACCTGAGGGTTTTGAAGGGTCAGGGGTGGGAGGTTGGGGGAACAGGTGGTGAGTAATGGGGAGGGCACGTTTTGCATGGAGCACTGGGTGTTGTGCAAAAAGAATGAATACTGTTACGCTGAAAAAATAAATAAAATGGAAAAAAAAAAAAAGAAAATTATTATAAATTTTTGGTTAATAGGAAATTACCAAACCATGCAGATTATCTTGCTGGTTTGGGAGATAATACAATATCTATCTATCTATCTATCTATCTATCAATCATCTATCTATGTATAATATATATATATAATTAAAATGAAGTTCAACCCAAGATTGATGAAAAACCAGTATGTCTTTTTAAATTTTATTTATTAGAGAGAGAGGGAGAGGCAGCATGTGTGCACAGGAGAGAGAGAGCAAACACTAGTGGGAGAGTGGCAGAGGGAGAGGGAAAAGCAGGCTCTCCACTGAGCAAAGGAGCCTGATGTAGTGCTTGATTCTAGGACCCTGGGATCATGACCTGAGTCAAAGGCAGATACTTAACCAACTGAGCCTCTTGGGTGCCTGGAAAAGCCAGTATTTCTTAATAATTATTTTTAGAATTAGTTCACATAAAATTTCAGGTCAAATTTCTCTGTAAATTCTATGCCTCAATATATTTAGAGACTCCAAATCTATGTATACACTTATGTAATTGTTCAAACTTACAATTACATTGTATTTCTTGATATGTTTTAATATTTATATTGCAAAAGCTTGCTTAATTGTTAGAATCTACAATAGTTCACATCTGATTAATTCCATGTTATAGTTTCTGCCATTTCTTTTTTTTTTTTCCATTTTATTTATTTTTTCAGCGTAACAGTATTCATTCTTTTTGCACAACACCCAGTGCTCCATGCAAAACGTGCCCTCCCCATTACTCACCACCTGTTCCCCCAACCTCCCACCCCTGACCCTTCAAAACCCTCAGGTTGTTTTTCAGAGTCCATAGTCTCTTATGGTTCCCCTCCCCTCCCCAATGTCCATAGCCCGCTCCCCCTCTCCCAATCCCACCTCCCCCCAGCAACCCCCAGTTTGTTTTGTGAGATTAAGAGTCATTTATGGTTTGTCTCCCTCCCAATCCCACTTCCATAGTATAGTATTTTTTATCTTTTGATTTTTTATATTATTTGGGTAAACTAAGTGCCTTAAAAACACTGCTCCTTTATAAAATAACTCATGAAAAAGAAAATCAGACTGTAGGAAATATTGTATACCATCAATACGTATATGAAAGTTATATCTAATATGTAATACACTAGCTGAAATATAATTAAAGTGAATATTTACTCTGTACTTTATCTATTTGTATTATGCCATAGTGTTTTTCTCGAGTATTTCTGATAATGCATCTTGATTGATGGCTAAATATTGACTGTCACTCAATTTTCTAGGAAAACACAACTGAATAAAATGTGTAACATAAGTAACTCAGTAAAATCATTTCTATTTACAGAGTTATATATATGAATAATAAAAATACTACATTTTAAAATTTGATTCCTTGAACCAAGAATTTTTTTGGAACGAAGACTTTAATAAGATAATTTTAGTAAAAGAAACTATCACTGAGGAAATTTGTTCCCATTGCTGATATTTACTTTCTCCACCATGTTCTTCAACTGGCATAACTTTATGGCAGAGATTGACTAGAGGTTCAGCAATCCCCCTTTTCTCTTCCTGAGCAAAGAGAGGTTAAGTTCCCCAGCCTCTCTTGCAATGAGGTTGGAGCCATGCCACTGGCTCTGGTTAATAGAATAAAGTGAAATTATTATGGGCTATCCATGAAAGATATGATCTTCCATGATCTCACTCACTGTCTGGAAGTGAAGTGTTCCAAGATAGCAGAATCACATGATGGTGGGAACATAGACTCTGGGATCCTTTTCTTGGATGGAACTTCCCAGAAGAACAGCTTAGCCAGGAACATCTGTATTAGACTTTGTACAAGTGTCAAATAAACATTGGTTGAATTAAGCAACCATGATTTTGGTTTGTTTGTTATAGTAACTAGCAAGTGCTACCTTGAGTCATAGAACTGGCAAAAAAGCAAAATTTTCTGAGGAGTTCTTAGAAAAGTAAAAATTTCCAAATTAGGACATTAAATGAATATGCTTTTTTTTTTTTTTTTTTTTCTCATTTTATTTATTTTTTCAGCGTAACAGTATTCATTCTTTTTGCACAACACCCAGTGCTCCATGCAAAACGTGCCCTCTCCATTACCCACCACCTGTTCCCCCAACCTCCCACCCCTGACCCTTCAAAACCCTCAGGTTGCCCCAACCTCCCACCCCTGACCCTTCAAAACCCTCAGGTTGTTTTTCAGAGTCCATAGTCTCTTATGGTTCGCTTCCCCTCCCCAATGTCCATATGACCCAGCAATTGCACTACTGGGTATTTACCCTAAAGATACAAACATAGTGATCCGAAGGGGCACGTGTACCCGAATGTTTATAGCAGCAATGTCTACAATAGCCAGACTATGGAAAGAACCTAGATGTCCATCAACAGATGAATGGATCAAGAAGATGTGGTATATATACACAATGGAATACTATGCAGCCATCAAAAGAAATGAAATCTTGCCATTTGCGACGATGTGGATGGAACTAGAGCGTATCATGCTTAGTGAAATAAGTCAATCGGAGAAAGACAACTATCATATGATCTCCCTGATATGAGGACATGGAGAAGCAACATGGGGGGGTAGGAGATAGGAGAAGAATAAATGAAACAAGATGGGATTGGGAGGGAGACAAACCATAAATGACTCTTAATCTCACAAAACAAACTGGGGGTTGCTGCGGGGAGGTGGGATTGGGGGAGGGGGAGCGGGCTATGAATATGCTTTTTATGGTTATTCTTTTATTCCTAATATTTAGAAATCTTCTACTCAAAAAAAGTTTCAAGACACATATAAGAATAAGAATATATATATATACATAAAGAAAGTGTATGTTAATTTTTAGAAAAAGTTTTTAAATTATTTTTAGGAAGTTCATAATATATAGACAGGAGATGACAAAAAAATTCAACTCTTTTAAAAAATTAATGTACTTTAAATTTCCCAATAAAATCTTTTAAAAATATCTTATGGGGCACCTGGGTGGCTCATTTGGTTAAGGGTCTGCGTTCAGCTTGGTCATGATCTCTGCGTCCTGAGATTGAGCTCCACGTGGGACTTCCTGCTCAGTGAGGAGTCTGCTTCCCCCATCTCTGTCTCTCATTCTGCCCCTCCCCACCTCTTGTTTTCTTTCTCTCTCAAGTAAATAAATAAAATCTTAAAAAATAAAAAATATCCTGTGTTATATATTTCCAGAATATAACCAAGTGTGGTGCCAGTTAACACAGAGAGAAGTAGAATTTAGTATATTTTGAAGAGAAAGCAAAAAGATGAATCATTAATCAAAATTAGCCTCAATAGGCTATGTCAGATAAACATGCACCAAGATTTAATAGAAAATGACCCAGAAATATTTGAAGACAAGTTTATCAGTAAATCTACTGTGAGAGTTTGCAATGGCCATCTTTTCCAATGTCATAGAATTCATTATAAGTAAGTCTTTATATTCAGTGTGAGTATTATACAGATTTTCCCCTTAGGATATTATATGATAGGAACTGAGTTAAGGCTATTAGATTGAAATCTTAATGACTCTTAATCTCACAAAACAAACTGGGGGTTGCTGGGGGGAGGTGGGATTGGGAGAGGGGGAGCGGGCTATGGACATTGGGGAGGGGAGGCGAACCATAAGAGACTATGGACTCTGAAAAACAACCTGAGGGTTTTGAAGGGTCAGGGGTGGGAGGTTGGGGCCACCTGAGGGTTTTGAAGGGTCAGGGGTGGGAGGTTGGGGGAACAGGTGGTGGGTAATGGGGAGGGCACGTTTTGCATGGAGCACTGGGTGTTGTGCAAAAAGAATGAATACTGTTACACTGAAAAAATAAATAAAATGGAAAAAAAAAAAAGAAATGATTCCAAAGTCTCAAAAAAATAAATACATTATATCATGCAAGACAAAATTCTTATCCTTTGTTTTTTTAATCCTTTATTTTTAAATGCCTTTTCTCATATAAAATCCCACAAAATTTCTTAGTTACTATTTATTAGTAGTTAATTCTGATTTAAAATTTTCAAGTTCTGTTCTACAGCAATACTGGATTTCTTCCTTAATACTGCTCTGATCTGCTTGTAGGAAATGCATTCACCCTCCTATGTCTATTTTCAGGCCTTATATCTATTTGGATCTTTATCTATAAGAGATGCATAGATCTTTTGGAGGAGGAATTCCACTTTCTGTGTAAATATTTAATAGTTTACTATTTAATTATATACATATTGGCTGCTGAGACTTTTCTGTGTTGTGTGTTGTGCTAGGCTATTGTGTTAGATCTTTCCAATAGGCTTATTCAGTCTTTAAAAGACTGGTGTTGGTATTTTATTGGATTTGGGAAAATGAGAAAGATCCTAAAAAATAACAGTGTCTAAAGATAAATTAACAAATACTCATTAAAATGACCTCTATAGGGATTAGAAGTAAGGTGCTATGGGAATGGGGACTTTTTTTTTTTTTTTATTTACTTATTTGACAGACAGAGATCACAAGTAGGAAGAGAAGCAGGCAGAGAGAGAGAGGAGGAAGCAGGCTCCCTGTGAGCAGAGAGCCTGATGCGGGGCTCGACCCCAGGACCCTGGGATCTTGACCTGAGCCGAAGGCAGAGGCTTAACCCACTGAGCCACCCAGGCGCCCCGGGAATGGGGACTTTTATCAGGAACTTGAAAGCAGATTAGGTCAGAAAGTGATTGGGGTGAAGGCCTGTACTCAGTCAATAAATCATGGAAGTTATACACAGCAATCAGGAATGTGTAATTGGAGAATAGAAGGGACAACTGGGTGGCTCAGTCAGTTAAACGGCTGCCTTTGGCTCAGGTCATGACCCAGGGTCCTGGGATTGAGCCCTGCATGGGACTCCTTGCTTATCGAGGAGCCTGCTTTTCCCTCTACCTGCCACTCCCTCTGCTTATGCTCTCAAGCTCTCTCTGACAAATAAGTAAATAAAATATTTTTAAAAAATAAAAAATAAAATAAAATAAATTGCAGAATAGGAGTTTGGACTCCTGAGATTATCTGGGCAACATGGTATCATGAAAAGGGATTAAAATTTATGTGGAAAAATGGGTAATTATCTTGCCAAGTTTCTTGGAAAATCAAAACAGAACAAGACCAATAAAATAGACTTTGGTTGTTTGCCAATGTCTTTGGTGACTGAGATGCTTCTATATACTTTTACAGAGTATAATCAGAATCCTACTCAAAAGATGAGTGCATGTAACTTTGCAGGCAGAGGAAGATCTTGTCACCTGGTCAGGGTAGGTAATTCAAGGGAATGACATCTGAAAAAACACCCTAATCCCATTGGTTCATATTCTGATGAGAGGAGAGATAAATAATACACAATTAAATACAGAAATGGGGAACCCAATTATTATTTCAGATGAGTGAGAATATAATAACAGGTGATAGATCAGAGAATGCTTCTTTAATTGTGAGGTTCTCTTTCTTTCTGAGAAGGTAACTTTTGAGGTAAGACCTGTATGTTAAAAAGGGTCCTGTACCCCTGGGGATAAAAATACATTATATGCTTATTAAAAAAAAATTTGGAAGGGGAGGCGAACCATAAGAGACTATGGACTCTGAAAAACAACCTGAGGGTTTTGAAGGGTCAGGGGTGGGAGGTTGGGGGAACAGGTGGTGGGTAATGGGGAGGGCACGTTTTGCATGGAGCACTGGGTGTTGTGCAAAAAGAATGAATACTGTTACGCTGAAAAAATAAATAAAATGGAAAAAAAAAAGGGTCCAGTTAAGGTGAAGATCTGGAGATGAACATTCTAAGCTGAAGAAGGAACAAGCACAAAAATTCTTAGAAGGGAATGATTGTGCAATGAATATCAAAAAGGAGACTGAAGCAGTCATGAGCAGGGAAGTAGAGAGAGTGGTCTGGAACAGTAGACAGAGGTAGAAGACGTTGAATTCACCATGCCATGATTATATTCTAGTTGTAAGAAAAAGTCTTTAAAGAATTTTAGGAAGGATTTCTACAGACACTGTCTTCAATAAGCGTAGGAAACTTTGTATGCTGTAGAGCTGTATTTCAAATTAGTGTTTTATAAACTCTAAGAGCTGAAGTTAAGAAGGTACTTAACTTTTTAATCTAAGAGCTTTCAAACTTAGAAACCCTTTGTTTCTTTCCTGTTGTAAATGGTACAACTTGTTTTTATCTCATTTGATCCACAGTATGTATTTCCTCCATTTCAATGGGTATCATTTGATCCAACTAGGTTAGCCCTTAGCCTCTTCCCCCATGGGAGATAGCCTCATTCATCACTATAAAACTTTGCTCAATGCTAAAAGGCCTTTTTATGTCCTTTTAAAAAAGAAGGTTTATTTATTTTCATTATTTATTTGAGAGAGAGAGAAAAAAAGCACATGGCAGGAGGAGCAGAGGAAGATGGAGAGAAAGTCTTAGGCAGAGTTCCTCTTGGGGCTCACCCTCAGATCACACCCTGAACTGAAATCAAGAGTCCAGCACTTTAGCTGCACCACCCCAGTACCCCAGGCCTTATTATGTCCTAACTTCCTATCAAAATCATATCTATTCTTTATGACCTATATAAAATCTCCTTTTCTATGAAGCTTATTAACTTTTTCCTTTGATGAAGACAGTATGATATGGTAAGATTATGTTTCACTTAAAAAATTCATTAATCTAATTCATGTTCTATCAATTACTGTGAATTGTGGCTGTAGGTAGTTCCTCTAACTCTTGGATCCTAACATTTTAACAGTAAAACTTGATATAAAAATAATTACTTTCCAGAAATATCCTGACAAGGTGCCCAGGTGACTCAGTCTGTTAAGCGTCTGCCTTCGACTCAGGTCATGATCCAGGGTCCTGGGATTGAGCCCCATGCCAGGTTCCCTGCTCAGCGGGGAGCCTGCTTCTCCCTTTGCCTGCTGGTCCCCCTGCTTGTACTCTCTCTCTCTGTCAAACAAATAAATAAAATCTTAAACAAAACAAAACAAAATAAATATCCTGACACAGGTGAAAGAACTTAGAAAAGTGTCTGGCACACATTTAAATATGTATAGTCATAGGATTTTAGACTTGAACAATTTAATAGAAATCTGCATGTTTATAATTGTAATAGCTAACAGTTATTGTTTACTGAAGCAAATTATTTTATTTGCATTATTTAATTCAATCCTAATACAAAACCTTTTAGTTAAATCTATTAAACTCATTTTATAGAAGAGAAAACTAAGGCTTATATAGCTTAAGTCACTTGCACAATTCCATAGGAGTTTGTAAGTGGTGGACCCAGAATTCAGATCCAATTCTGTCCAAAGCCCATGCTTTTACCCAGGCTTCTCATTTTATAGAGGAGAAATTGTAACCTTAGAAAGACGAAAAAATTTAACTTGAGAATGTATGTCTAATCTGTGTGATAGCACATTTTAGAAACAAACTGTCTTGCCTCGGTTACATAATCCTAAGCTTTGGTATTTATTTATTTAATTTATGTGCCTTGAATGGCTGAGAACTTACATATTTCTTGAATGGGTTTACATAAGTGTCAAGTACAGGGAAATGGTAGTACTATGATACAAGGATGATGTCACCCTTAGAGATGATGTGTAAAAATGCCATTCTTAAATTCTGAAGTAGAATTGTGAGGATATACTTGGTTCATATTAGAGATAATTACAACCAAATTCACATAGCAAACTAATTTGAGTGGGAATTTCTATTTCTCTACCCAAAATGCTATTCTGTTTTTCTAGCTATGACTATATTGTACCAAAGAGTGACACGTCTGGAAAAACTAGAGACCTAGCAGTTTCCTAGGGTTGTGAGAAGGAAGGAGTTAAAACAGCTGCCCTGTAATCTATTTCTCTTTATTGGGGCAATGCCTTTAGGGAAAGACAGATGACAAGTGACCCAATATAATCTCTTTGGATGTCTTAAGTAAACTATTTCTATATGATAGGAAAAGAGTCCTTATCAATGGAATGCTCTTAGAAAAAACCCTGTGACGAGGATAGTTTATGGTAAATAAACCTAGGATTTGTGATGTGCAATTTCATGGGAAGTATCAAGTAGAATCACCTATCTGTGTATAAACTAGAAATGCTTCATAACCTGATGTTTCTTACTGTGGGGTAACAGATGTGTCTTCTATGGAGACCTGGTATTCCCAGCTAGAAAATGCATGTCTAGTGAGTGACGTAATGACCTGGGAAGCCATAATTAATAGCCCAAATATCTTTTACTTGCTACTAGCTTGTATCCTTGAATTCTTAGTAAGTAAATATTTATGTCTGATCTGACAAATCAGATTCTTTGGTTAGCTCAGGGAAATGAGAAGAAAAAGTTAAACAAAACATAAGAAGTTGAGGATAGAAAAGAGAAAGAAAGAAACGTGAAGTTGCTAGAATAGCTGACTTAACCTGGGAGAAAATAAACACTATCACTATCTTTCTGCAAATACAAAAGTAAATTCTAGATGATATGAAAAGTTGATTGTAAAAGTCTTTCTTTCAAAATCTTTACTACTTCCTCTTCTCTCTTTTCATTTCTTAGTGTTTGATGCAGCAACATTGCATTTCCAAGTACCAAAATCCTATTGCTTCTGGAACAAATTACCCCAAATTTAGTTGCTTCACAAAAGAAATTTATTATCTTACAGTTCTGGATATCAGAATTCTGAAATGGGTAATATTAGGCTAAACTGAAGGTGTGAACAGGACTACATGCCTTCTGGAGGCACCGGGAGAAAAACTATTTTCTTGCCTTTTCCAGAATAGAGGCCTCTTGCATTTCTTGTCTTGTAACCTCTTCCTCTATCTTTAAATCCAGCCATGTCATATCTTCAGATCTTTCTCTGACTCTGATATACTCTCTCTTCTTCCACACTTGAAGGAATCTTGTGATTATAATAGGCACACCTGGATAGCCCAGGATAATCTCTCTATTTTGGGTTCAGTTGAAAGGCAACCTTAATTTCATCTGCTACCTTAATTCTCCTTTGCCCCCTTGCTATGTAACATAATATATTCACTGGTCCTGGGGTTTAGGAAGTAGGCATCTTTGAAGCAGAACATCATTCTGCCTACCATAAATACCATACAATAAAGGCAAAACATATACATACATATATATGTAATGTCTATATTCAAATGAGTTTATACAATCAATAGATAGTATTTCTGTCACCTGTATGTGTGCTTATAGACTTCCTCTAGTGAACTCAAGCATGACCACGTAAATTACTTTGGCCCTTGAAATGTAAATGCAAGGATATATGTCTGTGTTAGCAGAAATTGCAAGCATCACAGTATATTCCAATATGTTAATTTTTCCTTCTTCGATGAAATCTTAAAGATCCCAGATAATGGCTACTCCACCAGTCTGAGTCTAGGGGTAAAACTTGAACCTGTGAGGATAGGAGCTTGAGATAAGAAGCAGTCTTTTTAACCATTGGCTTTCCAGATTGTGCAAAACTTGATAAGAAAAAAATGGGAAGAAAATCACTAAATAATATAAATCAAATCACTGAAAGTTGAATTCAGAGACACAATAATTTTACTCTTAGAAGACAAACATTTTTGGGGGGCCTGAGTGGCTCTGTCAATTAAGCATCTACCTTTGACTCAGGTCATGATTCCAGGGTCCTGGAATTGAGCCCCATGTTGGGCTCCCTGGTTTGTGGGGAGCCTGCTTCTCCCTCTCTTTCTGCTGTTCCCTCTGCTTATACCTGCCCCGTCAAATAAATAATTTTTTTAAAAAGACAAGCCTTTTTAAAAAGCAGATTTATTATTATAAATTTGTTAATGCATGAATCTGCTTGTGTATAAAGAATGAAAATTATCAGTCCCTCTGGGTGGCTCAGTTGGTTATGTGCATCTCAGGGTATGATCTCAGGGTTCTGGGATAGAGCCCCGCATGGGGCTCCCTTCTTAGCAGGAAGTCTGCTTGTCCCTCTCCCTCTTCTTCGGACCCTCCCTTCTTATGCTCTCTCTCTCTCTCAAATAAATAAAAATCTTTTTTAAAAATGAAAATTATGTTTGAAAAGGAAGAAGATCTAAAATATAAAATTTTATGGAAATGAAGACATATTTTCCAGAATTTGGTAGCAATGCCTTAGAAAAATTCCAAGTAAAATGAAAATACAGGAAAAAGACTTAAGCATGATAAAGATGATTTACCAGGAACCAATGAAAATGTTTCTTAAGTGATGGGATGCTGAAGCTATTGAAGATAAAACCCAGATCAGGACACACATATCACTGACTAGGACAGTTTAGGAAATTTTAGATAATACAATAAGTCAAAAACAAGAAATATTAAGAATAAATATAGGAAAAGGAACCAAATTTTCTTTATCATGATTACTTACATAAACAAGAGTGTTCATTTAATTACCAGCTAAAAAAATAAATGTAATTTAATTAATGCTAATATTTTAATATTAAGATGTCAAATATTGAGTATAAACTCAAAATTTAATAACTTTTTCTAATCAAATATATCTAATTAGAAATGACAAAAATACACATAAAATAAAATTAGTAATCCAATAACAGAAACTTGGGGCATATGTGATATAATTCATAAAAATAATAAAGAATACAAAACAAAGAAATATCATTTGTGATTTGATGACAAAATTTAAATTCATGAAATATTATCTTTTCCACAATGTACATGTAATTTAACTACAATTTGTTCAGCATTTCAACATTTTCATGAGAATATCTAACCACACAGATAGCTAGGAAATGAGATAAAATGATTTTACATTCCTATGGAACAATGAATATCCCAAATTTACAAAAATAGTTAACATTTTTTAAATATATTTTAAGCAAAAGGATATGAGGTTACCAAAAGAAAATATAAATTAATCAGATTCAGAAAGGATTGAAAAATCAATCCATGTAACTATGGATTTTCCTTGTAATGACTGCTTTCCTTGTAGAGAAATCATTCCAGGGAGTGTGAAATGCTCTTTAGAATGTGATCTGACATTATTCATGTGCATCTTTTAAAGTATAAACATCCTGACTCAGCAATGCAATTTTAGGACTCACTCCTATAGGGAAAAAAAGCTACCAGAAAATGAATATTTATTACATCATATCTTTTTGTTTGTTTTTTGAAGCAGCCTAAAACTAGAAGCAACCCCAATAAACATTAGTTAATAGGGTAGTGACTGAATGGTGAATAACTGTGTCATAAAACATTTTGATACCACCAACTAATTTCATTCCGATGTGACCATACATTCTGTTTCTCCCAGGGCAGTCTCAGTTTAGCACTGGTGTCCAAACATAGTTTTAAAAACATAGTCTTCCTTGTTTTGGATTATGAATTAGTCTTTCTAGTTAGATTTTTATCTGTTAGTATTAGGAATTTTCAAAATATATTTCAGGGTATATATAATGCAGATGTACACAAAAAATTTAAAATCATAGTAGCTATTTAAATGAACATACACGAAAGAATGGTATATACTCACTGTCAACTTCTTTTTTTTTTTTTTTCATTTTATTTATTTTTTCAGTGTAACAGTATTCATTCTTTTTGCACAACATCCAGTGCTCCATGCAAAACGTGCCCTCCCCATTACCCACCACCTGTTCCCCCAACCTCCCACCCCTGACCCTTCAAAACCCTTAGGTTGCCCCAACCTCCCACCCCTGACCCTTCAAAACCCTCAGGTTGTTTTTCAGAGTACATAGTCTCTTATGGTTCGCCTCCCCTCCCCAATGTCCATAGCCCGCTCCCCCTCTCCCAATCCCACCTCCCCCCAGCAACCCCCAGTTTGTTTTGTGAGATTAAGAGACATTTATGGTTTGTTGACAGTATTTGGATTAGGAGGATATTTATTTGACTTTTGGAATTAAAAAAAACTATAAAGACTATTTAAAAGGCAAATAGATAAATCTGAATAGCTGACTTGGTCCCAAATTTTTATGAGACCTTCAAAGTCCACATAATTTTTTCATTTTATTTTAATATTCAGTTTTGTAAAAAGTATTCATTTTTTAAAAGTAAGCTCTAGGCTCTGGGCTTGAACTCACAACCCTAAGCAAGAGTCACATGCTCTACCAACTCAGCCAGCCAAGAGCCCCAAAAGTATTCATTTTTAAATGTGATTTTATTATGGAGATATCAACTGCTTTAAAAACTAATAATGGAAATATTAATTCATTTCAGAAGTTATCCCACATACTCCATGCAGAGATAATTGTTTCAGCTTACCTTTTTACTAAACTTGTGATCTTATACTTTGTGCCATGGCCATTTGATAGTCCTTATCAAGGGGATTGAACTGCCCATTTATTTAGCATTTACCATACACCTCACACCATGTTAGGTCTTTAAGTGCTTGTTACTCTCCTTTTAGGGAAAAAGAGCTAAGGTTCCATAACATTAAATTTTTTGGTTAATAGTACTCTTAGAAAGTAGAGAGTCAGCATTTAAAAGAAAGTCAGTCTCCCTGACTCTTGATGTTTTTCTGTACCGTACAGCTTCCCATCCATTTATAGTTCTATTATTCTTCTTACAATAATATTATTATATCCTTCTTTATTCACACTGAAAGTTTTATACCTCAGAAAATCTGTCTTTTTGAATGGCAATTCCCAAATGCAAAATTAACCTGTGGTTAGAATTATGTCACCTTTACCAACATTGCCATATGCATGACAAAATATAAATAGCAGCAAGTTGTATTAGCTTTGTTTTAAAGAAACACAACCTAATGTCAGAAAAGATAAATGACTTGTCCAGCAGCACATTCCAAATCATGCAGAGTTAAAAATAGAATTGTGAAGAAGTTAAATGCTCTTGGCTTCCTAGTCTAGAATACTATTTATGAGATGCCAATGATTCTTTTTAGAACATGGCAATATAATTTTTATTGCTTGTCAGGACTGGTAATGATTGTAAGTCCTTAGTATTTTTGACTTGCTAAAAATAAAATTCAAAGAAGACTTACTCATTTAAGACTATGTTGGTCTTCAAAATCATTTGACATGTGCTTTAAAGTGGACCCACTGAATAATACAATAATAATTGAATACAAGAGGAAGGAGAAATTTAATTGTGTATTATCTGTGTATAACATTGTTTAACAGAATCCTGCTAACTTTGGCTATTTCATCTGTAGCCATTAGACACTTCTAAAACATATTGTTCATTTTTCTACAAATATTTACTGAGTGCCTGTCATGCACTGAGGATAAAATAGTGAACAAAACAAAATCCTTTTTTTTTCATGAAATTTTTTTTCATGAATTCAATATATTTACATTATATTGAGGAATCAAAAAATGTGAAAAAAAATGTGTGGTATATATTAATGTCCTCAGGTAGTGGTTAAGTGCTCTGAAGAAAAACAAAGCAGATCAGAAGATGGAGACAGTTGGAGAAAGTACTATTTTAGATAAAAGGATCTTCAAGTAGGACTGTCTAATAATATTACACCTGAGACCTGAAAGAAGTGATGGATGTCCAGAAAAGGAGGGACATAAGCAGAATGAATAAGGAGTTTAAAGAATCTGAGGTGGATTGTGTGCAGCATGATTAATGATAAATTCAGTACAGATGAAATAAGTGACTAAGGGGGTAACTATAAGATGAAATCAGAGTAGCAGCAAAAGAAAAGTATATGTGGGACCATTAAACCCCAGTAAGGACCTCAGATTTCATCCTGGAAGAGGCAGAAAGACATTGTGCATTTGTAAACAGAGGAGGTATATAATCTGATTTAAGTTTTCAAGGAATCACTTTGGTTCTACATGCAGAACAGATTTAAGGAGCAAGGATCAAAGCAAAAACATCAGCTGGGTGGATAAGAGTCTGTGTAAAACCATGGTGATAGTGTAGTTTCAAAATTAACCTAAAGATTCGGTGCAATCCCTATCAAAATCTCAGCCTGATTTTTTGCAGAAAATGACAAACTGATCCTAAAATTCATATGGAAACACAAGAGATCTGGAATAGCCAAAACAATCTTGATCAAGAACAAATATGGAGGATTTATACTTCCCAGTTTTAAAACTTAATATAAAGTTGTGTAGTCGTGGCATAAAGATAGACATATATATCAACTGAATAAGATTGAATCTAGAAATAAACCTTTTTAATTACCACCAATTAAATTTTGGCAGAGTGCCAAGACAATTTTATGCTGAAATGAATAGTATTTCCACAAATGATACTGGGATAACTGTATAGTCACACACAAAATAATGAAGTTGGACCCTTACTTTACACTATCACACAAACCAACTTAAAATGGGTCATAGAGAATCACAGAAGAAAATGTAACTAAAATTATAAAACTCTTAGTAGAAGATTTAGAAGTAAATCTTTGTGACCTTAACTTAGGTAACTCTTTTTAGATATGATACCAAAAACACAAATAAGAAAAGAAAAAAATTAAATTGGACTTCATAAAAATTAAAGAGTTTTGCAATGCAAACTATACTATCAAGAAAGTGATACCAATTCATAGAATGGGAGAAAATATTGAAAATAATTTTAAAGAGATAATGATGGCTGGGACTAGAGTGGTAACTTTGAAGATGATGAGAAGTAGTCTGATTCTAATGCATTATGGATAAACCGTACAATGTTGTTGGCTTTTAACTATTGTTTTATCTACAAAATGATTATTTCAAGTAGTTAAAGTTAGTATTCTGAAGGTATGCCTACAGAGGTTTTTTTGTTTGTTTGTTTGCTTGCTTGTTTGTTGTTTTTACGCTAGAGCTATGAAATGACTATGAGATTTTAGGCAGAGGAATTGGAAAGATCAGGATGCCATTTACAGGAATCTAGAAGATTGGGGTAGAGTAGGATTGAGGATGGAAGCAAGTTTGTTTGTAGGCATATTAACTCAAAAGACAGAAGATTATCAAGAGGAGATTACAGTAAACAGAATGGTAGCATCTGTTGTTTAGGACAAAGTAGGAGAAACAATTCCCACTGGCAAGACTCAAGTATGGTTAATACTATAACTAAACAGCTTTTTAATATTTCAGTAATATTTCACCTAAAGAAACAGTTCTTCTGTTCTATTAATTAGGTAAGATGTGAAGAGTTACAATTTAGCTTAGTGATATAAAATAAGAAGATTCCTCCCAACACAAAGCACCAATAAATGTCAAATAATTATTCCCAGCTCTAAACATAAAAGCTGTTTAAATGAAGAAATGGTGTGGGCTGGGGAGGGAAAAATGATAAGACTGTTCAACTTTATATATATTCAGACCTATCATTAAATTTAAATTCAGAAATATGAATCCCAAAGAAAGACCACCTTGTCCTGCCAGTTACTACTTCTTTTAAATTTTGTTTGTAACCATTTGCAGTCCCCTTTCTTTCCCTTTCTCTATTTCTCTGCCTCTCACAGCTCTCTTACATATTCCATACAACCCGTCCCCACCCCACACACACTTAAAAATGGCTATTAAGAAAGACTAGAGTAATTATTTCTGTTCTTTTATTTACATTTCCAAGGCTATGATGATAAAACTTACCTTTCTTCATGGATGGTGTGTGTACTTCATTTTCAGAATACTTGAACCTCTGTTTTACTTTTCTGGTTAGAGGGTGGATATCCATATATCAAAAGGAGACATAAATTCTTAAGTTATTTTTTAACAAAAACATTCAGTTTAGGTTTCAGATAATTAAACTCATTATTCATTTGATTAAGCCATCTTGATTTTTAAATTTTTATGGCGCTTTCTCTGCTGACTTAATAAAAAAAGAAATGCATAAAAAAGGAATCATCGTTTTTTACTAGAGCTAAAGAAATAACGCTATTATTTTCATTACTGCCATGATGAAGCAGATCAATATGAGACATTGTTTATTTCCTTTTAAGTAAAGACACTAAACCACCAAAACAATGAACTGAATTAAAGCAAAATTATATTGTTTTAATATTTTGTTCGCACTTCACTTGCTAAGCATAGATTAACAGCTCAAAGTACTTGGCTTCATGTTTTCTCACTGAGAACATAATGATATAAATTTAAATATATGCTTTGAAGTTGACATAAATTACTATAGACCCCTTCAGAGAAAAATTTAACATGATAATAAATAGTTATAGATTAATTTAAAGATTGTACAGATCCATAATTGCTGGTTTGCTTGTGAAATTAGCATAGATTTTTTTTTCAATGAAAATAATTTTCTTGCTGCAACTGTATGACTTTTAGAACACAAGTTCTGGAGAAGAGGGAGATGAATATTTTTCTTAATGTGTGCCAAATGATACAAAAAATTCTATAAAAATGTTTATAAAGTAGTTGTGAGCATAGCAGAAGGGAAAAATTGCTTTGTGTAACACAGTGGTGCAAACCCTGTGTGTGTGTGTGTGTGTGTGTGTGAGAGAGAGAGAGAGAGAGAGAAAGAGAGAGATTTTTAACCCCTTGAGAATCCCCTGACAGCTCATGATCATTCCCACCAGAAGCAGAGTTAGGAGGTCATAAAGGCATGCAAACAGAGTGTTTTCCATACATTTTAGGAATTCATAGAGGTTAATGCAAGGAAGATAAAGACATCACAGTTTTTAAAGGAAGCTTATGAGAGAGGAAATATTGAGGAGAGTCTTGAATATAACCCTTACATGTATTTTCCCTCATTGCATTCCTTTCGTAGGGACCAGAAGTTTTGAAATACAACAAACTTCTTCAGTCCTTTATGACTGTTCATCTATAATATGTCATGATAATTTATGCAGCCATACCAATCAACTTTCCCCAAACACCTTATTATTAAGGTGTATTAAAAATTTAAAAATTTTTCTTAAATCATTTGGCAAACTTCTACTCCTGGGATGCTGACTCCTTTCACTGAAATGCCCATGTTTAACTTGGAATCAGCTGCTCTTTCTCATGACATCTTAGGTATTTGTCTTTCATAATACTTTGTAATTTTGAATTATATAATAAAATGAATTCTTATTTTTTTATTAATTAAGACTTCAAGGGAAATAGAGTGTTCTATTCCTTATAACTCTTATTTTTGTAATATGTATATGTAATAAATGTTATTTAAGTATTTTATTTATTTACCTATTTATTTATTTATCTGAGAGAAAGGGAGCAGGGGAGGAGCAGAGGAAGAGGGACAAGCAGACTCTGGGCTGAGCATGGAACTCAACGTTGGGCTTCATCCCATGATTCTGAGATCATGACCTGAGCTAAAATCAAGATTTAGATGCTTAACTGACTGAGCCAGTCAGGCACCCTGTAATAAATTTTTTCTTAATAAAATCTTGACACAAACCAAAACACAACCAAAGAACTACTTTTAATGTTGTTATTGTGGTAAAAATCAACAATACAGTACATAAAATCAGTAAAACAAATAAATAGCATATCTAAGTGTAGTAAAATTTCTCTTCAAATCTCAATTCTTATCCTTGAAGTAAGCACACTTAATTATTTTCCTTTATTTTTTCAAGACTTTAAACATATATTTACATGAATTTCTCTGCAAATTTTAAATGTTAACATAAGTTGGGTTTATTAACATAAATTATACATACTGTGCTTCAACTTGCCTTTTTTACTTCCTGATGTATGTAGGACATATTACTTTTTGAGTGTATATTGGTCCAAAATATTTTTTTAGAAATTACTATGGTATGAATTCACTATAATTCAATTTAATACTATTTTAAACTGAACATTTGTATTGTTTATCAAATTATACTATGAGAAATGTTCCTGATATAGCATTCTTATATTTGCTTTAATGCATTTATATTTCCAAAGGCTGGATCTAGAAGTGGAATTACTTAGCCATACTGCATGCACATTTTATTTATTTATTTATTTATTTATTTATTTATTTTTAAGGTTTTAATTTATTTATTTTTTCAGTGTAAAAGTATTCATTGTTTGCACAACACCCAGTGCTCCATGCAAAACGTGCCCTCCCTATTACCCACCACCTGTTCCCCCAACCTCCCACCCCTGACCCTTCAAAACCCTCAGGTTGTTTTTCAGAGTCCATAGTCTCTTGTGGTTCGCCTCCCCTTCCAATTTTTTTTTTTTTTATAAACATATAATGTATTTTTATCCCCAGGGGTACAGGTCTGTGAATCGCCAGGTTTACACACTCCACATCACTCACAATAGCACATACCCTCCCCAATGTCCATAACCCCCTCCCCCTCTCCCAACCCCACCTCCCCCCAGCAACCCCCAGTTTGTTTTGTGAGATTAAGAGTCATTTATGGTTTGTCTCCCTCCCAAGACCATCTTGTTTCATTATTCTTCTCCTATCCCCCTAACCCCCCATGTTGCTTCTCCATGTCCTCATATCAGGGAGATCATATGATAGTTGCCATCAAAAGAAATGAAATCTTGCCATTTGCGATGACGTGGATGGAACTAGAGGGTATCATGCTTGGTGAAATAAGCCAATCGGAGAAAGACAACTGCATGCACATTTTAAATTTTGTGTGTACTGTCTAATTTTATACAAAAAAGTACTAACAAATTATACTTCACCAACCCTGTTTCTCTACATCAACATTGAATATAAAATTTTTTCAGACTTGGCTCATTACATGGTTTAAAACATCCTCATTATCCCTGATTGTGTACTTGTGAACTTACCTACTCACTGAAATTGATTTTTTAACCCCAAAATCAATACTTATGGTGTTTTCTGGACCGTTCATAGACATGCTCAGCAACAAAAAAAATCTAAGTGGCCAACACACACTGCTTTCTTGTTACAGTTCTGATACTACAAGTAAGTGTAATTTTTGCAAGTGATTAATTTAGTGCCATGTTTTCCTCATTTTTGTGTTTTTTGGTGATTTTGCTGTTTAAAATGGCCCTGTATCAGTGCCTGAGTGCTCAGTCAGTTGTGTCAGATTCTTGATTTCAGCTGTGATCTCAGGATCCTGGGCTTGAACCCCAAGTAGGGCTCTGTACTGAGTGGGGAGTCAGCATTAAGATTTCTCTCCCTCTTCCTCTCCCTCTGCCTCTCCTCTCTCTCTCTCTCTGTGTAAAAGAAATAAATAAAATTTTTAAATAGATAAAATAAAATGGCTGTCTAGTGGTGAAGTGATATCTGATGTCCCAAAGTGCAAGAAGGCTGTGACATTCCTTAGGGAGAGAATACATGTGTTAGAAAAGCTTCATTCGGGCATGAGTTATAGTGCTATAGGCTGTGAGTTCAACGTCAATGAATTAATCAACATTTGTCTATTAAATAACGTATCTTAAAAACATAAGCAACCATAAAACAAGGTTATGTATCGATCAATTGATGAATATGTGACTAGAGATTCTCAGAAAACTACTCCTGTAATTCCTCCAGGAACAGTGGTTCAGTTTTTGTGGCAAGTTTATAGAACGTGATTGTCGTGAATAACATGAATCAACTGTATATCATTTTTATTTGCATTGCATTTCCCTAATTATTAATGTTGCAGAACATCTTTTGTATATTTGACATTTGCATTTCTATTTCTGCTATTAAAAATTTATAGTTCCTATCCCTTTCATTAGATTGTTCCTTTTTCAATTCATATGAGTTTTCTGTATATTAACAGGACTGAAAATTTTCCTGTATGTATATTGGAAATATTTCCCCCCCATCCATCTATTGTCACTGAGTTTTCTGATATTTTCAACCACCTCCTTTTTTTAAAATGTAATGAGAGCTATTGTTTACAGTCATTTTATGGCTTTTTTGTTTTGTGTCTAATGTGTTATAGTGTTTTTTCACCTAGTTTTGAATTACTTATAGTTTCTTTTCATGTAATGAAAGGATCATTCCATTACCCCCTGATAGTCATGTGTTGCTAATTTTTCTAATATTGTGCTTTTAATAATCTATTATTTTATCATGGTCATAGATGCAATTTTTAAAAATGTATTTTTTTATCTGTTTTCGTTCTTGATTTCAGTTTGTTGTTTTATTTTTTGAAAGGTATCATACTGTTTTAATTACTTTTATTTTATAGTATAACTTTTTATTGTCAGGACTTCTCAACCTTTTTTTTTAAAGATTTTATTTACTTATTTGATAGACAGAGATCACAAGTAGGCAGAGAGGCAGGCAGAGAGAGAGAGGGGGAAGCAGGCTCCCCGCTGAGCAAAAAGCCAGATGTGGGGCTTGATTCCAGGACCCTGGGATCATGACCTAAGCTGAGGGCAGAGGCTTTAACCCACTGAGCCACCCAGGTGCCCCCTTCTTGGCTTATTTTTAAAATTTTCCTCCATATATTTATTTATCCTTGTGCATTATTTCTTCCAGAGCTGCAAAGTTTATTTACCCTAAAACTGAACAGATAATTTTAATACTGTTTATTCAGGTCAGAGGAGTAAACCACATCCCATAACTAGAAATGTTTGCATAGCTTGCTTAGTATACCCACTTTCCTTGTTATATATTATTGCTTCACTTGTCATCTTGAGCCAGTCCCCTAAAAAGGAAGGTTTTTGGTTTTGTGTTTTATAAAGCCAAGGTGTCCTTTGTTTAGTTAAGGGGGAAATCAGAGCAAAAAACATGATATTCAAATACTGTTTTGCCTAAGTGCTGTGAAATATAGTTGAAACATAACTGCCACAAAACAGAATTTGCCATCATAGTTGCCAGGCACTTTATGACAAGAAACAGAAGTTTTCTCTCTTGGTTAGTGCTGGAGATACAGGGAAATTACATTTTTTTTTGCTCACAGTCCTCAGAATTCATGTAGACTACCTTCTTTTTATATTGAAACGTGGAAGAATCTTATAGATGCCATTGTGGTCATGCTTCAATAATGTTATAATCATAAATTGATGATTAAATTATAATTATCGACATCCTCTAAGTTTTTACATGTTCTCATCTTTATGTGATTGCCTGGATTTTACCTGTATTATAGACAAACACCTTTCTGCAAGTATTCCCTTATATATTAATAAATTTTAATTATTTTCATATTTTCTTACATATCTATTTCCTGGAGGCATCTAAATATTTATGTATGGATTTTGTTAAGCTTTAAAGACTTATACTGTTTTTCCATTTCTGGAACCACCTCATTCTATTGCTATGGATTAACATATACTGCTGAGCACTTTTTTTTTTTTTTTTTTTCAGAGAAAATAGATCTCCAGAGAAAAGAGAAATTCTCTAGTCCTATGTGAGTCTGTTTGTGAACCAGCTTGTTGGTATATATCAAAAATGTAAAGAACATTTTCTATACCTGGTTGAATTGTATATGGTTACCAGGCATTAAATATACATTCCGATGATCCTCCACAATTTTTTCAAATGCTGTTCAGCATATTTTTACTCTCAGTTGCATACATTTCCATACAGGTATAGATCTCTTTACATAATCCAACTTTTCTTTAAAGCCTATCCATCGTCCTCTTATTGTATTCCAAGCATGCCTTTCATCACTCCAAGTAAGTCTCAGGGAGGCCTGTAGGGTTGTGTATAATTCCTCTGTCTTGGAAGTTGAAATTCACCATGTCACCCATGCTCAGTGCATTAAGCAGTAAACATATTTTGCCTGAAGGCTTCTACATGCCTCTTTTAAAGTTTCTTCCATGACTTATTGCGCTTTAACTCTATTGTTAATATTCTTTTCAGACCAAGAGAGGCAGTAAATCTAAAACAAACTTAGACATTTTACTGTTAAAACTTTCAGACTCACCTAGCCTCCTGTGAGGAGAAAATTGTTCCCTAAGTGGGATATTTTTTCTACTTGTTAGATTGTTAGTCTTCAGTGATTCATTCTTTAATTATACCGAAGAGTTTCCCCCAGAAGTTAAACATGCTAAAGTAAAATTATTTTCTTCCATTTATTTTTCCATCAAAGTGGACAAGTGCATATATATATATATATATATATATATATATATATATATATTTCATGTCTTGCTTTTAGTTACTTCACTAGTTTACCTGAGATGATTCAATAGGTAATAATTATTTTTGTTACAATTTGTGTTTCTTTTGTAGATAAAAACATGAATCATGGAAATTAACCAGCAATAATTTTTAAGCATCTGCCAAATATGTGTTAGCCCTAAAGATACCAGGACTAAGGATGCTTGTGTCCTAAGGCAACATCAGCCTTGGGCACCTATATATATGTGATATGACTTTAAGATCATTTGAACACTCTTCCTGATTCCCTTTCAAGCATTCCCCAGTGCCTTTCACCTCTTCAATCTGTGGATTTTGTGAGGAAAATTCACCTAACGGTATACAAACTTATGTAGAAGATAATAGTATAATTTTTACTTTAGAGCTTTGGCTTTGGAATGAACTTGTTACATTCCAAATGCTGGACCCATCCTTTCATTATGTGCTCTCTTGAATAATTTATAAAATTACTTTACAGCTCCCTGTGCCAAAGATTCAGTCAAATAAGAGGAGGAGTGTTATTCAAATTATTTAAAACTTAGAAGAGTCTAGGGTCCTGGGATCGAGCCCCGCATCGGGCTCTCTGCTCAGTAGGGAGCCTGCTTCTCCCTCTCTCTCTGCCTGCCTCTCTGCCTACTTGTGATCTCTGTCTGTCAAATAAATAAATAATTTCTTTTAAAAAAAATAAAAAAATAAAAGAAGAGCCTGACACTGATCCATTCAGAAGAACACTGCTCAGAGCGATGTCTTGAAGGATCCTTGATGCATCAAGCATCACAAACTTAGTAATGAGAGAGCATAGGGAGATAATAGGGAGGTAGAGCAGCTGGAGTGCTGATAGGACACTTAGGGTGTTTTGACAATGGTTATTTAACTCAACTGGTAGGGAAATATTTGACTATTTTAATTGGTTCCACTGAACTGGAGCAACCCACTGACTATAACTGATACTTATTATTTACTTCAGATCTTTTACAAATACATTTTTCTAGGAACAACACTGACATCAAAAAAGGATAAAAGGAAAAGCATAATCATATGGATTGGAAGGGTGAACAAGAATCAAGCACATGTTACCTAACACACAAATTAATAATCAGTGGTCATGGCACAAGCAAAATCACTTTACGTAGGTTGTCCCTGTGGCAAGATCCTGGTTAACCTTAGTTTCGTTTGTTTCTGCCTGAGGCTGTCTCTCTGGGATTCCCAGAGATTTAATGAGCCACCAATTGCCTTCCCTCTACAATTCTTTTTTTGTTTAAGTTAATATTTAATTTCTCTGGTTTATGACTGAGACTATGTATAAAGAACTGGTACCAGGACTATATTACTGGCAGTAATACCTCCTAATATGTAGAATTGACTTGCTGGCATACCCTAAAATATAGAATTAATTTGCTAAAGAATTCTATCATTCCCAGGTAGAAAATTGATTTTTTTTTGCTATATTTAGTTAAATTATGGTTTGTTGTATATTTGGAATAAGAGCAACATCTTCAAGGACTTGTTAGGAAAATATCAGGATGTTGCAGGGTGTTGATTGATTCTTATGGCCATCATTAAGATTTTTCAAGAAAGAGATAAGCTTCAGTTTCTCCAAACACAAGAAATAAAGAAAAGGCAGTTTTATAATAAAAATCCTTTCTCTCTTTTGTTGCTGTCCAAATTGACTGAAATATGGATAACTTGATTCTGTGCATTGATGGAAAATATACTATAATCCAAATTCAAGATCTGATATGCTGAGGCAGAAAGATAGAATTCTCAAAGGATAAGATTAGGTAAAAGATAAACCTATACTTTTAAGCATCTTTCAAATACCTCCAGTTAACCCAGTGGTTTCAATTTTGGCTGCACATTACTTTTTTAAAAAAATAATGATGCTTTCTTCCTAACCACTGAAATTCTTATTCAATTTAATTTTTCTCAGAAAGTGGTTTGAGCATTGTTTTTCTAAAAGTTCCCTAGGTAATTCTTGAATAATAACTTTTTCTCATTGAAGAAGTCTCTGGAATGTAGCCTAGAGGACAGGCTCATATTCCAGGTTTTGATTTATCTCAGTTTGAAGTCATTAATTTTTGAACCAGAGGGTGGTTAGTGCACAAAGGTATGCTGTGAGGAAACAGAAATTCTCACATTCATAAAACCTGTGCATAAATGTGATCTTTGGGTATTGGTTTTAGCCAATTAAATAAATCTAGTACAAATACAGTGCAACTTATTGAGGTTTTAAAAATAATTATATTGAAATAAAATGTGACTTTAATATTCTGTTTTTCTTTTGTTTTAAAATAAAGATGTTATTTATTTGTGTGTGTGTGAAAGAGAGAGAGAGAGAGCACAAGCAAGGGGAGCAGCAGGCAGAGGGAGAAGTAGTCTCTGTGCTGAGCAAGGAGCTCCATGCAGGACTCAGTCCCAGGACCCTAGAATCATGACCTGAGCCAGAGGCAGACACTTAGCTGACTGAGCTACCCAGCCATCCCTGTTTTTATTTTTCTGATAATTAAATGAAATACCATAAGTAAATTGCATGTTAGAGTGCCAGAAACAAAGTAAACAGTCACTGAGAGCAAGTGATTATCATCATCGGTGATATTATTATTATCTATACTATTCCTCCTTCTACTAATACTACTTCTACTACTACTATAACTATTATTACTACTCCTGAGAGCTAGAGACCAGGTGTTTTCTAAATAAATCCAGTGAATCACTCAATCACAGTTTTAAGGTGTTCTTTCTTATATGCTGCAGTACAAAAAACTTGTGGAATTTTTTTCTTCCTTTTCTATAATATTTTAAAAAAATTAAGTAATCTATAACAAATTGGGGCTCGAACTAACAACATCAAGAGCAAGAGTCACATGCTCTACCAACTGAACCAGCCAGGCATCCCACAAATGATTTTTTTTAATTTAATTTAATTTTTTTCAGTGTTCCAAAATTCATTGTTTATGCACCACACCCAGTGCTCCATGTAATATATTCCCTCCTTAATACCCAATACCAGGCTCACCCAACCCCCCACCTCCCTCCCCTCAACAACCCTCAGTTTGTTTCTCAGAGTCCACAGTCTCTCATGGTTTATCCCCCTTCTGATTTCTCCCAATGCACTTCTCCCATCTCCCAATGTCCTCAATGTTATTCCTTATGCTCACAAGTAAGTGAAACCATATGATAATTAATCTCTTCATTTGACTTATTTCACTCAGCATAATCTCCTCCAGTCCCGTCCATGCTGATACAAAAGTTGGGTATCCATCCTTTTTGATGGAGACATAATATTCCATTGTATATATGGACCATATCTTCTTTATCCATTCAGCTCTTGAAGGGCATCTTGGTTCTTTCCACAGTTTGGTGACTGTAGCCATTGCTGCTGTGAATATAAACATTATTAAAATGTCTACTGCCTAGAGCAATCTATAGTTTCTTTCTTTTTTTTAAGATTTTATTTCTTTATTTGACACAGACAGAGAGAGATCACAAGTAGGCAGAGAGGCAGGCAGAGGGGGAGGGGGAAGCAGGCTCCCCACTGAGCAGAGATCCTGATGTGGGCCTCAATCCCAGGATCCTGAGATCATGACCTAAGCTGAAGGCGAAGGCTTAACCCACTGAGCCATCCAGGCACCCGAGCAATCTATACTTTCAATGCCATCCTGATCAAAATGTCACTGGCATTTTTCAAAGAGCTGGAACAAACAATCCTAAAATTTTTATGGAACCAGAAGAGACCCCGAATTGCTAAGGAAAGGTTGAAAAAGTAAAACAAAACTAGGGGTATCATATTGCCTCATTTCAAGCTTTTCTACAAAGCTGTGATCAAGACAGCGTGGTACTGGCACAAAAAAAGACACATAGACCAGTGGGACAGAGTAGAGAGCCCAGATATGGACCCTCAATGCTATGGTTAAATAATCTTTGACAAAACAGGAAAAAATATACAGTGGGAAAAATTCTCTTCAATAAATGGTGCTGGGAAAATTGGACAACTATTTATAGAAGAATGAAACTCAACCATTCTCTTACTCCATACACAAATACAAACTCGAAATGGATAAAAACCTCAATGTGAGACAGGATTCTATCAAAATCCTAGAGGACAACATAGGCAGTAACATCTTCAACATCAGCCACAGCAACTTCTTTCAAGACATGTCTCCAAAGGCAAAGGAAACAAAAGCAAAAATGAACTTTTGGGAATTCATCAAGATCAAAAGCTTCTGCACAGCAAAGGAAACAGTCAACAAAAGAAGGAAGCAACCCACAGAATGGAAGAAGATACTCACAAATGGCACTACAGACAAAGGTCTGATATCCAAGATCTATAAAGAACTCCTCAAAGTCAACACACACAAAACAGATAATCACATCAAAAAATGGGCAGAAGACATGAACAACACTTCTTCAGAGAAGACACACAGATGGCTATGTTTATAGCAGAAATGACTTGTGTTTTAACAGTCCATTTGGGTCCCTGAATGCATTTCACCCAAGGGAAAATTTGGTATCAATAGTGATTAAGATACTAGACCCAGTCTCTGAAAGCCAACCCCTCAACACCTCCTGATGTTTTATTTATACTATAAATAGTTCCATTCGAACAGCAGATGGGGTGCCTGGGTGGTTCAGTCAGTTAAATGATCAACTTTTGATTTCACCTTAGGTCATGATCATGGGGTCCTTAGGTCAAGCCCCATGGTGGGCTCCCTGCTCAGCAGGGATTCTACTCGAGATTCTGTCTCTCTCTCTCTCTCTCTCAATTTCCCCCTCCCCATTGCACATGCCCACTCTTTCTCTCTTTCAAATAAATATATCTTTGAACAGCAAATGACCGTGATTTATTGACAAGGTGTTTCTTTTAGTATATACTTCAGCTGTCCAGATCAACCAAGAGGCCTATTAGTGAGAGGATTCCTGCCAGCATTCTGGTAAGGGATCGGCAAAGGACTGTCTGGTAAATAGCATCAGGGAGTTATTAGATAAGAAGATAGAAGAAATAAGCCCTGGGGCAACCCCAGTGTAAGCTTTTATGTGAGGAAGTGGAGGAGGTCAGTCTGGGCAAGTGGCAGGGACATGAATCAAGTTGTAATGAGTTGAAAATTTGAAACAGTTTGCTTATGGTGCAGTGCATCCTTGAATTAGTGATTTTGTAATATGTAACAAATTGCAACAATTCCAAAATGGATTCATCATTTCTTCTCATCACAACTGTGTCATTACAGACACAGTTTGTACTTTGATACTTAAAAAAGAAGTTGTTAACTAAATTTAAATGCCAATATTCTACTCTCCTTCCTTGTTCTTGACAAAATGTAATACTGAGTCCTATCTCCACCCCCTACCTCCAACATTACTCCAATCTTTATTGAGTGAGATTTACCATGTTGAAATTACTTGGCAAGAACTAGTTATTTGTCTCGAAGCAAATTCTTTGAAATCAATTTAACTCATGCTAACCTTAAAATATCTCCAAATTTCTTGCTTATATCTGTGATTCTTTTTTTTTTAAGATTTTATTTATTTATTTGACAGAGAGGGAGAGATCACAAGTAGGCAGAGAGGCAGGCAGAGAGAGAGGGGGAAGCAGGCTCCCCACTGAGCAGAAAGCCCGATGCAGGGCTCGATCCCAGGATGCTGAGATCATGACCTGAGCCAAAGGCAGAGGCTTAACCCGCTGAGCCACCCAGGCACCCCTCTGTGATTCTTTTTTGTTGATTTAATTTATGTTCTGTTGGGAAAAGTGGGTCTGTGGTATCCACAGTATGTCAGTCTGTCTTTAAGTTTGTATTTAATTTTTGTATATTTGGTCAAAAGGTGAAATTGCTAAAGTTATCTTTCCACTATGTAAGAATATATAGCAACTGCCTGTCATTTGACTTACTATCTAGATCCTTCCTTGGCTGCAAACAGGTTATTCTTCTTATATAATCTTTTCCTGTAGGCTTCACTGTCTTTCTAACAACTTCCTAAAGCGTGATTGAGCTAATTTTAAAATGGCATCTTTGTACATATCTTTGTCTAGGGCTCCACCTGTTCACTTTTGGCAATGGCTTTGATCATAACCAGCCTGAGTTATATCTGGGAAAAGGCAGGAAAGAATTTCTGAGTCATAAAATTTCTATCACACATATCAGCACCGCGTTAAGGGAAAAATAAATCATTTTCATTCATTTAGAAAGTGAACAAATGATTTTGTCAAAATTGTACTTGCAAAACTTAATATACTCAAAGACTGTTGTAAAGAGGAGAAGTAATACATGTAATAAAATAAATGCAGGGTTTGGTTGATAGAGATTTGAGTGCAAATCCAATTTCAAACACTTAGAAACTATATGATATTTTTAGGCAAGGATTTAACCTATGTAAGCCCTTGTATTTTTTTTTTTGTCCATAATATGATACTGCATTTTTCTATGAAATATCATTTTGTAGACTGAAAAATAGTGTATGAAAAGTGCTTAGCACAGGGATGTCCACTCTCACCACTGTTACTTAACATAGTACTGGAAGTCTTAGCCTCAGCAATCCAACAACAACAAAAAAAGAAATAAAAGGCATCCAAATCAGCAAGGAAGAAGTCAAATTTTCACTGTCTGCAGATGACATGATACTCTTCATAGAAAACCCAAAAGACCACCCAAGATTTGCTAAAACTTATGTACAAATTGAGTAAAGTTGCAGGATGCAAAATCAAATCCAGAAATTTGTTGCATTTCTATACACCAGTAATGAAGGAGCAGACAGAGAAATAATGGAATCAATCCCATTTACCCTTACACCAAAAACTGTAAGATACCTAGAAATAAACCTAAGCAAAAGAGGTAAAAGATCTGTACTCTGAAAACTATAAAACACTGGTGAAAGAAATTGAAGATGACACAAAGAAATGGAAAAATATTCCATGTTCATGGATTGCAAGAAAAAATACTGTTAAAATGTCTATAATACCCAAAGCAATCTACACACTTAATTCAATCCCTATCGGATTACCACCAGCTTTTTTTGTAGAGCTAGGATAAACAATTCTAAAATTTTATGGAACCAGTAGAGACCCTGAATAGCTAGAGCACTCTTGAAAAAGAAAAGCAAAGCTGGAACCATTACAATTCCAGACGTAAAGCTATATTGCAAAGCTTTAGTGATGAAAACAGTATGGTACTGGCACAAAAAAGACCCATAGATCAATGGAAAAGAATAGAAAACCCAAAAATGAACCCACAACTATATCATTGACTAATCAACAAAGCAGGAAAGAAGAGCCAATCAACGAATGGTGTTTGGAAAACTAGACAGCAACATGCAGAAGAATGGAACTGGACCACATTCTTACACCATACACAAAAATAAATTCAAAATGGATTAAAGACCTAAATATGAGATAGGAAATCATCAAAATCCTACAAGAGAACATAGGCTGAGCCTTTTTGATACTGACCATAGCAACTTCTTACTAGATATGTCTTCAAAGGCAAGGGAAATGAAATCAAAAGTGGAATGTTGGGACTTCATCAAGATAAAAAGCTTCTGCACAGTGAAGGAATCAACAGAACTAAAAGACAACCTATGGAATGGGAGAAGATATTTGTAATTGACATATCTGATAAAAGGTTAGTATCCAAAATCTATAAAGAGCTTATCAAAATCAGCACCCCAAAACCAAATAATTCCAATTAAAAATGGGCAGAAGATATGAACAGATATTTTTCCAAAGAAGACATTCAGATGGCCAGCAGACATGTAAAAAGATGCTCAGTATCATTCATCGTCAGGGAAATGCAAATCAAAATTATGATGTGATATCACATCAGACCTATCAGAATGACTAAAATTAACAGCACAGGAAACAACAAGTGTTGGTGAGGATGTGGAGAAAGGGGAACCTTCTTACACTGTTGGTAGGAATGCAAACTGGTGCAGACACTCTAGTAAACAGTATTCAGGTTTCCCAGAAAGTGAAAACTAGTACTACTCTATGACCCAGCAATTGCATTAGGTATTTACCCAAAGGATACACAGATACTCATTTGAAGGGGCACATGTACCCTGATGTTTATAGCATTATCAACAATTGTCATATTATGGAAAGAGCCCAAGTGTCCACTGATTGATGAATAGATAAAGAAAATGTGGTCTGTGTGTGTATATATGTGTATGTATACACATATATACACAATGGAATATTACCTGGCCTCAAAAAGAATGAACTCTTGTCATTTGCAATGACGTGGATGGAGTTAGAGTATATTATGCTAAGTGAAATAAGTCAGTCAGAGAAAGACCATATGATTTCACTCAAATGGGGGATTTAAGAAACAAAACAGATGAACATGGGACAGGGATAAAAATAGAGGCAAACCAGAAAACAGATTCTTAATTATAGAGAACAAACTGATGGTTACTGGATGGGAAGTGGGTGCAGGGATGGGTTAAATGGGTGATAGGTATTAAGGAGGGCACTTGTGATAAGCACCAGATATTGTATGTAAGTGATGACTCACTAAATTCTACCCCTGGAACTAATAGTACATTGTATGTTAGTTAACTGGAATTTAAATAAAAACTTGAAAAGTAGAAAAAAGTCCTTGGCAAATAGTAGGCATTATTATGGTTATTACTAATTACAAAGAGATGATTAGGTAAAAATTTAATGCTCCTTGGGTAATACTCCTGTGACAGACATTGTCAGATCATGGTATGCCATCATATCCTTTGATTTTGTTATAATATCACAAATGTATATGGCACAGTGAATTTAGATAATTCACTAATGGTTTATTATTGCCTAAGATAAGGTTACCAGTTTTTTTTAGTCTTTGATTTTGTGAAAGATCTAAATGAGTAAGCAAGTGCAAGCTTGGTGTTTTGAAACAATTAACACATGGGAGGAATAAAGTAAGAGAAACATCATAAGCATTACACATGTTATATATCTAGATATGAGAATTTATTTGGCATAAAATATGACTAACAATATTGATAGCAGGAAGAAAGCCTACATTCAATATTCTGTGGTCAATACTCCCAGATGACTATTTCAGACAATCTGAAACTATATCAGATCATATTATGATTCACATTAGAAACATTAGAATTATTGATATCTATTTCACCAGTGAAAAAATTGACATGCTAAACACCAAACATGTTAGTTAACTGATAACACTGAAAGAGTATTTGTGGAGATTAATCATCCAGTGACAAGTTGAAATTCCTGAACATTTGCATCTTACTTTCAATATATTTTTCTATGGTCCTTGAAGTGAAGCTGCAGTTTTATAATTCACTGTACTGCAAATATTATTCTGATTGTTTGTATCATTTAAAATATATTTTCTTTTAATTAAATAATTGAATAACAAAGAAGGAATTTGGAAGACCATCAACTTAATGGCCTGTATCCAAGTACATCATCTAAGTTGTTGATTCTGACTTTTGTTCATATTTAGGGAAATTTATAGATGTAAAAATATTTCATAAATATCAATAGTATTATTATTATTGGTAAGTATTGGTTGATGAAATACCAAATAGCAAAAAGCTAATATGAATTTAATAATAATTTAAGTGATTTTTGTATTAAAATAAATTCTTAATGATTTTTAAAAAATAACACATGTGAATGAAACATTCATTCATTAAAAATAATATTTAGTTTATATAAAAATAATATTTAGTTTATTGTGGATATAGTTTATATATGGATTTTCATTCCACTGGTTGAATTCCATGGCTGCCCAAGGTCCAGATCCCCAGACTAAAAACTAGGGTATAAATCAGATTTTTAATACACCCGAGAACCCTTTATTGACCTCCCCCCCATTATTTATAGAACCTATCTGCATCTTCAGAGTTAATCATTATTCTCACTGGTAATTCTCTGAAGTTTTTCCAATAAGTTTTATGTAAGGAAACATAGGATATAGTTTCTTAAAGTCTCCTTTAATATTGTTTGCAAGATCAATATTGTTTGCAAGATCCATCCGTGTTGCTGATATCAGTATTTTGTTCACTTTTATTGCTGTATAATATCCTCATATTTGTATATACTGTACTTTTCAAAATAGATCTATTATTGATGGATATTGGTGGTGTTTCTAATTTGGGTCTATCATGAAAAAATTCTACCACGAACATTCTGGATTCTAGTAAATGCGTTTTATTACATGTTTTTCAAAAGAACCAATTTCTCAGAATGGAATTTCTAGGTCAGTTCATGTACATGTTTGGCTTTTAACTTTTCAGATTGACCCATGAAATTTTCACTCCATCCATCAGTCTGTAAGAATTCTCATCACTTCCAATCCTTACCAACTCTTGGTATTTTCTGACTTTTTTCTTTTCAGCAGTTTGGATGGGTAGATAATGTTATCTTGTTGTAGTTTTAATTTGCATCACCTTGAAGAATAATAAGCTTAAGAAATGCTAAAATGTATTCATTTCTGATTAGTATTTATGTTATATCATTAACATCTGCATCACTTTTGAATCTCTTTTTTTTATTTTATTTTTTGTCTTTTGTGAATTGGTTTTATATTCTGATAGCCTATTAATTTATAATTGAATCCCAGTGAGTGTGTAAAAATATTGTAGGGGTAATTCTTATCTCTGGATGGTGTTGTCTTCCTCCAGAGATTATTTACTTTTGCATATTTCAGACTATCTCTTTTTTTTTCATTTCATTTTATTTCTTTTCAGTGTTCCAGCATTCTTTGTTTATGCACCACACCCAGTGCTCCATGCAATATATGCCCTCCTTAATACCCACTATCAGGCTCACCCAACTCCCCACCCCCCCAAACCCTCAATTTGTTTCTCAGAGTCCACAATCTCTCATGGTTTGTCTTCCCCTCCAATTTCCCCAACTCACTTCTCCTCTCCACCTCCCAATGTCCTCTGTTATTCTTTATGCTCCACAAGTAAGTGAAACCATATTATAATTGAGTCTCTCTGCTTGACTTATTTCACTCAGCATAATCTTCTCCAGTCCCATCCATGTTGATAAAAAAGTTGGGTATTCATCCTTTCTGATGGAGGCATAATATTCCACTGTATATAAGGACCATATCTTCTTTATCCACTCGTCCATTGAAGGGCATCTTGATTCTTTCCACAGCTTAGTGACTGTGGCCGTTGCTGCTATGAACATTGGGGTACAGATGGCCCTTCTTTTCACTACATCTGTATGTTTGGGGTAAATACCCAGTAGTGCAATTGCAGGGTCATAGGGACTCTATTTTTAATTTCTTAAGGAATCTCCACACTGTTTTCCAAAGTGGCTGTACCAAGTGCATTCCCACCAACAGTGTAAGAGGGTTCCCCTTTCTCCACATCCTCTCCAACACTTGTTGTTTACTGTCTTGTTAATTTTGGCCATTCTAACTGGTGTAAGGTGGTATCTCAGTGTGGTTTTGATTTGAATCTCCCTGATGGCTAATGATGATGAACATTTTTTTCATGTGCCTGTTAGCCATTTGTATGTTTTCTTTGGAAAAGTGTCTGTTCATGTCTTCTGCCCATTTTTTGACATGATTATCTGTTTTATGTGTGTTTCCTTTGCTGTGCAGAAGCTTTTGATCTTGATGAATTCCCAAAAGTTCATTTTTGCTTCTGTTTTCTTTGCCTTTGCAGACTTATCTCTTGAATCCAGTATTGGAACTAAGCAAATTTAAAGCTGGATTTCAGGTGTTTTTGAGGGCTGGTCTTAGGTTTGCTCTTATAACTAGAGTGTAGCCTTCCAGAATCTGATTTATTAATCGGACTGGTCCTGAGCCCTGTTTTGCCCTTCTTTGCACTGTAGGACTGCTGAAAGCTCTACATGGTTTCCCAGGTGCTTGAATACCACTCTCTTGATTCTCAGCCCCTAGACTCTACCTTGTTTCACCCCTACCTATCAGCAAATGCCAGGAAACAAAAATGGCACCAGTAACAATTTTGTTAAAGTATTTTCCTTTCTCTCTGAGAAAGGAAATGTCCCCTCAAATATCCCCCTGTCCCCTCAAATTATGGTCATCTTTGTAACTTTGTGATGCCTCCAAAAAGATTTAATGCATTTTACCCACTTTTCCCAGTTATTATTAGTAGAGTTGGTTTAGAACAAGCTAGTACATCATAATCAAAACCAAAGCCCCAAATCTAATGTGTTTTTGATAGATTAGTCATAGTCTGTTCTACTGGAATCAAAAGAAACAATAACTGCATTTACTCCATGTCACAACTTTCTGCTCTAAATAACATCAATTATTTTCTCTTTTCTTCAGAAGGGAGTGTTTCTAGTTGGCATTTGTCTTTGCTGAATGTCTTCCTGAATCATTCCCATTTTGAAATGTAGGACCCCAAATTGATTGTGAACTTTTAGTGCACACCTAACTAATACAGAAAGTAACAGAATTCCAACTACTATTTCTTACACTTGAGATTATGTTTATTTCTATGTCCTTTTGAATCCTTTCCAATAACTTTAGGCAATTTTCCCCTTTCTATTCTGATCCCATTTTATTTATTGTAAATTTCATATCTTATTTTAATTACTTATATTTATAATATAGTAATTGCTGTTTCCTGAATATTCTCTGCAAATTGGATGAATTTTTCCATTAAAACAACCATAGCAGTGATGTAATAAATGCTAGCTTAATGATATTAAAATATTATTTTTCTATAAGTATTAAGACTTGTGGCCAAAAAGGGAGTAAAATCTTTTAAAAAATCATTTAAATAGTATGCATTTTAAAAACATATGCGTTTGATTGTATAGGAGAAAGATTTCACATTTTTTAAATTTTTCTTTCATTATTGCATCTGACCAAAATTTTATGTGGATTACTTCAACATTCGTTACTGCTTTGGCCATAAATCCACTGGCCTGCTTCTTCCTGATAATCAGAGATGACTTCAATATCTTAGATTTAGAATACTAAAACATTCAGGAAAAATTTATATAACCTGAGAAGTTTTTCCAGTTTAAATTGAGATGCTCTTATCCTTTATTTTTGTCCTTTTATGCAAATTGGGAAAATAATATTCATAGATTTTTTTAAAGAACTTTTCTAGTTTTATTGAGAACTAATTGCATGTATCACTGTATGAAGTTTCAGATGTACAGCATGATGGTTTGACTTACATATATTGTGTAATAATTACCACAACAGGTCAGTTAACACCCATTGTCACACATAAATATAAAGGAAAGAAAAAAAAACTTCTTGTGATGAGAAGTCTTATGATTTACTCTCTTAACAGCTTTCCTATATTCATACAGCAGTGTTAACAGCATGTGGTATATTATACCACTAGTACTTACTTATTTTATGAGTGGAAGTTTGTACCTTATTTTTTTTCCGATTTTATTTATTTTTTTTCAGCGTAACAGTATTCATTGTTTTTGCACAACACCCAGTGCTCCCTGCAAAACGTGCCCTCCCTATTACCCACCACCTGTTCCCCCAACCTCCCACCCCTGACCCTTCAAAACCCTCAGGTTGTTTTTCAGAGTCCATAGTCTCTTATGGTTCACCTCCCTTCCCTAATGTCCATAGCCCCCTCCCCCTCTCCCAATCCCACCTCCCCCCAGCAACCCCCAGTTTGCTTTGTGGGATTAAGAGTCATTTATGGTTTGTCTCCCTCCCAATCCCATCTTGTTTCATTTATTCTTCTCCTATCCCCCTAACCCCCATGTTGCTTCTCCATGTCCTCATATCAGGGAGATCATATGATAGATGTCTTTCTCCAATTGACTTATTTCACCAAGCATGATACACTCTAGTTCCATCCACGTCGTCGCAAATGGCAAGATTTCATTTCTTTTGATGGCTGCATAGTATTCCATTGTGTATATATACCACATCTTCTTTATCCATTCATCTGTTGAGATACTATATGTGGAAAACCCAAAAGACTCCACTCCAAAACTGCTAGAACTTGTACAGGAATTCAGTAAAGTGTCAGGATATAAAATCAATGCACAGAAATCAGTTGCATTTCTGTACACCAACAACAAGACAGAAGAAAGAGAAATTAAGGAGTCAATCCCATTTACAACTGCACCCAAAACTATAAGATACCTAGGAATAAACCTAACCAAAGAGGCTAAGAATCTATACACAGAAAATTATAAAGTACTCATGAAAGAAATTGAGGAAGACACAAAGAAATGGAAAAATGTTCCATGCTCCTGGATTGGAAGATCAAATATTGTGAAAATGTCCATGCTACCTAAAGCAATCTACACATTTAATGCAATCCCTATCAAAATACCATCCATTTTTTTCAAAGAAATGGAACAAATAATCCTAAAATTTATAAGGAACCAGAAAAGACCTCGAATACCCAAAGGAATATTGAAAAAGAAAGGCAAAGTTGGTGGCATCACAATTCTGGACTTCAAGCTCTATTACAAAGCTGTCATCATCAAGACAACATGGTACTGGCACAAAAACAGACACATAGATCAGTGGAACAGAATAGAGAGCCCAGAAATGGACCCTCAACTCTATGGTCAACTAATGTTCGACAAAGCAGGAAAGAATGTCCAATGGAAAAAAGACAGCCTCTTCAATAAATGGTGCTGGGAAAATTGGACAGCCACATGCAGAAAAATGAAATTGGACCACTTGCTTACACCACACACGAAAATAGACTCCAAATGGATGAAGGACCTCAATGTGAGAAAGGAATCCATCAAAATCCTTGAGGAGAATGCAGGCAGCAACCTCTTCGACCTCAGCCATAGCAACATCTTCCTAGGAACAATGTACCTTTTGACCACCTTTTTCCAGTTCCCACTCCTTTAATCCTTGTGGTGTGTGTGTGTGTGTGTGTGTGTGTGTGTGTGTGTGTGTGTGTGTGACTTCTTTATCCATTCATCCATTGGTGGGCACTTAGCTTGTTTCCATGTCTTGGTTATTATAAATAATGCTGCTATAAACATAGGGATGCAGATACCTTTTTGAGTTAGTGTTTTCATTTTCTTTAGATATATTTCCAGAAGTAGAATTTCTGGATCATATGGTAGTTCTATTTTTACTCTTTTGAGGAATCTTCATACTGTTTTCCATAGAAGGTGTATCAATTTATAATCCCACCAAGATTGTACAAGGGATCCTTTTCCCCCACATCCCACTAGCATTTGTTATCTCTTGTCTTTTTAATGGTGTCCATTCTTAGCAGGTGTTAGGTGATATTCCATTGCAGTTTTAATTTTTAAGTCCTTAATTACTGTCATGTTAAGCATCTTTCATGTACCTGTTTGCAAACTATATATCTTCTTTTTTTTAATTTTCTTTTTTTTAATTTCTTTTCAGAAATTCTGAACAGAATTCATTGTTTATGCACCACACCCAGTGCTCCATATAATATGTGACTCCATAATACCCACCACCAGGTTCCCCCAATCTCCCACCCCTCACCCCTTCAAAACCCTCAGATTATTTTTTTTTAAGATTTTATTTATTTATTTGACAGACAGAGATCACAAGTAGGCAGAGAAGCAGGCAGAGAGAGAGGAGGAAGCAGGCTCCCCACTGAGCAGAGAGTCAGATGCTGGGCTCGATCCCAGGATCCTGGGATCATGACCTGAGCTGAAGACAAGGGTTTTAACCCACTGAGCCACCCAGGCGCCCCGCTCAGATTGTTTTTCAGAGTCCATAGTCTCTCATGGCTCATCTCCCCCTCCAATTTCCCTCAACTCCCTTCTCCTCTCCATCTCCCCATATCCTCGGTGTTATTTCTTATGCTCCACAAATAAGTGAAACCATATGATAATTGACTCTCTCTGCTTGACTTATTTCACTCAGCATGATCTCTTCCAGTCCCATCCATGTTGATACAAAAGAAAACTATATATCTTCTTTGGAAAAATATCTTTTGCCCATTTAAAAAATTGAATTTTTTTTGCTATTGAGTTGTATGAGTTCTTTATATATTTTGGATATTAACCTCTTCTCAGATATATGGTTTGGAAATATTATTTCCCATTTTGTAGGTTGTCTTTTCACTTTGTTGATGGTTACTTCGTTGTGCAGAAGCCTTTTAGCCTGATATAGTCTCACTTTATTTTTTATTCAGTTGCTTGTGTTTTAGGCCTAGTATCTAAAAAATTATTACCAAGACCCATGTCAAGGAAACTTTTTCCTATATGTTTTCTAGGAGTTTCGTGGCTTCAGATCTTACACTTAAGTCTTTAATCCATTTTGAGTTAATTTTTGTGAGTTAATTTTTGTGTTAGACAGGGCTCAAGTTTCATTCTTTTGCAAATGAATATCCAATTTCCCCAGCACCATTTATTAAAGAGACTGTCTTTTCTCCACTGAGTATTTTTGACTCCCTTGTGAAATATCACTTGACCATATATGCCTGGGTTTATTTCTGAATTCTCATTTCTTTTCTAGTGGTCTATTTGTCTGTTTTTATACCAGTACCATGCTGTTTTAATTACTACAGTTTTGTAAGATAACTTGAAAACAGAAAGTCTGATGCTTCCTGCTTTATTCTTCTTTCTTAGGATTTCTTTTGTTATTTGGGTTCTGTGTAATTTCATGTAAATTTTTGAAATATTTTTTCTATTTTCTTAATGAATACTATTTGAAATTCTGGTAGGGACTGCATTGAATCTATAGATGGCTTTTGGTATTATTGACATTTTAACAATATTAATTCTTCCAATCTATAAATACAGAATACCTTTTCATTTATTTGTGACTTCTTTCAATTTCTTTCATTAATGTCTTGTAGTTTTCAGAGTAAAGATCTTTCACCTCATTGGTAAAATTTATTAAGTATTTCATTGTTTCTGATGCTATTGTAATAGAATCAATTTATTTCTTTTTCAGAAAATTTGTTTATAGTGTATAGGAACACTATTAACTTTTTGTATGTTAATTTTGTATCCTGCAACTTTCTGAATTTGTTGATTAGTTCTAACAGTTTTTTGGTTGAGTTTTTAGAGTTTTCTATATATAAAATCATGTTCAGTATGTTAACTAATTTTAAAAAAAAGCTAAAAAATAATAAAATAAAATCATGTCATCTGCAAGTAGTGATGATTTTACTTCTTTCTGTCCAATTCTAGTGCTTTTTATTTGTATTTCTTGCCCGATTGCTCTAGCTAAAACTTCTGGTACTGTGTTGAATCAAAATGGTGAGAGTAGGCACTCTTGTTTCTGATCTTAGAAGAAAAACTTTAAACATTTAATCATTGAGTATGATATTAACTGTGGGCTTTTTATATATGATCTTTATTATGTTGAGATGCATTCCTTCTAAGCCTAATTTATTAAGTGTTTTCTTTATCATGAATATAGGTAGAATTTTGCAAAATGCTTTTTCTGCATCTATTGAGAGGATTATATGGTTCTTTTCTTTTGTTCTATTAATATGAGGTATTGCAATGATTTGTGTATGTTGTAACACCTTTGCATCGCAGGAATAAATTCTACTTTGTCATGGTGAATGGTACTCTTAATGTGCTACTGAATTCAGTTTACTAGTATTTTATCAAGAATATTTGCATCTGGGGCACCTGGGTAGCTCAGTCCTTAAACATCTGCCTTCTGCTCAGGGCATGATCCCAGGGTCCTGGGATTGAGCTCCACAGCAGGCTCTCTGCTCAGAAGGAAACCTGCTTCTCCCTCTTCCACTCCCCTGCTTGTGTTCCTTCTCTCACTCTCTCTCTCTGTGTCAAATAAATAAATAAACAAATGAATAAATAAATAAATAAATTCTTAAAAAAAAATTGCATCCAAATTCATCAGAGATATTTCCTGTGGTTCTCTTTTCTAGTAGGGTCCTTATTTGCCCTTGGTATCAGGATAGTAATTTTGGAAGTGTTCTTTTCTCTTTAATTTTTGAAAGAGTTAGAGAATATTGGTGTTACTTCTTTAAGTGTTTGGTTAAAAATCACCAGTGTAGCCATCTGGCCCTGAGCTTTTCTTCATTGGAAGATTTTTGACAACTGTTCGATCTCCTTATTAGTATATATCTGTCTATCTATATAGAGAGAGAAAGAGAAAAAGAATATATGTTTTATTAGATATGAAAAAGGTTAGAACACTACAGGTACAGACATTTAAAGCCATGAGAGACTATTATGAGCCACTATAGCAAATAAATTTGAATATTTAGATAAAATGGACAACTGCCTGGAAAAGCAAAACCTTAGAAAATCTTCACAAAAAGGGGAGCCTGGCTGGCTTACTCAGTAGAGCATACAACTTTTGACCTGGGAGTCATGAGCTCAAGCCTCATATAGGGTATAGAACTTAAGAAAAAAATATTCACAAAAAGAAAAGGAAAATGAAAATAATTTTGTGCCTGTTAAAAAAACTGAATACATAATTTAAAATCTTCCTATAAAGACCAATTTTGTTTGGTAATCCGTGAATTCTACTAAATATTTAAGGAAGATGTGTATGTCAATCCTCACAAACCCTTCTAAATAGGAAGAAAAACAGTCCTAAATTTAAAATTAGTCTTTATACTAAAACATCTCAAAAACATTATAAGAAAAAAAATCATTGGCCAATTTCATAAATAAACATATATGAAAAATTGTACTAATGTTAGCATATTGAATCCAGAAATATATAGAAAAACTATTTATCACAACCAAGTTTGGTTTGTACCAGAAATATAAGATTGGTGTAAACTCAAAAATTATCAATATAATTACTATATATATATATATATATATATACATATATATATATATATAACCTTCACACCTTGAAGGTTAACATGGCTCTGGAGGTGCTCCTTTTCAGGAAGATTTCCAACTGGCTCTGTGGCTCTGCACATCTGTCCCCTCCTTCCCGGTGACCTCTATATAATATATATATAATTATCATATATAATATATATAATTACATATATATAATTATCATATATAATATATATAATTACATATATATAATTATCATATATATATAAATATATATAATTATCAATATAATTATTATATTTCACAATAAATGAAAAACATCATAATATCATTTTTTTCAGAAACCCTTAGTTTTTCAATTTTTTTTGTTCAAGGAACTCAGACACAGTACCATTTCTATAATGATTACTGCAGTTTCAGAGCTTCATGTAAGCAATAATAAAAATATGTCAACTCTTGAAGGCATTCTTCTTTAGGAAAACTTGCTAACAGCAGGGCCCTTTGAATCATATCCTGTAGATCAATCTGACATTACTTTTTCAGCTGTCCCTCCTGAGATCTCTCTGAAGCTACAAAGAAAAAGAAATAATAATTCTTTTATGGCTATCCTAATCACTGAAATGGAGTCCCATGGTGTTTCTTTTGCACGCACTTTTGCAAAAGTGTGCTTCTTTGCTTGTTAAAACATTGTTAGAAAAGGAGTGAAAATTTTGTGTGTCAGAGTCGAGTAGAATTCAGAGATGACATCTTTTTGCTTTTATTCTTGTCTGTAGCAGTCACCTGAGCTGCAGAGAGGCAACCTTATCCCACATTAAATCTGCTTATTGAATGACCACTCACCTCCCAGACTACTTTTATTTGTTATTCAAATGCAATTTAAAAGTTATAATAATACTATAGGCACACCAAAAACTGCTTTGTAGTTTCTAAATTAAGCTACATATTCTCTTCTCTGATTAAATTGTTTGGTATTCTAAATTACTTTTCATTATTTTTTATTATTTTTTAAAGATTTTATTTATTTATTTGACACAGAGAGAGAGAGAGAAGGAACACAAGCAGGGGGAGTGGGAGAGGAAGAAGCAGGGACCTCCCTGAGTAGGCAGCCCGATGCGGGGCTGATCCCAGGACACTGGGATCATGACCTGAGCCAAAGGCAAACGCTTAATGACTGAGCCGCCCAGGTGCCCCTGATATTCTAAATTATTAAATGTAGTTTCATAATGTGGGTAATGTAAAGTTGGTGTGTTTAAAAAAACATGAATATTGGGGTGTCTGGGTGGCTAAGATGGTTAAGCATCTGCCTTTAGCTCAGGGCATGATCTCTAGGTCCTGGGATTGAGCCCCATGTCAGGCTCCCAGTGGAGCCAGGAGTCGGCTTCTGCCTTTCCCACTGTTTGTGTTCTCTCTCTCTCTCTTTCTCTCTCACTCAAATGAATAAATAAAATTAAAAAATAAAAATAAGGGCGCCTGGGTGGCTCAGTGGGTTAAGCTGCTGCCTTCGGCTCAGGTCATGATCTCAGGGTCCTGGGATCGAGTCCCGCATCGGGCTCTCTGCTCAGCAGGGAGCCTGCTTCTCTCTCTGCCTGCCTCTCTGTCTACTTGTGATCTCTCTCTCTGTCAAATAAATAAATAAATAAATAAATCTTAAAAAAAAATTAAAAACATTTAAAAAAAATAAAAATAAATAAAATATGAATATTAATGCTAACATCTGTTATACAAATGATGTTCTTATACTTTCATACCGATAAAAATGAAGAAAATCCATACAATTCTGTGATGTACCTTCCACTAGTAATTAATGGTTTACAGTGAGGTCCTTATCCATTTTTTTTACCTTTTAATGAGATAAACAAAACTTAGCCAAAATCTTGGCCATTTATATAATACAATAATATCACTTGCTTAACTTTCCTGAGGCCTCAATTTCTCATTTGTGAAATTGTTGCAAGAATACCTATTTTGTAGGGCGCCTGGGCGGCTCAGCTGGTTGAGCGACTGCCTTCGGCTCAGGTCATGATCCTGGACTTCCAGCATCGAGTCCTGCATCGGGCTCCCAGCTCCTTGGGGAGTCTGCTTCTCCCTCTGATCTCTCCTCTCTCATGCTCTCTCTCACTCATTCTTTCTCAAATAAATAAATAAAGTCGTAAAAAAAAAAAAAGAATACCTATCTTGTAGATATTATGTGAGAATTGCAAAAAGATAACATGAAGTTTGTCTTGGTGGTGCCTAACATTTAACATGATCAAGCAAATTTTACTTTCCTTGACTTCTTTTTTGTATCAGGCAATTTCATTTCTGTGTCCCACTCACAGACCCAGAAAAAAAGTTCCTTAATTAGTCTCTCCTAATTGAACCAGGGATATATCCTTAATTAATGTAAATAAATTTATAGGTTGGGACTAGCCAATTATCTTTTCTCAGTAAATAAACTCTGGCATAAATACTGCATCCGACTGGTAGTTTCTTGAATTATAGGATTATATCAACTTGATTTGGGGGGTCTCCCACATTAAGTGTTGTATAAAATGGGGCAGTGGAGAAAGTGAACAGATAATTTAAGAGGAAGTATGTGGGAGTGTGAGAGGGACTAGATAGTTTCCAATGTACAAAGCTAGCACCCTTGTCTCCTAATATTTTTGATCTTATATTTAAGTTTCATTATGCCATACTTTAAGAATCTACTCTTTATTTTCTATGCCCTTTTTAAGCATACTTTTTTTTTACTTTAGCTAACTTAAATATATTCTAATATTGCAAATCCAATAAGTTTGAGTCATTAATTACTCCAATGTTTCTAAAATTTTGTTATTTAGAGCAGCTTTTATTTTTCAAGATATTAAGTTACATCATGATTTTTATTATATTTATTTCTAAGTTGACTATAAAATTACTTAATATATTTGCTAATATTACATAGTATGTTTTGAAACTGGCATCTTTATATTAAAATATTAGTGGACTCATTGTATATTTCAATATTGAGGAAAAAAGAGACTATGAAGATTACATAAGGCCAAGGAGGAAAAATTATCAAAAAGTTTGTCCAATAATTGAATGGGTTATGTATAAAATATCACGGTCCCAAATTTTAGTATGTATTAATATTTATGAATATATTACTTAGGATGCTTTTGACACAAATTTAAAAACATACCTAATTTAAAGGATAAAGTTATTTATTATGTGAGAAGAAGTGAATTATCTAATGATGTCAGCAAAGATCTTTCTGTCTTTTCACTCAGCTGTCCTCAATATGTTGGCTATTGTCCTTAGTCTGGTCCTTTCATGCATCCAAATGTTGCTGCAGGCTCTGTGATCCAACACAACTTTGTCCAAAACATAAAGGGCAGCTGACCACCCCCAGATTGTTTTTAAATCCTGGAATTTAGATTTCCCTAAAAGTCCCCCAAGACACTTCCTGTTAAATCCTACTGAATTTAAATTTCTGGTGTTCTCTATTGTCCAAGAAGAATTTTGAATAATTCCTCTTTATTCTCAAATGTGCTCCTGTTTAGATAGTAAATTATAATTAAGTTTGGTCACATGGCTATGCCTTCGGAGCATGAGATCCTGAATGAAAAAGCAAATCTATTATTGTTAGCCTCTCATAGAAAGTGATTTTGGCAAGGGATAATGTAATGGCTTTGGGGTAGGCAACCAATAATGTCTGTCACATATTAAGTACCAAACCATTTTCTATTTCTGGATTATGAAGTTAGACATTGTACAAATTAGATTAATTTATGCTAAAATTCTCTGTGATAATCCAGGTGTCTGTGAATGTGAATTTAGGAAAAAGTTCAAATAAGAGTAAATTTTATTGTTAGGGGAAATTCAATTTGGTCTTTCATATCAAAATATTGATAAAGATAAACAACTTTTCCACTTTTTACTTATTTTTTATTACTTTTGATGGTATTATAAATACTTTCTTTGCTTTTTTCCCTAGAATTAGACCCAGTGACCAAGCAACTTATGCTCCATACAGCTAAACCAACTTTTGGCCATCTGACAGATGTAAGTAAAATGTCCAAGTTATAATAAATATCACTATTCATGGTAATTAAATGCAAGCATCTATTTTTTTTTAAGATTTTATTTTTATTTATTTATTTGACAGAGAGAGATCACAAGTAGATAGAGAGGCAGGCAGAGAGAGAGAGAGAGAGGGAAGCAGGCTCCCTGCTGAGCAGAGAGCCTGACGTGGGACTCGATCCCAGGACTCCGGGATCATGACCTGAGCCGAAGGCAGTGGTTTAACCCACTGAGCCACCCAGGTGCCCAAGCATCTATTATATTTTAATGTTTAGCACCTTTGCTACTAAAATGACTGGAATATTATCCACTCCCTAGAAAATACTGGAGTAGGATATTTCCACCTGCTTATGTGTTTTAATGTGGGGTTATGGTAATATTTTTGGCAATGTAGGGATTTATAATAGACCACAAAAATTCTCATAGCCTGTTTCAACAAACTATACCATATAATCATCCTTACATAAAAGAGAATCACTTAAGGGGTGCCTGGGTGGCAAAGTCGATTGAGCCTCCAATTCTTGATTTTGGTTCCTGTCATGATCTCAGGGTCATGAGATCCAGCCTTGGGTGGGGCTATGTGCTCAGCTCTGAGTCTGCTTAAGACTCTCTCCCTCTTCTGCCCCCACCCCCATTCTTTCTTTATTTCTTTCTCTAAAAATAAATAAACTCTTTAAAAAAAAGAGTTTCACCTATGTTTTCAGATCTTACATTTAAGTTTGTAATTAATTTTGAGTTGGTTTTTTTGTATGATGCAAGATAAGGGTCTAGTTTCATTCTTTTACACACCTATAATATGTGACAACATGGATGAACCTTGAGGATCTTATGCTTAATGAAATAAATCAGCCACAGAAGGACAAATATTCTATGATTCCACCTATATGAGATGATTAAATTAGAGTCATGGAAGCAAAGATTAGAATGGGAGGGAAATGGATAGTTGCTAATCAATGTAAAAATTAATCAATAAAAGCAATAATATAGTCAATAAAATTCTTGAGAGCTACTATACAACATTTTGCCTACAGATAGCAATACTATATTATTAATTAAAAATCTTTTAAGAGGATAAATCTCATGTCAAGTGTTTTTAGCACAATAAAATATTTTTTATAATTTCACATTTTAAAGAGCAACACATTTAAATAGATATTTCAAAAGCTGTACTTTTTTTTGTTTTAGTATGTCCATTTTATGTGGCTAAAGTATTACTTGTAGTTGTAATAAGCACATGTTATGCCAATCTCTATAAAACTTATATTTACAATATGCTATAGAATGCATAGAGGACCATTAAAAATTAGATCACATTAGAATAGCTAGTTCAAGTTAGAATATTTGATAACTTACACAAGAAATGTGAAGAAACCCTTGAACAACTTTATGATATAATGAAGATATGCAGAAAGTTTATATCAATAACATTTCAGAGAGGTCTGGAGAAAGCCAGATAGCTTGATGGAATGCACAACCCAAGTCCACATGTCTGGAGAGGATGTTTGTGAAAGGTGGCAAACTATGTTGTGTCATATGTAAAAAAGGTAGAGAAGTCAAAGGGAAGGGAAACAGGTTGGCTGTTTAACCAAATGGGGTCTTTGAGGACCAGAAATGCCTAGAGAGAATTTTTAAAGACTAACTTGTTTATAGTGTGGTGCTCAGTGCAAGCCTTGCCCTCTGTCTCCCCACAAAAATCATTAGTGAAATCTACATGACTCACTCTGATGCTTTCAGTGTTTTCTTATGGTTGAATCTGGACACATGCTGAGTCTTCCTTCAATACTAATGTGTGGTAAAGTCCCCCAAAGAGGATAACATCTGGGTTGTATTTTGAGAAGTTAACTGGGATTTGTGATTAAGGTGCAGTTCTCAGCTGTATTTTGTATTAAATCATCAAGATGAAAGTGAGACAAGAGTGTTTCCTTACTGTGGTTGCCAAATGACACAAACCATGATGATAGTTGGCATATGACTTCATATAAGAGGAACATTATGAGATGAGCGTTTGCAAAGTTTAATACTGAAGATTAAAATAAAGTACTAAATTTATGTACCATTTCATGTATTGAGTGAGAGAATCTAGAAATGATATTCTAAAGTCTCAGGCTAGTAATGGATGTGTACTTGAGCTACAAAAGTTAACCAAGTTCTTTTTTTTTTTTTTAAGATTTTATTTATTTATTTGACAGACAGAGATCACAAGTAGGCAGAGAGGAAGGCAGAGAGAGTGAGAGGGAAGCAGGCTCCCTGCTGAGCAGAGAGCCCGATGTGGGACTCGATCCCAGGACTCTGAGATCATGACCTGAGCTGAAGGCAGCAGCTTAAACCACTGAGCCACCCAGGCGCCCCAGTTAACCAAGTTCTTAAGATAGAAAAACCTTTCCAGGATTATAATAAGATGTCCATGGCTGATGTTGCCTGGAGAGGTAGAATTTCTTGGAGAAAGTACTCTATTGGGTGAGTTGGTTGTCAATTGAATATTAGAATGATTTGTTGAGGTCAAAAGCAACCAAAAAAAAAAAAAAAAGAGAGAGAGAAATGTATGGGGAATGTAATGCCAGTGACATAAGAAAAATATTTTGATTTGTGGTTAGAATATGCAAGGAGTAGGAGGTATAAAGTAGAAAAATGAAAAAAATTACAAAATCATTTTCAAGGCCAGTGCTAAGAATTACGTAAGGTGGACATGTCTCTGTTCTGGGGGCAATATATTATAAAGTGGAAAGTAGCCAGGATTAAGACGATAAGATTCTGATCATAAGTCAAAAAGACAGGTAATAAGAGACTTCTACAGATATTTTAAAACTCCAGAGACTTTGTAGTAAGACTTGTGATAAGATGATGTGGAGAAAATGTTAGAATTACTCAGAGATAGTCACTTGAAGAGCTATTTATAAATAAGTGCTCCTGGAAAGAGCTTGAATTCATTAAAACCCCAAATTTTCCTCCCTCCTATCTGTCTCTTAAGTAAAGCTGATCCAGGAGGAAGAAGATTAGAGGTAATGATGCTTGTCCTTGGTAGATAAAAATGGAATCGTCTTGAAATCAACTTGAAACTTCAGTTGTCAGTTCAAAGTGGGCCATTTGCAGATTACTAATTACTAAGATGCGGATCAGCTGCCTGAGGTCATATGTATTAGCGAACAGGAAAAAATTGGCCTGCAGAACTTGCCCTGGGCACTGAAATTGCCCACTAATTTAATTCTGGTCTGATGGTTGTCCATCTGACATAGAGCTGATATGACCAACAGAGACATGAAGAAACAGATTTGGAAATAAAAACAAGACTCTAGGAAGTAGAAACAGCCACTCATTTTAGGTTGTTTTAAGGATACAAATTATATGCTTGCCATAGAGAAGTTAAGCTCCTAAAATGAGAGTAGTTTGAAAGTAAGGCAGAGATATCACTATTAGAAGCTAAAGTGAAGAAAAGGCCCACAGTTTCTGGCAGGTGGGCTCTGACTCTTAGGATGAAATGTGGTTAGTAGGTGAGGGCTGAACTTCTGATTCCCCTCTGTAGCACTAATTGCCTAGTTCCTGAACTTAAGATATACCTACTGACCTCTGCTGACTCAAGTATAACTTTGCCTGACTCTACTGAGAGGGACCAGTCCAGAATTAAGAGAAGAGACTCTCTTGAAGGCTGAGTCATCAGGCTAGATCAGAAACACTACTCAGAAGAAGACATTGAAAAGACTCCTTTATTTCTTAGGAGAGGACTTCCAGCTAGTACTCATTGGAGCCATAGGTATCACAAGTAAATTCTGGTGTTCTTGAGTTTTTTTTTTTTTTTTTTTTTTTTTTTAGGGGAATGCAGATGTTTTTTGTCTATAATGTATAAATAAACCACCATTCTACTCTCTGTTTCTATGAGTTCTATTGTTGAGACACCTCATATAATTCGAATCATGCAGCATTTGTCCCTCTATGACTGGCTTATTTCACTTCACATAATTCCTTACATTCATCTATGTTGTTGCATGTGGCAGAATTTCCTTTTATCTTAAGGTGAAATAATATTCCATTGTATGCATATACCATATTTCTTTATCTAAATCATGATGGGCATTTAGGTTGTATCCATATTTGACTATTGTGAATAATGTGTCAATGAGCATGGGACTGAATATATCACTTTGATTTCAATCCTTTTGAATATATATCTATTAGTGTCATTGGTGGATCATATGGTAATTCTATTTTAATTTTTGAGGAACCTCCATACTATTTTCCATAGTTGCTGCACCATTTTAGATTCCCATCAACAGTATACAAGGATGCCAATTTCTCCATATTCTTACCAAGAGTTGTCTTTTATTTTTTAATAATAGCCATCATAACAAGTATGAGGTGGTATCTTATTGTAGATTTGATTTGCATTTCCAATGATTAGTGATGTTGAGACGTTTTCATACATGTGTTGGCCATTTATATGTCTTCTTTGGAGAAATGTCTATTCAAGTTGGCCCATTTCTAAATCAGCTTATTTATATTTTTGCTATTGAATTGAAGGAGCTCATACTATATTTTGGATATTAACCACTATCAGATATGTGGTTTGCCAATACTTCCTCCCATTTCATAGGTCATCTGCTCATTTTGTTGACTATTTTTGTTTTGTTTTGTTTTTTGCTATGCAGGAGCTTTTAGTGTGAGGTGGTCCCACTTCTCTATTTTTTGCCATTTTTGCTTGTGCTTTGGGTGCCATTTTCAAGATATTATTACATGGACTAATGTCATGAAGCTTTTCTCCTATATTTTCTTCTATGAGTTTTATACTTTAAATCCTTAATGTTTAACTCTTTGATTCATTTTGAGTTGATTTTTATGTATGGTGTCAGATAAGTATCCAATTTCTCCCATTGCATGCACATATCCAGTTTTCCCAAAACCATTTGTTGAAGAGATGATCTTTTTCCCATTGTACATTCTTGGCATTCTTATTGAAAATCAGTTGATGGCACATGTGTGGTTTATTCGAGGGCTCTATACTCTGTTCCATTTCCTTATTTGTCTGTTTTTATATGACTGAGATGCTGTTTTAATTGCTGTCACTTGTAATTTGAAATCAAGAAGTATGGTAACTCCACCTTTGCTCTTTTCTCTCAAGATTGCTTTGGCTATTTGGGGTCTTTGTGGTTTCATAGGAATTTTAAGATTGTCTTTTCTATTTCTCTAAAAAATACCATTAGGGTTTTTATATGGATTGCACTGAGGCTGTAGAACATTTTAAGTAGTATGGATATTTTAATAATACTAATTCTTCCAGTTCATGAATACCAGTTCTTTCCATTTATTACTAATTTCTTTTATAGTTTTCAGTGTACAAGTTTTTTATCTCCTTGGTCTGATGCTATTGTAAACAGGATTATTGTCTTAATTTCCTTTTTGGATGGCTCATTGTTAGCATATGGAAATACAACTGATGCTGATTTTGTGCCCTGCAACTTTATATTTATTTATTTATTAATTTTGAGAGAGAAAGGGAGAGAACAAATGGGAGGAGGGATGGCAGGATAAGAAGAAAATCTTTTATTTTATTTTATTTTATTTTTTCAGTGTTCCAAGATTCATTGTTTATGCACCACACCCAGTCCGCCATGCAATATATGCCCTCCTTAATACCACCACCAGGCCCTCCCGATCCCCCACCCCTCTCCCCTCCAAAACCCTCAGTTTGTTTCTCAGAGGCTGTAGTCTCTCATGGTTCATCTCCCCCCTCCGATTTCCCTCAACTCACTTCTCTTCTAGAGGGAGAGAATCTTAAGCAGACTCCATGCTGAGCACAAAGTTCAACACGGGAATCTATCTCAGGACTCCAAGATCATGAGCCGAGCAGAAATCAAGAGTCTGATGTTTATCTGACTGAACCACCCAGTTGTCCTGCAATTTTAAAGCCAGACAAAGATCCTACAAGATAAGAAAACCATGGCCCAATATCTTTGGAGAACATAGAATGACAAATATTCAACAAAATACTAGCAAACCAATTCAATAGCACATTAAAAGGATCACACATCATGAGCAAATGGGATTTACCCCTGAACAAGGATGGTTCAACATAAACAAATCAATTAATGGGGTACTCCACATTTATAGGATGGCAGAGATAAAAGTCACATGATCATATCAATATATACATAAAAAACATTTGACAAAATAAATACCCTTCCATGGTAAAAACTGTCATCAAACTGGGTATGATAAGAAGGTACCTCAACAGGGAGGAGTCAAGATGGTGGAGAAGTAGCAGGCTGCGATGACATTGGGCAGCAGGAGATCAGCTAGATAACTTATCAAACCATTATGAACACCTACAAATCCAATAGGAGATCAAAGAGAAGAAGAGCAACAATTCTAGAAACAGAAAATTGACCACTTTCTGAAAGATAGGACCCGCGAAGAAGTGAATCCAAAGTGACGGGAAGATAGACTGCGGGGAGAGGGGCCGGCTCCTGGCAAGTGGCAGAACAATGGAGCACAAAATCAGGACTTTTAAAAGTCTGCTCCAATGAGGGACATCACTCCAGAGGCTAAACTGGGGTGAAACCCACACGGGGTCAGCGTGGGCCCAGGTCCCGTGGGGTCACAGAAGGATTGGGGATATCTGAGTGTCACAGAGTTCGCAGGTATTAGAGCGGGGAAGCTGGCTACAGAGACAGAGCCAAGGAGTGAGCTCTCAGCTCAGGGTTACCTTGAGCTGGTCACAGGTTGGGTGAGCTCGGACACAGCCCAAGGCCAGGGAAACAGCAGTGATTGAGCGCTTTTCTCTGAGGGCACACTGAGGAGTGGGGCCCCAGCTCTCAGCTCCTCTGGGCTGGAGACTGGGAGGCCGTCATTTTCATTCCTATCCTCTGGGACTCTACAGAAAGCATTCAGGGAACAAAAGCTCCCAAAAGCGAACCCGAGGGGATTACTTAGCCCGGCCCATGGTAAGGGCGGTGCAATTCCACCTTGGGCAAAGACACTTGAGAATCACTATAACAGGCACCTCCCCCAGAAGATCAACAAGAAATCCAGCCAAGACCAAGTTCACTTACCAAAGAGAACAGCAGATTTCCAGAGGAGGAGAAAGCAAAGCATGGAATTCATGGCTTTCTCCCCATGATTCTTTAGTCTTGCAGTTAATTTATTATTTTTTTATTTTATTTTTTTCTTCTGCTAAAATTTTTTTAAACGTTTACCTTTTCCTCGTTTAACATTCTTTAACTAGTTTATCTTAACAATACCTTTCATTAAAAAAATTAATAATAATCTTTTTTAAACCTTCATTATTATAGTCATATTTTATCCTTCATTGTATCTAACTTTATTTTTGTATACACATAGGGTTTTTTCTTCTAAAAAATTTGGGGTACAACTACTTCTAATACATCAAAATATACCCGAAATCTAGTTCCAGGCTTGTTCTAGTCTCCAGCCCAAGCAAATTCTTTCCACTTTCTTTTTCTTTATTCTCCCAACAAACTTATTTTATCAACTCCTTTTTTAGAAATTAAACTTTTTTTCATCTTTATAGGCATATTCCATACTTTCATTGTGTTTACCTTTATACATGTTTTTCATTTTTTTAAATTTTGGGAGGTAGTTTCTTCTAAGAGACCAAAATACTCCCCAAATTAAGTGGGTGACTCTGTTCTAGTCACTGGTCTAATATATATATATATATATTTTTTTTCTTTTTAATATTTTTCTTTATTTGTTTTCCTTTTTAAATTTTTTTTTCTGAACTTCTTTTTATCCTCTTTCTCCCTCCCACAATTTGGGGTCTCTTCTGGTTTGGTTAAAGCACATTTTCCTGGGGTCTTTGCCATGCTTTTAGTATTTTATTTGCTCCTTCATTTATTCTTATCTGGACAAAATGACAAGGCAGAAAAACTCACTACAAAAAAAAAAAAAAAGAACAAGAGACAGTACCGAAGGCTAGGGACCTGACCTAATCAATATGGACATTGACAATATGTCAGATCTAGAGTTCAGAATGATGATTCTCAAGGTGCTAGCTGCGCTTGAAAAAGGCATGGAAGATATTAGAGAAACTCTCTCTGGAGATATAAAGGCCCTTTCTGGAGAAATTAAAGAACAAAAATCTACCAAGTTGAAATAAAAAAAGCTATTAATGAGGTACAATAAAAAATGGAGGCTCTTACTGCTAGGATAAATGAGGCAGAAGAAAGAATTAGTGACTTAGAAAACCAAATAACAGAGAATAAAGAAGCTGAGCAAAAGAGAGACAAACAAATACTGGACCATGAGGAGAGAATTTGAGACATAAGTGACACCATAAGATGAAACAACAGCAGAATAATTGGGATTCCAGAAGAAGAAGAAAGAAAGAGGGGAGCAGAAGGTATATTGGAGAGAATTATTGGGGAGAGTTTCCCTAATATGGCAAAGGGAACAAGCACCAAAGTCGAGAAGGTGCAGTGAACACCCCTCAAAAATCAATAAAAATAGGTCCACATGCCATCATCTAATAGTAAAATTTACAAGTTTTAGTGACAAAGAGAAAATCCTGAAAGCAGCCCGGGAAAAGAAGTTTGTAACATACAATGGTAAAAATATTAGATTGGCAGCACACTTATCCACAGAGACATGTCAGGCCAGAAAGAGCTGACATGATATATTCAGAGCACTAAATGAGAAAAACATGCAGCCAAGAATTTTATATCCAGCGAGGCTATCATTGAAAATAGAAGGAGAGATAAAAAAGCTTCCAGGACAAACAAAAACTGAAAGAATTTGCAAACACCAAACCAGCTGTACAGGAAATATTGAAAGGGGCCCTCAAAGCAAAGAGAGACCCTAAAAGTAGTAGATCAGTAAGGAACAGAGACAATATACAGTAACAGTCAACTTACAGACAATATAATGGCACTAAATTTAAATCTCTCAGTAGTTAACCTGAATGTTAATGGGCTAAGTGCCACAATCAAAAGACACAGGGTATCAGAATGGATAAAAAAACAAAACCCATCAATATGCTGTCTACAATAAACTCATTTTAGAACCAATGACACATCCAGATTTAAAGTAAGGGGGTGGAAAATGATTTACCATGCTAATGGACATCAGAAGAAAGCTGGGGTGGCAATCCTTACATCAATTAGATTTTAAGCCAAAGACTACAATAAGAGATGAGGAAGGATGCTATGTCATACTCAAAGGGTCTGTCCAACAAGAAAATCTAACAGTTTTAAATATCTATGCTCCTAACATGGGAGCAGTCAACTATATAAAGCAATTAATAACAAAATCAGAGAAACACACTGACAGTAATACAATAATAGTAGGGGACTTTAACACTCCCCTCACTGAAATGGACAGATTATCCAAGCAAAAGATAAACAAGGAAATAAAGGCCTTAAATTACACACTGAACCAGATGGACATCACAGATGTATTCAGAACATTTCATCCCAAAGCAACAGAAAACACATTCTTTGCTAGTGCACATGGAACATTCTCCAGAATAGATCACATCCTGGGTCCTAAATCAAGTCTTAACTGGTATCAAAAGATTGGGATCATTGCCTGCATATTTTCAGACCACAGTGCTATGAAGCTAGAACTCAATCACAAGAGGAAATTTGGAAAGAACCCAAATACATGGAGACTAAACAGCATCCTTCTAAAGAATGAATGGGTCAACCAGGAAATTAAGGAAGAATGGAAAAAATTCATGGAAACAAATGATAATGAAAACAAATGGTTCAAAATCTGTGGGACACAGCAAAGGCAGTCCTGAGAGGAAATATATAGTGATACAAGCATTCCTCAAGAAACAAGAAAGGTCTCAAATACACAACCTAGCCCTACACCTAAAGGAGCTGGAGAAAGAACAACAAAGAAAGCCTAAACCCAGCAAGAGAAGAGATATCATAAAGATCAGAGCAGAAATCAATGAAATAGAAATAAAAAAATAGAACAAATCAATGAAACTAGGAGTGGTTCTTTGAAAGAATTAATAAGATTGATAAACCCCTTGCCAGACTTACCAAAAAGAAAAGAGAAACGACCCAAATGAATAAAATCATGAATGAAAGAGGAGAGATCACTACCAACAACAAAGAAATACAGACAATTATAAGAACAAACTATGAGCAACTCTACACCAGGAAATTTGACAATTTGGAAAAAATGGATGCATTCCTAGAGACATATAAACTACCACAACTGAACCAGGAAGAAATAGAAAACCTGAACAGACCCATAACCAGGAAGGAGATTGAAATAATCATCAAAAATCTCCCAACAAACAAATGCCCAGGGCCAAACAGCTTCCCAGGGGAATTCTACCAAACATTTAAAGAATTAATTCCTATTCTCCTGAAACTGTTCCAAAAAATTGAAATGGAAGGAAAACTTCCAAACTCATTTTATGAGGCCAGCATCACCTTGATCCCAAAACCAGACAAGGATCCCATCAAAAAAGAGAATTGCAGACCAATATCCTTGATGAACACAGATGCAAAAATTGCCACCCAAATACTAGCCAATAGGATCCAACAGTACATTAAAAGGATTATTCACCATGACCAAGTGGGATTTATTCCAGGGCTGCAAATTTGGTTCAACATCCGCAAATCAATCAATGTGATACAACACAGTAATAAAAGAAAGAACAAGAACCATATGATACTCTCAATAGATGCAGAAAAAGCATTTGAGAAAGTACAGCATCGCTTCCTGATCAAAACTCTTCACAGTGCAAGGATAGATGGTACATACCTCAATATCATCAAAGCCAACTATGAAAAACCCACAGCAAATATCATTCTCAATGGGGAAAAACTGAAAGCTTTTCCACTAAGGTCGGGAACACGGCAGGGATATCCACTATCACTACTGCTATTCAACATAGTACTAGAAGTCCTAGCCTCAGCAATCAGACAACAAAAAGAAATTAAAGGCATCCAAATCGGCAAAGAAGAAGTCAAACTATCACTCTTCGCAGATGATATGATACTATATGTGGAAAACCCAAAAGACTCCACTCCAAAACTGCTAGAACTTGTACAGGAATTCAGTAAAGTGTCAGGATATAAAATCAATGCACAGAAATTAGTTGCATTTCTCTACACAAACCACAAGACAGAAGAAAGAGAAATTAAGGAGTCAATCCCATTTACAATTGCACCTAAAACAATAAGATACCTAGGAATAAACCTAACCAAAGAGGCTAAGAATCTATATGCAGAAAACTATAAAGTACTCATGAAAGAAATTGAGGAAGACACAAAGAAATGGGAAAATGTTCCATGCTCCTGGATTGGAAGATCAAATATTGTGAAAATGTCTATGCTACCTTAAGCAATCTATACATTTAATGCAATCCATATAAAAAATACATCCATTTTTTTCAAAGAAATGGAACAAATAATCCTAAAATTTTTATGGAACCAGGAAAGACCTTGAATAGCCAAAGGAATATTGAAAAAGAAAGCCAAAGTTGGTGGCATCACAATTCTGGACTTCAAGCTCTATTACAAAGCTGTCATGAAGACAGTATGGTACTGGCACAAAAACAGACTCCTAGATCAATGGAACAGAATAGAGAGCCCAGAAATAGACTCTCAGCTCTATGGTCAACAAGTCTTCGACAAGGCAGGAAAGAATGTCCAATGGAAAAAAGACAGCCTCTTCAATAAATGGTGCTGGGAAAATTGGACAGCCACATGCAGAAAAATGAAATTGGACCACTTGCTTACACCACACACGAAAATAGACTCAAAATGGATGAAGGACCTCAATGTGAGAAAGGAATCCATCAAAATCCTTGAGGAGAACACAGGCAGCAACTTCTTCAACCTCAGCCATAGCAACTTCTTCCTAGAGACCTTGCCAAAGGCAAGGGAAGCAAGGGCAAAAATGAACTATTGGGACTTCATCAAGATCAAAACTTTTGCACAGCAAAGGAAACAGTTAACAAAACCCAAAGACACCTGACAGAATGGGAGAAGATATTTGCAAATTGTCTATCAGATAAAGGGCTAGTATCCAAAATCTATAAGGAACTTAGCAAACTGAACACCCAAAAAACAAATAATCCTGTCAAGAAATGGGCAGAGGACATGAACAGACATTTCTGCAAGAAGACATCCAGATAGCCAACAGACACATGGAAAAGTGCTCCACATCACTCAGCATCAGGGAAATACTAATCAAAACCACAATGAGATATCCCCTCACACCAATCAGAATGGCTAAAATGAACAAGTCAGGAAACGACAGATGCTGGTGAGGATGCAGGGAAACGGGAACCCTCCTACACTGTTGGTGGGAATGCAAGCTGGTACAACCACTCTGGAAAACAGCATGGAGGTTCCTCAAAATGTTGAAAATAGAGCTACCTTATGACCCAACAATTGCCCTACTGGGTATTTACCCTAAAGATACAAACATAGTGATCCGAAGGGTCATGTGCACCCAAATATTTATAGCAGCAATGTCCACAATAGCCAAACTATGGAAAGAACTTAAATGTCCATCAACAGATGAATGGATAAAGAAGAAGTCATATATATATACAATGGAATACTGTGCAGCCACCAAAAGAAATGAAATCTTGTCATTTGCAATGATTTGGATGGAACTAGAGGGTATTATGCTTGGTGAAATAAGTCAATCAGAGAATGATAACTCTCATATGATCTCCCTGATATGAGGAAGTAGGGATGCAAAGTGGGGTGTCTGGGGGGTAGGAAAAAAATAAATGAAACAAGATGGGATCAGGAGGGAGACAAACCATCAGAGACTCTCAATCTCACAAAGCAAACTGAGGGTTGCTTGGGGGAGGGGGGTCAGGAGAGTGTGGTTGGGTTATGGACATTGGGGAGGGTATGTGCTATGGTGAGTGGTGTGAAGTGTGTAAACCTGGTGATTCACAGACCTGTACCCCTGGGGCTAAAAATACATTATATGTTTTTAAAAATAAAATAAAATAAATCAAAAATTAAAAAATTGAAAAAAAAAAAGAATGTACCTCAACAAAGTAAAGACCATACTTAACAAGCCCACAGCTAATATACTCAGTGTTAACAAACCAGCAGTTTTTCTCTATCATCAGGACCAAGGCAAGGATGACCACCACACCTCTTCTATTCAGCACAGTACTGGAAATCCTAGACAGAACAATTAGACAAGAAAAAATAAAGCATCCAAGTTGAAATGAAAAAAAAAAAAATACGGTTGGGCTTATAAATGTAGAAGGCCCTAAAGACTCCACAAAATAGAACAAAACTGTCAAAATTGTGTTAAAGTCCTTATCTACTATAACATCTGAATTATCCATGCATCCAGATCATCTAGATAGATGACCTTGGTTCTCTCTGACATTGTCATACTTGATGCCACGCCCAGTAATTTTCAATCTCATGCTGGATATTTTGCACAAAAATTCAGGGGACTTCACATGACATCCTCCTAGTAATTGACTTCTTTGTTTCTTCAGCAGGAAGATGGAATGGGGAGTTCAACACTTAAAACAAGCAGGGAATTAAGGCTGCATCACAACTTTGGTAACAGTCTGTTAGTTCGTTCCTGTCACTCACCGGGGTTTTTCTTGGAATTTGAAAACATCATGTTGGCCCTTCCTCTAAAAGTTCCAAAATCTATTTTTACCTCTCCAGGAAATACTGCTGAAAATTCAGCTTTTTTTCAATGGTTTTTGGCTAAGCATTTTGGGTTCTTGCATTGCACAGCTTCGGGGATACAGATGATAATTTACCATGTGTTTGAGTCCCATAAAGTCTTTAATTTTGTCATTATAAACACAGCAGACCATGATTATCAGATCTTTACATCTTCATAGGATTATAAGATAACTGAAGGCTTAAAAAAAAAAAAGTTCTTCCCAGCTTTTCTAATTGCGTTTAGCAGGAATGGCAGTCTACCACAAAGTACTCCACTTTACCCAGAAGCAGAAGTTCTGCATATACTTCTACTGAAAAACATTAATCAAAACATTTTCCCTGGTTAATTTTATTTCCATATTTAGGTTGTACCACTTTTTATGGTTTTCCATCTCAGGGACATGCCTACAGTACATGTTTTTAACAAGTGTCTGGTTGTAATTTTTTCCCCCAGTGAATGGTTCAAGGCTGTCTATCAGTCCCTAATACCTGAAATATCAAATGATCTCCCTTGCACCTGTATGGTTCCCACCACAGGAATACCTTTGTTTAAGATAATTAACTATTCTACCTTTTACACATTTTTATGCTAAGATTTGGCTTAGGGCATGAAATAGAGACTCCTTTTCTCTTTATTCTTTGTAGAAAGGCTAGATTTCAAGGAAGATACTTAGTGGCCCTGACTTGATAAATAAATGAGGCTCATGCAGAACAATGGAAGCCTGGGGAAGGCATATGGATAATGTCAAAAGAATGTACAAAAAACATTTAAATACATAAGGACTAGAGAGACACTACTTTAAACTAGACTTGACTCAAAAAAGTTGAAAAAGGAGCAAAAGGAGTAGAGAGAATAAACAAAACATTTATTTACCTTTTCCCCTTATTGAAACATTTATTATATTTAAATTCAGTTAGCCAACATAGTGTACATTATTAGTTTCTTTTTTTAAATTTATTTTATTTTTATTTTTAAAATATTTTATTTATTTATTTGACAGACAGAAATCACATGTAGGCAGAGAGGCAGATAGAGAGAAGGGGGATGCATGTCCCCTGCAGAGCAGAGAGCCCGATGCAGGGCTCGATCCCAGGACCCTGAGATCATGACCTGAGCTGAAGGCAGAGGCTTAACCCACTGAGCCACCCATGTGCCCCACATTATTAGTTTCTGATGTAGTGTTCAATAATTTATCAGTTGCTATAACACCCAGTGCTCATCGAATCACATGCCCCTCCCCCTTAATGCACATCACTCAATTACCCCATCTCCCCACCTACCTCCTTTACACAAACCCTTGGTTTGTTTCCTTCAGTGAAGAGTCTCTAGTGGCTTTTCTCCCAAGAACATTTAAAGCATTGTGAGTCAAGTTCAATATTAGAACAAACTAATAAAGTGTTTTGTCCTCAGTGTGTAACATACAGTTCATAGTTGGTAAAACATATTAAGAAGAATAAAACTAGATATTTTTTAAATGAAAAATATAGTCAGAGATACTTTGTAGCTGGTTAAAAGCCATTCTTCTGTTACTCTTGAAATAAATCAGGTTTGTAATAAAGCAGAACAATTAGATTTAATTTTTAAAAATAAAAATCCAGGGGTGCCTGGGTGGCTCAGTCATTAAGCCTCTGCCTTTGGCTGGGGTCATGATCCCAGCATCCTGGGATCAGCCCCACATTGGGGTTCCCTGCTCAGTAGGGAGCTTGCTTCTCCCTCTCCAGCTCCCCGAGCTTGTGTTCCCTCTCTCACTCTCTCTCTGTCATAAATAAATAAAATCTTTAAAAAAATAAATAATAAAAATCCAATATTTTACTCTAGAAATTTAGGAGGTGTGGTAAATGAGAAGGCAGAAGAAAAATTCAGAAGTTCCTTTTTATTTGGGGCTTCTCTATTCCTTGGTTCATCTATCAGTGACTATGTTACTTTCTGAAATTCTCTGTAAAAATGAATATGTGTTGCACCAAAAAAAGAATAAATACTGTCTAGAAAATTCAATTTATAATGCTTATTCAAGTGTCTATCATTTTTCCTTGGCTGAAATTTTGTATTGAGTGTGCAATGTTTTGCTGAGTGGTACACAACTGTAATCAGGAGAAGAGCAGTGGTGAAGACAACATAGATGGCCAAAGGGACACATGGAGTCCCAAATCTGTGATCCTGCCATTCTTCACTCATCTGGGTGGTTGATTTTCAAAGACAAAAAAGCAACATGATAGTAAAATGGAGGAGACTTGTAGGTGTAACTTTTCTTCACCTTACAATAGATGTGGTACACATATCTATTTTAGGTTCTTTTTGACATTTGACTTGGTGACCAGTCTGAATGGGTTGAATTTTAAAAGTGAAAAAAGAAATTATTTTCCTTTTTATAATATTTTCCCTATTTAATGCATTTAAAACAAATATATGGGATTTAACATAGATTATATAAACCATCACTTGTGGAACATTTTAAACAGTTATATTTGAGTTGCTCTTTCCTTACTCTTGGCGATTTCTAATTCAGGATATTTGAATGTATATGACACCTGTATTTTCAAAAGTTTTATAAATGATTGCATTCAAACTCCCTTCAGACTTGAAAACATTTACCTGGCATCAATCTGAAAACATATTTTTTTAAACTTTGTTGTTTGGTCCTGAAATAAAAGTTGCATGACTTTGACTCTTAAAGTAATCCAGGGTACCTAGTAAGTGTATGCATACCTCATCAAAATTATTACTTTTCATCTCCACGTCCTCCGATTGACTTATTTCACTAAGCATGATACCCTCTAGTTCCATCCACGTCGTCACAAATGGCAAGATTTCATTTCTTTTGATGGCTGCATAGTATTCCATTGTGTATATATACCACTTCTTCTTTATCCATTCATCTGTTGATGGACATTTAAGTTCTTTCCATAGTTTGGCTATTGTAGACATTGCTGCTATAAACATTCGGGTGCACATGCCCCTTCGGATCACTACGTTTGTATCTTGAGGGTAAATACCCAGTAGGGCAATTGCTGGGTCATAGGGTAGTTCTATTTTCAACATTTTGAGGAACCTCCATGCTGTTTTCCAGAGTGGTTGTACCAGCTTGCATTCCCACCAACAGTGTAGGAGGGTTCCCCTTTCTCTGCATCCCCGCCAGCATCTGTCATTTCCTGACTTGTTAATTTTAGCCATTCTGATTGGTGTGAGGGGATATCTCATTGTGGTTTTGATTAGTATTTCCCTGATGCCGAGTGACGTGGAGCACTTTTTCATGTGTCTGTTGGCCATCTGGATGTCTTCTTTGGAGAAATGTCTGTTCATGTCCTCTGCCCATTTCTTGACAGGATTATTTGTTCTTTGGGTGTTGCGTTTGCTAAGTTCCTTATAGATTTTGGATACTAGCCCTTTATCAGATATGTCGTTTGCAAATATCTTCTCCCATTCTGTCAGTTGTCTTTGGGTTTTGTTAACCATTTCCTTTGCTGTGCAAAAGCTTTTGATCTTGATGAAATCCCAATAGTTCATTTTTGTCCTTGCTTCCCTTGCCTTTGCCGATGTTCCTAGGAAGATGTTGCTGCGGCTGAGGTCAAAGAGGTTGCTGCCTGTGTTCTCCTCAAGGATTTTGATGGAATCCTTTCTCACATTGAGGTCCTTCATCCATTTTGAGTCTATTTTCCTGTGTGGTGTAAGGAAGTGGTCAAATTTCATTTTTCTGCATGTGGTTGTCCAATTTTCCCAGCACCATTTATTGAAGAGGCTGTCTTTTTTCCATTGGACATTCTTTCCTGCTTTGTCGAAGATTAGTTGACCATAGAGTTGAGGGTCAATTTCTGGGCTCTCTATTCTGTTCCATTGATCTAGGGTCTGTTTTTGTGCCAGTACCATGCTGTCTTGATGATGACAGCTTTGTAATAGAGCTTGAAGTCCAGAATTGTGATGCCACCAACTTTGGCTTTCTTTTTCAATATTCCTTTGGCTATTCGAGGTCTTTTCTGGTTCCATATAAATTTTAGGATAATTTGTTCCATTTCTTTCGAAAAATGGATGGTATTTTGATAGGGATTGCATTAAATGTGTAGATTGCTTTAGGTAGCATAGATATTTTCACAATATTTATTCTTCCAATCCAGGAGCATGGAACATTTTTCCATTTCTTTGTGTCTTCCTCAATTTCTTTCATGAGTACTTTATAGTTTTCTGCGTATAGATTCTTAGCTTCTTTGGTTAGGTTTATTCCTAGGTATCTTATTGTTTTAGGTGCAATTGTAAATGGGATTGACTCCTTAATTTCTCTTTCTTCTGTCTTGTGGTTTGTGTAGAGAAATGCAACTAATTTCTGTTCATTGATTTTATATCCTGACACTTTACTGAATTCCTGTACAAGTTCTAGCAGTTTTGGAGTGGAGTCTTTTGGGTTTTCCACATATAGTATCATATCATCTGCGAAGAGTGATAGTTTGACTTCTTCTTTGCCGATTTGGATGCCTTTAATTTCTTTTTGTTGTCTGATTGCTGAGGCTAGGACTTCTCGTACTATGTTGAATAGCAGTGGTGTTCATCCTGCCTGTTCCTGACATCCCTGCCGTGTTCCTGACCTTAGAGGAAAAGCTTTCAGTTTTTCTCCATTGAGAATGATATTTGTGGTGGGTTTTTCATAGATGGCTTTGATAATATTGAGGCATGTGCCCTCTATCCCTACACTTTGAAGAGTTTTGATCAGGAAGGGATGCTGTACTTTGTCAAATGCTTTTTCAGCATTTATTGAGAGTATCATATGGTTCTTGTTCTTTCTTTTATTAATGTGTTCTATCACATTGATTGATTTGCAGATGTTGAGCCAACCCTGCAGCCCTTGAATGAATTCCACTTGATTGTGGTGAACAATCCTTTTAATGTACTGTTGAATCTTATTGGCTAGTATTTTGGTGAGAATTTTTGCATCTGTGTTCATCAAGGATATTGGTCTGTAGTTCTCTTTTTTGGTGGGATCCTTGTCTGGTTTTGGGATCAAGGTGATGCTGGCTTCATAAAATGAGTTTGGAAGTTTTCCTTCCATTTCAATTTTTTGGAACAGTTTCAGGAGAATAGGAATTAGTTCTTCTTTAAATGCAACATGGGGGGTTAGGGGGATAGGAGAAGAATAAATGAAACAAGATGGGATTGGGAGGGAGACAAACCATAAATGACTCTTAATCTCACAAAACAAACTGGGGGTTGCTGGGGGGAGGTGGGGTTGGGAGAGGGGGAGGGGGTTATGGACACTGGGGAGGGTATGTGCTATGGTGAGTGCTGTGAAGTGTGTAAACCTGGTGATTCACAGACCTGTACCCCTGGGGATAAAAATACATTCTATGTTTATAAAAAAAAAGAAAGGATGAATACCCAACTTTTGTAGCATCATGGATGAGACTGGAAGTGATTATGCTGAGTGAAATAAGTCAAGCAGAGAGAGTCAAATATCATATGGTTTCACTTATTTGTGGAGCATAACAAATGACATGGAGGACATTGGGAGATGGAGAGGAGAAGGAAGTTGGGGGAAATTGGAAGGGGAGGCGAACCATAAGAGACTATGGATTCTGAAAAACAACCTGAGTGTTTTGAAGGGGCGGGGATGGGAGGTTGGGGGAACCAGGTGGTGGGTAATAAGGAGGGCACGTATTTCCTGGAGCACTGGGTGTTGTTCAAAAACAATGAATACTGTTATGCTGAAAAAATAAATTAATTAATTAAAAAAATTATTACTTTTCAAAAACAACCCTATCTTAGTTCTACTCTTTTTTTAAAAAAGTTTTAAAAATTATTTTATTTTATTTCTTTTATTTTATTATTTTTGAGAGATAGAGAAAGAGAACACGAGCATGAGGGCAGCAGGAGAGGAGCAGAGCAAGAGGGAAAATCAGAATCCCTGCTGAGCAGGGATCCCAATGCAATATGGGGCTGGATTCCAGGGCCCTGCGATTCTGACCTGAGCTGAAGGCAGACACAATGAATGGAGTCACCCAGGTGCCCCCTTTTTACTTGTTTTAAATTTAAATTTAATTAATTAACATATAGTGTATTATTAGTTTCAGACGTAGAGTTTAATGATTCATCAGTTTCATATAACATCCAGTGCTCATTACATCAAGTGCCCTCCTTAATGTCCATCACCCAATTTCCTCATCTTTCCACCCACCCATTTCCCCCTCCAGCAATCTTAGGTTTGATTCCTATAGCTAAGAGGCTCTTATGTTTGTCTCCCTCTCTGATTTCATCTGATTTTATTCTTCCTTCCCTTCCCCTGTGATCCTATCTTGTTTCTTAACTTCCGTGTATGAGTGAAATAATATAATTGTCTTTCTCTGATGGACTTATTTCACTCAGCATAATACCCTCTAATTCAAATGGTAAGATTTCATTTCTTTTGATGGCTGAATTATATTCCATTGTATATATATACCACATCTTCTTTATCCATCCATGTGTTGGAGGACATCTGGCTTTTTACCATAGTTTTGATATTATGAACATTGCTGATATAGACATTGGGGTGCAGGTACGCCTTTGGGTCACTATGTTTGTATCCTTTGGGTGAATACCTAGTAGTGCAATTCCTGGGTCATAGTCCATTTCTGGATTCTCCCTTCTATTCCACTGACCTAGGTGTCTGTTTTTTTTTTTTTTTTTTTTTTTTTGACAGTACCATACAGTCTGGATTATAGTAGCTTTGTACTATAGCTTGATGTCCAGAATTGTGATGCCACCAGCTTTTTTTTTTTTTCAACATTCCTCTGGGTTTTTGTGGTCTTTTCTGGTTCCACACAAATTTTAGAATTATTTTTTCCAGCTCTGTGAAAAATGTTGATGGTATTTTGATAGGGATTGCATTGAATATGTAGATTTCTTTGGGTAGCATAGAAATTTTAAAAATATTTGATCTTACAATCCATGAACATAGAATGTTTTTCCATTTCCTCATGTCCTCCTCAATTTATTTCATAGGTGTTCTACAGTTGTCTGAGTACAGACAACAATTTGTAGGTATCTTATGGGTTTTGATGCAATTGTAAATGGGATAGATTTTTAAATTTCTCTTTATTCTGTCTAATTATTAGTGTATAGAAATGCAACTGACTTCTGTGCATTGATTATATCCTGCCACTTTGCTGAATTCCTGTATGAGTTCTAGCAATTTTGGGGTTGAGTCTTCTGGGTTTTCTACATAGAGTATCATGTCATTGTGAAAAGTGAGAGTTTGACTTCTTTGCTGAATCAGATGCCTTTAATTTCTTTTTGTTGTCTGATTGCTGAGGCTGGGATTTCTAGTACTGTGTTGAACAACAGTGGTGAGGGTGGCCTTCCCTGTCATGCTCCTGACCTTAGGGGAAAAGCCCTCAGTTTTTCTGCATTGAGAATGATATTTACTGTGGGCTTTTCATGGATGGCATTTATGATATTGAGGTATGTTCCCTCTATCCCTACACTGTGAAGAGTTTTAATCAAGAAAAGATGCTGTACTTTGTCGAATGCTTTTTCTGCATCTATTGAGAGTATCATATGGTTCTTGTCTTTTATTAATGTGGTGTATCACATTGATCAATTTGAGATGTTGAACCACCTTTGTAGCCCAGGAAAATATCCCACTTGTTCATGGTGAATAATCCTTTTAATGTACTGTTGGATCCTCTTGGCTAGTATCCTGGTGAGCATTCTTCTAACTCTTAAAACAATTGGTTTTGTACTAGATGAAAAATAAAATAAATTAAAATAAAAAACAAAATTTAAAAATCTGTCAGGAAGAATAACATGGAAGTAATTGTCACTAATTCTCACTCATTTGAGAATTAGTGATTCAGAATTTCCTAAGCAGTGTTTCAGCCAGCCCTTGCTCAGATCTGGAATTTTTTAAATTATCTGTTAGAAACAAACCAATTTCAAGATTTTCTACATATAAGCCACAGTATATAAAAATGGAGAAAAAATAATATATTCTTAAATTTTTCCTGTTGAAAGTGCGGTTGGATCTCCTTATATCTGTGTTTCTATTTGTATATGTGAGCACTCACATGTGTGCATAGAACAGCTCCTAGGGCAAGTGAAAATATGAAGCCTCCTGCTTTAGATAGTCCACAGTGGACTGCAGGGTTAAGCCATATCATCTGATAATTGTGTCCATCCAAATTAGATTGCTTTGGCTTTTCTGAATTCTGTCCTGTGTCATAGCATGGCTTAATTTAAATATGTTTTTACTAAAAATGTCAGAGCTCAACTGACTGTACTCTATTGTAAAAATGTAGGTATGGGTGTAATTTCCAATATTCTTTTTATTAAGACATGTGGGATTTTTTGTTGTTGTTGTTATAGTGCCAGTAATAGGTCTTTTCCTGAATGAGTACCTTGTTTTCATTTCAAGGATACTGTGACCCATTAAATGAATCATTGATCCTTCTTTGTGTTGACTACTAGAAAGCTTTGGGCTAAATTTGTGTCCTGTCTCTAGCAGATGTACAGGAACATTTGGTATGCTTTCAGTGTACTCATGTTACTTCTGACATCATCTCCTTTTCCTATCCTCATTTTCCCTCTGTCCCAATTTTCTTAGTCAGTCTTGATTTATTTTGTTTTGTAGTTTTGCATGAATTTTTATAACAAAAACTTTTAAAGATATACCTTTTAACAGGAAAAGAAAATAAACTAAGTTCATAGTAATCATTATCACTTAGTGCCAACCACCTGATATAAATCATTTTATCCTTAAGGTTCCTGGGTGGCTCAGTTGGTTAAGTGTCTGCCTTTGGCTCAGGTCATGATTCAGGGTCCTGGGTTGGAATCACATGTTGGGCTCCCTGCTAGTGGAAAGTCTGCTTCTCCCTCTGCCTCTACCCCCATTGATGCTTTCTTTCTCCTTCTCTCTCTCTCTCAAATAAAGAAGTAAAATCTACCAAAAAAAATCATTTTACACTTAATATAATCAGAATGATATAATTTTGCATGGTATGCTTTTGTTTACTAGTGTATCATTTTATTCATGGTTCAAATGAGACTAGAGCAATACATTAAAATGACCAATATTGTTACCAGGGAATTTTAGGGAGTGATTTTATTTTATTCATTTGCATAATGGATTAATGTACAATAAAACAGAATGGATGGAGGGAATAATTATATTAAGATAGTTTGGAAAGTATTTTTAATTAAATGAATAAAACCCAATCTTTCCCTTTAGATACCTACTAAAAAGACTCAATAGACTAACATTTACTTTAATTAACATTCGGAAATTGTCAGTTTATTCTATTATGTTTCTGGTCTAAATATTGTGATTGCTGTGGATCATCTGTACTATCTGATACATGATTTTAAATTTTAGTTTAAACTAAATGTTCTCTAATATAAATATTTAAAAAAATATAAACACAGGAATTTTAAAATATCTAATGTGACTACCTTATTTTATATTTCTACCAAATCAACTTTGAAAATAAAGTTTAAGGAGCAAAAAACAAATGTTATGTTGCAATATGAAAATTGCTCTGTTTCCAATTAGAACAAATGTTATGGTCTTTTAAAATTACTCTTGATTTAATGTGCTTACTTTCATGCATAATCACTGTGAGAAATCCTTCTGTTTGTAATCATATTCTTCCAGAAGAAAAAACTAATATAAAGGAAATTTCTAGAGCTTGGCAATTATTTCTGCTTTCAAAAATGGTTTTCAAGTTTTCTAAAAACTTATTTGAACAACTATTTTTTTCTGCATAAATAATTTTAAAATAACAAAGATCATTTGAGTTTCTCTATTATATTAACAGGACTTTTATTTTTGAATTAAGAGAGTCCCTATTGCAGCTATGATGAAACCTTCCTTGTTGCCATTTACCCTGTGTATAAGGTGCAATATTTTATTGCTCATGAAATACATAAAGTACAGATAGTGAATGCAAATTGTTCAATTAATGCCTACTATTTGATATATAATTAATGTTGTTAGGCTATTCCTATGGCACCCTTAAGTAAATCATGTACAAATGATTCAATCAGTTAACCAAATGACAGAGAAGTTCACTGAAGTTGTACTACTTAACACGTGTTGACAACTCCAGGAAGCTAATGACCCAAAAATTTCTACCATGATTTTTTTAACTCTATGCAGTAGGAAATTAGAGTCACCATATGATCTATTCAACAACCTGAATATATGACATATTCTATTGTTAACTGCACTGACTTAATTGAGTGCTTATCATTTTTGAAATATGATAATCTTCTAATGGCCATGCATTTATTTTCAGGACCAAAGGCTTTAATTCTAAGGAAAATTAAAATTGTGATTTACAACTTAAGAATAGAATTCCTTATTACTATGGATTTTTTCTTCATCTTGGAAGATTAATGTTCTTCATATTCAGGAAGCTTAACAAAAATTTGAAGTCATTCATTTATTCAGGTTTTGTTTCAAATTTGTGATAAATATTTAGTTATTTTTAGATTTGTATTTAAACTCACACGATTCAGGATTGAATTGCATAATGACACTAAGTATATGTATATGAGAGATAGAAATATAGTTAAATAGAGAAAGAGAGAAAGGGTTTAAGAGATGGGATGGTAGAGAAGAGTATTTGCCAAGTTGACCTCATGAGGGAGATAGAGCAATAACATACATTAACCAAGTAGCAATTATAGTCACTCTGGAAGTTTGTGTCCCTCCAAATTAAAATGCAATGTGATATGACCATTGTTTTCTTCACTTTATTATTTTCATTTCCTTACAGATTTTTATAATGAAGGTTAATATGCATATAGTAAAAGCGTACAGTTCTTAAGTGTACATGACAATAACCATGTAACCCCTACAAGGTTCATGATGTTCATGATACAGAACATTGCCAGCACCCCAAAAGCCTTCTTCATTTTCACTCCATATAATTGATTTCTCCCCAAAGGTAAGAGTTAGTCTAACTTTCTCATAAGTTAGTTTCACCTTCTCTTGACCTTTATATGAATAAAATTACATAGTATGCATTATTTTATCATGGGCTTCCTCTCCTGATATTACATTTATGACATTTATCAATGCTGTTGTATGCAGCAGCTTTTGATTATTTTTCATTGATGAATGACAGTAGTTGGTATAAACATGCTATTATTCTATGTTACAAACATATACAATTGATTTTTCCCTTTATGAACATTTTGTTTTTTCTGAGTTTTTCATTGTTAAGAATAATACTGTTGGACCTAGTACCAGGTAAGATGGACTAAACACATTCATCCATGTCTTTCTCACTGAATGAAGTTATAGAACCTGGACAGAATGCATAGGGAGGCTATTGAGCATTTTCAAATGTAAATAGTGGCAGGTATATTGCAGAAGAAAACAAGAATTCGAAGTAACACCAAACTGACAGTGAGTTTATAATTTATTTTCCCCTTGGTTTTTCATGTTGGTTGATGGTTGACCCTATAGGTGAGTACAGTCTCAGAAGTACAAGGCAGAATGGGATAACTAATTCCCCAACCTTCTGGCCAGAGAACTGGAAAGGGAGAGCCACAGGGAACTGGAAAGTACCAGTGAGAATAATGAGATGAAGGAGTTCATGAAAGTCAGTCTATAAATTTGTTTAAAAAAAATCCTGAGCTCACACCTGAGCTGTGCATGTGTAGAACTATTCCTAATCAGCATTAAAAAAGACTTCGAGAACTGAGCCAGCAGATAGACTACCTCCCAGGTGGCCATGGGTGTCACATATTGGGGACAGATCTGAAAGCACTTCAAAGTCCTTGAAAACTTAACTGACACTGGAATAACATCCCACAAAAAGTGTATGGCAGCTTACAGACTGAACCTAGCAGAGTGACTTCCAGAGTGATTGTAACTGTTACTTGGTTAATGTGTGTTATTGCTCTATCTCCCTTATGAGGTCTATTGCCTGCTTTTAGCAAAAATGGCACCATTCTCAATAGGATTAAAACAATACACACACTCACACACATATATAATATAATATGATATGATTTAATGCAATATAATATATATAGATATTTATGAAGTTTTGCTGTACATTTTTTACTTAAATTTTTGGTATCTGTTCTCCCCCCCCCAAAAAAAGGAACTATGTAAGGTGATGGGTGTGTTAATTATATTAACTAACTTGATTGTAGCAATGATTCCACAATATACATGTATATGAAGTCATCATTTTGCAAACTTTAAACATTTACAATTTTGTTGATTATACCTCAAAAAATGGGGGAAATGCATCAAATAAAATACCATTGAAACCACTGAAAACTAAAAATAATTGTTGAGAAAAACCAAAGAATACAAGTAAATGTAGAAGTATACAATGTTCATGAATTGAAACTCAAAATTGTTAACATGACAATCATTCCCAACTTGATCTATAGTTAGACACAATTATAATACAAATTCCAGAATGTTTTTCTCTAGAAATTAAAAAAATTGATTATAAAATTTATATGTAAATGTAAAGTATACAGAATAGCCAAAACTGTTTAGAAATACATGAACATATTTAAAATAGATGTGCACAATTTAGAAACAGATGAACCAGATATCAAGATATATTATGGAGCTACACTGACCAAATGATACCGGTATAACAAACCAATGGAACAGAACATACAAATAGGAGTAGATCCTTGCAAAGAGAGAGGGTAAAAACAATAAGAGATTCTTAATGATAGAGAACAAACTGAGGGTTGATGGAGGGAGTTGGGTAGGAGATGGGCTAGATGGGTAATGGGTATTAAGGAGGGACTTGTTATGATAAACATTGGTTGTGGTATATATAAGTGACGAACCACTGAATAAGTGATGAACCCTGAATTCAGGATGAATTCTACCCCTGAAACCAATATGCACTCTATGTTAACTAACTAAAATTTAAATAGAAATTTGAAAAAGAAAAGACCCATGTATAGATGGTCAATAAGGTTGACAAGATATTTTAATGAAGAAAGATATTTTAACAAAGAAAGAATAGCCTGCAAATATTGGATATACATACGAAAAAACAAATGTGTGCCTTATACCACCTCATGGACACACTAACTAAAAAATGTCAAAAGTACAAATTTCAGAAGAAAACATGGAAGAAAACCTTTGCAACTTGGAACAAGCAAAGATTTATCACACAAGAGACAGAAAACATGAGTCATATAAAGAAAACAAAGTGATAAATAGAACTAGAAAATTAAAAATTTCTGCTCTTCTAAAATTAGATAATGGTGCTTATAGAGCTCTATGACTATGGGAAGAAAAACACAAAAGTCTACACTTTAAAGTGTAAATTTTATGGTATGCACATTATATCTTAATAAAAATACTATAAAAAGTTATGATTAATAAAATAAAATAGTAAAACCAATACTAGGAGAACTTCTTTGAAAGCTATATATGCAATAAATGATAGGGAATATAAAAATACCTCTTACAAAGGAAAAAAGGAAAACTAATTAAAACATGGTCAAATTTTGAACACGCACTTCACAAAACATGACATAAAAATAGTCAAAAAACACATAAATAAATGCTCAATGTAATTAGTCTTCAATATAATAAATAATAAAACTATAATGAAATATCACTACATATGTAGTAAATTTTTAAAAATATTGATAGTACTGGGGCGCCTGGGTGGCTCAGTGGGTTGAGCCGCTGCCTTCGGCTCAGGTCATGATCTCAGGATCCTGGGATCGAGTCCCGCATCGGGCTTTCTGCTCAGCGGAGAGCCTGCTTCCCTTCCTCTCTCTCTGCCTGCCTCTCTTGTGATTTCTCTCTGTCAAATAAATAAATAAAATCTTTAAAAAAAAATATTGATAGTACTAAGGGTTGGCTAGGATGTAAAACTATTGGAACTCTCATACATTGTTGGTAGGAATGAATTATGATAAAATCTCTCTATGAAAAAGTTTGACAAAAATATAAAGCCTATGAATGATGTTATTTTCTTCAGAGGGAATTTTTTTTTCTAGTTGGTAGGAAGATTATTGGAAGATTACCTTGATTTAATCATGATTGATCTATTTTCAAGTTGCTTTCTGCTAGCCTATAGACCTCTGATGTCTTATTTCAAAGACTGGGGCTCTATCAAAAGTATCTTCTTCCTAAAGCTATATGTTCTACTAATATGGTCTAAAAATTACTCCTGGCATGAAGGATAAGATTACTAAAGCTATCTTCCTTCAAGGAAATCAGAATTGCAGAATTGAACATAAGTAAATTAATAACAAAATTGGTTAGTTTTATGACAGTTGAAGAAGCATTGTGGAGTCACTTACATACTGATGCTCTCAGTGTTCTCTAGATTCTGAAATTGAAAAATATTTATTTTCTCAAACTCTATTGCAGCTGGAGTGTTCATGTCACCTGATTAAATGTTTAGAGGGGTTCTCTACAGATGGCTTCACTTCTAAAGAAACAGACTATATCTGACTAGCAAAATGTTCTTGACCTTTCTCAAGAACTAGAGCACAGACTATAAGAAAATAAGTGGCCATTTTGTTATCATGTTGTCTACAAACAGGTATTGTAGCAAAAAAGAAAGAGCCTGTTTCATTGATTTCTTTAGTAAATTGAATAACCTACTAACAGATTTGTGTATCATTAATCCAATCAACTATGACTTCTTTAAGCCATCATGGTGGGGCTAGACTGCATTCTGAACAAAAACAGTAAGACAAGGGATAGGAACAGTTAATTTTGCAGGTACAATTTATGAAGTATAGATGTAATGATTCTATATGAAACACTTTATCTAAGCTTTGAAGAATCAACAGTTTTCCAGATGTAAATGTTAGGAAGTGGTGAGATGATCTATACTTTGAGCACAACATGAATTATTAAGTTACTAAGGAAAACATAGGGTTGAAATGGAGGGATTCTGATGGATATTTATAGCAGAGGAGTCTGAGTAGTTACTTGGTGTCATATTTTGTGAATGACTTGATTTTTATTTGGCCAGATCTTCTCCTACCATCACTAGTATTCCACTGAGATTTTTTATACAGGAAGGTATGTAGTCTATATTTCATAAAAATTACTCATGTGGAAAACAGATTGAGGAAATGAGTATAGGAAGGGTATCAGGTTGGTCATACATACCAGGTATACTACGTTAAGTGACTTCCATACATGTATATTGAATGATGTAATAAAAATGTAATAAAATTCATTGATAAAATTCAAATATAATTAGTAAAACTTCATATGACATGGGCCTTTAAAAGATATCCTTTTTTAGAGCAATAGCTATTTATATGTATGGTCACCAAGGGTAAAATCAACAAGAGTGCTCCTATTAAGAGTCCTAAGACTGGGGTGCCTGGGTGGCTCAAATCATCTGCCTTCAGCGCTTGTCAAGATCCCAGGGTCCTAGGATTGAGCCCTGCATTGGCTCCCTGGTTGGTAGGGAGTCTGCTTCTCCCTCTCCCTCTGCTGCTCCCCCTGCTTGTGCTCTCTTCTCTCTCTCTCACTGTCTCTCTCTGTCAAATAAATAAATAAATAAAATCTTAAAAAAAGTCTTAAGACTTTTAGTCTGTTAAACTTTTTTTTTTTTTCCTATTGACCAGACAGAACTCCAGTTCATTGAACTTCTGGGCACAAAGCAAGGGACATCTGTTCAATTGAGCTTTCCATAATTGATATGTTAATTAAAGATGACTTTTAGCTTTTTGCATTTTGTTTATTTCTCATGATACATATGCCCTGTGGCATTTCACAATGGGTGTTTTCTTAAAAATCTCAAATACAAATAAACAAAACAAGCTATTCATCATTGCTTCCGGATTTAAAGTTGTACATGATGTAAGTCTAAGTGCTTTCTTTAACCTTTCTCTGGCCAGAATATTCTGGGATTTCCTCCAGGATAAAGATCAGCTCAGTGTGGTTCATGCATCTGTCACATCTGGACTATCTCAATGTAGCCTCGCCAATGTGTACAGAGGCAGTGCAAAATTTGCTCTTTTCATGAAGTACAACGGCCTGTTTATATTTTGCAGCCAAAAGCACAAGTATATTATCAAATTTCCTACTTTCTAATGTAGATTCTCTACCATTATTTTTATTACTCATACTAACATCAATCATAAAATAATCAGGACAATTTTACTAAGCTAGAAACCACTCAGCATCTATGTAAAATGTAAGAGAAAGGAGACCTCAGTCCTTTTTAATCATAGATAGCTTTCAGAAAGATATGGTATAAAGTTTGTGAGAAGAGATAGCAAAGCTGTGAGTAATAACAATAGAACACTGAGCAAAAGAAGCAAAGTACGACAATGAACCCATCTGAGTATGCACATGACCTTTTGGGAGTTTTCCTCCTTTTTCTTTTTTTTTTTCTTAAAATTTTTTTAAAATTTTATTTTATTTCCAGTGTTCCAAAATTCATTGTTTATGCACCACACCCAGTGCTCCATGCAATACGTGCCCTCCATGATACCCACCACCAGGCTTACTCCATTCCCCCACCACCTCCCCTCCGAAACCCTCAGTTTGTTTCTCAGAGTCCACAGTCTCTCATGGTTTGTCTACCCCTCCAATTTCTCCCAACTCACTTCTCTTCTCCATCTCCCAATGTCTTCCATGTTATTCTTTTTTCTTTTCCTATGCAGCCCTCAACAGAGGAGTTGTTAATTTCTGAAAATGCTGAAGGCTAGTGGATCCTCTATCCACTAAGTTAAATAGTTATATATTAGACAATAAGGTGTTGGAAGAAATAGACTAATTGCTGTAGTTTAGTTAATACATAGAGTATTTTCTCTATGCTTTACATTTAATGGCTTAAATCTTTACAGTTCTATAAGGTAGCTTCTATTATCATCTCTGTTTTTGAGATAAGAACATTGAGGTATAAAGAAGTTGGATAAATTTCCCAAGGTCATTTGGTTCATAAGGCCCATGACTGGAAATTGAACCCAGGCTATTTGGCTCCAGTGCTCATGCTCCTAACCATTCTGTATACTGTATCTTAAGTTATCAATTCTAGAAATAACATCTTTCACATTTAGTTTTTATACTTTAGAAACTGTAGGGAAAACTTTATTGATACACACTTTTATTTAAATATAGCACAATTCTGTTTTATTTAATCTAGGTATTGGATATATATCTTCATGAATGCTTTTTAAAATGTTAACTAGTGTGCAGTTGACAACCCTGATTTCCTTTTAGCTTCTTTCTTTACTGCTTATATGATAGGACAGTCAAAATGTGTAAATGTTTGTTTTTATCAAATTTTATTTAATGGTTTCAAGATAGTCTTAACTTAAAATCTCTATTGTCATCTTTGAAATTCTTTTGCTTATAAATACCATTCATAGAAATTCTGTGGATAACCAAAATAAATTGGTTGAACTTAATTCCTATGCCATTTAAAATAAGGTCAGTGAAAAGAAAACATTCACATCAACTCAGTTAAGTGTGAAATAGTGTGCATGCCAATATTCCATCATTTCTCTGATGACTATTGACTACCAAGACATTCAATGTCTCATCTTTTATTAAAGTTTAACAAAATAGTCTTGATAATTTAGGCCTCACTGGTTTTTCAGCTTAGTCCTGAATTTATTGATTTTTAAATTTAGTGGTCTTTGGCAGAACTTTGGTAACAAATGGTACCTTAGGGCAATGCATTCAATATAGTCCATCACACATTCAAATTATATAAAGTAAATATTATTCTATTTTCACTCTCTTTAAAAGCTAGCAGGGCTCTGGGACTGTCTTGGAAACACACTGAATGTTAAATTGCAATTTCAATTCTCTGTTGAAAGGGGTTTGACTCATGTACAAATTACCACTTTACCTATCTACATTTTGTCCCATGTCATCTCATATTTGCAATGACTTCTACTACTTGAACTAAGGCATTCAAATTTATCCATTTTTATGGATCATATACTCTCCCACTTATCATTTTTTGGCATTCCATTCATGTGTATTATGGTGATCTAGCATCCTAAATCCAATATTGTAATTATGGACATGTTTTTGGTAATTAACTAACTACTCTATTTATCTAGACAAGATCCATTTGATAAAATTGATGATAAATCTTAGAATTGAAGAAAACAAGAATTTCTAAGGAAGTCACAAGTGAATAATGCTTATTTCTTTAGCAACAAAGAAATTCAGTTAGCAATAAAGCTGACACTTACCTTGTGATACCTTCTTTTATTTATCTCTTGCATTATTTAATATAATGTTTATGCCATGTATCCCCAGCAATCTTATACATTTTTAATAAACATATAATGTATTATTAGCCCCAGGGGTATAGGTCTGTGAATTGCCAGGTTTACACACTTCACAGCATTCACCATACCACATAATCTTATGCATTTTTAAACTAAGAGCAATACCTTTTTAATTGAGACATCCCACAACAGCACTAAACTCTTTAAGGTAGATAAATAAACACCTTTAAATGATTGACTGAAAACAAAAATATGCAATGAATTAATAGTTCCATAGTTTACCATAAAGATTGAAACAAGTGAAATCTATTATTGAATCCAGGCCAAATCATATTTTGCTAATGATTTTCTATGTGACTTAACAAACCTGATATGTTTCTAAAATTAATGACCTTCCCTTTAGCCCCGAATTTCCTTATTTGACAATACATAAGCCAGACTCATTTGTGAACTTTGCTCACAGGACCTTTCCAGCAAGGACAGATGAACATAGATGCTCAGGAATTTTGTGTAAATTGCTCACAGATCACATACACTCAGTGGTAATATATGATTTAGGAAGTCTTAGATACATTCGGATAATACAAGCTCTAAATATCCCCCAGTTCTAAAACTTTTATTCATATGCATGTCTTACAGGTTAGAGCCCAAGTGACTTAGCTAATACAAGTCTATCCATGATTCAGCCCCTGACAATTTCTCCAGGGTCGCCTCCTGCCATTTACACTTCTTTATGCTCTACCAATGCCGAATTGCTTTAAATTTATTAAATGCACCATCTAATTTCACACCCCTGTGCCTTTGCCTTTGTTGTATTCTTCTCTTACAAACCTGGTAAATAAATTCATCTTTCAAATCCTCTCCATGGGAAACTTCCTCTCTGAAGCTTCTCCAAATGCTGCACACTTGCTGGGAAGGTTCCTGCCTCACTTCTTTGTTTCCTATTGCATCTGGATCTTGCACATCATTTAATTTCATTTATCAGTCATTTAAAATTACCTCTCCCTTCTACTAAAATATAAGCTGCTTTTAAGTGCAGAAACTGTCTTCCTGTTTCTATCTTAACCTCTGTTAAAGTGTTAGCATGAGCTGAACATGGAGTCCACCTGGTACAACTGTTATATTTTATAAATAGAGACTGATTGCTATAAATGTTAGAATGCCATTTTTATATTTAAAAAGTTATCGATGTTTTACTTAGCATCATCAAAGTATAAACCAGAAAATTCTTGCAAGTGAACTGAATGCCGTAGCTCAAGTAATGCATTTATGTTTCATTTCTGTACTGCAAAAAGTAAGAAGGCCTGTGTTCTGAGAATGCATGTTCTCATAAGAATTAGCATTGAGTTGTCTCGATTTCCTGTCTTGAAATAGGAAAATCACAATATTCTTTCTTAAAATCCTTTTTGTGCCTTCATGACTAATTTATTTGACAGGATATCCTTGTAGACTTATGTTCTTGCTATCAAAATTCCAACTTGCATGTTCCTAGAATTTGTCATTGTTAATGTCTGTCAGTGGTTATCTGTAAGGTGGGAAGTATAGCTGGAGGAAGTGAGATATAAGCATTTTTGTTTTTATTTCTTTATTTCAGATACTTTTGCACTTTCAAACTCTTTACAATATGATGTATGTATTTGCTTTAATAAAGAAAGAAAATAAATAGCATGTTTGAATATGGTTTAATGACTGTGTAGTCCCTTTCCTTTCAGAGTATTTTATTATGAAAGAATTAAGTTAGAAATAATTTGAGGTTGAAATGTCTTCTTTATATATTGCTTTTAGTATTGTTGACCAGAAATACCGGGTACTTTTTCCAAAATTTTGATTCATGTTTCACAGATAAAATTACAGAAGATAAATGAAATAAAAACCAAGGTCTTTCTTGTCCCCTAATGTTTCCTCCTTCTAACACAAAATAAAACATTTCTACTAGAAGTCCATATATGAAAGTTAACAGTAAACATATTACTCAATGACCTAGATACATGCTTCCATTTTCTAATTCAAAATGAATTTGAAAATGTAAGCAGATATGACCTAAATAAAATATGTTAATATCCATTTTACCTTCCATTTCACCTAATGTTCTTTTAATTTCATCTGGAAAGTTAAGACACAAATGTCAGTAATTTCTGAAATCCTGCTTCTAATTAGTTATCAACGATTTCCTAATAAAGTGTTTCAAGGTCACATTTCTAATGATAGTATTTATTTTTAAGTTTAAATTTTCTGTTTCCTAAGTCTTTCAATATGCCTTTTTCTCAGTTTTATTTTTTTAAATGTCATTTTTAAATGTTTTCTTGTACCAACTCACATTTGAATGCTAGCTTAGTTGAATAAATAACCATAGCCTCAATATTATTTTATTGAGTCACTGCTCATTGTTGCAGATAAGTGATTTGGAAGTCAACCTCCTTTTTCCCTGTGTTATGCTTTTTTCTTAAGTTTCTGTCTTGACTCTCTTTTGATCCTGAGGTCATTTATTTCTGAACATATTTCCTTTTCAATGAAAGTTGTGCTTTTTTGTTCTGAATTTATTACTCTTTCAGAAGCTTAAAAAAATTGTTGTCTACCCTACATTCATTTTTATTATTCTTTTTTATTAGCATATAATTTATTATTTGCTTCAGAGGCACAGGTCTGTGAATCATCAGTCTTACACAGTTCACAGAACTCATCATAGCACATACCCTCCCCAATGTCCATAACTCAGCCACCCTATCCCTCTCCCTCCTCCCGAGCAACCCTCAGTTTGTTTCCTGAGATTAAGAGTCTCATGGTTTATTTCCCTTCCTGATCCCATCTTGTTCCATTTTTTCCCTCCCTGCCCCAATGAACTGCCACCCTGCCTCTCAAATTACTCATATCAGAGAGATCATATGAAAATTGTCTTTCTCTGATTAACTTACTTCACTTAGCATAATACTCTGTAGTTCCATCCACATCATTGCAAATGGCAAGATTTGGGGGCTTTTTGATGGCTGCATAATATTCCATTACACACACACACACACACACACACACACACACACACACACACACACATACACATATATGTATACACACACACACACACACACACATACCATCTTTATCCATTCATCTATTTATGGACACATAGATTCTTTCCACAGTTTGGCTATTGTGGACATTACTGCTATAAACAGTTGGGTGCACATACCCCTTTTGATCACTACATTTGTATCTTTAGCGTAAATACCCAGTAGTGCAATTGCTGGGTCATAGTAGCTCTATTTTCAGCTTTTTGAGGAAACTCCATACTGTTTTCCAGAGTGGCTGCACCAGCTTCCATTCCCACCAACAGTGCAGGAGGATTCCCCTTGCTCCACATCCTCACCAGCATCTGTCATTTCCTAACTTGTTAATTTTAGCCATTCTGACTGGTGTGAGGTGGTATCTCATTGTGGTTTTGATTTGTATTTCCCTGATGCTGAGTGATATTGAGCACTTTTTCATGTGTCTGTTGGCCATTTGGATGTCTTCTTTGCAGAAATGTCTGTTCATGTCCTCTGCCCATTTCTTGATTGGATTATTTGTTCTTTGGGTGTTGAGTTTAATGAGTTCTTTATAGGTTTTGAATATTAGCCCTTTATCTGTTATGTCATTTGCAAATATCTTCTCCCATTCTGTCAGTTGTCTTTTTTTTTTTTTTGACTGTTTCTTTGCTGTGCAAAAGCTTTTTATCTTGATGAAGTTCCAATACTTCATTTTTGCCCTTGCTTCCCTTGTCTTTGGTGATGTTTCTAGGAAGAAGTTGCTGCGGCTGAGGTTGAAGAGGTTGCTGCCTGTGTTCTCCTCAAGGTTTTTGATGGATTCCTGTCTCACATTAAGGTCTTTCATCCATTTTGAGTCTATTTCTGTGTGTGGTTTAAGGAAATGGTTCAGTTTCCTTCTTCTACATGTGGCTATCCAATTTTCCCAACACCATTTTCTGAAGAGACTGTCTTTTTTCCATTGGACATTTTTACCTGCTTTGTCAAAGATTAGTTGACTATAGAGCTGAGAGTCCATTTCTGGGCTCTCTATTCTGTTCCTTTGATCTACATGTCTGTTTTTGTGCCAGTACCATATAGTTTTGATGATGACAGCCTTGTAAAAGAGCTTGAAGTCCAGAATTGTGATGCCACCAACTTTGGTTTTCTTTTTTAACATTCCTCTGGCTATTTGGGGTCTTTTCTGGTTCCTTATAAATTTTGGAATTATTTGTCCATTTCTTTGAAGAAAAAATGGATGGCATTTTGATAAGGACTGAATTAAATGTGTAGAGTGCTTTAGGTAGCATTTTCACAATATTTGTTCTTCCAATCCATGAGCATGGAACACTTTTCCATTTCTTTATATCTTCCTCAATTTCTTTCATGAGTACTTAACAGTTTTCTGAGTACAGATTCTTTGCCTCTTTGGTTAGCTTTTGTTTCCCTGGGTATCTTATGGTTTGAGGTGCAATTGTAAATGAGATCAACTCTATAATTTCTCTTTCCTCTGTCTTGCTGTTAGTGTTTAGAAATGCAAGTGATTTTTGTGCATTGATTTTATATCCTGACACTTCACTGAATTCCTGTATTAGTTCTAGCAGTTTTGGAGTGGAGTCTTTGGGTTGTCCATATAATGTATCATATCACCTGCATAGAGTGAGAGTTTGACTTCTTCTTTGCCAATTCAGATGCCTTTTATTTCTTTTTCTTTTCTGGTTGCTGAGGCTAGGACTTCTAGTACTATGTTGAATAGCAGTAGTGATAGTAGATATCCCTGCCATGTCCCTGACCTTAACAGAAAAGCTCTCAGTTTTTCCCTGTTGAGAATGATACTTGCTGTGGGTTTTTCATAGCTGGCTTTGATGATATTGAGGTATGTACACTCTATCCCTGCACTGTGAAGAGTTTTGATCAAGAAAGGGTGCTGTATTTTGTCAAATGCTTTTTCTGCATCTATTGAGAGTATCATATGGTTCTTGTTCTTTCTTTTATTAATGTATTGTATCGCATTGATTAACTTGTGAATATTGAACCAAATTTGCAGCCCAGGAAGAAATCCCACTTGGTCGTGGTGAATAATCCTTTTATACTTTTGGATTCTGTTGGCTAGTAATTTGGTAAGAATTTTTGCATCTGTGTTCATCAAAGATACTGGTCTGTAATTCTCCTTTTTGATGGGGTTTTTGTCTGGTTTTGAGATAAAAATAATGCTGGCTTCATAAAATGAGTTTGGGAGTTTTCCTTCCATTTCTAATTTTTGGAACAGTTTCAGGAGAATAGGAATTAATTCTTCTTTAAATGTTTGGCAGAATTCCCCTGGGAAGCTGTCTGGCCCTGGGCTTTTGTTTGTTGGGAGAATTTGATGACTGTTTCAATCTCCTTCCTGGTTATGGGTCTGTTCAGGTTTTATATTTCTTCCTGGTTTAGTTTTGGTAATTTATACATCTCTAGGAATGCATCCATCTCTTCCAGATTATCAGATTTGTTGGTGTATAGTTGCTCATAGTATGTTCTTATAATTGTTGTATTTCTTTGGTATTCATTATGATCTCTTCTCTTTCATTCATGACTTTATTTATTTGGGTCCTTCTTCTTTTCTTTTTGATAAGGCTAGCCAGGGGTTTATCACTCTTATTAATTCTTTCGAAGAACCAGGTCCTAGTTTCATCAATTTGTTCTACTGTTCTTTTGGTTTCTATTTCACTGATTTCTGCTCTGATCTTTATTATTTCTCTTCTTCTGCTGGGTTTGGGGTTTCTTTGCTATTGTTCTCCAGCTCCTTTAGGTGTAGAGTTAGGTTGTGTACTTGAGATCTTTCTTGTTTCTTGTGAAAGAAGAAACTTGTATTTCTTGTATTGCTATATACTTTCCTCTCAGGACCGCCTTTGGTATATCCCATAGATTTTGAACAGTTGTGTTTTCATTTTCATTTGTGTCCCTGAATTATTTCAATTCTTCTTTAATTTCTTGGTTGACCCATTCATTCTTTAGTAGGATGCTCTTTAGCCTCCATGTATTTATGTTCTTCCCACCTTTCCTGTTGTGGTTGGCTGAGTTCTAGTTTCAAAGCACTGTGATCTGAAAATATGCAAGGAATGATTCCAGTCTTTTGGTACTGGTTGAGACCTGATTTGTGACCCAGGATGTGATCTATTCTCAAGAATGTTCCACGTGCACTAGAGAAGAATGTGTATTCTGTTGTATTGGGATGGAATGTTCTAAATATAATTTGTTTTGTTTGTTTTGTCTCCTTTCTGCTCCTGCCCCCACCCCTGCCCTGGTTTAGGTCGTGATATATATATAACTCTATATATTAGAGTTGTGAATAGAACAGAGCCACTTGATTTTAGGTGTATTTTGGTATGATAGAAGAAACTGCCTCCCAAAATTTTAAATAAATAAAAACATATATGTATACAAAAATAAGGGTAAACGCAATGAAGGGATGGAATATGACTGTAAAGATGAAAATTTTAAAATATTTTAAAAAAGAACTGATAAGAAGTTGGTTGGAAAAAAGAAAAATAAAAATAAAAAGGAAAAAATGTGATTAGGCTGGTGACTATAACAAAGCCATGAACTAGATTTAGGGTATATTTTGATCTGTTAGAAGAAACTGTATCCCAAAATTTTAAAGAAAATAAAAACCTGTATGTATACAACAAATAAGGCTAAATACAATGAAGGGATAGAATATGACTATAACAATGAAAATTTTAAAAGGTTTTTAAAAAGCTATTGATAAGATAAAATAATTTAAAAACCTCAAAATAGGAAAGAGGAAAAATTTTAAAAAAAGAATAAGAAAAAAATAATATTTAAAAAAATTTAACTTTGAAAGACTAAAGAATCCTGGGGGAAAAGCCATGAATTCTATGTATAGCATTCCCGTAGCTCTGGAGGTCTGCAGTTCTCATTGATTAGTAAACTTGGTCTTGGTTGGATGTTCTTGCTGAACTTCTTGGGGAAGGGCCTTTTGCAGTGATTCTCAAATGTCTTTGCCTGAGGCAGAATTGCACTGCCCTTGCCAGGGGCCAAGCTAAGTAATCTGCTTGGGTTTTCTCTCAGGAGCTTTTTGTTCCCTGGACACTTTTCACGGAGATTTGGAGGACAAGAATGAAGATGGTGGCCTCCCAATCTCTGGCGTGTAGGAGCCAAGAGCTCAGGGCCCCACTCCTTAGTGTGTCCTCAGAGAAAAGCAGTCAATCACTCCTGTCTCCCTGTCTCCAGTTGCACTCCGTGTTCACCCAGCCTGTGACTGATTGTTTCTATCTCTGGCACACAGCCCCCTTTTGAATCTCCAAACCCAGCAGATTCCTGCAGTGCACTCCCACACTGCTCCTCCCAGAGGAAGAAGGAAGGGTTCTCCCTAGATCTGCCACTTTTGGGGTCCCTGCTCGAAGAGCTGTAGCCTGACTGTGCCTCAGATCATGGTTTAAGGGAACTCAGACCTGAGAACCCCCTCCTCAGCTCCCATCTCTGCAGCTGGTTTCCCTGCCCTGATACCTGGGGGCCTGCCACATTCAGGCACCCCCTGTCTTTTTGTGACCCCATGGGTCCTGAGACCACACTGTCTTGGCGAGGGTTCCACCCCCTGCTTAACCTCTGGAGCCACAATCCTCAGTGAAGCAGATTTCTGAAAGTTCCAATTTTGTACTCCACTGCTCTACTGCTTGCCGAGAGCCAACTTCTCCCCTTGCGGTCTATGTTTCTGTATGTTGCCTCAGATTTACTTCTCCACACATTCTACCTTCCAGAAAGTGGTCACTTTTCTGTTTCTAGAATTGCTGCTCTTCTTCTCTTCAATCTCCTGTTGAGAATGTAAGTGTTCAAAATGGTTTGATAACTATCTAGCTGAACTTCTGGGAGCCAATGATACTAGGTCTCCTACTCCTCCACCATCTTCCCCCCCCCAAGTCATTCATTGTTTCATTCAGTCAGTCATTCAACAAGTATTTTAAGTGCCTACTATGTACAAGACAGTGCTCTGATTACAGGGATATAGTAGGTGGCAAAACAGAGCAAGTTCCTGCATTCTGACAAAAGAGACTGAAAATAAAAGTGTACATAATTTATTTGATTTAATCAGCATTGTAGGGATAAATATAGCAGAGCTAGAGAAAGATGGAGTGCCCCAGATTGGGAGGGAAGTGCAATTTTATAAAGTATAAACAGAGAAAGCCTTATGGATATACTGACATTTAAGCAGAGACCTGAAGGAAGAATCAGACATTTATTTTATGGAAGTGTATCTCAGACAGAGGGAACAGACATATTCAAAGGTCCAATTCTTATTTGAGTTGAGAACTTGGTAAACAAGTGCAAGAAATATAAAGAAGGCCAGAGTGGTTGGAGTGGATGAGCGGTAGGAGATGAGTTTAGAAAGGTAGCTGTGGCATCCGAACACTTCATATTGTAAAGCCTTCATATTGTAAAGGCTCTAATCTCCATTATCACTTCTGACACATGTGAAATGAATCCTAAATATCATAGATTTGCTCTTCACTTTTCTAACTTTATTCATTCTTTCCATTTTGGTTCCTTTGTACTTTTTAATGTATTAAGATAAAACCTCCATTCGATCTTAAAGCTTACCAGAGTGAATCATCAAGTACCTTTTACTATTCACTTGACCAGGAAGTTTTTTTTGTTTTTTTGTTTTGTTTTGTTTTGTTTTTAAAGATTGTATTTATTTATTTGACAGACAGAGATCACAAGTAGGCAGAGAGGCAGGCAGAGAGAGAGGAGGAATCAGACTCCCCAGCGAGCAGAGAGCCCGATGTGGGGCTCGATCCCAGGACCCCGGAATCATGACCTGAGCCAAAGGCAGAGGCTTTAACCCACTGAGCCACCCAGGCACCCCTGATCAGGAAGTTTTAAAAAATATTATTTAGTTATGTTTTTAATTTCCACAAATATGATTTGACATTACATATATATATTATGGTCTTTTTGTGTGTCTATATTTTTAGACATCCACATCTGGTAGTCAGAATGCTCATCTTCAACCTAGTTATGAACTCTGTACAAAACCAAGAAATGCAGATTCTGCTTAAAGAAGCCTTAGCTTTTTTGGAACATGTGGACAAAGTGGGCAGTAGAAGGAGATTAATTGAGTTTACCATTGATGTATAGCTTGGCTCTTGATTCATTCAGCAAGTATGTGTGTAAGGCTAATAGCAGCAGGATGGTGTAAAGCTCTGATAATGCTACCCTATTTCTCTGACCCAAAACCTACACTGGCCTCCTGAAATAAAGCTCATCATTCACCATTCTAATTGTGGAATTACTTAACTTTATTCTGAGGATTTATACTGAAGTCAGCCACTCTGATGAAGAAAGGTTCAAAGAGGTCACTTAATATATGCATTAACTGGCTGGTCTCTCAAGCAAATGTTCCTTCCATAGGAAAAGTTTTTGTTCCTTTTTTTTTTAAATATATCTAACATTTATGTATATGATATTATTATTATCTTTTTCAGATTTCTTGAGCTTTCTATCTTATACAGGATATTACCAGTCCTTGTGTTCTCCTTCTGAACATTGCTATGCATTTGATTTTACCTTAGTATTTTTCTTTCGCTTCCTAGAATTTGAGGGTAGAGAGATGGTCAATACTTGTATTCTTGCAGCCATGTCCAGTTGGATGTATCCTACTGGATATTTATCTGACCCCAAAATTTTCTACTCTCTCTAGCTTAAGGTTCATAAACAATAAATATTAAGAACACATTTTTTTCCTGAGATAACAATACCACCATTTTTCTAAAAGAATAAACCCAAGTAACAGAATATGAACATAACTTTATTGTATTGCATGAGAAATTTGAAGTTCAAGGATTTCATTATTGGGATATGTTATTTTTGCCGCATATTTTTATGTTAAAAAATGGTATCACAAATGCCAAGTATGTTGCTTCTCATCTCAAACATGTTTTTCTGGTTAGGAATACCCACAGACATTCTGAAAGGGAAGCCAACAATTTAATTGGAAATTTTAAAAAACTGTAATAAGAAAGATGCTCAGAATAGAGAAAACAAGATGGATTGATTGCGTTAAACCCATCATCATTATTTTAAAATATCTTATGTAGGACAGTAAATATATTTATTGTTTTAGATCACAGAAAAAAAGATTAATGGCTGGAAGTCATAAGGAATTTTTTTTCAAGTCAGTATAAGATAGCCTTTTATAAAGACATATATACTTAGCAATGGCTCTTGTTCACCTGAGAAGTAGTAACACTCCATCCACTGGAAGTGTTGAGAATAAGATTGGGATGCTTTGTGTCAAGAAAATTATAGAGGAAATTCCAGGACCATGGTGCTAATGTAAATGTGTCTAAGATTCTGTTTCAAAGATTCTATAATCTTTTCCTAAATGCTGTTTTATACAATACCAGGGTCAAAAGTAATATGTCTTTGTTTCAGGTTAAATTAGTTCTTTAGAAAGCTAGTTGCTATTTTACTTTTGCTGAATACAGATTATGTTTTACTTTGTTAAGTAATCTCTCATTTATCAACAATATTCTAAATGAATTTCTTTCTAAAATTGCAAAAATAGTACGATTCAGTTTGTTACTGTTTTTGCTTTTTTAATCTGTCAGATTGTTTAGATATAAAAATCTAATCCTCCCATGATTAAATTTTACCAATTATGTGAATTTTTAAAAGTGTATGTGTAATAGTAACTATTTTCTTTTACTGGAGGTGCATTTTTTAGGTTTGAGAGCTGGAGTAGAATGATTTAGCTAATATTTGCTACCTACCTGTAAAATCTTCAATAACTTCATCTATAGGTTATCTCATAGGTCTCCCATATCTAACAGCACCAAAACTGGATGGGTCCTTAAGGATTACTTAAATAAGAATCAGATAAAATGCATACTATATAGAATGAGAACTCCTTATAGTAAAATACAAACAAATCTATTACAACATATCAACTGCCAGGAAAAAAAGTGATTTGTCATGTCAAAAATCCCAATATTGATTAGAATTTCTCTATTATTTTCCATGATTTATGTTTCCATTGTGTGAAATGATCAACCATAAACTATCCTTGCAGTTGACAAAGATCTAAAAATGTTTATGACAGAAACAATCTTGTTGTTCCCCAAATCTTTTCACTTTCTTCCTGAACACAACTAGAATGTATTTTTCAGATTTCCTTGTAGTTTACATATTCTCCCACTCATGATCCTATATTTTCCATCTTCCCTTGTTTGAATTAGAGGAGGCCTCTGAGGCCTCTGGAATTAAGAAGCCACAGATGGAGCTTGGGTCCCTGAATATTTATGTAAAGCAGTACCATGGCCATCCTACCAACCTGCACTGGAATATGACAGGAACAAGAAATAAACAGTGTAGTTTGTTATTTGTGTCTGTTAGCATATCCTTTATCATAGTAGTCGGGTAAAGTACAGTTTTTATGCAGCTTTATGGGAGCTTTATGGGAAAGCATCATCAATGTTATCACTGAAGACATAAAATAGCTATTTCAGTGTAACTTTGCTTTGTTTAATTTTATTTTTTAAAGATTTATTTGTTTGTTTTGAGAAAGAGAGCATGCAGAGGGAGGGGAAGAGGGAGAAGAAGAGAGAAACTTATGAAGACTCTGTGATGATGAGGGAGCCCATGCTGGGCTGGATCTCAGGACTCAGATCATGACCTGAGTCAAAACCAAGAGTCAGTGGCTTAACTGACTGTCTCACCCAGGCACCCCTGATTTTTTCAAGGGTATTTATCTTCAAAGAACCTGAGAATTCTTCAAGAACAATAGCCAAAAATGTCACTCATCTGTGTACTTTTTGGCTTCTGACATATGGGAAATAAATAGTTTATTTAATTAAGTAATTGAAAAGTAATCAATTAAAGCCCAATCAAATGACAAAAGTAGCAGATGAATACAAGAAGGCTGTGGATTATCAAGCTTAGATGTTTCCTAGGCTACATTGCATTTGCAATAGCCAATAAAGGTATAATAATAATAGAATAATCACAAAAGCTCATTTCATTGTATCAATGAGGCAACATGCTCTGTGGTTACCAATTTAGGATAGTCTGGAGAGGCGGCAGTAGTAAGCACACCTGATGATTCTACTAGTGGGTACCATGTACAAAGCTAGATGGAGAATAGTTAATGATTTCCATGTTATACTAAACTTTCAGAAAGATTTAGTTTTAAAATTTAAATCCAATTGTGCTTGTGCCAAATAGTGTGACATCAGGCTTTATACACTTCCTTGACGAATAAACTAGAAAAAGAATGAGAGGGAAATGTATTATGGGAAAAGTGGGAAGAGAGAAAGAGAAAACACAAAAAGGATTTTAAAAAGATGAAGAAATTTATAAAAACAAAAATTTGGGATTCTAGGTTTAAAAACTTCTAAAAATGAAACTACGTTAAATAGACTAGAATATATATTCTAAATATATCTTCATTATATGCTTATTTATTATTATTGTGTATATACATATGTTATATTTAATTCCAAATATAGGGGGAAATTAAAAATAATTAAGCATTACCCTAAATGGGTTCCTAGCAGAATGGATTAATATGTTGACCAGATACACAATAATGCCTTCTAAATTATAAAAGGATTCAGAAGATGGAAAATATACTTTTTTCCAAGAGTTGAGAGCTAAAATGTGCTTTCTTTATCATTGGGTCAGGAAACTAATTTATTTAACTCATAAGTACATCTCAACTTTGCTAGTGATTCAAGATTTATATTTTTCTTTTGTCCCTGAAAAAAAATTGTTTTATAAATATAAAATAAAACACAATTTCAGAGACACTGAGAATATGATATTTGAGTAGGCTAAAAAATGAATAATAGAGAAAGCCATATGGACTTGGGGCAAAAAAAGACCAAGATTTTATTTGAATAGTGCAGATAAATTTTCTTTGTGTGTTACAGTCTTTTATTTTGTTATTTGATGTAGAAAGAGTTTAAAAGTAATAAAACCTTAATTATAGTTTAAAATCTAATCGATCATTAATATTATTTTCAAAAGAAAAATAGTTTTGGCAGCAGGATAGGGATTGGAATGTGGACGGTATCATTATCTAATACATGAGCAAAATTCTACTCTTACAAAACCAGGTGATGCTACCAGGAAATCTTACACACTGGTCAGCATTTCTTACACATATGAGAGGATCTAGGATTTCCACTTCCTGCATAGGTTTAGTGTGTCACCCTAGACATCTGCTAATGTTAAACATTTGTTCTTTGTTTTCATTGAAAAATGCCTCATTTGGACTGCCAAAAAGAGAATGGGGTTACTAGTTATTCTACAGTGTGAAGTTATCCAGCAGATTATCTTTGTATGAGGAATAATAATATCAGGAAAGCCACAGCCACTACATTTAATCCTAAGGTTTGCTTTACACTGGGAGTCATCAAAAGCATAATGCCAAAAATGATTGCAAAACTATCACAAATCTCCAAATAAAAACAAAAGTAGTTTTATATAGCATTTACCACCTGGGAATCACTGTAAACTGATATTATCTGAACACTAAAGTAAAAGCAAAAGTAATGAAAAAAATACTTATGTGCCTGCTGAATTACCAAGGTTTGAATTATGTTTAGTTGGTTTGTAATCATTTATGTTTGCTGATAATGAATAATTATGTGATTTACTCTCTATTAAATTGTTCATTTGATTATTTTATTAACTGTGGCATGTATCCATCATACTGAAAAACTGGAAACTTACTATTTTATGTGAAAGATCATATTCCAGAAGAGAAATAAGTTCCTGTATATTATGTCTTTAACACTTTTATTATGTGATACAGTGCATGAAGCCAAATTAATTCTTTCTTGGATTTTTTTTGACTATACATAGGCCATAAGGTACTATTACAGGTTTTGAGAAGAACAGCTCATATGTTAAGGGGTGCTCTCTTTTTTCTGATTAAGAAATCAGTCTTTATATTCATGTGTTTGTGTCCTTCTAAGTTATGTAAAATATAATAGATGAGCAATCATGTCCTTCTAAAATGTAAAAATGCCCTTTTGCATTCAATAACCAGAAGCTTTCTGGGAGACTTAGTAAGAGAATTGTTAGGTTTTAATTTTTATTACATTTTCTATAAACATTCAACATAAATATAGACCTGTATTCATTCATTGTGTTCATAATTTAAATTTAAAAGCAATAAAAACAAAAATGATGATATACACAGAAGAAATGGGTAATAATTTCAAAGATCATGTTGACCAAGTCTTTATTTTAAAAATGTGGAACCAAAAAAAAAAAAAATGTGGAACCAGAGGAGGAGTCAAGATGGCAGAGAAGTAGCAGGCTGAGACTACATCAAGTAACAGGAGATCAGTTCGATAGCTTATCTAAACATTGCAAACACCTACAAATCCAATGGGGGATCGAAGAGAAGAAGAACAGCAATTCTAGAAACAGAAAATCAACCACTTTCTGAAAGGTAGGACTGGCAGAGAACTGAATCTAAAATGACGGGAAGATAGACCACGGGGGAGGGGCCGGCTCCCAGCAAGCGGCGGAACAACAGAGCACAAAATCAGGACTTTTAAAAGTCTGTTCCACTGAGGGACATTTCTCCAGAGGCTAAACCGGGGTGAAGCCCACGTGGGGTCAGTGTGGCCCCAGATCCCGCAGGGTCACAGAAGGATCGGGGTGTTGGAGTATCGCAGAGCTCCCAGGTGTTAGAACAGAGAAGCCGGCTACAGAGACAGAGCAGAGGACTGAACTCTCAGCTCGGGGTTACCTTGAACTGGTTGTGGGCTGGGTGAGCTCGAAGCGCGGTTGGAGGCTGGGGATACGGGAGTGATTGGGTGCTGTCTTCTGGGGGTGCACTGAGGAGTGGGGCCCCGGGCTCTCGACTCCTCCGGGCCGGAGACTAGGAGGCCGCTATTTTCATTCCCGTCCTCCAGAACTCTACAGAAAGCATTCAGGGAACAGAAGCTCCCAAAAGGGAACCCGAGCAGACTACTTAGTCCGGCCCCCGGACTAAGGCGTTGCAATCCCGCATTGGGCAAAGACACTTGAGAGTCATTACAACAGGCCCCTCGCCCAGAAGATCAACAAAATATCCGGCCAGGATGAAATTCATCTATCAAGTAAAGCAGGTTCAATTCCTAAGACAGCAGCGGAATTCCAGAGGAATAGAAAGCAAAGCACAGAAATCATGGCTTTCTCCCCATGATTCTTTAGTCTTGCGGTTAATTCAATTATTTTTTCAATTTATTTTTCTTTTTTTTTCTTCTTCTGCTAAATTTTTTAAAACTTTTACCCTTTTCTTTTTTAATGTTTTTGACTAGTTTATCTAAAATATATATTTTTCATTCTTTTAATATTTTTTCTTTATTTGTTTTATTTTTTAAATTCGTTTCTTTTTTTTTTCTGAACCTCTTTTTGTCCCTTCTCCATCCCACAATTGGGGGTCTCTTCTGATATGATTACAGAACATTTTTCTGGAGTCTTTGCCACCCTTTTAGTATTTATTTGATCCTTCATATCCTCTTATCTGAACAAAATGACAAGGCAGAAAAAATCACCACAAACAAAAGAACAAGAGGCAGTACCGAAGGCTAGGGACCTAATCAACACAGACATTGGTAATATGTCAGATCAAGAGTTCAGAAGGACGATTCTGAAGGTTCTAGCCGGGCTCGAAAAAGGCATGGAAGATATTAGAGAAACCCTGTCTGGAGATATAAAAGCCCTTTCTGGAGAAATTAAAGAACTAAAATCTAACCAAGTTGAAATCAAAAAAGCTATTAATGAGGTGCAATCAAAAATGGAGGCTCTCACTGCTAGGATAAATGAGGCAGAAGAAAGAATTAGTGATATAGAAGACCCAATGACAGAGAATAAAGAAGCCGAGCAAAAGAGGGACAAACAGCTACTGGACCCCGAGGGGAGAATTCGAGAGATAAGTGACACCATAAGATGAAACAACATTAGAACAATTGGGATTCCAGAGGAAGAAGAAAGAGAGAGGGGAGCAGAAGGTCTATTGGAGAGAATTATTGGAGAGAATTTCCCTAATATGGCAAAGGGAACAAGCATCAAAATCCAGGAGGTGCAGAGAACCCCCCTCAAAGTCAACAAGAATAGGTCCACACCCCGTCACCTAATAGTAAAATTAGGTGATGGGAAAAGAAGTCTGTAACATACAATGGTAAAAATATTAGATTGGCAGCACACTTATCCACAGAGACCTGGCAGGCCAGAAAGAGCAGACATGATATATTCAGAGCACTCAACGAGAAAAACATGCAGCCAAGAATACTCTATCCAGCTAGGCTATCATTGAAAATAGAAGGAGAGAAAAAAACTTCCAGGACAAACAAAAACTGAAAGAATTTGCAAACACCAAACCAGCTCTACAGGAAATATTGAAACGGGCCCTGTAAGCAAAGAGAGAGCCTAAAAGTAGTAGATCAGAAAGGTACAGAGACAATATACAGTAACAGTCACCTTACAGGCAATATAATGGCATTAAATTCATATTTCTCAATAGTTACCCTGAATGTAAAGGGGCTAAATGTCCCAATCAAAAGACACAGGGTATCAGAATGGATAAAAAACAAAACCCATCAATATGTTGCCTACAAGAAACTCATTTTAGAACCAATGACACATCCAGATTTAAAGTGAGGGGGTGGAAAACAATTTACCATGCTAATAGGCATCAGAAGAAAGCTGTGGTGGCAATCCTTATATCAGATCAATTAGATTTTAAGCCAAAGACTGTAATAAGAGATGAGGAAGGACACTATATCCTACTCAAAGGGTCTGTCCAACAAGAAGATCTAACAATTTTCAATATCTATGCCCCTAACATGGGAGCAGCCAACTATATAAACCAATTAATAACAAAATCAAAGAAACACATCAATAATAATACAATAATAGTAGGGGACTTTAACACTCCCCTCACTGAAATGGACAGATCATCGAATCAAAAGATCAACAAGGAAATTAAGGCCTTAAATGACACACTGGACCAGATGGACATCACAGATATATTCAGAACATTTCATCCCAAAGCAACAGAATACACATTCTTCTCTAGTGCACATGGAACATTGTCAGGAATAGATCACATCCTGGGTCACAAATCTGGTCTCAACTGGTATCAAAAGATTAGGATCATTCCCTGCCTATTTTCAGACCACAATGCTCTGAAGCTAGAACTCAATCACAAGAGGAAAGCTGGAAAGAACCCAAATACATGGAGACTAAACAGCATCCTTTTAAACAATGAATGGGTCAACCAGGAAATTAAAGAAGAATTGAAAAAATTCATGGAAACAAATGATAATGAAAACACAATGGTTCAAAATCTGTGGGACACAGCAAAGGCAGTCCTGAGAGGAAAATATATAGCGGTACAAGCCTTTCTCAAGAAACAAGAAAGGTCTCAAGTACACAACCTAACCCTACACCTAAAGGAGCTGGAGAAAGAACAATAAAGAAACCCTAAACCTAGCAGGAGAAGAGAAATCATAAAGATCAGAGCAGAAATCAATGAAATAGAAACCAAATAAACAATAGAAAAAATCAATGAAACTAGGAGTTGGTTCTTTGAAAGAATCAATAAGATTGATAAACCGCTGGTCAGACTTATCAAAAAGAAAAGAGAAAGGACCCACATAAATATAATCATGAATGAAAGAGGAGAGATCACAACTAACACCAAAGAAATACAGACAATTATAAGAACAGACTATGAGCAACTCTACGCCAACAAATTTGACAATCTGGAAGAAATGGATGCATTCCTAGAGACATATAAACTACCACAACTGAACCAGGAAGAAATAGAAAACCTGAACAGACCCATAACCATTAAGGAGATTGAAAAAGTCATCAAATCTCCAAACAAACAAAAGCCCAGAGCCTGACGGCATCCCAGGGGAATTCTACCAAACATTTAAAGAAGAACTAATTCCTATTCTCCTGAAACTGTTCCAAAAAATGAGGCCAGCATCACCTTGATCCCAAAACCAGACAAGGATCCCACCAAAAAAGAGAACTACAGACCAATATCCTTGATGAATACAGATGCAAAAATTCTCACCAAAATACTAGCCAATAGGATTCAACAGTACATTAAAAGGATTATTCACCATGACCAAGTGGGATTTATTCCAGGGTTGCAAGGTTGGTTCAACATCCTCAAATCAATCAATGTGATAGAACACATTAATAAAAGAAAGAACAAGAACCATATGATACTCTCAATAGATACTCAAAAAGCATTTGACAAAGTACAGCATCCCTTCCTGATCAAAACTCTTCAAAGTGTAGGGATAGAGGGCACATATCTCAATATTATCAAAGCCATCTATGAAAAACCCACTGCAAATATCATTTTCAATGGAGAAAAACTGAAAGCTTTTCCGTTAAGGTCAGGAACATGGCAGGGATGTCCATTATCACCACTATTCAACATATCACCACTATTCAACATAGTACTAGAAGTCCTAGCCTCAGCAATCAGACAACAAAAAGAAATTAAAGACATCCAAATCAGCAAAGAAGAAGTCAAGCTATCACTCTTCGCAGACGATATGATACTACATGTGGAAAACCCAAAAGACTCCACTCCAAAACTGCTAGAACCTGTACAGGAATTCCGTAAAGTATCAGGATATAAAATCAATGAACAGAAATCAGTTGCATTTCTCTACACCAACCACAAGACAGAAGAAAGAGAAATTAAGGAGTCAATCCCATTTACAATTGCACCCAACACTATAAGATACCTAGGAATAAACCTAACCAAAGAGACTAAGAATCTATACACAGAAAATTATAAAGTACTCATGAAAGAAATTGAGGAAGACACAAAAAAATGGAAAAATGTTCCATGCTCCTGGATTGGAAGAATAAATATTGTGAAAATATCTATGCTACCTAAAGCAATCTACACATTTAATGCAATCCCTATCAAAATACCATCCATTTTTCCAAAGAAATGGAACAAATTATCCTAAAATTTATATGGAACCAGAAAAGACCTTGAATAGCCAAAGGAATATTGAAAAAGAAAGCCAAAGTTGGTGGCATCACAATTCCGGACTTCAAGCTCTATTACAAAGCTGTCATCATCAAGACAGCATGGTACGGGCACAAAAACAGACACATAGATCAATGGAACAGAATACAGAGTCCAGAAATAGACCCTCAACTCTATGGTCAACTAATCTTCGACAAAGCAGGAGAGAATGTCCAATGGAAAAAAGACAGCCTCTTCAATAAATGGTGCTGGGAAAATTGGACAGCCACATGCAGAAAAATGAAATTGGACCACTTCCTTACACCACACATGAAAATAGACTCAAAATGGATGAAGGACCTCAATGTGAGAAAGGAATCCATCAAAATCCTTGAGGAGAACACAGGCAGCAACCACTTCGACCTCAGCCGCAGCAACATCTTCCTAAGAACATCGGCAAAGGCCAGGGAAACAAGGGCAAAAATGAACTATTGGGACTTCATCAAGATCAAAAGCTTTTGCACAGCAAAGGAAACAGTTAACAAAACCAAAAGACACCTGACAGAATGGGAGAAGATATTTGCAAAGGACATATCAGATAAAGGGCTAGTATCTAAAATCTATAAAGAACTTAGCAAATTCAACACCCAAAGAACAAACAATCCAATCAAGAAATGGGCCGAGGACATGAACAGACATTTCTGCAAAGAATACATCCAGATAGCTAATAGACACATGAAAAAGTGCTCCACATCACTTTTGATGTGGAAGCACCCATCACTGTGCTTCGGCATCAGGGAAATACCAATCAAAACCACAATGAGATATCACCTCACACCAGTCAGAATGGCTAAAATGAACAAGTCAGGAAATGACAGATGCTGGCGAGGATGCGGAGAAAGGGGAACCATCCTACATTCTTGGTGGGAATGCAAGCTGGTGCAACCACTCTGGAAAAAAGCATGGAGGTTCCTCAAAATGTTGAAAATAGAACTACCCTATGACCCAGCAATTGCCCTACTGGGTATTTACCCTAAAGATATAAACGTAGTGATCCGAAGGGTCACGTGTACCCGAATGTTTATAGCAGCAATGTCTACAATAGCCAAACTATGGAAAAAACCTAGATGTCTATCAGCAGATGAATGGATTAAGATGTGGTATATATACACAATGGAATACTATTCAGCCATCAAAAGAAATGAAATCTTGCCGTTTGCGACGACGTGGATGGAACTAGAGGTTATCATGCTTAGTGAAATAAGTCAATCGGAGAAAGACAACTATCATATGATCTCCCTGATATGAGGACGTGGAGATGTAACATGGCGGGTTAGGGGGACAGGAGAAGAATAAATGAAACAAGATGGGATTGGGAGGGAGACAAACCATAAATGACTCTTAATCTCACAAAACAAACTGGGGGTTGCTGGGGGTGGTGGGGTTGTGAGAGGGGGAGGGGGTTATGGACACTGGGGAGGGTATGTGCTATGGTGAGTGTTGTGAAGTGTATAAACCTGGTGATTCACAGACCTGTACCCCTGGGGATAAAAATACTTTATATGTTTATAAAAAAAAAAAAGATGAATACCCAACTTTTGTAGCATCATGGACGGGACTGGAAGTGATTATGCTGAGTGAAATAAGTCAAACAGAGAGAGTCAAGTATATGGTTTCACTTATTTGTGGAGCATAACAAATGACATGGAGGACATTGGGAGATGGAGAGGAGAAAGGAAGTTGAGGGAAATTGGAAGGGGAGGCGAACCATAAGAGACTATGGACTCTGAAAAACAACCTGAGGGTTTTGAAGGGGCGGGGGTGGGAGGTTGGGGTAACCAGATGGTGGGTAATAGGGAGGGCACGTATTTCATGGAGCACTGGCTGTTGTGCAAAAACAATGAATACTGTTATGCTGAATAAATAAATAAATAAATATAAATTTAAGGAAAAAAAATGTGGAACCATTCTAATTTCATCCCTCTGTTTCTTAGTTGTTTACTATTTTATAAAATGAATGTGTTAATGAAGATATGAGAATAGCTGGAAAGACTGTGGTAATTTTATGTAAATATAATTAAGTTTCTTATGTATTTGATAATTATCCATTATCAGCTACCAATAAAACTTTATTTCAAAACCCTTTCTGTCCTTGAAGATCTGTCTCTGTCTTCATCTCTGATGCTTGGCTCAAACAAGTTATTGTATCTCTTTTTGTCATGTGCCTGTTCAACATCTTGGCCATTGTTTTCTAGCTGCTCACAGTTATACATGTTCAAGGTTTGCTTTGATTCTAAATCTAGTAGTTTGAATCACAGTACAGGATACTAAATAACTGGAAAAAGTATTGGCTCATTTAATCAATAGAATCTTATTTTCTTACAGGAGGATGTCAAAACTGAATACTTGCAAAGGGAACAAAAAAAAGAATGGAAAAATTTCAAGGTATGACACTATGTATTGCAACAAAATATATAGAATAACTAATTATTCTTTATGGTAACCTATATTAAATTAGTGATAACTTTTTCAGAGAGGATGAATACTAGGCAAAATAATTATAATAAATTGATGTTAAAGAAAACAGTTCTACTGAAAAAATTTATTTAATTCTTTGTAGGTTAATTAAAATAAAATTATTGTTTAATTCTTTATAGCTTTGTACTGTCTTATAAGAAACATGTAAAATAAATTTTCAATAATTACATTTTTTTCCAAATTTGGAGGGAAGTATATGCATTCAGTATTTACTCTGTGCTAAGGAATTTATATATGCTGTATCATTTAACCTCTTTAACCACAGTTATTTTTTCTCTTATTTTATGGCAGAGAAATTCAAGGACTGTGGGGATTAAGGAACTTGTTCAAATGATACAGATAGTGTAATTTTCAGTAATACAACTTGGGTTTGCCCAATTCCAGAATCAATGTGTTATTTTTAATTTTATGGTTCTTTCTGTGTGAACGATAGCATGAAGTTGGCAAGTGAGGATAAAAGTATATTTTATAATATATATGCCAAAGGAAAAACTTGTGACTATGGTGATTTTCTCACTGCTATGGAATTAATCTAATTTTTTGGCAGATGAAAATTTGACTCCCAGAATTATTATCATTATTATCACCACCATCATCACCACTAACCCCATCATCACTTATCCAACAGTGGGTGAAACCCTTTAAATATCTTAGTTGTTTACGTGTTTAAGTGAATTTAGAAACAAAAAAAGGAATAACTCTGGAGACTGTGGGACAGTTAAGACACATAGTCTCCAATATATGAAGAAAATTTTCAAACTCACCATAAAGAAATAAGACAATGCATCACCTTTCAAGGTAACAACCTCTCTTTATTTTTCTGGCTAACATGATAGATTAATCTGGTACAAGACACTAGATAATTAACAGACAGTAAAAATAATAGGCAGAAATTTTAAATAGGGCATTTTATTAAGAAAAAAAACACTCCAAACTATAATGCTATATAATATACCTCTTTTTTTAAACTAATACTACTTAAATTCAATTGAGTTAACATTTAGTGTATTAGTTTCAGGATAGAGTTCAGTAATTCATCAGTTGCATATAACACTCAGTGCTCATTGCATTAATGCCAATCATCCAGTTACCCCACCCCCATAATTTAATCTCTTTAACTTATGGTTATTGTTTTTCTTATTTTATGGAAATAAATAAATAAATAAAAGGGTAAATCTCTTCAAGCAGTTCAATCTTAGGCTCTGGTTCCAGGCCACCAGAGGTAAGCACTGCACAACTACTGCATGACTTTAATTAAGCCCAGTATGTATTTCTCTTTTATGTTGTAGGCATGTAGGGTAGGGTGGAAACACTGACCCATTTAGTAAGAATAAGTATGTCATAGAAACTTTCCAAATGATTATTTCTATTGAGAGAAGAACAGTGAGGCAAAGATTGGGATGAATTCCCACATTGAAACACTACATCCCATAGCCATCTGCAATGATGAAGGCTTTGGCAGAGTGACAGTTTGCTCTTGCCTTGAAAAATTTCTGTCTGTGTTCTTGATAAACTACTTCTTCTGAGTTTGATCATAATCTTTTCAGTTTGTGAGCACTGATTTGGCTCCCACTGTGATTTGCATCGCTCCAAATATTTTAATTTACTAAAGATTAGGTATTTTTTCCTTTTAAGTTCAGGTTCTTTCCAAAATAAAATCTGATAATTTCTTTAATCCTATACACAAAAATAAATAAATAAAATAAATATTTAATATTTTCCCACTATTTCTTTAAGAAATCCAAATCTGGGGATGCCTGGGTGGCTCAGTCTCTTAAGTGTCTGCCTTCGTCTCAGGTCATGATCCCCAGTCCTGGGATTGAGTCCCATGTAGCGCTCCTTGCTCAGTGTGGAGCCTGCTTCTCCCTCTGCCTCTGCCTCTCCCCCTACTTGTGTACTGGTGCCCGTGCGCACGTACACACACACTCTCTCTGACAAAAAAAAAAAAAAAAAAAAAAAAAAAATCAAATCTGGTCTTAAAAACTTGCATGTGATTTTTTTTTAAAAGAACTTTGTCCCTATCAAAACCTACTCTAGTGGGGCACCTGGGTGGCTCAGTGGGTTAAGCCGCTGCCTTTGGCTCAGGTCATGATCTCGGGGTCCTGGGATCGAGTCCCGCGTCAGGCTCTCTGCTCAGCAGGGAGCCTGCTTCCTCCTCTCTCTCTCTCTGCCTGCCTCTCTGTCTACTTGTGGTCTCTCTCTGTCAAATAAGTAAATAAAATCTTAAAAAAAAAAAAAAACAACAACCCTACTCTAGTGAATTTTTTTCAATTCCCTAAAAGGCCATTCTCTGTATTGTCTGAAACACCTTCACCCTTACACAAATAAGGTAACTGATTATTGTGGTTTTATTACTAGACTGTAGTTTCAGGAAGGATGAGATAATGAGAAGCATAGTGTCTATTATCTGATGAGAACTCATTAATTATAAAGAATTAGAATGAATGATAAACATGCTACCAGAGATGCTTTTATAGCTGAAATAGCCCAGAATAAAGATGCCATAACTTTGTTGATGTCTTCCCAAATCAATGATGGAGGAAACCCTGGAAAATCTGGGAGCTCAAGGCCCTTCATTCAAGCTATTGTTTCTTTAATAATTCCCTGCTGCCAGACACACTTTCACCACATATTTAGAAAATGATTCATGAACTTCTAGCTGGATGTATAAGACTCTCAGATTAATTAAAGTTATTGCAAGAACAGTTTATCCACAGAGCAATCCACAGAGTTGCACCTGACTTTTGTAATTCTTGTCCCAAGTACTAAAATCTAAATTACTTGCCGATTGTGCAAATGTATCTGCCACATTTATAATGTTACCTCTTATTTGATTATTGACCCTATCAGGATATCTTTTCTAGAGCCAAGGAGTTGTGGAACTAAACCTTGATTTCCTTTCTTCCTGTAATGTACATACCAAGGGATATTGAAATACCTAAGCATTTTTTTTTTAACTTCATGAGAGTGAACACATCAGATTTCATAGTCTATAGGTATTTTGTGTACACTAACAAGAAGAGATTGTGAGCTTTCATGTTCATGCTTTTTAGCCTAGTAGGCTTAAGTAGTATGGGTGTTCTATAGATATTTTTTTTATATATATTTTTTTAATTTATTTGACAGAGAGAGATCATAAGTAAGTAGAGAGGCAGGCAGAGAGAGGTGGAGGGGGGGAGACAGGCTCCCCGCTGAGCAGAGAGCCTGATGCGGGCCTTGACCCCAGGACCCTGAGATCATGACCTGGCTGAAGGCAGAGGTTTTTAACCCACTGAGCCATCCAGGCACCCTATAGAAATATTCTGACTGATTCATAAAAACTGGAACTAAAAAACAATTGGAAAGTGTATGGAAAAATATATTGTTACACACAATGGTGTGTTAATCAAAGTTTAACAAACCACTCCCCTCCTCCCAAACAAAACCGACCAAATAAAAAACATTTGACTTGTAGCATTTGCCAATTTTCATGGCGTGTAAATATCCCCATCATTGTCAATTTCAAGTCCCCAGTGTTTTGTCACTATAAGTACAGTTGGGAGAGATGCACCCAATTGACTTTCTGGGAGCTGGCCCAGGAATACAAGTGGTTCTTGATGTATGTGAGATTATGCATTTATACAAACCTAATTTAACAACTAGGCTGAGAAAAAATTTGGTTTTTAATTTTAAACTTACAGAGAATAATGGAAGTAATGAGGAAATAGGGAGCCATTCCACCAAAACTGGTTGGGGGACTAGAATCAGGAGGGATTAGATACTCACATTATAATGGAAGATTAACTAAGAAGTCAAAATTTGAGGGGAAATAATCATTTTTCAGTATTAACTAACAACAACCAAAAAAAAAAAATTCTGGATTTGCCATACATTCTCTCTAAGTTAACTTTTTAATGAAAAATGTTTGGCATCAATGCTTATTTGTATTGTTCATTTTGACAATATTTCCCAAGCAGATGTGTCACCTGGTCTCCCTGCCAGTCATGTCTACAGTCAAACCTCTTTGCTATCTGAGCAGGTTTGAACTCCTTGAACAAACATTTAGCTTGTTGTGCTTTATTTTCCCTCCCAGGGTTTTTACCTTCTGACCATTCTAGTCAGTTTAATTTTCTTACTCTTCCAGCACAAATTCTATTTGGGCTTTGTTCTTTGTGTTTTCCCCTCACTCCTCTTAACCAAATCGGGATCTTAGTACTCAGTCACAGCACCTATCCCTCTCAATTGCACATCCTGATTGCCCTAGCTTCCACTGGTAGTCTTTCTTTATGGTCTGTAATTTATAATGAATTACTTGGTTATATACTGAACTGTTATTTATATGTATATGTATATGTTTGTGTATATGCATATATGTATGTGTATATGGTATTAACATATATGTGTGTGTGTATAAATGTTTTGTACATGTGTCTCCTCTCTTTTAAAGTATATTTTAAGGTACTTGCAAATAGATACAATACAAAACAGAATCATGTTGAACACATAGGGAAACTGAATAAATATTTAATGTTAACTGAAATGTGGAACTGGAAAGAGTAGTTTGATAAATAAATGCCTTTCTAATGATGTAATCAGATTTTACTTTCGTACCCTAAAATATTTTAATCCCTTTAATAGTTTTAACTAAAAAATGATATTATAATAATAGTTGTAATCTATGTATTTCATTCAAATTTATTCTCAGGATAGAGATTTTGTTTTGTTTTATTTTGGTTTTTAGTTAATGTAATCATTTGTAATAAAATAAGTTTATTTTTTATTTCTATTTTTTGTAGTTTCAAGTTTTTATTTAAATTCCAGTTAGTTAACATATGGAATAAAATAATTTAAATAGTTAAGAATCAGAGTGGAATTGTGAATCAGAGTAGAAATCCATTTTAACATAAAAAGTAACTGAAGCAAATAGAAACACTACAAAAAATTTAAATGAAATCACATTTCAAAATATCTGAAGTAATCACTCCATATTAATTTTCAACTATATTTAGAAATTTTTAATGTTAATACTCAATAGGCTAAATAAAAATCCAAATTATGGACTCAGCTCTGGTCTATAATTATAATTTTCAGGGGTTAAATGGTTTTATGAAGTTTTCAAAAGGGGTCCAATGGTCAGAGATAGATTTTAATGAACATATTAAATGATTAATGGTATTTGTTAGTTTTTAAGTTTTATTTTAATTAGTCTTTATACCTCAGCATCTTGAATTAACCTAAGAATATGAACTTTCAAGAGCTAAGCTGACACAATATACTACTGTATATCTCCAAATTGTGCTGCAAAAGCACAGCTCAAAAAAAAAAAAATAACCCCACTAATATACTCACAAAGAAAACAAAACAAAAAATTTTTAATCACCTAGGTTATAGCTAATATGTTATTTATTGTCCTTAAGTCCAGAGCCAAAAACACATAACTCTATGGTGCAAAAAAAACCAGTTTTAATTAAATATAAATATCCAAGTGCACTAGCAGTAAATATATTTTTTATTATTGACACATGTTTAAATCATCATTCATACCAGTTCTTTGGTCCTAATATCATGTCTCTACTATATCCCTTCAAGTGAAATTAAATACCACTTAGTCATCTCTTCTCTAGGCTATATTTGATTAGTTCCCTCACGAATTCTATTTTTCTTTTTTAAATTTGTTTTGTTGCTCTCTTCTGGACCCTTAATGATTAACATAAGACCACTAAATTAAATTTCACTTCTTATGCCTAAGTTTCTATGTACCAAGTTATTATATTAATTGACCTGATGCTCCAGGCTCGTCTTCATGAAATGGAATATATTATTGAGAAGTGAAAATCTTTTTCTCATTATACCAACTATTGGTTGGTTGATTTTTTTGTCCTAGAGTTCATATTTGCTTATTCTTCCCATTGGGATTAATATGTAAGAAATAATTTTGATCTGTAACATGTAACTATAGATTTTAAGTGGAGACCTAAAGCTGCTGCTGCTTCTTTTTTTTTTGGCATCTCTCTCACTCTCATTTCTCTTTGAAAACATTGTCTTATTATTTGAAATTCTTCTTCTGTTTATCTTGTCTAGATTTTAAGTTCCTCGAAGGTAAGGTCTCTTGTTTACAGATATACATCCAGAACTAAGCACTGACATGACACATAGACTTTTAGTAAGCATTAGTTAAATGATGAAATTGAATGAAAATCTGGATAATTCAAATGACTCATTATCTCCTGAAATGTAAAAAAAAGAAGAAAAAATTCATACAATGTGCTAATATTTATTGAACAGTACTCTGACTGGCTAAGTAATCAGGGGTAAACAGAAATGGAATCATCCCTGCTTTTATGGAGCTTCTGGACCTCTAATGGGAGAAACAAAAATTACAGAAACAAAGACACAAATAAATATACACATAATATTGTGAGAAGTTTTCTAAAGGATGCTGTAAAGGGGAAAAAAAAAGATTTGCATGTGAGATAAGATAGGTTTATTTAAGTTTTTCCTTTAACTTATCTGAATTTGCTTTACTCTCTTGTTTAAGACTAAGTCAAAAATCCTTAGTTATATAGTTATATTAAGACAATTTGTGATTTTCTATGTCATTCTTTTTAACACTCTCAATCATCCTTATTTCTCTTTTAATTTGGCTGTATGAGTATAAATATATATCAGGCTCAATAAACTTTTTGTAGGGACAATTAATCATAAGAGTTCTACCTGTAGAAAAATAATCATAGATCTCAGATTCATCTATTTTTGTATCATATTAAAACATCTTTCAATTCTAGGGTGGCTGGGTGGCTTAGTCATTTAAATAACCAACTCTTGATTTTGGCTCAGGTCTTGATCCAGGGTGATTTGAGCCCTGCAATGGGCTTCATGCATGGAGCCAACTTAAAAAAAAATCCTTTAATTTGGTATTTTTAAGATTTACTTACCAAGGACTAACTATATATGAAATACCTTTCTAGTTTTAATCGTTCCTTTGTTATTTCACAACACTTCTTAAATGTGAAAGTTGCTAGCCTTTGCTTTCAAAGCTGAGAATTTGTTTTAGATTTCAGTATATGATATGGAATTTGTGCAGTAGTTAACATAATACAGAGTATTCTAAAGAAAGCAGTGGTAATTCCTTATTTTTATCTTTTCAATGAAAAAAGTAAAATAATATTTAATGTTTATTTTGTGCAATATGCATTTAATGTGTTATCTTGTATATATACAGTTTTGTAATTCTTTCTTTAATATAAAACCTCAGGCAATATCCATGATTCTTAATATAAAGATATACATATTTCTTCAGACCAATTATAATTCAAAACTTGTTTAAAACAGTGGTTAATAATATAGCATCTGTCTAAATTGTACATAGGCCAATTGCAAGTATTATATTCAAAAGCCTAGTATCCATTTATCAGTGGTAGGAGAATGAAAATTCAGGGATGAGATTCAGGACAGTAGGGCAGAAAAACTAAATCAGTTACAGTTAGAGTGGCACTTCATATAAAATGGAGAGCATATCATTATCACAAGTCTTGGAGAGAGAAGCCAGGTTATTGAGACCCAGTGGAAAAAAAAAAGTTTAAAGTTCATGTAGGAAGACAATATTTTGCACTTCTTGTTTGGTTGTTTTTTTTTTTTTAATTGAGAAATCAAAGCCAAACATAGAGTAGGAGAGAAAAATTGATAGATGATACTATATATGCATAATATACATGTATTATATATTATATATGTATATTATGTATGATATATGTATGTATGTATGTATATGCAGGATTCTGCATGGGGAAGGCTAAGTCAGTCCATAAATGGATTCTCCTATTAGGCACAACTTGCAGCTTAAAATTCAAGATGTATGCCTTCAAGCAAAGAGTAGGAAAGGAGTTCGGTCTCTAAGGCACACAATTTTTCAGGTACCAGAAGAGACAAGTAGGTCCACAAAATAGCACCAACAGAGTAGTGACATCAACAACAAAAGGACTTTCTCATCTCATCCTCATGGTGTACTGAGATACCCACGTAACCAATAAAAGTCTCAAGGTTTGTAGGTACCACTTTATAAAGTCAGGATTATGTTTGGACTGGTAATTACAGCAGGAGAAAAAGCTGCTGGGTAGTCTTTAAATTTCTAATAATTTTTAAAAAATATTTTATTTATTTGACAGACAGAGATCACAAGTAGGCAGAGAGGCAGGCTGAGAGAGAGAGAGAGGGGGAAGCAGGCTCCCTGCTGAGCAGAGAGCCCGATATGGTGCTCCATCCCAGGACCCTGGGATCATGACCTGAGCCGAAGGCAGAGGCTTTAACCCACTGAGCCACCCAGGCGCCCCTCTAATAACTTTTTGTTTCAACTTTACTGAGGTATAATTGACACATTAAATTTAAGATATTTAAAGTGTATATCATGGTGATTTGGTATGTTTACATTGTGAAAGAATTCCCCTATCTAGTTAACACACCTATCCTCTCACATGTTTATCTTCTTATGTGTGTGAGAGAGAACATTTAAGTTCTATTCTTTTACAGTTTTGTATAATTTCAATTCTACAATACAGTGTTGTCAAGTATAGTCACCTTGTTATACATTCATCCTCAGAACTTACTCATCTTATAGCTGAAAGTTTGTACCCTTTCACCAAACTCTCCTTCTTTCCCCCACCTCCAGGTAACCACTTTTTCACTGTCTATCAGTTTGACTTTTTTTTAGATATCACATATAAGTAATATCATAGAGTATTTGTCTTTGTCTGACTTACCTCACTTTGCTTAATGCCCTCAGAGTCCATCCATGTTGTCACAAATGGCCAGATTTCCTTCTCTCTCATGGCTGAATGATATTCCATTAAATATACATACCACATCTTCTTTATACATTTATCTGTTGGTGGACGGTTAAGTTGTCTCCACATCTTGGCTAATATGAATAATACAGATGTGAACATAAAAGTGTACATATCCCTATGATATATTGTTTTCATTTCCTTTGGATATTTACGTAACCATAAGTGGGATTGCCAATCATATGGTAGTTCTGTTTTTAATTTTTGGAGGAACCTCTATATTGTTTTCTAGAGTGGCTGAACCAATTCATATCCCCCCACCAGAACATCCAAATGTTCCTTTTTCTCTACATCCTTGCCAACATTTGTTAACTCTTGTCTTTTTAATAATGATTCTTAGAGCTGTGTAGTGATACTGAAGTTTTCATTTGCATTCATAATGATTAGTGATGTTGAGCATTTTTCATATAGCTGTTGGCCATTTGTAGGACTTCTTTGGAAAAACATCTATTCAGGTCCCCTGTTCATTTTTTAATCAGATTGTTTTCCTGGTATTTAGGTGTTTTTTATAATTTTGGATATTAAATCCATATCAGATATATGATTTGCAAAGAAATAAAAGGCATCTAAATTGGAAAAAAAACCTGCCTCTAGTTGCAGATAACACGATATATATAGAAAACCCTAAAGATACCACCAGAAAACCATTAGAAGTAATATACAAATTCAGTAAATTTGTAGGATACAAAATCACTATATAAAAAGTAAATTTGTAGGACACAAAATCACTATTAGAAGTAATATACAAATTCAGTAAATTTGTAGGATACAAAATCACTATATAAAAGTCAGTTGTATTTGCATACACTAATAATGAATGATCAGGAAAAATATATTGATAAAACAATGTCATTTATAATTACATCAAAAGAAATAAAATACCTAGTAAATTTAATCAAGAAATAAATTTAATCAAGGAGGTGGAAGATCTGTACACTGAAAACTGTAAGACATTGATGAAAAATTGCAGAAGATACAAATAAATGGAAAGACATTCCTGCATATATATTGGAAGAATTAGTATTGTTAAAATGTCCATGTTACCCAAAGCAGTCTATAGATTCAATGCAATCCTTATAAAAATTCTAATACCATTTTTCACAGAAAGAGAACAAACAATTTTAAAATCTATATGGAACCATAAAAGACCCCAAATAGCCAAAGCAATCTTAGGGAAGGAAGAACAAAGCTGGAGACAGCACATTTCCAGATTACATACTGTATTACAAAGTAACAGTAATAAAAAGAGCATGGTATTGGCATAAATACAGACACATAGATAAATATAGAACAGAATAGAGAGCCCAGAAATAAGCCTACATGTATGTGGTCAGTTAATTTATGACAAAGGAACCAAGAAAATACAATGAGGAAAGGACAAGCTTTTCAATAAATGGTGTTGAGAAAACTATACAGCCACATGCAAAAAAAAAAAGAAAAAGAAAAAAGAAAAAGAAAGGAAGGAAAGAAGAAAGAAAGAAACTGGACTATTGTCTTATACCATATACAAAATCAACACAGAATAAAGACTTGAACATAAGACCTGAAATCATAAAACTCCTAGAAGAAAGGATAGAGGGTAAACTCCTGGACATCAATGTTCTCAATGATTTTTTGGATTTGACAACAAAAGCCACGGCAACAACAGCAAAATAAACAAGTGGGACTATATCCAAGTAAAAAGCTTCTCTACAGCAAAGGAAAACCATCAACAAAATGAAAAGGCAACCTACAGAATGGGAAAAGATATTTGCAATTCCAGTAAGTTTCATAAAAAAAAACACTAAAAAACAAAAAACAAAAATAAAACACCTTCTTTTGCAAAGAAAGATGTATGAGGGAATCACAAACATCTATTAAAGAATATATGTGGGGCACCTCGGTGGCCCAGTCAGTTGAGTGAGTGATTCCTGATTTTAGCTCAGGTTATGATCTCTGGATCATGAGATCCAGCTCTGTGTGAGACTCCATGCTCTGCACAGAGTCTCCCTGGGATTTTCTCTCCCTCTTCCTCTGCCCTTGCTCCCTGATCTCTCTCTCTCTCCTCTCTCTCAAATAAAAAAATAAGTCTTTAAAAGATTATATGTATTTTTATGGACTCACACATACAGGCCTATATATAGCCATAATATTATGCAAACATTTTTGTTTTAATTTTATCCTGAGTACTGTGCACTTAACACAATTGCCTCACTTATTTTGAAGTTAAAAAAACATAAGCTAGGTTTGTAAATAAACTTCCTGAAGAAAAAGTCATTTGTCTTCTGACGATCACTGATTTTCCCCATCTTTGTTTACATGAACTTAATATTATTCTTGAAAATCTAAACACATCAACTGCCTTGCTCTCCTACACCTTCCTCTTTTTATCTGTAGGTGAAACTAGTCATCATAGATGAACTACTTTTTCTGATGCTGAGCTTGACCATTTCTCAACTGCTGCTTTTGATAAAAGACATAATCATCTGGGAAATATAAATGCAGTTTCTGGAGGGAGCTGAGTTCTTCTGAGAATGATCGCCTGGTGGGCCAAGTTCTGTCATCCAAACCTGACAGGCAGTTCACACTAGAATACGTGTTTAAGGGTGTGGGAATATGCAGACAGATTTTATCCTTTGTGTTTAACTTGGCAGTCTTTGTCCTCACTGCTCACTGCATTGTTTTAGAACAATGACATTTTCTTACATGACTCACATGACTAGGTTTTTAATAGAAAAATCTGCTGGTTTTCATAAGATTTGGGAAGACAAGGATGGATAGGGAGGCTGTTATAAAGTTTTTATCCATTTTCTAACCAAGCAATAAATTTAAAAAGCTCTATGTCCAATGTGAATCACAAATGGAGAAGTGTTGAAATGTGTTCAAATTAATTTTCCAGTGCAATGGAAAAATACAAGAACTGAAATATCAGCTTCTGCATTTTCTCTTTTAGCTCCCCAGAATTTCTCTTTTTTAATTTACTGTCCACTAAACTCATTAATTCCAATTCCATTCTCAGCATTGTTGCCAAACATGGTTATGTTATCCAGATAAAGAAAAATACCGTGAGAGAATTGGATTCTGATACATGCTACAGCATAGATGGAGCTTGAAGACATTCTGCTAATTGAAATAAGCTAGACACAAAAGGAATCGATATTGTCTGATTCCACCAAATGAGGTGCCTTGAACAGCCAGATTTTGTCTTACATTCATAAAGACAGAAGGTGGGATAATGATTACGAAGGGCTTAAGGGTAAGCAGAATGGGAAGTTACTGTTTAATGGATGCAGAATTTCAGCTTCAGATGACACAGAAGTTTTGGGGATGGATAGTGGTGATGGTTACACAACAGTGTGAACGTACTTAATGCCACTGAACTGTACACTGAAGAGGGTTAAAATGGTAAATATTTTGTTTATTTTACCACATCAAGAAAAGAGAGAGAATAAAGGCATAAAAGAAAGGAAAACATTTTAGACCATATTCCGATCTCCTAATTTTCAAGAGAGAAGATTTTTCTTATTTTTCCATCTTCTCTGCCTTGGTAATTAAAACTTAATGGCCTTAATTGAATAAGTAGTAACATGCTGTGTTACCAAGTCCAACAGAACAGCAACAATAAATCAACAAAACCCACTTTGAGTATTCCTAAGACTTCACCTTTTAAATAATGTATATCTAACAAAGTAAATTAGTAAGAATAAAAAGAACAAAATCCAATTTTCTAACTTCCAACTCCATTGTGTTTATAATGGGGCTTTAATGGGAAAATATTTAGATCAATCCAGAATAAGAGCAGATACAGAGAATGGTTTCCATGTGGCTGGTGGGCACTGAAAGAATGGGGAGTTATTTGAAGAGCTTCTTGAAAATTTTCCAAAGAAATTGGAATTTCATATGTTCCATAAGAAAGAGGGCCTGTGACAGCTCCCCCACATTACCCAGTGAGGTGGCACACTTCAGAGAGAATATCTGTGTGGTGGACCTGGGGAGGGTAGATAGACCACAGTGCTACCTCACAAGTGTCAGAATCGCCCAAGGTTAAGGGATAAGTGGGTTTAAAGCACAGCATGCCATTAGAGACCATGCACAGAGATCAGATGTTCTTCTTCAAAGGCTTAAATTTATTAGACCCACAACATTTATACTATTCTGAATAGAATAGACATGATATCTGAGAGTGACAAAATCCAACTTCTTTATAAGACCCATAAGAGTGAATTTTTTGAGTTGTGGATTAAATCTAACTTAAAAGAATAAAAGAATTCTTACTTTTTTTTACTTTATGGTAGAGTAAATTTTAGAGTCATTGAATGAGTTTACTTTTTCTTGAAAAAAATTATCAAATTTATGTTCTATCTTATCCTTGATATTTAATAATACTTTGAAAAAATAGATTTATCTTATTTGGAAATAAAAGCTACAAAATTTATGAAATACCATCTTAATTTAGCTGTCTGCGAAGTCATAACTATGTTTGATTCTAAAGTGCAGTAAATTTCTATTAAACTAGTGTTCTTATTTTGGTATTATTTTCCTTCTGTCCTATGAATTGTTTTTTACCTGGTTTTATTTGTCTTCCTTGTTTCTATTTCTCTTTTAATTGTAAGTTATTCCCAATCATTTTTTAAAAATATAGCAATATAGGGGCACCTGGGTGGCTCAATTGTTTGTGTCCTACTCTTGATTTCTGCTCAGGTCATTGATCTCAGTGTAATGAGGTCAAGCCCTGAGTCAGGAGTCTCTCTCTCCCTCTCCATCTGCTCTTACCCACACTCTCACAGGTGCATGCTCTCACCCTCTCTCTCTCTCAAATAAATAAATAAATAAATAAAATCTTAAAAAAAAAGAAAATATAGCAATATAAATAGAAGATAAATAAACAAGCATAAAGCAGTTTGAACTGATTTTCTTCAACATATATCTGTTGGTATCTCCTTCTAGCAACAAAGAAGCTGATTTATATTCTCTGTATTTATATATTTCTCTGATATTCTGCTATCCTTTTAGCCAGTGCTTTTCTTCCTTTTTACTTTTCAGTCAGTATTATTAGATTTTGAATTTGTGGGTTTTTAAAAACTATTTACTTAAATGAGATAGTACTATATTTAGTACTTTCCTTTTTGTAGTAACAAAAAAGGAGAGTGAATTGGATTCAATTCTGGGCTTCACCACTTTTGAGCTGTATGACTCACAGGTTTATTTAACACCTCAAGATTTAATTGGGATTTCTCAACCTATAGAACACTGTTTCCTTATGTTCCATATGTTCAGATCTCAATGAAACAATTCATATGATGCTATATATTTCCTATTTTATTATAAATCTATGGATTAATGCTGCCTATTACTTTCAATGTTAATAGGAAAATGTATCTTGAACAATTTGAATTATACTTTTAATTATCTGTTTACTGCTCTGAGATTCATTCTCTGTTTCTAATTAGTATTGTCTAATGAAAAAAAATTATCCAAGTTTTATGAAAAAGAAAATTAATGACTTTAATATGTAATTTTTTTTCTTTGTACCAATTGAATGGAAAATAATCATAGGATATTAAGTGGAAAAAAAAAGTGTTTTAGTTCTCCATAATAAGAAATGTGGTATAAAAATTAAATATGTTGCACACAATATTGTAAACATCTGAACTAAAAACAAAAAAATTATGTTTCCAACAATAGATACCATATTTAATTTCTGAAGACTGATATAGTTTCAGCTTACCTATAAGATCTTTTAGATTAAATTAATGTCAACTTGAATATTATTGATTACATAGTTGCTTATGAACATTTTTTAATAGTTACAAAATATTTATGTTCCAAGAATTAAATATAATTTTATCATTATATATATTTAAGTAACATATTATGTAATTATTTACATCAGTCCTGGAAGTCAACTAGAATTTTTTTATTTAAAAGTGCCTTAGTGGGCGCCTGGGTGGCTCAGTGGGTTAAGCCGCTGCTTTCGGCTTAGGTCATGATCTCAGGGTCCTGGGATCAAGTCCCGCATGGGGCTCTCTGCTCGGCGGGGAGGCTGCTTCCCTCACTCTCTCTCTCTCTCTCTCTGCCTGCCTCTCTGCCTACTTGTGATCTCTCTCTGTCAAATAAATAAATAAAATCTTTAAAAAAAAAGAATTACCTCTAAAAAAAATAAATAAAAAATAAAAGTGCCTTAGTGTCCTCATCAACAAAATACTCCCTATCTTTCAGGGTTGTGAGAGTTAAATGAGACATAGCAGGCAGTCAATGTAAACTCATTCCCTTTACTTATGTATAGACATCACTTACTCCATATGGCTTTTATTTCATTCTCTGTTTTCATAAGTAAAGTCAATATGAACAAAACTAAATGTAGAACAAGTTTTTTTGAAATATTAAGACCGTGCTCCAGATTAGACTAAATTTTGGCATGATACAAACAACCCCCAAGCCATCAGTGACTTTCAGCAACAAAGGTTTCATTTCTCACCCACCTGCCCAGCACAGGTGGACAGTATATCCGCGTTTTGCTGGGACTCAGGGTTGCTCTCACTTGGAGAAAAAAAGGAACAGTGTAGGAAACACTCAGTGGCTCCTGAAGCTTCTTCTTGGAAATGGCACACCTCATGGCTTCTGTCACTGTATTGACAAAAGCAAATTACAACGGCCACTTCGGCATCAGTGGGGCAGAGAAGACTAAGCCTCTTCTAAGGGGGGACACAGCAGAGAGCTATTCACATGAGGTTCTAAAGAGAGGCATCAAATATTTACATGATAATATAAGCTATTCCAGTTATTATAAGAGTTAATTATCTTGGCAAATGATAATAATAGGGCAAATCATTCCTTGCTATCTGCCTTATAGCAGTAACGGGAGGATAAAGTTTTAAATGACATATACAAACAGTTTGAGGAGTTCAGATAATAAAAAAGTCATGCTTTATAAATTAAAAGTTATAATTTCTCCTCAAATCCTTTTTTAAACTTAAAAAATAGCTCCATTGAGAAATAATTTATAGATATGAATGTTGAATTTTATTTAATAGAAAATTATGCATAAATTATATTTTTCTAGATTTTGCTTAAGTGCCTTTAAGTTTTAAAAAACGTTCTTTTTTTGTTGTTTTTCTCCGGAATTCATGCTATGCATTCTATTATAAGTCTCAAAGTTTAGGGATAATAAGATTAATTACTTTTAATAATCTTTTCTTTCTAGGATAAAACAATGAAAAATTCCTTGTACTATAATGGAATTATTCCAGGCTTTGGAAAATGGGACCATTGCTGGACCAGCATTCCTAGGAATCTCAAGGATACTCTAGTCAGTTATTAAAGATACCAGCTCATAAGAAGCTGGGGATTTAAGTATGGCTATTAATTTGTTTCTGTTATTCATTTGAAATCTCTGTAGTGGTCTACTCAATTACCGTATAATTCTATTTCTTCCTGCAGACCAGTTTCCTACTACCTTATTCATATAAATTAATTTCTACTAATACATTTATATTGAACAACAGAATTTCCTTTCTATTCTTTTTTCCCCCTGGATTTCTCTTTATCAGGTCTTATATCATAAAAGGAGATAAAAATATCTTCCATATCAATTTTTAGAGAACCAAAAATTTTTAAATAATATTTCTGAAATTCAAATCCAAGTTAGTGTATTTAAATTAAATACCATGCCTTGGTTCATTAAATTAGGCATAAAAATGAAACAAAAGTAGGAAGCTTAATTTTGCTCTTCAAAACCTATGAAATAATAGTTTTATTATATATTAAACTTGTTTGCAAAGTACAACCAATTTTCTATGCTATCTATAGTATATAAGATGGCTCAATACTTTTGGGCTTCTATATACAAAATGCTATAGATTGGATGGCTTATAAATAAGAGAAATTTATTTCCCACAGTTCTTGAGACTGGGAAGTCCAAGATCAAGTTGCCAGTATGGTCATGTTCCAAAGAGGATCCTTTTTCTGTCCATTGCCCTCATTTTTAACCTCTGTCCCCATGTGGTGTAAGGAGCTAGGAAGCTCTCTAGGATCCCTGTAGCATTCATGTTTTCCCAACACCATTTCTTGAAGACACTGTCTTTTTCCCATTGGCTATTCTTGCCTTCTTTGTCAAAGATTAATAGTCCGTAGAATCATGAGTTTATTTCTGGGTTCTCTGTTCTGTTCTATTTTTTTTTCTTTTTTTTTTTTTTTTTGGTATTTCGAATTTTTTTTTTAAATTTCTTTTCAGAGTAACAGTATTCATTGTTTTTGCAACGCATCCAGTGATCCATGCAATATGTGCCCTCCCTATTACCCACCACCTGGTTCCCCCAACCTCCCACCCCACGCCCCTTCAAGGCCCTCAGGTTGTTTTTCAGAGTCCATAGTCTCTCATGGTTCATCTCCCCTTCCAATTTCCTTCAACTCCCTTCTCCTCTCCATCTCCCCATGTCCTCCATGTTATTTGTTATGCTCCACAAATAAGTGAAACCATATGATAATTGACTCTCTCTGCTTGACTTACTTCACTCAGAGTAATCTCTTCCAGTCCCGTCTATGTTGATACAAAAGTTGGGTATTCATCCTTTCTGATGGAGATATAGTACTCCACCATATATATAGACCACATCTTCCTTATCCATTCATCCGTTGAAGGGCATCTTGGTTCTTTCCACAATTTGGCGACCGTGACCATTGCTGCTATAAACATTGGGGTACATTTTTTTAGTATATGTGCTGCCGAAGCGAGCATAACATTGGGGTACAGATGGCCCTTCTTTTCACTACATCTGTATCTTTGGGGTAAATACCCAGTAGTGCAATTGCAGGGTCATAGGGAAGCTCTATTTTTTAATTTCTTGAGGAATCTCCACACTGTTCTCCAAAGTGGCTGCACCAACTTGCATTCCCACCAACAGTAGAAGAGGGTTCCCCTTTCTCCACATCCTCTCCAACACACGTTGTTTCCTGTCTTGCTAATTTTGGCCATTCTACCTGGTGTAAGGTGGTATCTCAATGTGATTTTAATTTGAATCTCCCCGATGGCTAGTGATGATGAAAATTTTTCATGTGTCTGATAGCCATTTGTATGTCTTCATTGGAGAAGTGTCTGTTCATATCTTCTGCCCATTTTTTGATATGATTATCTGTTTTGTGTGTGTTGAGTTTGAGGAGTTCTTTATAGATCCTGGATATCAACCTTTTGTCTGTACTGTCATTTGCAAATATCTTCTCCCATTGCGTGGGTTGCCTTTTTGTTTTGTTGACTGTTTCTTTGCTGTGCAGAAGCTTTTGATCTTGATGAGGTCCCAAAAGTTCATTTTTGCTTTTGTTTCCTTGGCCTTTGGAGACGTATCTTGAAAGACGTTGCTGTTGCTGATATCGAAGAGGTTACTGCCTATGTTCTCCTCTAGGATTCTGATGGATTCCTGTCTCATGTTGAGGTCTTTTACCCATTTTGAGTTTATCTTTGTGTATGGTGTAAGAGAATGGTCGAGTTTCATTCTACATATAGCTGTCCAGTTTTCCCAGCACCATTTATTGAAGAGACTGTCTTTCCCCACTGTATATTTTTTCCTGTTTTGTCGAAGAGTATTTGACCATAGAGTTGAGGGTCCACATCTGGGCTCTCTACTCTGTTCCACTGGTCTATGTGTCTGTTTTTATGCCAGTACCATGCTGTCTTGGTGATCACAACTTTGTAGTAAAGCTTGAAATCAGGTAATGTGATGCCGCCAGTTTTGTTTTTGTTTTTCAACATTTCCTTAGCAATTCGGGGTCTCTTCTGATTCCACACAAATTTTAGAATTATTTGCTCCAGCGCTTTGAAAACTACCGATGGAATTTTGATCAGAATGGCATTAAAAGTATAGATTGCCTTAGGCAGTATAGACATTTTAGCAATGTTTATTATCTGATCCAAGAGCATGGAATGGTCTTCCATCTTTTTGTGTCTTCTTCAATTTCTTTCATGAGTGTTCTGTAGTTCCTCGAGTACAGATCCTTTACCTCTTTGGTTAGATTTATTCCCACGTATCTTATGGTTCTTGGTGCTATAGTAAATGGAATCGATTCTCTAATTTCCCTTTTTGTATTTTAATTGTTAGTGTATAAGAAAGTCACTGATTTCTGTACATTGACTTTGTATCCTGCCACGTTACTGATCTGCTGTATGAGTTCTAGTAGTTTGGGGATGGAGTCTTTTGGGTTTTTCATATAAAGTATCATGTTATCTGCAAAGAGAGAGAGTTTGACTTCTTCATTGCCAATTTGGATACCTTTTATTTCTCTTTGTGGTCTGATTGCTGTTGCTAGGACTTCTAATATTATGTTGAACAAGAGTGGTGAGAGTGGGCATCCTTGTCGTGTTCCTGATCTCAACGGGAAGGCTGCAAGCTTTTTCCCATTGAGGATGGTATTTGCTGTGAGTCTTTCATAGATTTTATGGAGTTCAGGGATGTTCCCTCTATCCCTATACTTTGAAGTGTTTTAATCAGGAACGGATGCTGGATTTTGTCAAATGCTTTTTCTGCATCAGTTGAGAGGACCATGTGGTTCTTCTCTCTTCTCTTATTGATTTGTTGTATCACATTGATTGATTTGTGAATGTTGAACCATCCTTATAAACCAGGAATGAATCCCACCTGGTCATGGTGGATAATCTTTTTAATGTGCTGCTGGATCCTGTTTGCTAGGATCTTGTTGAGAATCTTAGCATCTATATTCATCAATGATATTGGTCTGAAATTATCCTTTTTGGTAGGATCTTTGCCTAGTTTGGGGATCAGGGTAATGCTGGCTTCATAAAAAGAGTCTGGAAGTTTTCCTTCTGCTTCAATTTTTTGAAACAGCTTTAGGAGAATAGGTGTGATTTCTTCTTTGAAAGTTTGGTAGAATTCCCCCAGGGAATCCATCAGGTCCTGGGCTCTTGTTTTTTGGGAGGTTTATGATCACTGCTTCAATCTCGTTACTGGATATCAGTCTATTCAGGTTGTCAATTTCTTCCTGTTTCAATTTTGGGAGTTTATAGTTTTCCAGGAATGCATCCATTTCATCTAGGTTGCTTAGCTTATTGGCATATAACTTGGTAATAACTTTTGATGATTGTTTCTACTTCCTTGGTGTTAGTTGTGATCTCTCCCTTTTCATTCATAATTTTATTAATTTGGGCTTTCTCTCTTTTCTTTTGGATTAGTGTGGCCAATGGTTTATCGATCTTATTGATTCTTTCAAAAAACCAGCTTCTAGTTTCATTGATACGTTCTACTGTATCTCTGGTTTCTACCTCATTGATCTCTGCTCTAATCTTGATTATTTCCCTTCTTATGTGTGGAGTTGGTTTGATTTGTTGTTGATTCTCCAGTTCTTTAAGGTGTAGAAACAGCTGGTGGATTCTGGATTTTTCAATTTTTTTGAGGGAGACTTGGATGGCTATGTATTTCCCCCTTAGAACTGCCTTTGCTCTATCCCATAGGTTTTGGATCAAACTGTCTTCATTCTCATTGGTTTCCATGAATTGTTTAAGCTCTTCTTTGATCTCCTGGTTGATCCAAGCATTCTTTTTTTTTTTCTCATTTTTATTTTAATTAATTTATTTTTTCAGCGTAACAGTATTCATTGTTTTTGCACAACACCCAGTGCTCCATGCAAAACGTGCCCTCCCTATTACCCACCACCTGTTCCCCCAACCTCCCACCCCTGACCCTTCAAAACCCTCAGGTTCTTTTTCAGAGTCCATCGTCTCTCATGGTTCACCTCCCCCTCCAATTTTTTTTTTTAAATTTATTTATTTGACAGAGAGAAATCACAACTAGGCAGAGAGGCAGGCAGAGAGAGAGGAGGAAGCAGGCTCCCCGCGGAGCAGAGAGCCCGATGTGGGGCTTGATCCCAGGACCCTGGGATCATGACCTGAGCCGAAGGTAGAGGCTTTAACCCACTGAGCCACCCAGGAGACCCAAAAATAATAGTTGTATCTATGAAGTAGTGGTGGTCATTCTCTTGTCGTCTCCCCCCCCCCCCACCTTTCCTGTTTGGTTTTCTGGGGGAGGGGCCTGCCACGTGGGTTTTCAGTCAATGATGTTCCCTGAGTTAAGTCTTCCTGCCCCCCTCAAGGGGGTGGGCTCTGAGGAGCCCGGTTTTTCAGGCTTTTGTTCTCTGGAGGTTTTTATGTTTGTTCATCTGTTTTCTCTCGCCTTGACAGCTTTTGATGGCTTTTGGAGGTTTAGAGGAAAGCAACTGCACCCTGACCTCCCTCTTAGAGAGAAGCCTCAGCCTGGTCCCCGGTCGGTGTTTGAGAGCACATAAATTCCCCCTTGGCTATGGGCAGAGCAGGTTCTGAGTCGCAGTCTCTGGGGACGCAGGATCTCCAGCTTGTGGGAGGGTGTGGGGCTCCCCCGTCTAAGGCTCTGCCGTCTGGCGAGGCTCCCAGCCCCTCACAAGAGCTGGACCCCACACGTTCTTGGGCGCGCTGGTGGCTCAGGGACCAAGACCTGGTTTCTCCGCCGCATGCTCTCTGGCTCAGTGCCAGGGGAGGCTGTCCTGGGTCTGGGGACTTAAGCCCCTGTCCCTAATCACCCCGATTACCACAATTTCCCCTTGCGATCCTTTGCTCTTTTTGAGTGCTTTCAACCAGACTCCAAGTTAAGGCTGGTCCGCAGTCGCAGGGCACTCTCGTATTGGGGTATTACTTTCCAATAAGTCACATCTGGTGGCTCCCTCCCCCTTTTGTTTATCTTCCAATATCAGTCTGAAGTTCCCACTCCGCTTTACCTGCCCACTGGCGTCTTCTGCCCCTGTAGAGATCCAGACGTGTATAATTCTGATCTCAGGCTGATTTCATGGGTGATTGGTGTTCTTTGGTAGGTAATCAGCTCACTTTAGGGTACAGGTTGAAAAGGCGCCTCCTCCTACTTTCCCGCCATCTTCTCCCCCCAGGATGCACATTTTCTCTCTGTTCTGTTCTATTACTACATGTGTCTATTTTGTGCTAGTACAATACTGTTTTAATTACTATAGGTTTATGGTATACCTAGAGATCTGGAATTATGATGACCCCAGGTTTATTTTTTTTTTCAAGATGGCTTTGGCTATTCAGGACCTTTTGTGATTCTATACAAATTTTTGGATAATTTGTTCCAATTCCATGAAAAACATTGTTGGTATTTTCATAGGGATTGCATTAAATCTGTAGATTGCTTTAGGTAGTATTTATGTTTTAACAATATTTGTTCTTCCCGTGAGCATGGACTATTTTTCCATTTGTTTGTGACATCTTCAATTTCTTTCATCAGTGTTCTACAGAGCACAGGTCTTTCGACTCCTTAGTTAAGTTTATTCCTAGGATATTTTTGGTGAAATTGTAAATAGGATTGTTTTCTTAATTTCTCTTTCTGCTACTTCATTATTACTATATGAAAATACAGGGGAGGCTGGGTGGCTCAGTGGGGTAAGCCTCTGCCTTTGACTCAGGTCATGATGTTGGGGTCCTGGGATCCAGCCATGGGGCTCTCTGCTCAGCGGGGAGCCTACTTCCTCCTGTCTCTCTGCCTGCCTCTCTGCCTACTTGTGATCTCTCTCTCTCTGTCAAATGAATAAATAAAATCTTTAAAAAAAAATTACAGCCAGTTTCTGCATACTGATTTTGTGCCCTGAAACTTTACTGAGTTCATTCATCAGTTCTAGTAGTTTTTTGGTGGAGTCTTAAGGATTTTCTATATACAGTATCATGTCATCTGTAAATAGTGAGAATTTTACTTCTACCAATTTGGATATATTTAATTTCTTTCTCTTGTCTGATTACTGTGGCTAGGGCTTCTAGTACTATGCTGAATAAAAATGGTAAGAAAGGACATCTTTGTCTTGTTCCTTATCTTAGGGGAAATGCTTTTAGGTTCTCACCACTGAGTCTCATGTTAGCTGTAGGTATTTCATATGAGACTTTTATTATGTTGTGAAATATTCTTTCTCAACCTACTTTTTGAGGGTTTTTATCATGAATGGATGTTGTACATTGTCAAATGTCAAATTGTGCACTTTTTCAGTTGCATCTATTACAATTATCATATGGTTTTTATCCTTTCTTTTGTTGATGGGTTGAATCATGTCAATTGGTTTTGATTATTAAACCATTCTTACATGTGAGGAATTAATCCCACTTAACTGTAGTGTATAATTTTCTAAATATATCGTTGGATTCAGCTTGGTAATATTTGGTTGAAGATTTTGCATCTGTGTTCATCAGAGGTATTGGTCTGTAGTTCTTTTTTGTCGTGCCTTTATCTTATTTTAATATCCATGTAATGCTGGCCTCATGGGATGAATTTGGAAGCTTACTGTCCTCTTCTACTTTCTGAAATAGTTTGAGAATATAAGTATTAACTATTTTTTAAATGTTTGGTAGACTTCACCTATGAAGCCATCTGATCCTGGCCTTTTGTTTGTTGGAGTTTTTTTGATTACTGAATCAGTTTTTGTGCTGGTAATCAGTGTGTTTGAATTTTTTTTTCTTCCTGCTTCAGTTTTGGTATGATATATATTTCTAAAAATTTATCCATTTCTTCTAGATTGCCCAATTTGTTGGCATATAACTTTTCATAGTATTCTTTTATAATCCTTTGTATTTCTGAGATGTCAATTTTTTACTTCTCTTTCATTTCTGATTTTATTTGAGCTCTCTTTTGTTTTTGTTTTGTTTTGTGTATGAGTCTGGTTAAAGGTTTATCAATTTTGTTGATCTTTTCAAAGACCCAAATCTTAGTTTTATTGATTTTTCTATTGATTTTTTAAAAATTTTATCTTGTTTTGTATTCTCTTTTCTTACTTTCTGTTTTGTTTATTTCTGCTCTAATCTTTCTTATTTCCTTCCTTTGACTGGTTTTGGGTTTTGTTTTTTCTCGTTTTTCTAATTCCTGTAGGTGTAAGTTTAGGTTATTTGAGATTTTTCTTGGTTTTGTTTTTGTTTTTTTTTTAATTTTATTTATTTATTTGACAAGGAGAGAGAAAGACCATGAGAGGGAACACAAGCAGGGCAAGTGGGAGAGGGAGAAGCAGGCTTCCTGCTGAGGACCCCTCTATCTAAGGATGCTGGGATCATGACCGAAGCCAAAGACAGATGCTTAAAAACTGAGCCAGCCAGGCACCCCCAACCCCCCCCCTTTTTTTTAAAGATTTTATTTCTTGCTTCTTGAGGTAAGCTGTATTGCTATAATCTTCCCTCTCAGAACTGCTTTGCTGCATCCCAAAGATTTTGAATCATTGTATTTTCATCTTTGATTTCTTGGTTGAGTCATTCATTGTTTAGTAGCATGTTATTTAACTTCTATATATTTGTGGTCTTTCTAGATTCATTTTTTGTGGTTGATTACTAATTCTTAGCATTGTGGTGAGAGAAAGATACATGGTATAACTCTGATCTTGATGAATTTATTGAAACTTGTTTTGTGCACTACTATGTGATTTCTTCTGGACAATGTTCCACGTGCACATGAAAAGAATGTGCATTCTTCTATTTTAGAATCAAATGTTCTGACTATATCTGTTAGATGCCTCAGGTCTAATCTGTCATTCAAAGCCCCTGTTTCCTTATTGATTTTCTGTTTGGTTGATCTACCCTCTGATGTAACTGGGATGTTAAACTCCCCTACTATTATCATACTATGATCAATTTATGTCTTTATGTTTGTTAGTAGCTGCTTTTTATATTTGGTGCTCCCATGTGGGGTGCACAAATATTGACCATTGTTATATCTTCCTGTGGGATTGTTACCATTATGATTATGTACTGTCCTTCTATGTCTCTTGTTACAGTGTTTGTTTTAAAGTCCACTTTTTCTGATGTAAGTATTGCTACTTTGGCTTTCTTTTCATTTCCATTCACATGATAGATGTTTTCCAACCCTTCACTCTCATTCTGTGTGTGTCTTTAGGTCTGAAATGAGTCTCTTATAGGTATCATATAGATGGATTTTGTCTTTTGATTGGTGCATTTAGTCCACTTACATTCAAAGTAATTCTTGGTAGGTATGTACGTCTTGCCATTTTGTTACTTGTTTTATGGTTATTTTTCTAGTTCTTATTTGTTCCTTTCTTCTCTTGTTCTACTCTCTTGTGGTTTGTTGGCTTTCCTTAGTGATATATACTTGGATTCCTTTTATTTTTTGCATGTCTATTATTAGTTTTTGATTTGTGGTTACCATTACGTTTATATACAACATGTTATGCATAGAACAGTCTATACTAAGTTGGTGTTTGCTTAAGTTTGAACCCACCTAAAAATACTAAATTTTTACTCCTCTTTCTACCATATTTTGGGTATATATTGTCATACTTTACTTTATTTTGTGAATCCCTCTCTCTCTCTCTATAAACATATTTTATTTTTTTTTCCTTTCAGCACTTTGAATATAACATACATCTTTCTTCTAGCCCACAAAGTTTCTGCTGAAAAACCAGCTGATAGCTTTATGAGGTTTACCTGGTAACTGTTTTCTTTTCTCTTGGTGCTTTTAAAATTCTCTGTTTATCACTACTTTTTGCCATTTTAATTATGATGTGTCTTGGTGTGGAACTCCTTGGGTTGATTTTATTGGGTGTTTTCTCTGTGTCTCAGATCTGAATTTTTATTTCCTTTCCCAGATTAGGGCAGTTTTCAGCTATTATTTCTTCAGATTAGTTTTTTGCCCCCTTTACTCTCTCTTTTCCTTCTGGGACTCCTATAATGTGAATGTTGTTACACTTGATGGTGTTGCTGAGTTCACTTAATCTATTCTCATATTTTATTATTTTTTTCCTTTCTCCCATTCAGTCTGATTGCTTTCCATTACTGTCTTCCAGACCACTGATCCATTCTTTTGCTTCCTCTAGTCTACTATTTATTATATCTAGTGTATTTTTAATTTTAGCTATTGAGTTCTTCATCTCTGATTGGTTCTTTTTTATGTTTTTATGTTTGTTGAGGGTCTCACTGAGGTCCACCACTCTTTCCTCAAGTCTAATGAGTATCTTTATGACCATTATTTAAAATTCCCTATCAGATGTACTTATCTCCACTTTATTTAGTTCTCTTGCTGTGATTTTGTCCTGTTACCTCATTTGGGACATATTCCTCTGTCTTCTCATTTTGTCTAATTCTATTTATCTGTTTCACTGTGTTAAGAAAGTCAGCTGTCTCCTAACCTTGAAAGTAGTGGCCTCGTGAAGAAGAGGTCTTATAATGTCCTGCAGTGCAATGTCCCCTGTTCACCAGAACCTGGAACTTCAGGGATGTCTCCCATGTGTGTTGCATGCTACTCTACTGTTGTGGCTGAGCCATGTTTGCTTTCTGTCCAAGCTTTCTTTGCCTGTTGTGGACAAGGTTTGATCCCTGTGCTAGTAATGGGTCAGTCTGGGACTGCTTTGGGCTTGAGTTGGATCAGATGAGGTGTTTGCTAGAGATGTGGTTGTGAGGCACTCACTCTTTATTTTCTCCTGAGAGGTTTTCATTGATGGACTGGGCTTATAATCAGACCATCTATCTATCCCCAGACTGTTGGAATGGTGTGTGTGGTTATCTTCCCCACTTCCGGGGTAGAAGTCACTTTACACTGGTGCTGGCCCTGTTGGGGCTGCTTGCTCAATGCCATGCTTGTGGCACTGTGTTGGATTGATTCCTGCCAAATGCAGGTTGGAAGGGTGGGTCTGCAGGAGAACTCAGAGGCCAGGCAAGTTGTTAGTAATTGAGGTGGAGTATTCTGACTATGCTTATTCCCACAGGTGTCCATGTATCTAGGCTGGGGACAGGGGAGGGAAATGATGTCCACCAGCTTTTTGTTCTTGAAGAAGTCTCCAAAAGATCCCTGCCTCTCCAGCACATTTTCTGAGATTAGTAAATAAATCTCCTTCCTGTATACCCCAGGTATTTTTCAAACTGTTGTTTCCATGCTGTGTCTCAGATGGGCTGTTTGTTAGGCTGTCTCTTTAAGGGCAGGGTATCAATTTGCTTTTGCCCTCCAGCTCTCCCAGAACTGAGTTGCTGACTTTTGACATTCCAGGTGTTGAACCCCACTTAGTGTCTGAAACAGTTAAGCCTCTCTGGTTTTTGAGGCCAGATATTATGAGGATTTATCTTAACAGTGCAGGTCCCTGTGCCCAGTGTGAGGTCAGCTCCTCTCCCTTCCCCACGCCAGTGATGTCCCTCCCTCCTAGTCTTGAGTGTTCACATCTCCTTGAGTGTTCACACTCCTGATCACATCTTTACCCTTCCTAACATTTTCAACAGTCTATTCTCTATGTTTTACTATGGAGAGTCTGTTCTCCAGTCTTCTCATTGTTTTCTGGGTTATTCACACTGATGTGGGTGTTATCTAGTTATATCCATGGGAAGAGGTGAGTTCAGGATACTTCTAGTCTGCCATAGTCCCCAGGTATATCATCACCATTTTGATATATTTTCTTAAATGTCATGGGTCCTTCTAATTCCTTTAACATCTTCCATAGTGAAGCCTACAAGTAAACATGTGATATCTCTCATTGCTTAAGCCTTACTGCTCAAATTATTTTCTCTGATAATATTTGATTTATGCTTCCTAGTAATAATTTATTCATACAGTATCTGAGAACTTCTAATTTAAGCAGAAATAATAACAGAGATTATACAGTCTGTTTAAAATAGCAATAAATATAAAAACCTCAGTTGGTTCCTCACCCCTAGATGGAAGCAGGGAATTGATAGATTCAGTGTAGATTTTAGAAGTGAGTTTCACACTGTGCCTGAGTTATCTAATAGGACATTTTAAAACACCATTTCAATGACTCCAAATATTCTCAAATACAAAATAGTTTCAAATGGTTCCAAAATTTGCAACCTAAAAGGCCCAACATAGAGAATATAGTTAATAATATTATAATAGCATTGTATGGTGATATATGGTAACTGCACTTGTGATAAGCATAACATAATGTACAGAGAAGTTGAATCACAATATTGTACACCTGAAACTAATGTAACATTATGTGTCAACTATGCTTAAATAAAAAAAAATTAAAACACGAAATTTACAACCCAAGTAAACTGTAAATTTGACCTACTTATAGGAAGTTGCATCACCAAACTTTCATAAGCAGTGCAAACAAATTTTAGTGGCTCACAACTTCAAAATATTTAGAATTATTATAATACATAAATCATCCAAGGAACATTGCATGTGTTTAGTACCTACCAGGCATTGAACCAAGCATGGGAGATTAAAATATAATTGAAATATGGACCTTCCTCTTGGGGCTAATCTACCCTTAGAGAAAAATATATATCAGTAAAATCTGTAATTATGTGATAAATGCAAACATAAATATATGCTAATTATGATGGTGTCATCCAGAAAACAGTGATCAAACTATTAAATTTTTCAAGGGAATTGTCTTATAGTAAGAGATAGGAGTTGAGTTCTTAAAAGAAAATAAACATTTTTTTTTTCAAACAAAATTAAGCATAAAGACATTCCAGAAAAAGAGGATGAATGGCATTGTAGTAGCCTGAAAGGGCAGAGCACAAGATGTATTTCAGAATTTATAATTAGGTATTCCTAAACCTGATGGCATTCATGAGCATGGAAAATGTAAAAAAATGATGTGATAAGTAGTAAGTGAAATCAAGACCAGCTTCATGTGTGTGTGTGGTCAATGCAGTTGCAAAGGGCCTTGTGCTTTGAAAACCTTGTGCCAGGTTTTAATGCTTTCATCACCATCTTGGATTTCTTAATTATTTATGAACAAGAGGTCCCACAGTTTCATTTTTCATTGGGCTTACAAATAATGTATCTGGTCCTTATTAAAATCTACATCCTGACTAAATAGTCCATACTGAGGGTGTGGGTATTTTGTCCTGTGAGGACTATAGGTCATGGAATATTTTTAATGTAGGGAAATTATACCATAAAATTTATATTTTAGGAAAATCACACCAGTGGAGAAATTAGAGCAAGAACATAGTAAGAGAACAATTGCTGTAATCTAAGTGAGATACGATGAGTGATAAAACTAAGCAATGCATATAACTTGCTTGAACTAAGCAATAGATATAACTAAACAACACCCACACCGGTGTGAATAACCCAGAAAATTGAATAAAAAGATACAGATTCAGAGATATTCACGAGAAAAAAATAAAAGTACTTGGGACAGTTATAGGGAGAGAAGAACAAGAGCAATCTACTGTTTCTAGCAAATTGCTTTCACAGATTTTAATATTTAACAGCCTGTGATGGAAAAGTCTGGTTTTTGGGTCTTTACCTCTTCTAATGATGCAAGCATTAAATCTTAACTCTATGTTCTAACTATAAACCCACATAAAGGTGTATAAAAGACACTCCACACTGTGGCACTGTGGAAGCCATATATATTTTGAATCTTGCAGGAACTCAAACTTGTTCCAGTTGCATTTTTTAATTACTTTTAGGGAATTATAATTAGAGATAAATTAGACAGAATTAGAGATAAAGATACAGAACCATAAGTACGTGATATATAAATGACTTGTATGTATTGTGTGTGTATACATAGATACATAGATAGATATATACATAGATATGATAGATGGGTTTTGGAGGATTTTTTTTTTCTTACATGTCTTATTAAACTCTTTTTGTCCAATATACAAATAACATGCACTTTTGTCCAGCAACCTACTCTTATAACTTAATCAAATATTTCCTTCCCTTGGTTATTCTCTCTCTTCATTATCAATATCTTCCTCCATACTGGATAATCTACATCAACATACAAACTTGTAATATTCCAAGTCTTCCCCCATAACCATAATATCCCTCATTGACAATTATTAACTCTCACCTAACTTCACTGTTCACAAACTCTCTTCTTTGACACTGTCTCCAGTCCTCAAACTCCCATTAATTTTTTTATGTTATGAAATATTCAAACTCATGAATACAAGTCAAAGAATAATATAAGGATGTTCATAGACTCTCTGCCTAAAATCTGTAATAATAACACAGTCAAATAATCAAATAATAACAGTCAGTTCCAGTAGAATTGGAATCAGTATTTAATGGAAAAAGATAGTTCTACTGAAGAATTATGTAAAATTATATGTACATATATAATTTTAAGACACATGTGTGTATATATATATGTTAGACACTGCAGTATTTTTTCTTTTTCATTTTTATTAATTAATTAATTAATTAATATACAGAAGGAGAGAGAGAGGGGTGCTAGAGGGAGAGGGAGAGAGAAAATCTTAAGCAGGTTTACACCCAGCATGGAGCCTAATTTGGGGCTCAATCTCACAACCCTGGAATCATGACTTGAATTGAAATCAAGAGTCAGATGTTTAACCAACTGAGCCAATCAGGTACCCCTCAAATTTTTGTTTAAATTCTAGTTAAATAACATACAGTGTAATATTGGTTTTGGGAATTCAGTGGTTCATCACTTACATATTAAACACTACAGTCTCAAAATGTGTAATGAATTAATCAGATTTTGATTTATCATATGAGTCCCATGATTGGGAAATTGGAATTCTGTATCTTCTTTCTGGCATAACTATAGCCAAAAGCAACCTCTATAATGTTAGGCTTCACCCGCTCACCTCCACCAAGTAGAGAAAGAATTTAAAAGAAATTTTCAATATGATCTAAAAGCATCTATATTTTCTATTTTTTTTAATCTAAATGTTTTCTTGTGGTTAATACATGTATTAACAATGTATTGCCATGATTAACATGCTGGCATTACTTAGGAGCTCATCTATCTCTTTTTAAAGACTTTAAATGTATTCAACAAATACATATGCCATATGAATAACATTATTTTTACACATAATATTAACTTATTAAGTGCATTACACAACTGCAACTAGCACAATATGCATAAAGACTTTCAAGATTTTTCAGTAATCAAATAAATATAAGGGGAAATTTCTAGTCACATGCATTTTGGTTTGCATATTAAACATTATGTTTTTATGTAGGAAGTAGAAGGTATTGATTAATTTGGTGAATTTTAGACAGTGATCAGTTATGGCAGTCTTTACTGTAATAATAACATAAAATAGAACTTGTTATGAGCCTTTAAATAGATTAATTCACCCAATTTTCTCAACCATATTAAGTAGTTTCCATCATTATTCTCTTCTTCACAGATAAGGAAATGGGTACACATAGAAATTAGTGTTTCAGTAAATGTTAATAAATGTTCTTTTGTATTTGTCAGTTTGTTTTTGATCGAAAGTAATAAGGAAAAGTCCAAACCATAATAAACCAACCAATAGATATTTACTTTGTTAAGTCTTCAGTATGTTCCTAAGTGAAAATAAGGCACAGTTTCTGACTCATGCAATCTCATTCATTATTGTAAAAAGAAATTTTCTTAGTGGTTGTTGGAAGAGGTTCATGATCCTCCACCAGTATCCTCAAAGTTTGGACTTGTGTTTGAACTGAAAATACCATAACAATGGAGGCTTTTAGTAGCATGCTACTGCTCTGCTGTTTTAATTTTTTTTTTTTTTTGATGGTGTGTTTCTTCATAACTTCCCTTTATAAGTAATGCAGCCTTGGGTACGGTTCTTTTAAATCTTTCATGCTTATAAAACCATGAAAATATATCAGATCATGTACAAATTGCTATCTGAAGGTGCTTTTCAAGCTCTTGTCTTATAAATGAAATAAGATACAGGAGTTGGTGTCTGTTCACATAAATGGAGAATACTGACAGTATGAAGTGATTTGAATTACCATGAAATCATAGAATTATAAGATAATAGATCTATAAGAGCCTTGAAAAATCTTCTGTTCAAGCTGCCTGCCTTTAGGCAGGTAAACGTCTGAAATACTTTGTGAAAATGTTTCTAGCCTCTTTCTGAATATATCCAAGCAGAAAAACTCCAAAACCCACCACAGTACCTCATTTGAATGATTACTGGTTAAAAAAGGAAGGGAAAAAAAATGTATATACAATCAAAATTGACCCTAATTTCTATTAAAAGAACTATTCATTTTTTTCCCCTTCAGAGTAAAAAAAAGTCTTTTCATGATTCCTCTTCAGACCTCTTACTATCTTTTTGATCATTTTGTTACTTGTCACTGTTTCTAAGTTTTTTGGTAATTTTTTAAATAGAAGAGCCAAAATTGAAATTTTTACTAGTCAATATTTTTTTGTAGAATAATGTCACACAATAACGTTGTTGCTCAACCATGTGCATTATGGTGATTTTAAGCAAAACTTAATTGAATTTTGCTATTTTTTTATGTATTCTCTCCCTTTTTATGTAACCTTAGTGTTCCCACCACATTAACTGTAATTTTATGGCCTCTTACTCAGAGATCAGGAGACTACCTTTTCCTTTGGCAGAGCTTTCATTAATTATTTTCCTTTCATGAAGTGTCAATACTAATAAGAATAATTGTGTAATTTTTTTCCTAACATACAATTTTTTTTCAATATGTAATCACTCTTCTCTTTTTTGGGGGTGCTTATTTAACACTTTTTTTTTTTCAAAGTTTTTCATGATTAAGTACTTGTTCTGTTTCTAAATCCCATGCAATTCTTACATGGCAATTTTCCTGTATTCATTGACTTTTTCAGTTTAAGAATCTTGTCCTTTCTGGAAATCTTTACAAAAAGTTATTTTTGTACACTCCGTGACAGGAGACTTCCATTTATTAACATAAGAAAAACAAAATAGACTTAGAAATGAGGTAGGTAAAATTTTATCATTTCCCCCAAAATATGATTGTGGAAAAAAGTAAGACCCTAATTTTGTGTCTATTCTATGGCTTTGTGTTTATATAGTAACTATTTCTGATAAGCAAATTTTACGATTATGAAATATTGACACAGATGAAGTAGTAATGTTCTTTTGAACTTAAAAGAGATTGAAATGCCTTCGTGGAGAGAGAACCTTTGAAGTACATTATCAAATCTTTAACCTAGGCAGGAAGTAAATTGATACTCAATTTTCAGCAGCATATTGAAGTAGGCAATCAAAATTTGGGGGCCTTAAAGTTGTACTTTGAAGTTTAAGTAGATTACTGGAAGCAAATAAAGATCAGAATATCTCTCTGTCCATCTGAAAGGAAAATGCAAATAAGCTGGACTTCAGAATTGCTACTCTAAATATCGGCCTCTTAAGTTCTATTTCAGTTTCTTAAATCTTCCCTCTATTTTTTTCAGTTATATGTTCCTTTCTTGTTTTCTTATTTTCCATGTCTGTTTTCATCCCTGACATTGTCTTCTAGCCTCAACATTCCTGGCTTGGTGTAGTGAAAGCAAGAGCTTCTGTCTCCTTACCTTCTCAAATAGCACCAAGAGAGCAATGTCCTCAGAAATTAAGTAACATAGTTGGGGGTCTCTAAAGAGCCTAGTTTAGAGCTGGGGATAAAATTGCTCCTTAAGATGGAAAAGCACAGAAAGCAGCATATGCTGGGGTGCCTGGGTGGCTCAGTGGGTTAAAGCCTCTGCCTTCAGCTCAGGTCATGATCCCAGGGTCCTGGGATCCAGCCCCGCATTGGGCTCTCTGCTCAGTGGAGAGCCTGCTTCCCTTCCTCTCTCTCTGCCTGCCTCTCTGCCTACTTGTGATCTCTGTCTGTCAAATAAATAAATAAAAATCTTTTTTTAAAAAGGCAGCACATGCAAGCTATTTTACTAAACAGCAGACAGAAGCAGTTCTGTGCTGAACAAACACAGGCCTCCTATTACACAGAGTTGAAATGCTCTCCAGATAACTAGACTCTAGTCATAATAAAAGGTAATTTTTAACCAAACAGAAAGTTATTTGTCTATTTATCTTTATGAGCTGTGTATTTGAACAGTCCTTAATGTGCCCATCTATGGGTTTATTGGAGCATAACATTGAAATGGTTAGAACCTGCACTTGGAAAACAATGTAAAAAGGAAATTGTGTTACTAAAAATGACGTCAGTCAAATAGACAGCATTCTAATTCTTACCACTTGAATTCCATGTCGTTCTTACATTTGCTTTACATTTTTTTCTTTTTCTTTGTCCCCTCCCTTTCCAATTGACTTTAACAAGTTCCTATTGAATATTTTTACATAGTTGTTACACATGTATATCAAGCTTAATATATTAAAAAACGAAGTTTAGAATTTTCTTCTGAAAATTATCTCTTCATCTTGTGTTTTGTAGTTCAACTAATGACATCATCATTATCCATTCAAATGTATCACCTTGAAAGAAGTTACTCTTTTTTTCTTTTAAGTTAAAATTCTTGGAAAAAACACAGTCAAACTTACATCAGGTATACCTAGGGTCAACCAAATGTGGCCAAGACACATGCTATAAAAATTTAAAATAGAGAAAGAAAGGGGAATGATGTTCCAGAAGTTGGGAATGGTATTAGGATGATAAACCAGTTAATGTCATCTATTACTGGAGTCCTAATAGAAAAGGGTAATTTCAGCAAGAAAAATCATGTTTCTTGAGTTGTGAATGGTGTGTTTGCCAGTAAGAAATTGTGCTGCATTAGAAATTTAAATGTATCTGTCTTGGAAGAGTCAGGGGAATTGAGGATGTCTTCTGTTCTCCATATTCTGGCTTAGCATCCCCAGCTTTTCTCCTCCTTCCTGATAATCAGGAGCAAGCTTCTATAAAAATGAGCTTTATTTCACATCTAGGTATCTTATTATCCATTGCTATAAGGTGGAATAAAGCAAGCCACTTTTAAACTAGAATATTAAAAAAATAGATAAAACTTACAGGCCTGTTGCTAAAAGCCAGAAGAGAAAAAAAATCCAGACTTATGTATTAGGACAAGACTTCTGACTTTACAAATTATGCAGCAAATTCTTTCAAATGAAAATAATTCAATAGTCAAGTAACTGCATTTCCAGAAATTCCCCATGTCTGTCAAAGGGGAACTTGGTGTTCAACTTCTAAGGCACTCTCACCACCTCTGTTCCTGCTCCAATAGGAAAAGAATGAAGACAATCCAGTGGTTCAGCAGGTCTATAACTGAAGGGCAATGGACTGTACACACAGGAGGCAGAGAGTAGTAATTCTAAGGAAGTGAATAAACACACTTAATTCATAAAGTGCTCATGTACAGTCATATAAAGATTGTCTTAGATCTCTTGAGTTAGAGTAATATGGTAGTCATTGCTGGGTTTATCTTAAAGACTTGTTATGCACATGTCAGGAACCTACTCTGAGAAGATTTGAACAGCTGGGTGTCTGTTCAAAAAGTCAAATCTCAAAAGTCTCTTATGGTTCGCCTCCCCTCCCCAATGTCCATAGCCCGCTCCCCCTCTCCCAATCCCACCTCCCCCCAGCAACCCCCAGTTTGTTTTGTGAGATTAAGAGTCATTTATGGTTTGTCTCCCTCCCAATCCCATCTTGTTTCATTTATTCTTCTTCTATCCCCCTACCCCCCCATGTTGCTTCTCCATGTCCTCATATCAGGGAGATCATATGATAGTTGTCTTTCTCCGATTGACTTATTTCACTAAGCATGATACGCTCTAGTTCCATCCACGTCGTCGCAAATGGCAAGATTTCATTTCTTTTGATGGCTGCATAGTATTCCATTGTGTATATATACCACATCTTCTTTATCCATTCATCTGTTGATGGACATCTAGGTTCTTTCCATAGTCTGGCTATTGTAGACATTGCTGCTATAAACATTCGGGTACACGTGCCCCTTCGGATTAGAATGAATACTGTTACGCTGAAAAAATAAATAAAAAGGGAAAAAAAATAAAAAAATAAAAAATAAAATAAATAAATAAAATTAATTTCTATTGTTAAAAAAAAAAAAAAGTCAAATCTCTCAAGCTTGACAGACTTTTTATATGTTGGTTCAGAGGTCCCGAGGTACCCGTTTTGAAAGAGCAAGAAAATGCCACATGGGAGTCATCACTTTTGACCTACCCTCTCTAATAATGTTGTATCATTTTTGCTTCATTCTTTTGATCAAAGCAGTTGCAAAAGGAGAGGGAACATAGACATGACAGGATTGAGGGGAGACTCTCAATTTTACATTATTAAAAAAAAAACATGTAGGATGGTATCTACCTTGATGGCCATTTAGAAAAATATAATCTGCCAAAGAAAACTTTCCCAGAGTGATTTTCATACAAAGAGAATAAGAAATATAATATGGGTGTGAAGATTCCTTATGCTATTTGTGTTTTAGATTCTCACTGATCCTGAGGCATAACTGTAACCCTACCATTCTCCCACTGGATTTTTATAAACTTCTTGCATAATGTAATACAATTTAGAGGGTTTTCACTAATTCAACTCCCTAAGCCCCATCTTGAATGTCCTGATTTTAAATAACTAATATCCTCCTAGACATCCGTCTGTTTTTACATGGAAATGGAAAATCCAGCTTATCTCGACTAAATTCACCATCTTTCCCTTAAACCTACTCTTCTTCCTGCCTTCCTTGTAAACTTCAATAGTCATGGATCCCCAACCACGGACTTGAAATAACCTCTCAACAAAAGCATATACCCATCCATCCTGCTCTGTTGTGTCTTCTTTGAGATCCTTTGTGTTTATTTTGTAGCATTCCATCAACAGCCATACAAAATAGCCAAATCTTATAGAACTTCAACCTTGGTGGCTGTCAGTATTGAATACCAAATATAAAAAGATGTTTATTTTACCAACTACTTTACTTGCCTATCATGAAATACTATTTTTACAGTCCAAGAAAATAATAATAAATATTTATAACAATAAGACAGCTAACATACTGACTGCCAGACTTGTCCCTGGGTAATATAAATATACAAAATGAACTAACTTAATTTAACTTACATCGTGGGACATGTGGATTATAACTATGCCAATTCACAAAGAAAGAAACTTTAGTTTATCCAAGACTATGATGACTAACTGTCCAGGTTTACCCAGGACTGAGAAGTTTCTTGGGACATGGGACTCCCCCAGTGCTAAAATTGGGACATTCCCAGGCAACCTGGGATGGTTTATTACTATATCAATACTTAAAGCAAACTAAAACTCAGACTTACTGAATCCAAAAGCCAAGAATATAACCAATTTGTAATTTTATTTATTATGGGATATGAGGATTTTCACTCGTCATTCATTTTGACTTAATCATTTCCATAATGCTGAGCCTCTTCCTGGAAATTTTCTAACTCCAGAAACAAGTTCTCTCTCAGGATTGTTTGCTGTCAGTAATCAAAACTCAGCATTAGTTAGTTTAATTCAAAGAGAAAGTCTCAGCATTTAGTCAACTGATTGCTGAAAGGTAAATAATATAAAAGATTCATTTAAAATTTATTTAGATGTCTTAAAAGGCAGTTTTATAAGCTCTAGGTCAACATTTTTCTTTCAATAGTCAAATAGAAAACAATCTGAATTTCCATATTAGTAATGGCTACACCTGCAAAGGTCTTGCTCAACATTCCTAGAAGTTCCTAGCCAATGCTTAGGATCTTGCAGTTGTTTTTAACCACAGCAGTTTCAAAAGGAGAGGAAACACTACAGCTTCCTCCATGCTGATAGAGAAAAAAGACAGCAGGGGAAGACAGCCTCACTACCCAAAATATTGGCAGAGTGAGTGTTACTGAAGTTTGAGAAGGGGAATTATAACCCATGATGACTAGTTCTCAGACATCACTGCTCTTAAAATCTGTTGGACATATCTAGTCCAGTGGTTTTCCTACTGTCCCTCAAACTTGCTCTGATCTATGATATCCTGTTGAGTGCCACTCCTTCTCAGTTCAGAATCTCTTTCTCACATTTCCTCTCCACTGAAGCCCAAATATCAGATAAAGCTATGAATCACTTTTCACCCTAATAATGACACGCCCAAGAAAGACACCTCTTTATCCTTATTTGGTTACTTGATGCTTCCTTCTCTGTCAGACTAGATTATGGTCTTTCCCTTTACATACACAAAAAGTTCAATAATGTATTTTCCAATTTAAGTTCAGTCATCACTCAAAGTCAAACTCTGCTTCTTACCATTTGGAAAAGCAGCTATAAGAAGCAATTTAAGATAAATTTTTAAAAATTCCTATAACAGGAAAAGGATGAATTGCTATGATTTCAGTGAAAGCATCTGGAGGAAGTAAAGAAACAAAATTGGACTACACTTTCAGGAGGCTTGGTTTAGACAGAAAATACATAGATTTGGCATCGACTGACCAGGGACAGGTTTTTTTATTTAGGGTGTTTTTTCTTTTCTTGTTTCTTTGCTTTGCTTTGAAAGATGTTTCTTAAGTTAAAGGAAAACATGAAAGTAAAGGATATATGAAAAGATATGTAAAAGTAAAGAAAGAAAAGAAGGGCTTTTTGAGAGGCAGTCACTCATCATTTCTGCTTAGAAGTCAGTAGTTTTCTCTTTAGTTCAACAGTTCTGGGATAGGAACAGAGAAAAGGAAATTTTATTCAGGCTACAGAATTTATAAAGCATATTCAGCAAAATTATGAGGTAATTAAGGGGATTTGAAAAGGAGGAAAAGAAATAAGGGTTCACCTAACGTGTACAAGTAGGACAAATAAGAATGCAAGGCCATGACTAATAAACTGAAGGAAAATGAAGAATAGACTTGAAATCCCAATGTATCAGAGTATACATAATGAAAAGGGGAAAATCAAAAGAGCTAGGAGAAGAGGAGACAGCAAGCAGATGGTGGAATATCCAAGTTTTAGATTTAGAAGTTAGGATGCCTAAGGATAGAAGACAAAATATTATTTATATATTCTATTTCACTCATATGTGTATGTCTAGCTCCTAGAAGAGGGATACAATCAAGAAATGTTTATTGTCTGAGATTGATTAAATTTATCACACTAAAAGAGTTGCAAGAAAACATTATCATTATAGATAGACTAATGTTTTGAATACCACTTTTGGACTTTTTTAAATCAATAAACTTCAAAATTATATTCATTCCACCAGAACCAAATGTTTTCTACAAATGGTACAGTTTCGTTATTAAAAAAAAAATCAAAAACTAACTACATAAAGCAAAATCTCTTTAACATAAAAAAGAATGATTCTGAGTTTGATATGAGCACTCTGGAGTAAGAAACCCTGTCTAAATTCATATATGCCATCTCAGTATAGAATCTGCAAGCCATTAATCTCAGCAGTTTATAAAGTTTGTTTCCATGAACAAACTCTAGTTTGTCTTCTTGACTCACCTTTTTAAAATTACTGAACTGAGTCAAAATATTCTCCATTGAAATTATGGCCTATTAATATAATATAATTTGGAAAGACAAATACAATCAAGTATTTTACTTGTTAGGACACTTTGAACTGCACTCCTACTGAAGTGTTTAGCATAATGATATTATTTTCTCACATAACAATAAATCCTCAAAGAGAAAGGCTCAGTAGTTCAATGGCTGAGAATCATTTGCTCTCTCCTTCTCCCATTCTCAGCATGTCAGCTCAGCCCTCAGAAGCCAAGTTCCTTTAGCAGATTTATCCTCCTGTCAAATCTATTGGGTTTTACCCTATGGACCTGGGGGTGTGACTGGCCTCCCATGAAATGTAAATCAGCGTGGAAAGTAAGTTTCTATCTAAGGAAAGCTGATGCTCCTTAAGAAAAAAATGAAGAAGGGGATAAAAGTTGGATGAGAATCCATAATTTTCTGGTAGAATTTGAGTAGTGGCTGATCCCAGAAACAAGATAACTGGACAAGGAAAACCAAGAAGGAGCGTGAATAAAATATTTTGTATAGAACCAAAAGCAAGAAGCATCCTGGAATTCCCCAGAAGGCTTTGGTGAATGGAATGTGTTTTGTAGAAATTAAGATGGAGTCTATGAAAATGACAGAAAAATGCATTTAGGGTATGCATTACCTAACATTAGAAATAGTTATCTAACCATCACCTGACATAAAGTATGTTTCACTATTGCACAAACATAACAAGAGAGGAACAAAGCAATAGCACGTCAGAAGCTGGAAAGCAGATGGGGGAACTTGACTGACTTAAAAGACCTGAGAAATATAAATTCTAAACTAAGTGTGAGAAAAAGCAAAAGTGAATCTTTTCTTCAAAACAGAGATGTAAACAGTTTCGGGGACTGACATCTCTAGATGATTCCTGAGGGATATAGTGAGACCCCTAAAATGAGAGTGAGTGCTTCAAAACTATTTAAAAGCTTAAATCCTTAGATCCCCATCCACCCACACTTCTCTGGTCGGTTTTACTTCTACCACTGCAGTAGAAGTCTAAGTATGTATTCCCAGGAGTTGGTAGGTCACTGGGCTGGGAATACCAAACACATAGAGGGATTTATACCATACCAAATTATTCAGGTGGAAGTTCCAGAATGAAATGACATGTATTTCCAGGAATTTTAAGGAATAAGGAGGTCCAATACAGGAAAAACAAAGCAAACAAACAAAAAAACAAAATAAGAATCTCTAGGATGATTACTGAAGGAGATTGTAGCATGACAGCTTTGAAACAAGCACAGAGGACAACCTGCCCAGCTTTGATACATTTGTCATAAAACAGAAATGCTAAGGAATATCTTCACCTTGCTTTTCTCATGATGTCATATTTGTAACAAAATGAAGCTACTACAGTTTGTGTTCACCAAAACAGGGGACTAAGAAAAGACAAAGGAGAGCATAAGATCGAGAAAAAAAAAAAAAGAAATGAAAATCCAACTTAGTGAAAGATAAAGCAAATTGTTCTAGAATGATGGTGAAGGAAATCTTGTGACAATTTATTATAACAGGCCTAGAGAGCAACAGAAGTGGGTAGAAGAATGGAGTTTTCCAGGAAGATGACTCAAAGAAAACAGAACCATTAATTGCCTGATGATATTTCCCTTGAGGAAAAATTTCTGAGAAACAATTAGAAATAGAGGAAGAAGTTAGAGTGAAAAATAGCAAAGGAAAACAAAAGAAATTATTGACTTTAATAAAAGCCCACACCTACTGGAATGACTATTTTGAACAAAATGAAAAATACTAAATGCTAAAATGTGGAGAATTTGGAACTGCAAAATATTACTGGTGCAGTTACTATGAAAAAAGTTTAGCAGTTCCTCAAAAAGTTAAGCATGGAATTACTGTATGACCCAGCAATTCTATTCCTAGATATGCACCAAAAAGAATTACAAAAAGGAACTCAAATACTTGTACATGAATGTTTATAGACTCACTATTCACAACAGCCAATAGGTGGAAACAACCCAAATATCTATCAACAGCAGAATGAATAAACAGAATGTGGCTACCTACATACAGTGGAATATTACTGGTCCATCAGAAGGGATAAAGTGGTGATATATGACACAACATGAACTTCAAAAATATTATGCTAAGAATTCAGACACGAAACATTACATATTGTGTGATTCTATTTATATGAAATATCTGGAAGAGATAAATCCATAGAGACAGAAAGCAGATTTGTAGTTCCTGACGGCTTTGGGAAGGCAGAATGGGGATTAACTGCTTAATGGGTACAGGATTTTCTTTTGAAGTGACGAAAATGTTTTGGAACTAGATAAAGGTGGTGGTTGCACAACCTTGTGAACATATAAAACCACTCAATTGCTCTGTATGATCATTGATTTTATGTTACATGAATCTCACCTCAATTTTTTTAAAAATGAAAACAAAACAAAAACAGAAAATAAGAAATAAATATAATCATGATGTGCTATAATCTTAAATATGAATCATAATTTTTGCGTAGCTATAAGCAATAGGAAGACAAGAGAAAATTTCTAAAAATAATGATTAAAGGGCAAACAGAAAAATCATGTTAACCAGAAATATAGAGACACATAAATACACTAAAAAGTGAAATCTATCGGGGCGCCTGGGTGGCTCAGTGGGTTAAAGCCTCTGCCTTCGGCTCAGGTCATGATCCCAGGGTCCTGGGATTGAGCCCCACATCCGGCTCTCTGCTCTGCAGGGAGCCTGCTTCCTCCTCTCTCTCTGCCTGCCTCTCTGCCTAGTTGTGATCTCTCTCTCTGTCAAATAAATAAAATATTAAAAAAAAAAAAAAGTGAAATCTGTCTTTCAGGAGAACAACTGGGTGGAGTATGGAAGAATGGAACAGAAATTGCTATATTTTGCTCTAACTTTTTGGCAATATTTGGCCTTCTATGTAATGTACATGTATTACTTTAGTAAATATAATAATATTATATTAATCATTAACTAATTGTCAATGTAGGAGTGATAACCTTGACTACACAATGTCTTTAAACTAAGGCAAAATAAAATCACCATAAAATTATAACTCTTTGAAAAAGAGGTAATATACTTACGATGCAAGGACTTCTCCCAAATAATAGGAAAAAGATTAATAGCCCTTAGGAAAAATTCAAAACTTTGAATATGCCATTCATGGAAACAAGTTTCAGAAGTTGTTAAGCTGTGAAAAGTTTCTCAATTTTTTAAAATTAAAAAATAAAAATTAGTATTTCAGATTGGAAAATATTAAGATAATTATACTGCTAATCCAGATTTTTTTTCAGTGATCTAGGGCTGTGGAATTCTTTGGAATACTACAAAATGGTAAGAATGTTTTTGAGAGAAACCAGGTAATATCTACTAAAACCTTTAACACTTTTAAATTTCAAACTAAGTTCTAAACTGCATCTCAGTTATACATGCAGTCTCTTATAGCAAAATCCCAACTTCCTTCAAAGTCAAGATCTCTGCTAATGTGCCATTGTAAGTAGATAAACCTTTAGGCACAAAGGTGTTCTTTTTAATATTATTTATAACAGGGTACTGATGGGATTATAGTCAGCCATTGGATAGACTACCATGCAACCTTTACAATGAAGCTATTAGATACATTTCATATACTGGCAGCAGAGAGAGTGTGAAAAAAAGCAAGTTGCTAAATAATATCTAATGCATGGGTTCATTTATTCATATAAGTAATTTAAATATTTGTAGACAAATAATGAATGGAAAAAACAGACAATTATTAACAGAAACTAGTTGTAAAGGATAGGCTATACGGAGATAAACAATTTGAATTTTTCACACAAATATGAGGGGTTTTTTTCCCCAATGCTTATATGTTGATTTTTTAGTGAAAATAACATTAAAAAAAAGAAAACTATTCATGTGCCTCTGCCTGATCAAAAGTCACTCTCAGAGACCTCACAGGACTAGATCATAGAGATGTACATGGAAGAAACAGGTCTCAGTGTACATTCAGATCTTATAGATCACTTAGTAAATGTGGTCATAATAGTAAAGGTAGAAGGAATATTACTGACTACTTGTTCTAATTCCTTCCATTTACAGATAAGAAAGTAGAAAACCATAGTAATTAAGTGAGTTTTCAAGTCATCAGGTTAAACATAAGCACTTAAATGTTCATATTCGTCTTTCATATTCCAGTCTGGGTCTGTCTGTCTATATGTCTGTCTGTCAATCATCTATCTACCTTTTTATCTTTCTATCCATCTATCTTATCTATTATCTATCTATCATCTATCTGTCTTTTACCTCCTCTATCAAAATGCCATTTCATTCTCAAATTTTGGGGGGAAAAAACATTGCATGCAGTATCCCATTTTCACATTTTTTATAGATATTTAAAATTGAGGACTCTGGGGTGTCTTATGTTTAACATCATTTCATGCAATGATTCCCTGTTAACCAGTATCAGAGAACTAATATTTTTTGGAACACATCTTGGATGATTTATCTTATTACTAATATTTACTCACTAAAGATTTGTTTATTCATTTGTTTTTAGTTTTTACATCATGTCTTTCTAGTTGAGATTGTAATTATAGTTAGAGAAGTTGGTCAAATGATCTCAATTTATACCTAAAGTTTTAGTTTTACTGGTCTCCTATAATGTGAAAAGCATTTTTAGGCAAATTAAAATTATGTATTGGAAAATTAAAAGTTTTTAAACTTACATAACTAGTTTACAATAGTTACCAGACAAAGAAATAACAATTTGGAACAATCCTTTTTGTAAAACTTAAAACATATGCTCAGAACAGCCGTGATTTGCTTTCTAGTGCTCTCTCAAAACAAATCTGCTTTGTCTTGGATATATAAGCCAACAGAATGAAATGCTTTTCTTGGTCAGAAGCCTTATGTAATATTTCAAACTTATCTTCTGTTATACATGCAACCCTGTTAGAACTGTCCTCTTTCTCTCAAAGTCAAGATCTTCTAGTTCTTATCTTACTCAGGAAACCAGCCTTGAAACACCCTATGACAGCTCTAAGGGCTTTACTGTAGGTGGATTCAAGTTGTTTTTTGACTTTAGAAGCTGGACTTAATGTTGCTTTGCAAAAAAGTTTTAAATTTCAACGTATTCTTTCTAAACCTTCTGTCTTTAATTATACACAAAATGAAACAACTAAACAAACTCATCACTCCTGGAATGACCCAGGATTCTCTGTGTGTGTGTGTGTGTGTGTGTGTGTGTGTGTGTGTGTGTACACATATCTGCCCTTCCATCTAGGCCCCATTCCTCAGTATTTCTTTATAATTAGAACAGAAAAGATAGGTAAACTGACAGAAAATGAGTCTGATTCAACGACATGGTTGGTCTACCTATTGGCATTTATATTCCATTCGTCTTTAGTTTATCCCCATTCTCCAGGCAATTGGCTGTATTCAGTAAAGTTGTGCCTACTACTTTCCAATTTTTAGAAAGCAATATGTATCTTGCAGTTTCTATGCTTTAAACTTCATTTGTTCAATATCTTCTCAAATTGAGTTCCTTTCTAATTGAGCATAATCTTGTGGATTTTAAAAGATCGAATACTCTTCTAAATAATTAGATATGTTTGTACAAAATACAGAATATTTTTAGAAAGCAACTAATTAGTGAACTCTTCTGAACAATACAGCTTTCTACCTTTCTTAATTTAACTTCTTATTCATTAGAATATGTATTTGAATTGTGAAGTCAAGAATTTTCTTTTTTCTTTTTCTAGAGGAAGAAGCCATTAAGGATTAATATAATTACAGAGTCATTTGGGAAAACATAGACCATACAAATTTAAAGGAATCCATGAAATTGTTAAGAACATTTGAGCAGTTTCCATAAGCAGTTTTGATAACTCAGAAACCAGAAAATATGTCAGGATTTTAAATATTTGAGAGTGGGTACCTACTCAATCTAAATATACTTTACATTTACCATAAAAAATAAAATTAAGTTTTATTTTCCAGGAATTTACTGATTTTGTTACCCCAGAAAATGAAACTGAATAATCTGCCAAGTTATTTCATTTCAAAACAAATTGTTTCGTTGCAAAACCCTTTGGCACTTCCACCCCCTTAATCTCATCATTTTTACTGATGTTATATGTTACATAAATCTCCAGCAGTCATTTTAATAATGATGTATCAATGATTTGTTTTAAATAATTTCATCTGCTAAAAATAAGGGCCTTATGAAAAATGTTTGATTCTAGCTATTTAATAGTATTTTTTACATTTCATCTATTTGTATAACTACAAGCAAAATGAATACCAAACCCATGTATTTCTGCTGGCCAGATGTGGGCATATAGCAGAGATAAGCTTATTGGTATGGTAAGGATTTCCATTATTTTTTCTTCAAGTATTTCACACATCCATTTTACTGATAGTAAATCCTTAGACACTTAAGACAACATTTCAATTGAACCATATGTAAAACATACAACTTAGTAAAAAATTATGACATTGGCTATACGGTAGAAATCATTGGTTCCACTTCCAGACATTACTAGAAAGAGTTCCAATTGGAAAAAAAAAAAAAAAAAACAAACAAACCCATTTTGGACTTTTGGCTTATCTCGGCATTGGAAGTGCTGAACAAATCAAATCAAAACAAAACAAACACTCTGATTCCTGATTTTTCTCATCTTTGAGTGCTGTTTTTGTAAGACAGTGATTCTCAAACTATAGCACTATAATTAGAAACTTCAGCATCCTGAAACTTACTAAAATGCAAATTCTGGGGTGCACCCCAGATCTACTGAATCAGAAATTCTAGGAGTAGAGCCCAGAAATACATATTTTAAAAAGACTTTCATGTGATTCTGATGCACACTCCAGATTGAAAACACTATTGTAATAATGTTCTTAAATTCTGGGTTTTCTAATATGTGTTGGAAAGCTTACTGGAAAAGATGTACTAAGGGGATAAAGTGTCACAAAACTAGATTCGTAAGTAGCTTTATTACAGAAAATATTCTATCACCACCTTTATAGTTCCTGAGAAGACAGCATCTATTATTCCAGATAGTCTATTTACAATTCTTGAGTTGATTCACTAAAATAGGAGTTTTGAGACTTTGGGGCCATTATATTTTTGTGAGACAACTATGGTAATGAACAACTAAGTTGTAGTTTTTAGATATTTCAAAATGCAGATTGCAGCATTTTACATGCATGCAGTTCATTAATCTTCCTCAGAGCTATAGAGAGGTTAAAAATGCATTACCAGTTTCAGGCATCTTGATAAATTTTCACAGTGTAATTCATTAACTACAAAATGCTTTGATCCAAAAATATACTTCATGCCAAAAATGAATATGGAAGCTAAATTTCCTACTCATCATTTTTCAAAAGCTTCCTTCCCTTCTATATATACATCATGTGTACACCACAATCTATATAAGCAATGACTTTATTGCTTTTAAATCATTTGTGTCCTTTTTGGTAAAATAAGCTGTGGAAAAGAAAATAGATTTTCAATATATTAAGATAGTTACATATGAATCTTTAATCTTATTAGTAAATGAACTGCCAATTGAACTGAATTTATCTCTAGCTATGTCATTTAATTCTTCAGGGAAGATAAAAGATGTAAAAAATCATTTATGTAAATCAGCATGCTAAAAATTGACACCGTAGGGTAATACTGTTTTTGCTAACATATAACTACTAGTTTATAGTGGATCAGTGATTAATGCAAATTAGTTTAATGCACATTTTACACTGAAGAGAGCCATTGTTCAAATGACAGTTTCATGTTTTTATTAGATAAAAAGTGCTATAATTTCAATGTATTTTATTAGCTTATCTAAATCTTGACTCTAAGGTGGACATAACACATACTTCCAGGATTATTGCAAAAAGTCATTGAAAGAGTTGTATTCAATAAATATGAGTTATATGTGTTGAAAAATAGCTTGATAATATCACATAATTCTGACAATAATGATAATTCTGCAAGATAATGATGAGTCTGAGTATACAATGCATAAAATAATAGGACAATCTATTAAATAAGGCAAAAATACATCTTTTAAGAAATAATATGTCTGCCAAGGGAAAAAGGAAATATAATCATACTAAACATATAGAATTAGAGAAGGAGGCTATGGAAGTTTGGAGGAAAAAACACAAAAACAAATAAGAGAAATAGAAATGAAAAATGGCAAAAGAATGTAGGTGTGAATAATAGATTAGTAAATATTAATTTAGATTAGCAGATGATTTTTAAAAATTTACTAAGTAACCGCCTGCCTACCAATATGCAAGATTCTGTTGATGTTATGTCTCAGTGGGAAAAGAAACAATCAAAAGGCAACTTAAGTGTTACCTTTGATAGATTACATAAGAGCAACCTTTGGTCTGAGACATCAAAAAATTTCCTACTGAAATGGCCTACATATTAAAAGAGAGAACCCAGTGCAGTGATCTAGGGGAAGGTTCAGGAAAGTCAGGGTGGTAGGGGGAGACTGAAATGAGAAAAAGGGTAAAACAAGTAGAAATAAGCTTTGAAACAAGTATTTCTTACCATTAGAGCCTTAATTAACAATAAGTTATTGCTAATTTTCTCCACTTTAAATTTTATGAAGGAAAGAATGGAAAGAGTTGAAAAGCAGGTTTCAAATTCCTAGTAGCTGTTGAGAATGATGGGAGACAGTGCTGAACTGACGGAAAACTCTCCTGTGACTTGTGTAGAGCATATAGCAAGTTAGCAAACTTCTCTAATCCTCAATTTATTCCATTGTAAAGTAGGGATAATGATATACGGGCTTTAGAGGAGGGCTGTTGGATAAAGTGGATTAATAGTGTAAAGAACTTAGAACAGTGCCTGGCACTTACTAAGTACTCAATAAATATTTGCTATTATTATTTTTATTTGCTTTTATATAGAATTCATCATTTATTCAATACATATAATGGCATGCCCTACCAATGCACTGAATACTTTTATCTTAGGATAGGTTTCCTAGAAAATAGACAGATGAAAATTTGCATGCAGGAAGTATTTTGGAAAGTGCACTTAAGTATTAAGTTATGTGGGAATAAAAGAAGTATTTTGGTAAAAGGGAACCCAAATATATTATTGCCTGCCTAAATTATATAACAGGATGATGCACTTGATCCTAATGATCATAGTCAATTACCGCTGGTTGGATAGTGACTCCATTTTTTTTCCTGGTGGTCTCTCAACACAAGGTGGCTGAGTGACCAAAAGCTGCCCCAGCTTAAAGTTTAGTAGAATGCTTGCTGTGTTCCCTGGTGGAATGTGTTCTCTCTGTGAGATAAGGAACTCTAAACCCAAAGAGACCAGATTTTCAGGTATAGGAAGCCGAAGTTCCCCAGTCAAATAACTATTAATAATGAAGCGAGGCCATTCCTACTTTCAACTCTTGGTTTTCAGATTTATGGCATTATACTCTAGAGACACCATATTAAATAACATTTATCAACTCACAGAGGATGGTGCCCCATCCACACTGGTGTCATCTCCAAGCCCCTTCTGTGCCTTCAGATTGGCTGTGTCATTTATCTATCTGCATGGTACTCTGAGTGGTGAGGTTTGTAAGGGAACCAAATGATTTCTTGGTCATATACCCACTGTAGTGCTTCTGTTGCAAAGCAGAACCCATGTTCTGAACTGATATTAAATGGAATGCTGGGCCAGAAATTTGAATGATCTGGAAAGTAGTTCAAATAATCTACAGGCCATGGACCTGGAACAAGCTGACAACCTGCAGGCAAGAAAGGCAAAATGATGTGCAAAAATAAGTGACATTCCAGTCAAAACAAACCCCTGCCATTTCCATGGAGGAAAGGCCCAGTGTAAGTGCTTAGTATCTTTCAGGAATTGTTCCATCTTAAAGAATCAGCGTAGATGTCTTCTACTGGTAGTTAGACTTTCAGCTGTGAGAGGCTTGGGGAGGGAACTCATAAAATTGATTTCTTGAATAACCTCTCTCCTTTCCACCATAGCTACTCCATCAATGTGACCATTTGCCACATGAACTTGGCTCATATAAACTAGCAAAATCATTCTATTTGGTTGTTCAGTACATCTCCATGGAATATGCTATTTGGTGGGTACTAACATGTGAAGCATACAGCTTCACACTTCATGACCAAACCCATATGTTCATCTACATATTTCTCCTCTGCAACTCTTTAGCCTAGTCTTCCAATATTTCTCCTTCCAGGCCTCTGAACAACCAGCCAAGCCACTAGTCATCACTTATGAAAATATATATTCTTACTTCCAGCCAATTCTCTTTCCTCACCAAGCAGATGATGAAATATGCTTCCTGAAGTTCTATTGAGAAGATTTCCCTTTACCACTGTCCTTGAACCCCGCCTGTGGGGCTCTAGAAGAGCTGCAATTTATTATTGGCCTTTACAGATGTACTGAGTTGAATCGTTGTGAACTAATATCTGAATTTTCTTTTTCTGTTGGCTGGTCATAAGAAAACCCCCATGCAGTCATAGGTATAAGCTGAGGGAGACATGTCAGTTCAATAGTGGTAGAAGACATGAGAATTCAGGCCAACTCAGCTTACCTGTGCCCAGTCTACATGTACCAATTACTTCTTCCCTATGTGCTGCTGGGCCTTCCTGACCTTATGACTTGGTGGTTATGATGGAACCTAGTGCATAATTAGCACTTGATGTCCTGTGAGTAGGTGCTTCCCTTATGAGACCCAGTGGCCTATCAGAATTGGTTTCATATTGCCTGATATAAACTCAAATCATCTTATTTGCCATTTGTGTATATTGCTAAACTTTACATTTCAGTTGTGGAAATTAGCCTACACTTTTCCTTTCTTGTAAAGCTTTGTCAAGTTTTAAGATTAAAGTTATGCTTGCTTATATTCTCTTAAGGAATTCATATCATTTCTTCCTTAAGTATTTGGCAGAATTTGTTGTTGATAATATCTGGACCTGGAGTTTGCATTCTAGAAAGAGTTTTCATTATAGTTTTAATTTATTCAATTGCATAGGACTAATCAGGCTTTCTACTTATTTTTAGTCACTTTAATAAGTTTTATCTTTCCAGGAATGTGTCTATTCATCAAAATTTTCAAATTTATTTTCATGAAGTTCTTTAAAATTTCCTCTACAGTTTGTATAATGTGTATAGAATTTAGTGATGTTCATTTGACTTTGCTGATATCAATTACTGTATTGTGTCATCTTTTTAAACTAGAGTCAAGTTTTATTGATGTCAATTAGTTTTGAAAAAAAACAACCAAACTTTGTTGAACTTTTCCCTTTATGTTGTTTACCTTCTCACTAATTTTATGCTGCTCTTTATTACTTCCTTTTAATTTCTATGGGTGTAATTTGCTGGTATTATTCTAGATTCCTTTTTTTTAAAGATTTTATTTATTTATTTGACAGACAGAGATCACAAGTTAGGCAGAGAGGCAGGCAGAGAGAGAGGAAGGGAAGCAGGCTCCCCACTGAGCAGAGAGCCCAACGCGGGGCTCGATCCCAGGACCCCAGGATCATGACCTGAGCAGAAGGCAGAGGCTTTAACCCACTGAGCCACACAGGTGCCCCGGTATTATTCTAGATTCTTACGGTAAATACTTAGCTTATTGATTTTTCAATACTTCTTTTTCCCTAATAATTGCACTTAGGATATAAATTTCCCAGTAAATGCACCTATAATTTATCTCAAAAATTTGATATTTTTTAAAGATTTTATTTATTTATTTGACAGACTGAGATCACAAGTAGGCAGAGAGGCAAGCAGAAAGAGAGAGAGAGGAGGAAGCAGGCTCCCTGCTGAGCAGAGAGCCCGATGTGGGACTCGATCCCAGGACCCTGAGATCATGACCTGAGCTGAAGGCAGAGGCTTAATCCACTCAGCCACCCAGGTGCCCCCAAAATTTGATATTTTTAAAAAGTTTTATTATTTATTTGAGAGAGAGAGAGAGAAAACACAAGCAGGGGTGAGGAGTAGGGAAGGAACAGAGAGAGAGGCAGAAGCAGATTCTGGCTGAGTAGGGAGCCTAATGTGGGGCTCAATCCCAGGACCCTGAGACCAGGGCCTGAGCCAAAGGCAGATGCTTAACTGACTGAACCCAGGCACCCCAAAAGTTTAATATTTTTAAATTAATATGTTTTAAAGATTTTATTTATTTATTTGACAGAGATCACAAGCAGGCAGAGAGGCAGGCAGAGAGAGGGGAGAAGTAGGCTCCCTGCTGAGCAGAAAGCCCAATGCGGGGCTCGATCCCAAGACCCTGAGATCATGACCTGAACTAAAGGCAGAGATTTAACCCACTGAGCCACCCAGTTGCCCCTTAAATTACTATTCAGTTCAAAGTATATTTTAAATTTTTATCGCGATTTCTTTGGCTCTAAAAAAGGTTTACTGCAGGCAAATTCTCTGCTTTTGTTTGCCTGAAAATGTTATTTATTATTTTTGAAGGCTATTTTCCTAGATATAGAATTCTAGGCTAGCTGTTTTATTTGTAGTATCTTAAAAATATTTCATTTTGTCAGCCTAATTGCTGCTCATTATACTTTATATATATCTTTCTTATAGATATTTTAAAGATGTCCTTTTGTCTTTTTTATTTCAAGTTTTTATTTAAATTCTAGTTAGTTAACATATATGGTAAAATTTGTTTCAGGCATAGAATTTCATGACTCATCACTTACATATAACACCCAGTGTTCATCACAAGTGCCCCCTTAATACCCATCATCCATTTAGCCTATCCCTCACCCACCTCCCTCCATCAACCCTCAGTTTGTTCTCTATAGTTAGAGTCTCTTATGATTTGCTTCCTTCTCTTTTTTTTCCCTTCCCTTTTGTTCATCTGTTTTGTTTCATAGATTCCATATCAGAGAAATCACATGGTATTTGTCTTTCTCTAACTGACTTGCTTAGCATAATACACTCTAGTTCCATCCATGCTGTTGCAAATGGCAAGAGTTCATTATTTTTGATGGCTGAGTCATATTCCATTGTGTATACATACCACATCTTCTTTATCCATTCCTCAGTGGACACCAGCCTCTTTCCGTAATTTGACTGTTGTTGATAATGCTGCTATAAACATTGTGGTGTATATGTCCCTTCAAGTCAATATTTTTGTATGCTTTTGGTAAATACCTAGTAGTACAATTGCTGGATTGGAAGGTAGTTCTATATTTAACTTTCTGGGGAAACTGCATACTGTTTTCCAGAATGACTGCACCAGTTTGCATTCCCACCAACAGTATAAGAGGATTCCCCTTTCTCTGCATCCTTGCCAACATCTGTTGTTTCCTATGTTGTTAATTTTAGCCATTCTGACACATATGAGGTGGCATCTCAATGGTTTTGTATTTCCCTGATGATAAATGACGTTGAGCATTTTTTCATGTGTCTGTTAGCCATCTGGATGTCTTTGGAAAGATATCTATCTGTTCATGTCTTCTTCCCATTTCTGTATTATTTATTTTGGTGGTATTGAGTTTGATAAGTTCTTTATTGATTTTGGATACTAACCCTTTTTCAGAAATGTCATTTGCGAATATCTTCTCCCATTTCATAGGTTACCTTTTAGTTTTGCTCCTTTTGCTGTGCAAAAGCTTTTTATCTTAATGAAGTCCCAATAGTTCATTTTTGCTTTTGTTTCCCTTGCTTCTGGAGACATATCTAGTAAGTAGTTGCTAAAGCTGAGGTCAAAGATGTTGGAGCTTGTGTTTCCTCTAGGATTTTGATGGATTCCTGTCTCACATTTAGGTCTTTCATCCACTTTGAGTCTATTTTTGTGTATGGTGTAAGAGAATGGCCCAGTTTCATTCTTCTGAATGTTACTGTCCAGTTTCCCCAACACCATTTGACGAAGAAACTGTCTTATTTGCATTGGATATTCTTCCCTGCTTTGTTGAAGATTAGTTGACTATATAGTTGTGAGTTCATTTCTGGGTTTTCTGTTCTGTTCCATTGATCTGTGTATTTATTTTTGTGCCAATACTATACTGTCTTGATGACTACAGCTTTGCAGTATAGCTAGGGGTCTAGAATTGTCTTTGGTTCTTAAACAGTTTTATTTCAATGTCTGAAATGTGTGCTTTTATTTTGTTTTCTTTTGTTGAAATTATGTCTGAGGGATGCCTGGGTGGGGGTGCAGTGGGTTAAGCCTCTGCCTTCGGCTCAGGTCATGATCTCAGGGTCTTGGGATCAAGCCCCACATTGAACTCTCTTCTTGGTGGGGAGCCTGCTTCCCCTCCACCCCGCATGCCTCTCTGCCTACTTGTGATCTCTGTCTGTCAAATAAATAAATAAAATATTTTTAAAAAAGAAATTATGTCTGAGATTTCATATAGCATTTAAGTCTGTGGCTGGCTAGCTCTCTTCAGTTTTGGAAAATTCCTGACTCTATTCTCTTCAAATATTTCTGCAATTCCATTTCTCCTCTTGGAACTCCAATCTCACATACATTAAACCTTGTCACCAAATCCCAACTTCATCTTTGCTTTGTCTCTATGTTTGTCCTGTATCCCTTTGTAAATCTAGATATTCATTTTGTCCTATCTTCTACTAATGATCTTTTCATCGAAGTTTAGTTTACTGTTAGGTCCATACACTGAGATAGTAGTATGGGTTATTTTAATATGTGCATTTGGAATATCATTTGATTCTTTTTTTATATAGTTTCAGTTCTCTGTTTCAATTCTCAATCTTTTGCTTCCTTAGTGTGCACAATATAATTAAGTCTTTGTCTGATAACCTTCATTTTCCTTATCTTTTGGATCTTCTTTCATTGTCTGTTGGCTCTCATTTCTAAGCTCTCTCTCCCATTCCTTCCCCTCCTACTCCCTTTCTCCCCCCTCTTCCACCCTTCTTTCTTCTCTCCCTTTCCTTCTCTCTTCCATTCCTTCCCCTCCTACTCCCTTTCTTCCCCCCCTTCTACCCTTCTTTCTTCTCTCCCTTTCCTTCTCTCTTTTCCTTCCTTCTCCCTCATCTCTATTTCTGTCACCTCTTCCTACTCCTGTGGCTGGTTATTTTTTTAATGAGAGAATATTTAAATTTTCTCTTACCAGATGCAATGGCCCTTAGTAATCTGGGATCACATTAGTCCAGGGTCAGGGATTCAGAATGTATAATGCTAAATTTCATTAGACCAATTCATTTTTCTTATTTATTTTTATTCCTATCATGATACTAACTCCCCAAAAGAGAATTTTATAAAGTTTCCCTTTATTTGCAAGGCCAGGACTCCAAGTAGTATCCCATTATATATAAAAGGCTGACAATAGCTCTGCTTAGCTTATTAGTTCTCATTTAATGATTCCAGAATCAATAAAGAAAATGTAGTTCTAAATAGCTAGATCACCTCCTTAAGCCTTTCTTCTCTGAGATCTTGACCCTATAGATTATAGCCAGAATTGTTAGCATTGTGGCTTCTTCAAGCAATCTTCTTTTTATTTTGTACAATCAACCTCTTAGCAGATTTTCTCTGACTTTTCCATTCTTTTCTCAGAAAGGGAAATACAGTGGAAATTGATCACCCATATCATATCAAAATATTTTGAGTGCATATATGTGTGCCTGCATGGAGCAGGATCGGAAATTGTGTTTGTATATGTATAGAATGAAAATCATAATAACAATATGGTTTCATTTCCTTTTATCCTACTCCTACCCCACAGCTCAATCATTAAGCACATACTCTGATAAGGAACTGAAAAACAAGGTGTCTCTCTATTCCCACTTTGTATCACTATGCAAATGACACTTTAACTGATTGCCTTATAATTTTGCTAAGAAAATGTTCCATGAATATTAGGGCTTCAAACTTTTTTCACTTGCATCTCTAGAACTTTCATGTGTTTACTTCTAAACCTTGTCATAATACCTTTTAACTGTGTGAAAATCAGCACAATGACTGTGAAATGACTGACCAACTAGCTGAATGGAAGATATTTTTAATTCAATCTTTCTTTAAAATGGACACCTTTTTTTCTTGCCATTTTTCTTTGTTATTAAAATTGTGCCCCCAATTCAAGCACTTGATAGTGGATGACACTATAATGCATTTGAAGAAACACATAAATTTAGGTCATAAATCTAACCAGTCTGATAATTTGCAGTTATTATAATACTATTTACAGTTTGAGAAGAATACATGGCTTCAGTAGCAGAAGGCTTAGGAAATTCTCAGAGCTTTTAGACTTTGAAAATTTCTAGAGAAGACTTTCTAGGTTGAAACTGCAGGTAATTACATAGCAGTCCTTTGTCTCCATTGGTTCGCTCAGCAAATATTTACTGAGTAGCTACTATGTGTTAAGACCTGAATATGTGGACGCAAACAAAACATGTAACGTACCTGACCCAGGCTAAGACTTGTTGTAGACATTCCACAAGAATACAAATAATTATTTATTTTAATTTAGCATCAGTAGGGCAATGGGGAATATCTTACTGGAGATGGCTTCCATATTTTAAGTTAATTTTATAACAATGATAAATATGAAGAAACTCTACCATGTAAGGGTTTTGTTTTAAAATTAGACAAGAGAGGGTTGCCTGACAAGCTCTACTGGTAGAGCATACAACTTTTGATTTCAGGGTTATGAGTTCAAGTTCCATGTTGGGTGTTGAGTCTACTTAAAAAAATATATTAGAACAAAATTTTTGGTATTATTTCCATATATTCTATTTATTATCAAAGTAACTATTACGTAAAATAAAATGAAATAAATTTATTTTTAAGGTTTAAGAGTGTTTCTTAATGTTTCTCTGTGTGTGTGTGTGTGTGTGTGTGTGTGTGTTTCAATAAAATTCCTTCAAACCTTCTTATCTACCTCAGTGCCTCAGACTTATACTGCATGGGAATTGCTTTAAAACTATTCTTTCAAAAGAGCTGGTGAAAATACTCTAGATATCAAGTTCATTCAATTAATGTGCACTTATTGAGTGGTTGTTGCTAGATGTTACCCATTATGCTAAACAAGGGAAGTCAATGCTATTATTACTTAAACTCCTCTGGAGTTTTATAATTGCATAGGCCCAAGAATACTTTAAGAGGTATGTATGAGTACATGTAGGAAATCCCCTAAGGATTCTCAGAATTAAATAGAGACTAGTACTAATGAGCTTGTGTGACCTACAACACTAGATGAATGCCCAAATAAAACAATCATTATGAAAGAAATATATACTTGTGGGATGCTAGTCTGGAATCAATATTTTTAGAAATAAAAAGCATGGATAGAATGAGAATGACTTTCTGACAGAAGTTATTAGGAATCAGTAAGCCTGATTATGGGAGGAGAAGAAAAGTAAATAAAATAATGTGTACTCTTGTGAACTCAAGAAACACAGTAGACCCACGTTTCTATCACATCTTAATTTTCAAACAGTCCTCTTGAAGACAGAGCTTGGATTTTCTCTGTTTTGTGTGAAATTGTGAGTCCAAATTGTTATATATATATGTATATATATATATAACATTTAATAATGTTATATATATAATGCTATATAATAATGATATGCTCTATAATAATGTTGCATATATGTATATATAACAATTTATATTGTGTGAAGTTTATATTGTGTGAAATTGTGTGAGTCCAAATATATATATTTGTTTTAAATATACATATGTGTGTGCATATATATTTACACACATGAATGAGATATATATATATACATATATATATATGATTGAGATAATTCATTTGTATATATTTGAGTGTGTAGGAATAATCTCTCAGAAATGGTGCATTTCCAGGAAAGGCTCAGTGCCAAGAAAAGAAAAGACCTAGGGGCTTGGGGCAGCTGGTTATATTTATCAAGCTCAGAATTCCTCTTGCGTGGTGTCTTTGCCTGAGTTTTTAGTTGTGTGGTTAGCTAATAATATGAAAAGAGAATAAAATGGGAGGGCCAAAAAATGTTCAATTCTATGGCCAACAAATGATATATTTATGCCAAAAGATATGGCCTTTTTTACATCATACATTATAAAAATATGATATCATTTAAAATAAACAGCATGGAAAAAATAGAATGCCTAATAACATATTTTGCTGACACATACAAGGAATATTTTTCACTAAAAGCAGCTTGTGCTTTAAAAAAAAATAAGCCATTCATTATTTTTAATCACTAAAAATCAGTTACAGAAAGAAACAAATTGGTTTTCTGTCTACATATGCATTTTCCATTATAATCATGAAGCATATTTTCCCCTACTGGCAGTTTGATTTCACTCAATGCCTGCAAAATGCCTTAGAATTGTTTTTATGAGTTATTTCCGACAAAGCTTGAATGTGTTTAAGGGCGGAAGCATGTAATGAACAGTCAAGTGAGAGATATAGGCAGGAGAGAAGAGGCAGATTCTGAAAATTTGGTCTTTGTTTTAATCATGAATTTGATTTCATAAAAGTTACACTGTAGTAAGTCAAATCTTATCATGCAGAGTTGATGATTTGTGCCCACTTTTTATCTTCCAACACTTCGCATTTGTGTAGGGGGTAACCTGGATGTTCTTTATTGGTACTTAAAACTTTTACAGTCTATCTATGATTTCCTTGGTACCAACGGCAAAATGTATGTAATATTTCTGGGAATCTTTGCTTTCAATATTGTATGTACAGTTTAGTTTGCACCAATAGGATACATTCACAGGAGATGCAGAAGACTGAAAGAAGTAGAAACCACTGCCTCTTTCTAAGGCAGTAGACCAACAGTGGGAAATCTGTGAGACATCAAATCTCTGATCCCTATGAATTAAATCTGAAGCTGATGGCAGACCTTCTGACTCTACAACTTTGAATTCTCCAGTCTTTATGATCATTTTGTAACTATCTAATTGCTTGGATAATGTCCCTTCCTTTGTTAAAATCGCACATAATTTCTGTATTACAAATTGAACCAAGACTGATAGGTGTGGCTATAATTTTATATAAAATTAAGAGAAGCCAGTGCAGTGTAGAAAGTAACAAAGTCTTTGACCTGGAGTATGGAATTCATTTATGAATTAAGGTCCAGTTGACAGTTGAAAAGCCACAAATAACTTTAACATATTAAAAACATATTAATCATTATAAAAATATATATAATCAATTTTTATACCAGTTCCTGATTTTGTGCCATATGAAAAAGTCACCATCACTAAAATATGCAATGAGTTCTCATTTTGGAGGCACATGTGAAGTTACTTATCAGGTTAGTTTTTAATTTTTAAAATGAAGTAAAACTAAAATATATTTTAGCATTAAAACACCTTATGCCTTCTTAATGTTATCTGTTTTGTTTTTTAATAAATAACTAAGATTTTTGTATTCAGTAGTAGTGAAACAAACTTTGGTTCTAACATCTTTGTACTTTCTGGCATTTAACTGATATACAAACTATGTTATGCCAGAACAACTTATTTGCACCATTAATATAAATAGAATAACTTTACCTCAAATGGATGTAGAACATGTGAAAAGAATAAAGAATATTAAATGATGAATAGAATACATTTAGAATACAAATAACAACTGTTCCTATATAATAAGGCAACAATCTAGGGAATATAAATGCACTTACTAAGTAACTTACCTCATGTCAGAGGAATAATTACATTTAAAAGAACTTCTAATATATTGCTGTATTTACAAAAGAAAATATGTAAATGAAATCTCCCCCAAAGGAGAGAAGTTATAGGTCATGATAAGTGGAAAGTCAGATCTTCTGGAGACAAAAGAAAGAATTTTAACTTTGGGAGCAATTTTTAAATGACATCTGTCTTAACTCAGGCTGTGACAACAAAATACCATAGACTGGGAGGCTTAAACAACACACATTATTTTCTGACAGTTGTGGAGGTTAGGAAATCCAAGATCAAGGTGCCAACAGTTTTGATTCTTGATGAAGACTTCTGCCTTATAGACTGTCTCCTTCTCTGTATATCCTCATGTTTGTAGAGAGAGGACAAGCTCTTAGCTCGTCCTCATCTATCTTTCTTTCTTTCTTTCGAGAGAGATAGAAAGAATGAGCAGGAAGGGGCTGAGGGAGAGGAAGAGAGAGAATCTTAAGCAGGCTCCATGCCCAGCTGACCTGAGCTGAAATCAAGAATCAGACCCTTGACTGACTGAGCCACTCACGTTATGTATCCCATGTCTCTTCCTTTTCTTAAAAGGACATGAACCCCATCATGGGGGCCCCACCTCCTCAAAGCTGATTAACTATGGAAAGGCCCCATCTCCAAATACCATCACATTGGGAGTAAGGGCTTCAATATATGAATTTTAGGGAGACACAAAATTAGTTCATAACAACATCTCTATAAAATTGTTAGTTGGAGCAGCAGTGCTCTTAGTACTATAATACATACATCAAAATGTATATTTATAAATGAATGCTGCTATATTAAAGTGTTCTCTGTGATTATGCAAGATGAAGAAGCTGTAAAAGAATACAAACATATAACTTTACAAACAGATGGTTACCAGAGGGGAGGTGGTGGAGAGAGATGGGTGAAATAGGTGAAGGGGATTAAGAGTGCACTTTTCTTGATGAGCACTGAGTGATGTGTGGAACTGCTGGATCACTATATTCTACACCTGAAACTAATACAATACTGCATGTTAACTACACTGGAATTAAAATAAAAAATTTTAAAAACAATGCAAGCAGTTTTTAATGCATGCCCAAACAGCTAAAGAATCTAAGTCTTTGTAGAAGTCCTGTAAAGTCTTAGTCTTCTAAGAAAATTAAAAAGACATTGTATTTGAAAATAAACCATTGATAATAAGGCAATTTCAAAAAATCTATAGGAAGTGGGGCCAGTTACAATGTCACTAATTAATAATATTCCAGTTGCATTGCATTTCTCCTCCTTCTGATTATCTAAACATCTGTTACACCATAAGATCAGTAAGTTGTACAATAAAAGAACAAAACAAGTTTTGGTAGTCTTCTAGATGATGTTTCATTTCTGGTATTTTACAAGGAACCATGCTAGTCATTATATTCTATAACTTCTTTCATTTCCCTTTATTTCATTGCCCTTTCACTTTTGAGTACATGTAGAAATGATTAAGTAGGCACATTTAACTGTTTGTTTTCAGAATATTTGTTACTGTCTGCTCTAGTATTTTCTTTTTTTTCCCCTTTGGATGACATTCCTTTGGTAGGAGATATCACATATTTGAATATCTTGCTAAAATGTGCTGAAATTTATTTTCCATTGTATGACTTGTGTTTTTACTCTATGGTATCTTTTGAAGAAATGTTAGTGCATCAATTTTTTAAGTACTTCTTGGGACACCTGGGTGGCTCAGTGGATTAAGCCTCTGCCTTCAGCTCAGGTCATGATCTCAGGGTCCTGGAATCAAGCCCCGCATTGGGCTCTCTGCTTGGCAAGGAGCTTGCATCCTTCTCTCTCTCTCTGCCTGCCTCTCTGCCTACTTGTAATCTCTGTCTGTCAAATAAAGAAATAAAATCTTAAAAAAAAAGTACTTCTTACCACACATTTATGAAATATTTCCCAACTCTGAAATCATAAAAATATTTCCTTATATTATAAAGTTTTATAGCTTTGCTTTTCATATGTTGGTGAATCTGAAGATTATTTGGGGTTAAATATATAATAAACATAACATCTACTTATTGATATTTTTACTTACCAATTGTTAAAGATTTGGGTTTTTTTTTTGATCCTTTATATTTACAGTACAGGTTTTTTTAAATTAACATATACTGCATTATTTGTTTCAGAGGTACAGGTCTGTGATTCATCAGTCTTACACAATTCACAGCACTCACCATAGCACATACCCTCCCCAGTGTCCATCACTCCACTCAGCCTCCCCAACCCTCCCATTCCCCTTCCCTCCAGCAACCCTCAATTTGTTTCCTAAGATTAAGAGTTTCTTATGGTTTGTCTCCCTTTCTGGTTCCATCTTGTTTCATTTTTCCCTCCCTTCCCCTATGATCCCCTGTCTTGTTTCTCAAGTTCTTCATATCACTGAGATCATATGATCATTGTCTTTCTCTGATTGACTTATTTTGCTTAGCATAATAGCCTCAAATTACATTCACGTCATTACAAATGGCAAGATTTTGGTATTTTGAAGGCCGCATAATATTTCATTGTATTATATATGCCACTTCTTCTTTGTTATACATTTTGAATTCCTGAGATAAAACAAATTTTTGCCATAACACCAGTAATTTATGTGGCATTATGCTAGGCCACTAATCCAATGGTCACTTACAAAAGAAGGAATCTGGAGACAGCCACACATGAATAGGGAGAATGCCATGTGCAGATGAAAGCAGAGATCCAGGTGATGCATGTACAAGTCAAGGACCACCACGGATTCCAACAAACTACCAGAGGAGGCATAAATAAATTCTTTGCAGCCCTCAGACGAAACCTTCCCTTCCCCACCTGTGGAAAAATAGTCAGTCTAGCTGCTGGTCATTTGAAGAGACTTTTTCTTTTCCTCAGAGAGCTTTAGAGATTTCCTTTTTGTCTTCCTGTGTGAAGTTTCACTACAAAATGTTTAGGTTTGGATTTCTTCTTCTATGTCTGAGTTGCAGTTTGTTGGGCTTCTTGAATTTGTAGAGTGGAGATTTTCATCAATTCTGGAAAATTCTCAGCCACTATCTCTACAAATATTTCCTTTGAACCATTAGTCATCTTCTAGACATTCAGTTAAGGATATGCTGGCCTTTTTTACCCCATCTATTTCATCTTAAATATATCCTGCATTTTACATTTTTTCCTCATGCTGAATTCTAGATTATTTATTTAAATTTATTTTTCAATTCAATAATATATTAATTTAGCTGTTTCTTATCTGCCTTTATACCTGTCCATTGACTTTTTACTTTTATTTTTTTAATCTTAGAAGTTACATTTCATTCATTTTCAAGTTGGCTGTACTCCTTTTTTTGTAGTTCCTATTTCCTACTGGTATTTTAAAATGTATTATTAATTTCTTTAAACACGTAAAATGAAGTTATTTTGTAGTCTATGTTTGACTTGTATATGAAGTCTTTGCTGGTCTGTTTATGTTGCCTGTGATTTTCACTACTTATAAATTATTATATGTTTGCTTGTGTTTTTAATTATTTTCCCAGACAGTGATAAGTATGATTATTTTTAGAATTTTCTTTTTGCTATTTTTTAAATTTCTTTTCAACATAACAGTGTTCATTGTTTTTGCATGACACACAGTGCTCCACACAACACGTCCCTCACTAATACCCACCACTTTGTTCCCCCAACCTCCCACCCCCTGCCCCTTCTAGACCCTCAGGTTGTTTTTCAGAGTCCATAGTCTCTCATGGTTCACCTCCCCTTCCAATTTCCCTCAACTCCCTTCTCCTCTCCATCTCCACATGTCCTCCATGTTATTTGTTATGCTCCACAAATAAATGAAACCATATGATACTTGACTCTCTGCTTGACTTATTTCACTCAGCATAACCTCTTCCAGTCCCATCCATGTTGCTACAAAAGTTGGGTATTCATCCTTTCTGATGGAGGCATAATACTCCACCGTGAATATAGACCACATCTTCCTTATCCATTTGTCCTTGAAGGGCATCTTGGTTCTTTCCAGAGTTTGGCGACCGTGGCCATTGCTGCTATAAACATTGGGGTACAGATGGCCCTTCTTTTCACTACATCTGTATCTTTGAGGTAAATACCCAGTAGTGCAATTGCAGGGTCATAGGGAAGCTCTATTTTTAATTTCTTGAGGAATCTCCACACTGTTCTCCAAAGAAGCTGCACCAACTTGGATTCCCACCAACAGTGTAAGAGGGTTCCCCTTTCTCCACATCCTCTCCAACACATGTTGTTTTCTGTCTTGCTAATTTTGGCCATTCTACGGGTGTAAGGTGGCATCTCAATGTGGTTTTAATTTGAATCTCCCTGATGGCCAGTGATGATGAAAAATTTTCATGTGTCTGATAGCCATTTGTATTCATTGGAGAAGTGTCTGTTCATATCTTCTGCCCATTTTTTGATATGATTATCTGTTTTGTGTGTGTTGAGTTTGAGGAGTTCTTTATAGATCCTGGATATCAACCTTTTGTCTGTACTGTCATTTGCAAATATCTTCTCCCATTGCGGGTTGCCTTTTTGTTTTGTTGACTGTTTCCTTTGCTGTGCAGAAGCTTTTGATCTTGACGAAGTCCCAAAAGTCCATTTTTGCTTTTGTTTCCTTTGCCTTTGGAGACATATCTTGAAAGATGTTCCTGTGGCTGATATCAAAGAGGTTACTGCCTATGTTATTCTCTAGGAATCTGATGGATTCCTGTCTCATGTTGAGGTCTTTTATCCATTTCGAGTTCATCTTTGTGTATGGTGTAAGAGAATGGTCAAGTTTCATTCTTCTACATACAGCTGTCCAGTTTTCCCAGCACCATTTATTGAAGAGACTGTCTTTTTCCCACTGTATATTTTTTCCTGTTTTGTCGAAGATTATTTCACCATAGAGTTGAGGGTCCATATCTGGGCTCTCTACTCTGTTCCACTGGTCTATGTGTCTGTTTTTATGCCAGTACCATGCTGTCTTGGTGATCACAGCTTTGTAGTAAAGCTTGAGATCAGGTAACGTGATGCCGCCAGTTTTGTTTTTGTTTTTCAACATTTCCTTAGCAATTCGGGATCTCTTATCCGATCCAAGAGCATGGAATGGTCTTCCATCTTTTGTGTCTTCTTCAGTTTCTTTCATGAGTGTTCTGTAGTTCCTCGAGTACAGATCCTTTACCTCTTTGGTTAGGTTTATTCCCAAATATCTTATGGTTCTTGGTGCTATAGTAAATGGAATTGATTCTCTAATTTCCCTTTCTGTATTTTCATTGTTAGTGTATAAGAAAGAAACTGATTTCTGTACATTGGTTTTGTATCCTGCCACATTACTGAACTGCTGTATGAGTTCTAGTAGTTTGGGGGTGGAGTCTTTGGGGTTTTCCATATAAAGAATCATGTCATCTGCAAAGAGAGAGAGTTTGACTTCTTCATTGCCAATTTGGATACCTTTTATTTCTTTGTTGTCTGATTGCTGTAGCTAGGACTTCTAATACTATGTTGAACAAGAGTGGTGAGAGTGGGCATCCTTGTGGTGTTCCTGATCTCAACGGGAAGGCTGCAAGCTTTTTCCCATTGAGGAGGATATTTTCTGTGGGTCTTTCATAGATAGATTTTATGGAGTTCAGGAATGTTCCCTCTATCCCTATACTTTGAAGCGTTTTAATCAGGAATGGATGCTGGATTTTGTCAAATGCTTTTTTTTTTTAATCAATTGAGAGGACCATGTGGTTCTTCTCTCTTCTCGTATTGATTTGTTCTATCACACTGATTGATTTGCGAATGTTGAACCATCCTTGTAACCCAGGGATGAAACCCACCTGGTCATGGTGGATAATCTTTTTAATGTGCTGCTGGATCCTGTTTGCTAGGCTCTTGTTGAGAATCTTAGCATCCATATTCATCAATGATATTGGTCTGAAATTCTCCTTTTTGGTAGTGTCTTTCCCTGGTTTGAAGATCAGGGTAATGCTGGCTTCATAAAAAGAGTCTGGAAATTTTCCTTCTGCTTCAATTTTTTGAAACAGCTTCAGGACAATAGGTGTTTTTTCTTCTTTGAAATTCTGGTAGAATTCTCCAGAGAATCTGTCAGGTCCTGGGCTCTTGTTTTTTTGCGAGGTTTTTGATCACTGCTTCAATCTTGTTACTAGATATAGGTCTATTCAGGTTGTCAGTTTCTTCCTGGTTCAGTTTTGGGAGTTTATAGTTTTCCAGGAATGCATCCATTTCATCTAGGTTGCTTAGCTTATTGGCATATAACTGTTAATAATAACTTCTGATGATTGTTTCTACTTCCTTGGTGTTAGTTGTGATCTCTCCCTTTTCATTCATAATTTTATTAATTTGGGCTTTCTCTCTTTTCTTTTGGATTAGTGTGGCCAATGGCTTATCAATCTTATTGATTCTTTCAAAAAACCATCTTCTAGTTTCATTGATATGTTCTACTGTATCTCTGGTTTCTACCTCACTGATCTCTGCTCTAATCTTGATTATTTCTCTTCTTATGTGTGGAGTTGGTTTGATTTGTTGTTGGCTCTCCAGTTCTTTAAGGTGTAGAGACAGCTGGTGGATTCTGGATTTTTCAATTTATTTGAGGGAGGCTTGGATGGCTCTGTATTTCCCCCTTAGGACCGCCTTGCTGTATCCCATAGGTTTTGGACCAAAGTGTCTTCATTCTCGTTGGTTTCCATGAATTGTTTAAGTTCTTCTTTGATGTCCTAGTTGATCCAAGCATTCTTAAGCAAGGTGGTCTTTAGCCTTCAGGTGTTTGAGTTCCTTCCGAACTTTTCCTTGTGATTGAGCTCCAGTTTCAAAGCATTGTGATCTGAGAATATGCAGGGAATAATGTCAGTCTTTTGGTGTCAGTTGAGTCCTGATTTGTGACCCAGTATGTGGTTTATTCTGGAGAAGTTTCCATGTGCACTTGAGAAAATGGGTATTCTGTTGTTTTAGGGTGGAATGTTCTGTATATATCTATGAGGCCCATCTGGTACAATGTGTCATTCAATGCTCTTGTTTCTTTATTGATTTTCTATTTGGATGATCTGTCTATTACTGAGAGAGGCATATTAAGATCTCCTACTATTAGTGTATTCATATCAATATGACTCTTTATCTAGATTGATAGTTTTCTTATGTAATTGGCTGCTCCCATATTGGGGGCATAGATATTTACAATTGTTAGATCATCTTGGTGGATAGTCCCTTTAAGAATTATGTAGTGTCCTTCTGTACCTCTGACTACAGTCTTTAGTTTTAAATCCAATTTATCTGATATGAGAATCACTACCCCGGCCTTCTTTTGAGGCCCATTGGCATGAAAGATGCTTCTCCATCCCTTCACTTTCAGTCTGGGTGTATCCTTAGGTTCAAAATGGGTCTCTTGTAGACAACATATGGATGGGTCCTGTCGTTTTATCCAATCTGCAACCCTGTGTCATTTAGGCCATTCACATTGAGAGTGATTATTGATAGATACGTGTTTTTTGTTTTGTTTTGTTTTAATATTTTATTTATTTGACAGAGAGAAATCGCAACTAGGCAGAGAGGCAGGCAGAGAAAGAGGAGGAAAAAGGCTCCCCACAGAGCAGAGAGTCCGATGTGGGGCTCGATCCCAGGACCCTGGGATCATGACCTGAGCCGAAGACAGAGGCTTTAACCCACTGAGCCACCCAGGTTCCCCTGATAGATACATTTTTATTGACATTGTGTTACCTTTGAAATCTTTCTTTCTGTAGATTGCCTCTATATTTCTGTTCAATGATATTCTTAGGATTTTTTCTCTTTTATAGAACCCCCCTTAATATTTCCTGTAGTGTCGGCTTGGTGGTTGCATAGTCTTTTAAGCCTTGCCAGTCTTGGAAACTCTTTATCTCTCCATCCATTTTGAATGTCAGTCTTGCTTGATAAAGTAGTCTTAATGTATTCTACATGTTCTTCTCATTTAGTACCCTGAATATATCTTTCCAGCCCTTTTCTGGCTTGCCAGGTCTCTGTGGACAGGTTTGATGTTATTCTGATGGGCTTTCCTCTGTAGGTAAGGAGCCTTTTTGTCCTAGTGGCTTTCAAGAGATTGTATCTACAAATATTATTATTCAATTTTACTATAAGGTGCCTTATGTTTTTTTAGAATCTATAATCTTGTGGGGAGACTGTTCTGCCTCTAGTACCTGAACGCTTGTTCCATTCACGAGATTGGGAAAATTTTCATGTAGAACTTGTTCCACTATATCTTCTAGACTTCTTTCTTTCTCCTCCCCTTCAGGGATTCCAATAATTCTGACATTGGAACGTTTCATGGCATCATTTATTTTCCTGATTCTGTTTTTGTGGCTTCTAAGCTGTTTGTTCCAGGCTTCCTCCTGATCCTTTCTCTCTATCTGTTTCTCTTCGAGATCACCATTTATATCTTCTGTCTCAGTTACCCTAGCTTTTAGAGAATTTAGATTAGATTGGAACTCATTGAGAGCTTTGTGAACATCATCCCTGGTGGCTTTCAGTTCTGCCCTAACATTGTGAACATCATCCCTGGTGGCTTTCAGTTCTGCCCTAATCAATTCTGTTTGGTCATCCATGGCTTTCTCCAACCTAGCAATTGCCTGGATAATTGTTAGCCTGAATTCCTTTTCCGACATATTGTCTATGTCGATAACGATTAGCTCTGTTGCAGAAGGCCCATCATCTATATTTTTCTTCTGTTGCGCCTTCCTCCTCCTAGTCATTTTGGTGAGAGATGACTGAACAGATGTAGCTGGATGTATCGACTGTGGTGCAGTCAAGGTGCACCCTGGAACGCTTCTGTGCAATCAGGGTTCCCCACCCAAATGAGAGAAAAAAGAAAAGAAAAAGAAAAAGAAAAAAGAGAAAGAGAGAGAGAGACAGGAAAAAAAGGGAAGATAAAAGAGAAGGCTCAGCCCAAATGGGCTCCAAGGTAAGATTTATGAAGTATACAAACAAAAACAGAGAAACAAAAAGACTGATAAAAGTATATGACAAGAGGAAAAAAAAATATATATATATAAGCAAAAAAAGGAAGAACCTTGTCAAAAAGAACCCCACGTATAAGATTTATATGCTATCAGGACAAACACAAATACACAGAAACACTGGTGGAAGAAAAAGATGGGACAGTGGCTATAAATTCTCAGTGTGGGCGGGGGAGGTTATTTTGATTCTTCCTAGATGTATCTTGATATCTTTGTTAAAGGACTCAACTTTCCTAAGATAAAGAGGGATTAAAAATTGATTTACCTATAGGGGTAGCATTCATTGGGGAAAGGGGGTTACCTTGAAATTTAACTCCATATGAATATTAGAAAATAAAAATATAAAAAAGAATAAAGTAAACTAAACTAAAATTTAAAAAAATTTATAAAATAGAAAAGCAAAAGAAAAACACAGGTGTATGTATCAAAAAGTTCAGGTTTAGAAGGTTATTATGGAATTTGATGTACTGGACATCTCACTGTGATGGTAAATAGGTTAAAAAAATTATCTATATATGGGGTGCCTGGGTGGTTCAGTGGTTTAAGCCGCTGCCTTTGGCTCAGGTCATGATCTCAGGGTCCTGGGATCGAGCCCCGCATCGGGCTCTCTGCTCCGCAGGGAGCCTGCTTCCTCCTCTCTCTCTTCCTGCCTCTCTGCCTGCTTGTGGTTTCTCTCTGTCAAATAAATAAAATATTAAAAAAAATTATCTATATATTAAAAAAAATGAACCAGAATAGTGGAAATGAGTTAAAAATAAAAGTTGTATCTATGAAGTAGTGGTGGTTGTTTTCTTGTCATCTTTTTTTTTTTCTTTCTTCCTGGTTGGTTTTCTGGGGGAGGGGCCTGCCAAGTGGGTTTTCAGTCAATAATGTTCCCTGAGTTAAGTCCTCCCACCCCCCTCAAGGGGGTGGGTTCTGCGGAAACTGGTTTTTCAGGCTTTTGTTCTCTGGAGGTTTTTATGTTTGTTTGTTCATTTTGTTTTTGTTTTTTTTTTTTTCTCTCGCCTTGACAGTTTTTGATGGTTTTTGGAAGTTTAGAGGAAAGCAAACTGCAACCCGACCTCCCTCTCAGAAGCCACAGATTGCTCCCTGTGGGTGTTGCAGAGCTGCTGGCAGAGCAGGTTCTGAGTCGCGGTCCCTGGTGATGCAGGATCTCTTCCTTGTACCCAAAACCATGATGGTGGCAGCTGTCTGGGCAGCTCCAGACTGCCAGAGAGGTTCCAAGCAGGGATCAGACACTGAGATTTTCCCGCTGGCCTGGGCTGGGAGTGCCTGGTCTTTCCAGTCCAAGAGCACTGGGTCGCACACACAGGGTCTAAGAGCACCGGGCTGGCACGTACCTCTCCTGGGGGAGGGTGTTGGGTGCACACATCTCAGGTTCTGCCATCTGGTGAGGCCCCCAGCCCCTCACAGGAGCTGGACCCCACGCATTCTCAGGCGTGCTGGCGGCTCAGGGACTAAGACCTGGTTTCTCTGCCACACTCTCTCTGGCTCAGTGCCAGGGGAGGCTGTCCTCGGTCCTGGGACTTAAGCCCCTGTCCCTAACCGCCCTGATTCCCACAGTTTCCCCCCGCAATCCTTTGCTCTTTTTGAGTGCTTTCAACCAGACTCCAAGTTAATGCTGGTCCCCAGACGCAGGGCACTCTCATATTGGGGTATTACTTTCCAATCAGTCACCTCTGGTGGCTCCCTCCCCCTTTTGTTTATCTTCCAATATCAGTCCGAAGTTCCCACTCTGCTTTACCTGCTCACTGGGGTCTTCTGCTTCTGTAGAAATCCAGACATGTATAATTCTCAGCTCTCAGGCTGATTTCATGGGTGATCGGAGTTCTTTGGTAGGTAATCAGCTCACTTTAGGGTACAGGTTGAAATGGCGCCTGCCCGCCATCTTGTCCTCGACCCAATTATTTTTAGAATTTAAATGACAGCTGGGATGAATTCCTTCCTCAGGAGAGGATTTGTGTTACTTTCTTCCAGAGAAGCTTTAAGACAAATACCATGACCTGTCTATAGATTTCAAATCATGTGAAAACTGGTCCACTTCTTACTCATCCTTGGGGTACTGGATTTTGGAGACAAACTTATTGTAGGAGAATTTCCTGTTTTATCACTTACCTTTTGTGAATACTTGGTTTTGATATTTTGATCCCTTCATTTTGAGAGCTTGTAAAAATAAAAATTCAAAATTTCCAGATCAGTCAGTATGTTATGGGAAGAGTAGTTTACTTCCTTATTTATGTGTCTGGATTCCCATTTCTAGCCAGGACTGGCTTGATGATTTTTTACAAATGTCTATGACCATTTAGAGGCTTTCAAAGGTTTTTTTTTTTTTTTAGTATACTTTTTTAAAGCATTATTGGTGACTAATTTAATTTCTTATTAAAGAAATGAAATGAAATTTCAAGAAATGAAAATTTCTCCATTTATCTTTTTTTTTTTAAAGATTTTATTTATTTATCTGAGAGAGAGTGTGAGAGCTCACAAGCTGGTGGAAGAGTGGGAGGAGAGGAAGGAGAGAAAGGAGAGGGAGGAGAGGAGGAGAGGAAGGAGAGGAGGAGAGGGAGGAGCAGACTCCCCACTGAGTAAGGAGCCTGATGTGCGATTCAATCCCAGGGTCCCGGAATCATGACCGGAGCTTAAGGCAGTTGTTTAACCAATTGAGCCACCAGCCTGGCACCCTCCCCATTTATCTTTTTAATAATGCAGTTTAAGTTTTTAAGGGAGGAGTTAGGCACATTTTTTACAATTGGGATAACATTCTTAGCATAAGTATTAGGGATTAATGTGCTTTGTAATAGACATCTATAACAGGTAGACTTCACCACATGATGACTAATTTTATAGTGGAAAAAATCCTTTGTCTTATATATTTTATAGTTATCTTTTTTATAGTACTTCTCATTCTGTAATGTGATTATTTGCTTGCATGACACACAAGGCAGTATAGCCCTAAAGGCACACCTACCTATGACTTTTCTTATACATACAGTATCATAGCAGGGTGTGCACAAAGCTAGAGCTAGCTACTCAGTGACAACAACTCTCCAGGCCTCAGCTTTCTTATTTGTAAAATGAGGATACAGTTTCTCATAGGCATAGTTTGAGGATTAATTGAGCTAATGTAAGTGAAGCAATGAAAAGTTACCTGTCACATAATAAATATTAATCATTATTATTTTAAATATCTGCCCCAGAAAAAAGCACTGTAACTTTTGGCAAAATATTCAATAAGTACTTGATTAATGATAGATCAGCCACAGCTACTCTGAGACTGCCAAGCAATTACATGGTGAAACTCTTCATGCACTTTCTGGGTAACAGAAATTTATCACTGCGAATTAAAACAGTCCCCCCAAAATAGTATTGAAAGAGATGAATTTCATTTCTAGAGGTGCCCAACTACTAAGCAAGGTAGAATTTAAATCAAAGTTAAAGAACATTCAAAAACACTGACACTAATATAAGTTTTCTTAAATTACTTATGCATGTAATTGATGACATGCTTTTTGGATTGTATTAAAAGAGCTCATTAAAATGTGTCTCAGCCCTTTTGTGCACATTACAACAAGATTCTCACAATGCCAGGAAATCTGCTATATTTAAGATTGTGCAGAAAGTTTTAATTTCATGTAGTTGAAGTCTACATCTGATAAGTATAATTAATTTCAGGCAGTATCATCCAAAAACTTATAAGTGATCATCTGGTAATTTCCTTAACCTCATACAGATATATCTCAGAAAAAACAAAGAGAAGGCCTTTTTTTCAGCACAATTCACTCTTAGTCATTTGTCCCATACTAAGCACAAGGTGTTCTTTTATCTGTCTTTTTTTTTGCCAAATATAAAATTTTAAAAGTATATAAAGGAAAATAACAACCACTCTGAATAAGCATCCAGAAGAAAATTTCACCAGTGCTTACATTTTGACAGAGAGAGGTAAAGAGACATAGACCCTTTGACATTTTCCTTCTGTTTTATAAAAGTATTCCAAATTGATCACACATTTTAACTTTGCTCAAATATAATTTTGGTTGCAATTTTTATCTCACTTAACACTATATTCCCAAAAAGTGAATATGTGATCTTTATTTCTAAATCATACGTGAAACTCTTTTGTTCCAATAGAATCTTACTTAAACATAAATTAAGTAACCCCAAATGTAGTTCACTATTATTTATTTGAAATAGACATTCATTTTTATGGTAGGGTATTACTTTCTTGTTTTCTAAAATTTTCTAAGGATTTTGTCATGATTCCTTTTTTTTTCTTTTTATTTAAATTCAATTAGCCAACAGGTTATATATTATTATATAGCTTTCCTTATTTGATGTGTTGTTGTGATACATTTTGTTAATACATTGCTTAACTTAAATCTTCATTTGGTTAATTTTGGGACAAATTCTCTTTAGTCATGGTAGTTTATTATCTTAATGTTCAGTTAAATTTCATTTATTTTTATATGGAACAGTAGTGTGTATCCTTTATTTCAGATACTATTTTACATGCTTTTGTGTTAAGATACTGCCAATATTAGAAAATACATATGAATATTTAAATTTTTTGTCTGTCTTTTAGATCTTATCTAGGATTTTTAGTAGTTTCTCATGAAAGTGATGTTCATATGAGCTATCAGGCCTTCTATACATGAATGAAAACAGAATTTTTTTAATGCAGTAACAGTTGAGAAAATCTGAAAACTAGTAACTATTGAGGAAATTTTAACTAATAATAGTTCCTTAGTCTTCTTTTATATCAGAATTTTTAAAAATTGACATTAAGAAGTGTGAGAGGTCTGAGATTTTACTGTGTTTGTAAGCTAACAAGTTAGTCTTCTAGAATTTCATGGATGCTAAGAAAAGACAAAAGACTCTGGGGTCAGAGACAGGACTTTACTACGCATGGCATAGCAGGCAGAGTGAGCTTCATCTTTGTATTTGTTCCTTTCGTCTAAAGTTCCACAGAAATAATGTGGAGCAGTGCCAAGGTATAAACACCCAGGTAGGTGTATAAACCCAGATTCTTATGTCACAGCTAAGGGACTCTGTCCCTGACCTTAGAAAAGTCCAATCTGTTAAAGAGTTGCAAGCATTATCTTTATTATTATTCCAGAAAGCAAACAAACCTGTTCTCTGCCCCAGTGGAAGATAGTATCTCTACCTTCCATAGCCATTCACATTTTAAAAACAACTTTACAAAACTGCCAGTCTGTAACTCAGAAACAGCTCAGAAGAAGCTCAGCGGTAAACAGAAACACCCATAGAGAATTACCTTCCAACAGTTGTTTCAATATTTTTTTTCTAATTATGTCTTAAATTTTTCTCCAGTATATAATCTAAACTTTACTTGTACCCTTTATATCTCATTTCTATATTTACATATTTTGCTTTATCTCTATTTTCACAATTAAATTCAGTCTAATTTTGCTTGTTTGCACAAAGAACATAATCCTGAATGAAAATGCTCATCCTGTTACTAAGTGTCATCTTTGAATATATCTTCTCTGAGCATATTTCTTTTTGCTTTAGCAAACATATTTTTACTACTAAAAATTACTTTGTTCTTTCTTACAGTATTTTAAATAGCTGATTTAGTTCTTCTACTTTATTAACCAACAAAAATCTTAAAACCAATTTTGTGGCCCACCAACAGGAAGATTTGTGTAATTCTTTTAAAGATTTACACAGGAGTTCACATTAGTTTTAATCTCTGGTTTCTTTTTCCTTTCTCCCTAGTATGATTGAATAGAAATAAATTAATAAGCATTGATACCTTATTTTAGTGCACAGTAACCAGAAGCACAGTACATAAAAAATCCTCCAAGCACTGAGCAGCAGTATGGATAGAATGCTGAACCACAAAGGGTCTTTAACCTTGCAAAGCTTGCAAAGGGATACATATTCGTTATAGCATTGTTTACAACTGCAATTTTGAAATATTTTATGAGATAATTTTTATTATTTATTTTTTACTATCTTCTTTCTCTCTGGACTAATAAGGTCCATAAGAACATTGACTATTTTGGGGTGCCTGGGTGACTCAGTGGGTTAAAGCCTCTGCCTTCAGCTCGGGTCATGATCCCAGGGTCCTGGGATTGAGCCCCACATCGGGCTTTCTGCTCAGCAGGGAGCCTGCTTCCCCCTCCACCTCTGCCTGCCTCTCTGCCTACTTGTGATCTCTGTCAAATAAATAAATAAAATCTTAAAAAAAAAGAACATTGACTACTTTGTTTATTAATAATACTCCTACCCATACACTGCCAAAATGTCATTCTCCTTCCCTATAACTTATAATAAAAATAGAATTTCTCACTATTATAAAACATTTAATTATTTGTTCCCCAACCAAGGTGGTTTTGTGGCCTCAGTTTCTAACAGTATACTTTATTTGGCAAGCTCTTCCTTTTTCCCAAGAGAAAGTCAGGATTTTTCTGAGGCTAAGTCTTTCCTTTCTCTAATTCATTATGACTTCTTAACTCACTTGTAATTTTTTTGCATGATAACCAGAATTATGTTTTTTCTAAAATACTATAATAACATTCACTTATTTTAAAGACTTTGGCTCTCCTTTTCCCTCTAATGTATTTTATTCTAAGCATGGAGTTCAAGACTGTTCATATTAAATCCTTACAATTTTCTGGAATCATGACACATCTTCCACAACTATTGTACATGTACCCTATACTCTAGCCACTGAAGGTCACTTTTACTCTTTAAGCTTTATATATATGCTTTACACTTCTGTATCCTTGGCCAGCATTCTATGTTGATTCTAGTCAGAGAATTAATGATTAGAAGAGATAACAGGGAAAAGAAATATACCAAAATAATATAATTAAGAATTCTGGAAAACAGATAAACGGGATGGCATAAGATAGAATTAATTAAATACACATAGATAAATTTGTGAATAGACTGGGAATAAAATAAACATTTAAATTCACAGAAACAGGAGGATCCCAAAAAAAAATTCAATTTCCTGAACTGCTCAGGGACAAAACAACTAAAGGAGTAACAAGAAAGAAAGCTTGAAACAATCTAAGCAGCACTTACAGAGTTTTAAAAGAAGTTTTTCCCAAGAGCTATTATGAAAACAGCAATTTGAAATTGGGCGCAAATCCATGAGTCTGGAAGCAAGAGTTCCTAGGTCATTATAGGAATTCACTATCAAGTTTACAGGATTGCTGCTGTATAAGTTACAAGTTGAAGAAAACTATAGTCTTTTGCCTTAAAAAAGGAAGAAGCTGGTGCCTTGCTATGGCTGCCTCCATATAGGTATTAGTTCCAAGCAATTTAACTTACAAATCCTAATGCAAATCAAAAGGATATAGTTATTTTGTGATCACAATATACTAGTTAGGAATACTTTCAGCTATAGTGTATTTCTTGAATAAGTACAACATTAAAGAATTAAGATAGGGTGAATCAAACCTATTTATTACTTCTGGGATTTAATAAATGCGGGATCGTATTATTTTAAGTCAATTTATCTTGAAAAATATCCGTGTTAAGTCTCTCCACTAGTAGTAAAAATTAAAGCTATCTTTTTAAAAATGTTAAGTCATAAAGACAAGAATGCAAAACACATTTGAGTCCTGAACCAATAGGCTCCCTAAGGATTGGCTAAAGTCTTAATTTTAATCATAATCTTCATGGGACACCTAGAAAATAAAATAATAATTGACTGACAGGTTTGACTCAAATTCAGAGTGCATTTCAAGATGAAGCCAAAACAAAGATTCAAATAGAATCATATTTAAGTAAGTGGTGTGTACCTAGACTCTGGAGCCTTAACCTAAGATCTGTCAATTAATAAGTGATCGGTAATACTTGCATATGTGTTGGCTGTATATAAGACCCAGACCCATACTCTTAAGATTTATGAAATATTTATTTGGAATTTGTACATTAAATGCATAATCTTTATGGAATAAATGAGTTCATGACTAATGATAAGCAGTGTTAATATTTATGTGCATTTTTTTGCATTTCACTAGAAGGAGGGTTTACAATTTTCAAAGAATAAAAGTGAGCTTTGCAGGAATGATATTCACAGAGGTTTCCAGAATTACTGTACATCTTAACATGATATCCACCTCACTGTCTGATGTTACAATATATAGAATCACATAAAAACTAGCAAACCAGAAGCAAAATTAATACCCATAGTTCTGGCAGCCTTTGCCTCACTCAATTCAATAATGTATATATTTTAAAAAGCAATCTATTTGTTTTTAAATAGGACCAAATTTAATTTTTTAAAAATGGAGCACTATTATGTCTTCAAAATAAATTCTTCACAGAAATACTGAATTAGGGATTTTCAATAAATTGGAATATTAAATTGCTTTGATGACAGAGCATACATCTATAAAAGAATTTATATTTTACTGGAGTCTTATTCTTTGTATCCCCTCCAATAGTTCTGTTTAAACAGATGTACCACAGATGTGGAAACATCTGGCAGGTCAACACAATTCTGCCATGACCATATTCAGGTTAGGATTGTGCGTTTTTTGACATCTAATTGTTAAGCAAGGACCCTTCCCTGGAAAAAGTTTAGTACATTGCATCAAATGATATATTTCCACTTGCTTCTCCTTTCTTTCTAACAAGTATTTCACATGTGCTCACTAAAAATATTTTGGTGCCTCTGGTTACTTTTTATTTGTTTTAGAAATGTCTACATAATTTTCATTTGCCTTTAAATAATCACCTACTCAAGTGTGAGGAACAGTTGAATTAAAATCAATAGATTGATTTTAGTCACTTTCATTTTTTCTTCTCCTGAGTTTTGTTGGGTTCATTCAAATTACAAGAAAATTGCTCCAATTGTACACATTAAATATACTAATCTATCAAGTTCTTGAATCTTCTTTCTTCACTTAGATTGCATCTGTCAAAGAGATAAATGAAACTTCTTTCAACATTCTATATAACTATAGAAGACCTTCATTTGGCTTCTCTTATATTAGCATAAACATATAGGACTGGGTATACATCTAATGTATGCTATGGGTGGATATGTATGTGTGTGTGTAGGTGTTTGTAGTTTTGGAGAGTTTTAGGTAAAGGAGGGGAGAGAAAATTGAAAAATTTGAAGATTATAGATTTTGAAATTTTATTTTTACGGTACACACTTATAAATCGAACAATAAAAATCTTCAATTTTTACTTTAAACTATCTCTCTGTTTTTATAAGCCAGGAAACATTTATGAGACTCAAGAAATATTTTCCAAAGCTCAGTGTCTGAATATTATAATATTTACCAAAATCAGAGAAAATTAATAAGATTTACAGCACTTTGCAGAGACTGTTAGTAAATCCTGAGGGGAAAAGCAGATAGTACCATTTCATTCAGTGCTGGGAATTTGGGTGATACGTGGTGACAATAAGAGACTTTTCACTTCTGAAGAGGCTGAGGCTGTGTGACCCACGGGATCAGCATGCACTGTGGGATGCTATAAAACCCATCTAATATTTATCAAGATGTGCAATGTAATGAAAACTGCCTGAAATCATACACTACACAAACAACTTCAACCTGGGAATAGGAAGTAAAACAAGGAAACATAATCATAAGTAGGTTCTTAGGCAGTGCTTCATGTCTTTGTTTGTCAGCTGTTTATTTTTCTGGCTACTTTAGAATTTCCTGTTGAGACAGATTTATATTCAAATGCATCATGAAATACAAAAAAAAAAAAAAGAAAGGTTTTTGTCTGCTTGCTTGATCTCTCTTTCAAAACATATTTTTTTTTTCCTGAAGAGTCCACTTTCGTGTTTAAAATCATCCACCCATGCACATTTTATTCAGGTTATAGTAATCTTAAATGTTAACTCTGGCTCAGAAACTCATGACCACCCCACATTTACGTGGAGGCTCAAAAACATAAACCATGAGTCCATAGAGTATCACACCACAGGAAAAAAAGCACCATGAAGGAAGTTTCGAAGTTCTGAATATTCTAGTCTCCTCAAATTTTCCATTATAGATAGTCATTGAAATCAGATTTTTTTTCACAAAACCAGAACAGAAGATTGTTACAGTGTTGCACAAAAGAGTTCCAGAAATTCTCACAAAACAGTCTGTATGGCAATCAGCCCACAATGGGCTTCTAATTCCTTCACCATAGAGGCCAAGTCTACTTCCAAGTTTCCAACCAGGATGTTTGCAATGTGCCTCCTCCTTTGACAGCTGTTAAATGCCATAATGGTTACAATAGCATATGCTGGGAGTACTCCAGATGTCTTCACACAGTGGTAGGTCCATTTCTAATAACAGACAATGAGAGAGAAAGGCTGACATAATATTTATAGGAACTTCTTAATCTCTAGTGCATTGTAAATGTTTACGGTTCAAGGTGGGGAATCTGGCTGCTTACCAAATGTATTTTTTCTCCTCTGAGTTTAAGCATCAGGTTATATTAAATAGTTTTATTCTCTCTCACTATCTGTTTTTATGTCTCTGTCTCAGGTCTAAATCAATATCTCGCTCTCTCCTCTATCTCTCTTTTTCCACAAATACTTACTGAACATGTTTCCTCAAAGTGTATTTAAGTTATCCCTGCCTATCTCTGGCAAATAAAAGAGTTTCCATCCTTTGGGCCTGTCTGTACACCAAAAATGCTCTGGACTGACTCAATTCAACATTGGCCTTTTTTTTTTTTTAAACTATTAAACCATATGGAAATATGTCTTACTGAATTTACTTCCTAAAGAGTAGTTTTCCATTGGACCTATTTGATTTTGACTGTAACTTCTGTGTGCAGAAATGTTCCTTTGGTCTTTCAATCCTCATAATTTATAAGATGAATAAAGAGAGGACTATTTTATTCCAATTGTTGAACTCAGAAAGAACTAAGGAAGATTAAAAAAAAATAGTGAGGGGCGCCTGGGTGGCTCAGTGGTTTAAGCCGCTGCCTTCGGCTCAGGTCATGATCTCAGGGTCCTGGGATCGAGTCCCGCATCCGGCTCTCTGCTCGGCAGGGAGCCTGCTTCCCTCTCACTCTCTCTGCCTACTTGTATCTCTCTCTGTCAAATAAATAAATAAAATCTTTAAAAAAAAATAGTGGGGGCGCCTGGGTGGCTCAGTGGATTAAGCCGCTGCCTTTGGCTCAGGTCATGATCTCAGGGTCCTGGGATCGAGCCCCGCATCAGGCTCTCTGCTCTGCAGGGAGCCTGCTTCCTCCTCTCTCTCTGCCTGCCTCTCTGCCTACTTGTGATCTCTCTCTCTGTCAAATAAATAAATAAAATCTTTAAAAAAAATAGTGAAAGATGAAGAAAACACAAATGGTGATACTGGGCGAGTCACAAAATTATTTTTGTGAGGGCGGGAGTGTAGTTCTCTCTTGTAAAAAGAGAGAATTACATTATCTTATTATGGTTTCTTATAGTTCTAATACTTATTAATTCATAGTCCAAGTTTTTTCCAAACTCACTTTCTTTCTCAGGTCCCATGGGCATGGCCATCTTTATACCCAGTGTTAACTTTCACAGTTTCTTTAGAAGTCATCTTGTTCTCACAGACTCCCTTCCCTTCACCACCAGAAAACAAAAGAGAATTTGAAAAACCTTGGTAGTAAGAGAAAAATAACTTTTTGGTCCATCAGTTATTATATATATATTATATATATATATAATATATATATATTCTATAGGCGGAAGACACTAAACAAGGAGTACACCCTTTGGTGACTCCTTTTGGAATGCAAACTACTGAGAACAGAAAAAGCTATGTGAAAGCAAGCAAACTGCTTTGATTTTGGCAACCAAGTCCAGTTAAAACAGCTACAGAAAACAAAAGCCTCAAATAGAGTAAAATTAGGATCTATAACAATAGATCCTTATTTTTATTAAAAAAAATTAGTGAAATGTTAGCATCATTTAGTTCATGATTCCATACAGTTTAGTTTTAAATGTGGAGGTATAGAGGAAGCACACATCCTCCCCTTGGTGTGCTCATTTGTATACTACAAGGTTTTTCAATTCAGAACTGCTCTATAATAATGACCCTCACCCCATTTAATCATTAAGAATGCTTTGCTTATTTGTATTGTAGGCAAATAATCAACAAGGTGCTTTATTTTCCAAAAGTTCTTTTTCTACCACTTATTTTGAATAATAAAGAGAGAATTAAATGGTCTTATGAATAATATCGCTGCCCATAGGTAATAAATCTAAACAGTCATATTACGACATATAACATAAATTGACAGTTAAAAGAAAACTAACATTTTGGGAGTGGGGGCAATTAAGGTCCAGTCTCTTAGCAACTTTGTGGTTTATAATAGAGTGTTATTGACTATAATTGCTACACTGTGCATAAACTCTCCAGGACTTATTTATCCACTAGTTCTGTTTGTACTGTTAAACAGTATATCCCCAATAACATTTTTAAAGAGATTTAAGACAGGAGTTGTACTAGTTTACCAGACACTGGACAAGTATTTATCAGAATCATCAGGAATACTGATTAAGAAAAAAAGGCAGGGGGGTGGTGGGGCAAGGTAACTGAGCTGGCCCTAGGCTTCCTATTCAGAATGTAACAAGGAAATGAATTATTTTTAATGGCTATATTTGAAAAGGTTGTGTTTTTTTTAATTAACATATAATGTAGCATTTGTTTCAGAAGTACAGGTCTGTGATTCATACATCTTCATCAGCGCTCACCATAGCATATACCCTCCCCAATGTCCATCAACCAGCCACCCCATTCCTTCCTCCCACCTCCCTCTTCTCCAGCAACTCTCAGTTTCCTGAAATTAAAAGTCTCTGGTTTTGTCTTGTTTCATTTTCCCCTGCCTTCCCTCATCCTCTGTCTCATAAGGAATGGGATTTTAACCAGCTTCCCAACAGGTTCTTAGGTACATAACTCTTGAAAATCACTACACTACAGTCAGAAGCCAGGGATCAAACTGGTCTGCCCTCTTTCAATCCAGGAAAGGAATGACCAAACTGTCAGAAGGTATCCAGTGGATCTCATGATGGAAGCTTCTGGCTTCCCTACCATTGTTAGCAAACTTTGCCTTTTTCTCCTCTTCCAATAAGAAGGAAATAGTCCTTTGGAATCAAACTCTCCCTATCCTGCCCTTCCCTCGAGTATAGGAGTCATCTGAATTACTACCCCTCAGATATTCAGCAACAGCTCTATAATATGGTGAGCACTGTAATGATCACTTCAATGCTGCTAACTAGCATGGGTATCTATTTACAAAGGAGAGTTCAAGCTCTTTTTCAAGAAACTCCTAGCTTTCCACAGTCCATTACTATAAAATAATAGACCTTTTTACCAACATAAATTATTTTTATTTTTACAAACTTCAGTTAAATATAAGGGACACAATATAATAATGTGGAATCTTAATAATTAAAATTTATCAGCTGAATAACAGGAACTAATGTGTAGACTCATTTACATGCAAGGTCTGAGGTCCTGATTTTTAAAGAAAATTGACATACAGCTTATATCCTTGATATTATTTCCTTAGTAAAGTTTCCATGAATTTAATCTTCTCTAATTAGGTCTTCAGAGAAACACTAAAGTCATAAAGATAAACAGCATTAATTTAAAGTTAAACTTACTTTGCAGTAACTGAGTTAATATTTCTTGAAGACTATTAGTCAATCATAATACTGCATTTGAATTTTAGGGCCTTCAGTTCCGACAATTATAACTGTTTGAGTAAAGATTATATCTTCTGATTATTTTTTGCTTGTGATGTATCACAAGGTTGAATTTAATCATGTAAATATTTTAGTTTGGAAGACAAATTGAATTCTCTCTTTCCCTTTTTTTGTCTTCAGTTTATAATGCTTTGCTTTGCATTGTTGCTTATCTTATGTCTTATTTTTGACCATATTTTCTAACTTAGTGAGGAGTTCCATCTCTCACCTGTTTTCTAACCACTCTCTTCTCCACTTTCTAGGAGCAGGAATTCTAATATGGGTTAAGGACAGGATGAAATACTGATGACTAGAATTTGATCATAGCTCAAACAAACATGCAGAATTAGTGTGAAGCCAAGTTATTTTCCATATGGATGCCTTTATTGGACTTTTGTGTAAGGCTTCTTTCAAAGGGGTGCCTGGGTGACTTGGTTGGTTAGGTGTCTGACTTTGACTTGGGTCATGATCCTCAGAGTCATGGGATTGAGCCCCACACTGGGCTCCCTGCTCAGTGGGAAGTCAGCTTGTCTCTCTCCCTCTCTGTCTGCCTCTCCCCTTGCTCATGCTTTCTCTCTCTAATAAATAAATAAAATATTTTTTTAAAAAGTCAAATTAATTCTTTTTTCTCTCCTTTGAATCCTAAGCTGCTTTGTCAGAATGACAGAGGGTATTTATATATATTTGATAGATGTCTCATAGATATCTGAGATATACATATATATACATCATATATATTATACCTGACAGATATCTGATAGATATATCTAGAGTATATCTAATTCCAGAATGATTTCCTACCCAAAAAAATGGGTTTACATGATTAAATTCAATCCTATGGAGTTGTGTTTTATAAACCCCACTTAAGATAGGGTTTATTTCTTATACCAATTAATTTCTAATAATTTGTATTTAATAATCTAAAGTAAATTGTGTTGTTATTGTTTTATATTGATTGTTTAAATCGCCTGCAACAAAACAGTATAAGAATTCACTGGAATTTTTTTGTTGTTGTTCATTCCTTTAATTTTTAAAAATGAGTAAGCAGACAATTGTGTGCCCTTTGAATACCCAATAAAAACGTTCATTATGTAAAACAGTACAACCTTTTTCATTTTTTAATAATTCTGTAAATATCCCAGAAAGGATGTATTGTTTCTAATGAATATCAAAAAAGTCACCACAATGACATTTCCCCTGCCCCCACGTTTCCCTCCCCACCCTGCCCCAAGTTGTCCAAATACTAGTAGGAAATTACAAAAAACAAAGAGCAAAAGCCCTCCCTCCACCCTGCCCCATGAGTAGTGTTAAGTGAGTGAAATGTTAAGTGCCACAGGTACAGTGCAGTGCATCCCATCCCTAGCAAGGCTTCAGAGCTGTAGGTGGAGAACCGGTAGCAGCAGCAGTGGGGAGTCTCTCTCCCCAGCACCTGGTGGGAGAGAGTAGATGAGGACAGACACAGCAGAAGGCTCAGCATGAGGCCCGATCCTCCTGGGTCCACTTCCTGGGTCCACCAGATCCAATTTTGCTCAGGGAGAGCCAGGCAGTCCTGAGCAGTGTGTGCAAAAGGGGGCCCAAAACCAGGCATCCCAGCCTACCTCAGAGAGGGCACTGGGCATCCCTTCTAACAAACTCAGGCTTCAGATGGGGGCTGGCCAGACCAGAGAAGTCTGGTCCAGAGATGATGTAGACAGCATCCGTTGGAGATTTCTCATCATGAAAACTGCTGCTCAGCTGAAGGGTCAAACATCTAACATGTGATACAAGAACTGAAAAAGACTATCAAGAGTACCTAGTTCATCATTCATTTGGAATCTATTTTCGTGTGTGGTGTAAGGAAGTGGTCCAATTTCATTTTTCTGCATGTGGCTGTCCAATTTTCCCAGCACCATTTATTGAAGAGGCTGTCTTTTTTCCATTGGACATTCTTTCCTGCTTTGTCAAAGATTAGTTGACCATAGAGTTGAGGGTCGATTTCTGGGCTCTCTATTCTGTTCCACTGATCTATGTGTCTGTTTTTGTGCCAGTACCATGCTGTCTTGATGATGACAGCTTTGTAATAGAGCTTGAAGTCCGGAATTGTGATGCCACCAACTTTGGCTTTGTTCTTCAATATTCCTTTGGCTATTCGAGGTCTTTTCTGGTTCCATATAAATTTTAGGATTATTTGTTCCATTTCTTTGAAAAAAATGGATGGTATTTTGATAGGGATTGCATTAAATGTGTAGATTGCTTTAGGTAGCATAGACATTTTCACAATATTTATTCTTCCAATCCAGGAGCATGGAACATTTTTCCATTTTTTTGTGTCTTCCTCAATTTCTTTCATGAGTACTTTATAATTTTCTGTGTATAGATTCTTAGCCTCTTTGGTTAGGTTTATTCCTAGGTATCTTATAGTTTTGGGTACAATTGTAAATGGGATTGACTCCTTAATTTCTCTTTCTTCAGTCTTGTTGTTGGTGTACAGAAATGCAACTGATTTCTGTGCATTGATTTTATATCCTGACACTTTACTGAATTCCTGTACAAGTTCTAGCAGTTTTGGAGTGGAGTCTTTTGGGTTTTCCACATATAGTATCATATCATCTGCGAAGAGTGATAGTTTGACTTCTTCTTTACCAATTTAGATGCCTTTAATTTCTTTTTGTTGTCTGATTGCTGAGGCTAGGACTTCTAATACTATGTTGAATAGCAGTGGTGATAATGGACATCCCTGCCGTGTTCCTGACCTTAACGGAAAAGCTTTCAGTTTTTCTCCATTGAGAATGATATTTGCGGTAAGGACCTCAATGTGAGAAAGGAATCCATCAAAATCCTTGAGGAGAATGCAGGCAGCAACCTCTTCGACCTCAGCCGTACCAACATCTTCCTAGGAACAACGGCAAAGGCAAGGGAAGCAAGGGCAAAAATGAACTATTGGGATTTCATCAAGATCAAAAGCTTTTGCACAGCAAAGGAAACAGTTAACAAAACCAAAAGACAACTGACAGAATGGGAGAAGATATTTGCAAATGACATATCAGGTAAAGGGCTAGTATCCAAAATCTATAAGGAACTTAGCAAACTCAACACCCAAAGAACAAACAATCCAATCAAGAAATGGGCAGAGGACATGAACAGACATTTCTGCAAAGAAGACATCCAGATGGCCAACAGACACATGAAAAAGTGCTCCACGTCACTCGGCATCAGGGAAATACAAATCAAAACCACAATGAGATATCACCTCACACCAGTCAGAATGGCTAAAATTAACAAGTCAGGAAATGACAGATGCTGGAGAGGATGTGGAGAAAGGGGAACCCTCCTCCACTGTTGGTGGGAATGCAAGCTGGTGCAACCACTCTGGAAAACAACATGGAGGTTCCTCAAAATGTTGAAAATAGAACTACCCTATGACCCAGCAATTGCACTACTGGGTATTTACCCTAAAGATACAAACATAGTGATCCGAAGGGGCACGTGTACCCGAATGTTTATAGCAGCAATGTCTACAATAGCCAGACTATGGAAAGAACCTAGATGTCCATCAACAGATGAATGGATCAAGAAGATGTGGTATATATACACAATGGAATACTATGCAGCCATCAAAAGAAATGAAATCTTGCCATTTGCGACAACGTGGATGGAACTAGAGTGTATCATGCTTAGTGAAATAAGTCAATCGGAGAAAGACAACTATCATATGATCTCCCTGATATGAGGACATGGAGAAGCAACATGGGGGGGGTAGGGGGATAGGAGAAGAATAAATGAAACAAATGGGATTGGGAGGGAGACAAACCATAAATGACTCTTAATCTCACAAAACAAACTGGGGGTTGCTGGGGGGAGGTGGGATTGGGAGAGGGGGAGCGGGCTATGGACATTGGGGAGGGGAGGTGAACCATAAGAGACTATGGACTCTGAAAAACAACCTGAGGGTTTTGAAGGGTCAGGGGTGGGAGGTTGGGGCAACCTGAGGGTTTTGAAGGGTCAAGGGTGGGAGGTTGGGGGAACAGGTGGTGGGTAATGGGGAGGGCACGTTTTGCATGGAGCACTGGGTGTTGTGCAAAAAGAATGAATACTGTTACGCTGAAAAAATAAATAAAATGGAAAAAAAAAAAGAGTACCTAGTTCAATATCCTTACTTTTTGATAAAAAACAACAACAACAAAAATGTTACCAGAACATGGTAGATGATTTACCTTAAGCTCAACATGATAATTATCTTCTGCAAGTGATTTTATTTAGTAGAGTGTTGGAGTTCATTTAGTGGAATGGGTGGTGGCTTTGTGTGGCATCATCATTTCATGTGTGACCAAGTTCGTTACCTTAGGTAACTCAGTTTCTATATCTCTAAAATAGAGATGTTAACAGTTCCTATTCTGTAGATCTGACTATAAGATTAAGATAAGGTACAAAAAACATTTAAAAAGGGTAAAATTCAATACTCAAAGTAAAACTCAGTTGTGTTGGTTATAAGAAATATATTAGAATGTACATCCTAACTTTTGAAGATTAAAACAACTGGTTTTCAATTTAATTTAAATCCAGTTAATCGTTAATGCTAAGTAACAATTAAGCTTTATAAATGCTAATTTTTTATAGCTCAGGTAACAAAATCTAAGTGAAGGTGTGGGCAATTATTTTCATTCTGCTTATTTCAAGGGAAAATACCTTTACTTAATGCCATATATATACATATATGTATGTATATGTATTTATATATGTGCCATATATATGTATATACCATATGTATTTGTGTATGTATGTGTATACACACACACACACATATACTTTAGGGATTTGTCTTCCTATAGTTGATTCTTTTTTTTTTTTTTTTAGATTTTATATATTTATGTGACAGAGAGAGACACACAGCAAGAGAGGGAACTCAAGTAGGGGAAGTGGGAGAGGGAGAAGCAGGCTCCCTGCCGAGCAGGGAGCCCGATGCAGGGCTTGATCCCAGGCCCCTGGGATCATGACCTGAGCTGAAGGCAGATGCTTAATGACTGAGCCACCCAGGTGCACCTCTGTTCATTTTTTTAAAAGATTTATTTATTTACTTATTAGAGATAGAGAGAGAGAATGAGCAGGAGGGGAAGAGGGAGAGAGAATCTGAAGCAGATGCTGCACTGAGTGCAGAGACTGATGCAGGGCTTGATCTCACAACCCTGAGATGGTGACCTGAGCTGAAACCAAGAGTCAGCTGCTTAACTGACTATGCCACCCATTGATGCCCCTTATAGTTGATCTAATAAGCTTTTGATCTTCAAACTGCACTGATCATCATAAACTATGATTATTTTTCAGTGAGTTATTTATAAATTTCTTATTTTAATGAAGACTTTGTAGCATCTTCAACATACCTCCAAATTTGGGAGTGTGTTTTTTTAACAAGTTGTTAATATGCTGACAATCATATTCAAGTCCTTTTTGAAAGTCAAAACAACAAAAAAATGTTTTCCAAATTTGTGCTCTTGTTTCATTTCCATCTTAAATAGGGATGATAATAGTATTCTAAATTTAGTTAGTGCTTATTCTTCAGTAGACTGCTTATGATACTCTAAGTTTTTCCTTATTTTTAAAGACATTTACTTCTTTTTCCTTACACCGTTCTTTATGTGGAAACAGATGAGTTATTTTTCTTCCTAACACCATCTTAAAATTGCCACTGTAATACACTTCCTGAAATATTTACCCTATCATGATACTTTATATAATTCTAATTTTAGAAAATGGGGAAGCTTTCTTATCCCAACAACTTTGGGGAAAATATTTGAATGGTTCTTGTAATTTAAAATCTATTTTCTTGCCATATAATTTTTTCTATATAGTAGCAATAAATAAATAAAAATCCTGAAAAAAACAAGTCTTCAAATTAATGCTCTCAGTAAATTAAAAAAAAAAAAGAGTTCTTTGATTCTACCAAACTGTTCTACAATGCCAAAATAGGTTAAAATTAAAGTGCAGTCTAGATTAAAATTAAATCTTAAAGAGTTTTAAAGTCAAGGGTTTTGAAAGAATAGGCTAAGGGACACATAAATGAATATTTGGGGATTGAATAACAGGCTCAATGGTCTACTTTGGTCCAAGTCACTATTTCAAAACCACCCTTCTAGGCCAAAGATGCCAAGAACCATGTGGATATAGTGAGGGAAAGTACAGTTTACTGATGTTTCAGAAGAAGAGTTTGATGGAAAACAAAAATAAATAGGGTCTACTACATTGCTTGACTTCCCAACACAATACACACACACACACACACACACACACACACACACACACACACACCATCTTTTATAACATTTCCAAAAATATTCTTGCCCAACATGATACAGTATATATCACTTCTCCAAAGAGAGGACACAAACTCACTCCAAGTTTGAATACCTGTGGGCCAGTGATCTGATAGCCCAAACTTTCTGACATTCATTTTCTTTCAGTCTGTTTTGGTTTTGGCTATACAATCTTAAGCAATTCCAGACCCCAAAATACTGCAATACTTTCATAAATACTGCAACTCGTGAGCTAACATATAAATATGAACATCTTGAAAATATGTGTCATATAAAATGTAGGAAAAAGCAAAAATATGCATTAAAACTTTGAGTTAAGAGAGAGTGCCATTGATCTTAACCCAAAGACTTTATATATTGCATTAATCATGTAAAGAATAGAACAATAATCTCATGGAAAACTGTTTGTTGGCTATATTCATCAGCAATGAGGCAAACATGTGGGTTAGCCACCATAAACTACTCCAAGATCTAGTCACTGCTCATATTCTCCTTGTCTAGCGCCCTTCAGTGTGACCTCTCTGGTTACAGCAGAGGTACATTAGAGATTATTCCCCTGTGGTTTTGCTACCAAAGCAGCTACTTGCTTCCCATTGTGTGGGTGTTTGGACATTATAATTGAGCAACTATAGGCTCAGTTCTGGTATTAGCTTGTTAACATAACTTCTTTAAAGCCTGAGTGAGATACCTCTTAGTTTCATTTTGTAGGATGATTTTGCAAGTAAAGATGAACCTAACTCTCCAAATTGAATTGGGGATCGTTCTCCCACCTAATTCTAGCTCTTTGCTAATAAACTTTACCTCATAGCAAGAATGGAAAATAACAAATGTCAAGCTCAACCTGATAGATTTTTCTCTCCAATATGTCCCCCAAATATTCTTAGGTCATTTCACCCTTTTCAAGGTGTTGTCACAGCAGAAAGCGTTGTAGAGTAGGAATTTGTTCCTCTGATCTATTGAAGATTTTCTGTATAACTCCTTTCCTATTTCCAGGTTTCTATCATTTCTTATCTTACTCATTAACTTTAGGATACAGTAAAATATCTATCTTCTGCTAAATAAGGTGCACAGCTCTTACTAGTCAGATATTCCTTGCTTTGGGAGGACATGTCCATTAAAAAGCTCATACAGTAATCTTCCTATTGTCTCTCTGCTTTTAATGTGCCAGCTTGGACTGGAGCTTGATTCTGTCTTATAGTATCTCAAAGAAGACCACTAGAAATTAGATTCAGCTCTACTTTCTCTTCTTTTCATGAAGAATGGTGTTCTGTACACTGCTGCATCATTTTCCCCCCAAAAGAGGTACAATAAATGACCATTATTGATCCATCTTATTCATTTGGATGGTGTAAAGAAAAAAACTCAAAATTTTTTCCTTTCTCTGTGTAGGAAAAAAACAACAACAACCGTTTTCTGTTAATGTGTATTTCTTTCCCATGTGGCTCCATTACTATTCACATGAAATATTTCACTTCTGACACTTCTGGTCACCAAATGTGTAGAGGTTTTCCTCACACCAAGCAATTCTCTATGACACCAGCTGGGTGTCCTATAATTTAACTTAATTTCAACAATATCTACCCAGAGATAGCATCTGATCCCACAGGTTAAGGGCTCAGTCCTATAAGACTGCCTCCCCAAACTCCCTCCCCCCACCCCAACACACACACACATCAGATGCCAGTTGCAAGCCCATGTGATCACCTATGCTTCTGACTGGCCTTCTCTAGATCAGGGGTTCCAACAACTCCCGCTTCAGGTTCTATAATTTGCTAGAGCAACTCAAAAAACCCAGGGTAACAATTATGTTTACCAGTTTATTAAAGGATATTGTAAAGGATACAGATAAACATCCATATGGAAGAGATGCATAGGGGAAGGTTTGGGAGAGGGCAAGGAGCTTCCATGCATTGCCCAGGCACACCACCCTCCCAGGACCTCCACGCATTCAACAACCTGGAAGGTCTCTGAACCTAGTCCTTCTGGAGGGAGGACTAGGAGGACTAGTCCATGGAGGTTTTATTATATGGTCATGATTGATTGAAGCACTGGCCATTGCCCATTGATTCAACCTCCCTACCCTTCTGCCCTCCCCAGATGTCAAGGGTTGGACCGAAAGTTCCAACACTTTAATCACAGCAACCAGCCCCCATCCTTAGGTGGGGTCCAAAATACCTCATTAACATAAGATACCTTATCACTCTCATTACTTCTGAAATTCAAAGGGTTTTTCAAAGACTTTGCCAGGAACAGGGTCAGTTACCAAATATTTAGTTCTTATTATAAATGATGGCAATATCACAGATGGAATCAATCCACCTAAGGTCTTAAGCCTTAGGAATTGATCTTTTCCTCCTCCCCTGTCCATATGAGTGAGTGGAAAGCAATGACTAGGTGATGTGCCTACAATCTCAAACACTTTTTTAGGTAGGTAATCCAACAATGGGGTTAAAAGAATTAGTAAATCTGGTTTAGCTGACACACTTAGCTGTGTTCTGCTACCCAGTCTTAATGAGAAGCAAAGGTAATATTTTTCCCCCTTTTTAAGCTAATGATTCTGTTGTATTCTGTCATATTTGACTCAGAAGAACTCAGGCAGGAAAGAGAAATAGATTTCCCCAAATATTAAAATTTGAAGGAAAAGAGCAAAATATTCAAGCAATTTTAGTGAGGATATCAGTCCCAATAGCTCATCTAATATGTACTGATCATCCTCTTCACCCAGCAAATATCCATCAATATATAGAGAAAGTTTATTCAAATCATGGGTACTATTGGAAGTAGGAGAAAAAAATGTTATTTGTTCTCAAAGGGAGCTCATATTTTCTGTTTTGAGGTAGAAAAGCAAAGGAAAAACTTTTGGGGTATTTTAAAATCCATTTCATTCTGAATTGTTGTAAATATTTTGCCATCTATATCCATCCAATATTCTTTTTTTTTTTTCCTCATCTGAGCCACTGGGTGGTGGTACAGTGGATGAAAATAAGTAGAAGAAGGAAGAATGGAAATGAAAGAACCATAGGTCTGCAACCAGGCCTATGATAGTGGAGAACCCTGCTATGTTCCTGACTTTGAGGAAAAGCTGTCAGTTTTTCTCCATTGAGAATGATATTCACTGTGGGCTTTTTGTATGTAGCTTTTTAGATATTGAGATATGTTGCCTCTATCCATACACTGTGAAGAGTTTAAATCAAGAAAGTATGCTGTACTTTGTCAGATGTTTTTTCAGCATCTATTGAGAGGTTCATATGGTTCTTGTTTTTTCTTTTACTTATGTAGTATACCACACTGATTGATTTGCATATGTTGAACCACTCTTGCAGCCCAGGAATAAATCCCATTGGTCATGGTGAATAGTCCTTTTAATGGATCCTATTGGCCAGTATTTTGGTGAGAATTTTTGCATCCATGTTCAGCAAGGATATTGGTCTATAATTCTCCTTTTTGGTGGGGTCTTTGTCTGGGTTTGGGATCAAGGTAATGGTGGCCTCAGAGAAAGAGTTTGGAGGTTTTCCTCCCATTTCTATTTTTTGAAAGAGCTTCAGAAGAATAGATATTATTTCTTCTTTCAAGGTTTGGTAGAATTCCCCTGGGAAGCCATCCAGTTGTGGGCTCTTGTTTGTTGGGAGATTTTTGATTATTGCTTCATTTTCCTTGCTGTTTATGGATCTGTTCAAGTTTCTACTTCTTCCTGTTTCAGTTTTGGTGGCTTATATATCCCTAGGAGTGCTTCTCTTTCTTCTTCCAGATTGCCTAATTTGTTGGCATATAGTCGTTCATAATATGCTCTTATAATTGTTTATCAATCTTATTAATTCTTTCAAAACACTGGCTCCTACCTTTGTTGATCTGTTCTACTGTTCTGGTGTTTTCTATTTCATTGATTCCTGCTCTTATCTTTATTATTTCTCTTCTCCGGCTGGGTTTAGGCTTTATTTGCTGGTCTTTCTTCATCTCCTTTAAGTATAAGGTTAGGTTGTGTATTTGAGATCTTTCTTGTTTCTTGAGAAAGGCTTACAGTGCTATATACTTCCCTATTAGGACCACTTTTGCCGCATCCCAAAGGTTTTGAACAACTGAGTTTTTATTTTCATTTGTGTCCCTGAATTTTTTAAATTCTTCTTTAATTTCCTGGTTGACCCATTCATTCTTCAGTAGGATGCTCTTTAGCCTCCATGTATTTGAGTTCTTTCCAACTTTCCTCTTGTGATTGAGTTCTAGCTTCAAAGCATTGTGGTCCAAAAATATGCAGGGAATGATCCCAATCTTTTGGTACCAGTTGAAACCTGATTTTTGACCCAGATGTGATCTATTCTAGAGAATATTCCATGTACACTCAAGAAGAATGTGTATTCTGTTCCATTAGGATGAAATTTCTGAATCTATCAGTGAAGTCCATCTGATCCAGTGTGTCAATCAAAGCCTTTATTTCCTTGTTGATTTGCTTAGATGATTTGTCCATTGCAGTGAGGTGGATTTTAAAATCCCCCACTATTATTATATCATTATCAACATGTTTCTTTAATTTTGTTACCAATTAGCATAAATAATTGGCTGCTCCCATGTTAGGGGCATAAATATTTACAACTATTAGATCTTATTGTTGGAAAGACCCTTTAATTATGATATAGTGCCCTTCTTTATATTTTATTACAGTCTTTGGTTTAAAATCTAATTTATCTGATATAAGGATTGTCATCCCAGCTTTCTTTTGATATCCATTAGCATGATAAATTGTTTTCCACTCTCTTACTGTAAATCTGGTGGTGTCTTTGGGTGTAAAATGAATCCCTTGTAGACAGCATATCAATGCGTCTTGCTTCTTTATCCAATCTGATACCCTGTGTTTTTTGATTGGGGGCATTTAGCCCATCTACATTTGAAGTAACTATTGAAAAAAATGTATTTAGTGCCATTGTATTACTTGTAGAGTCACTGTTTCTGTATAATGTCTTTGTTTCTTTCTGGTCTAGGTTACTTTTGAGGTCTTTCTTTGCGTAAAGGATCCCCTTTGATATTTCTTGTAGGGCTGGACTGGTGATCACAAATTCTTTTAGTTTCTATTTGTCCAGGAAGCTTTTTACCACTCCTTCTATTTTGAATACATCCCAGCTGGATATAGTATTCTTGGCTGCATATTTTTCTCATTTAGTACCCTGAATATAACATACCAATCCTTTCTTTCAGTCCAGTCTTTCAGACCTGGCCTGCCAGGTTTCTGTGGACAGGTCTTCTGCCTAGCTAATGATTCAAACCTTGTAGATTACAGACCTCTTGTCCTGAGCTGATTTCAGGATTTTCTCTTTATCTCTGAGTGAAGTTTCACTATTATATGTTGGGGTGTTGACCTATTTTTAGTGATTTTGAGGGGGGATTCTCTGTGCTTCCTGGACTTGGATGCCTGTTTCCTTCCCCAAATTAGGGAGGTTTTCCACTATAATTTGCTCTAATATACCTTCTGCCTCTCTCTCTCTCTTTCATCTTCTTCTGGGATCCTAATTACTCTAATATTGTTTCACTTTATGGTATCACTTATCTCTCAAATTCTCCCCTCATGATCCAGTAGCTGTTTATCTCTTTTTTTCTCAGTTGCTTTATTCTCCATAGTTTTGTCATCTATATGACTAATTCTCTCTTCTGCCTCATTTGTCAGTTAAAGCCTCCATTTTTTAATTGCATCTTATTAATAGCCTTTTAGATTCAGAGCTAGTTAGATTTTAGTTCTTTTATTTCTCCAGAAAGGGATACTCTAGTGTCTTCTATGTTTTTTGCAAGCCCATTCTGCAATTACTTTTAGTCACCATTCTGACACTCTCCCGTTTCTTATTCAGGTAACTCATATCTACCGGGATGAGGCAAGAAAGCAAAAAGGCAAAGGGAAATCATCCATAGAGGAACTTTCAAGAAAGGAGAAAAAAATCAAAACCCAAAGAGAAAACAGGGCTTTGATCAAGATTCAATCTCTATGAATCAGTCAGCAGGGGTAAGAAATTTGAAAGAACAATATTTGTTTTATTGCTGTATTTCAAAATCTCATGCCAAGCATTTATTATTATCAAATGAGTAAAAGGGAAGGGCTTTGAAATGTATGCCTTCCA